>NC_137547.1:21971078-22571078 GCF_963082525.1 Nesoenas mayeri
CTATTGAAAAGAAACCACAGGGTTACAAGAAAATGAGCAGTGCATGTTCAGGGAAAACGCTTGAGCTTTGCCACTTGGGAAGGAAATTAAGTGGTTAGTGATTTGCATAATGTGGGCAGCACCTTCTACAACATCCTTTATCAGAACCAAAATGACTAATGTCAGACCACAGAGTCCTTTTGAAACCGTGGGGCTGTTTCGTGTTCTATCTGAACCTCTACACGCTGCACCGTACCGCTGTGTCCTGTTATAAGTTTTCATTTTGCACAATGTAGACCTTTTTAATATTTATCAGCATGCTGCCTCCAACTTGATACATTTGTACTGCACAGAAATTGATTTTCAAGAAATGTGTTTTGGATTTTTCGCACGCTTACGGGGTTTGAGAAATGCGTATTTGCATAGAAATAATCTTTAGTGAGCTAAATTTTAGAGTATGTCAAATTTATAAATATCACTACTGTAAAGACATATTTTTAGAAATGGATTTCTGGCACAGTTTATTTCAATTCCATTTTTCACGTTTGTGTCACCAACACAGCTTTGCTTGGTGTTTTCTAACGCATTTGTTTTCAGCACTCATGTCTTAGAGATTCAAGTTTTCCATTGTCTTGTTCAGACATCACACTTTGAAAATGAAATGAAGCAGGAGAGGTGCTTTTGTTTTATGGACACACGTTTGGTTTGAGACGTGGGGCCAGCAAGACTGGCTTAGCGCCTTTTTCTTCTGCCATTTCTAAGGACAAACATATTACTGTCTTTTTCTGTTACTTTGTCCCTTTACTGGAAAGGAAGTTCTATACTTCAAACCTCCTGTACCTCTTTAAGGCGCATTATGTTTCCTGTATCTGCTGTTTCATTTCAGTGTAACTGCTATATCTCTGCTGTTGGCTTTTCCCATTTTAAAGATACAGATGCTCAGCGCACACTTACAAACAAGTCATAAATTGAGTTTGTTTGTTTAAATAGACTCTAGTGTTCCATCTAAACAATAGCAATATATGCTTTAAACACATGTAGCATTACATATTTAGAACAGCAATATGTGCTCCAAACTGTGCAGGCTGGGATTACATTGCCACAAATACTGGAAAGACGTTGCAAATTTATTCTCTGGCTAAAGAGATTCCCATTCTAGAAATAAACTGCACACTCACAGATGAAACAGGCTGAGGAAGGAAAATGCCACACGTCCCCTCCGTTTTGGAGGGTCCTCTGCATAAAGGCAACAATATTGTCCTCATTTGATTGCTGTCCAGGGACATGTAAGTGGTGCTTCTGATTGCCTGGTGTAAGGAATCAGGCTGGTTTCTGCGGGGTCGAATGGAAAGATATACTTCTCCCAGAGATAAATTTAAGCTAAGGCCTCAAAATCACTGTCAGTCTTTTAGACCTGTTGATGTAACAGCTTTACTTGGTTTTGAGTAGGTGTGTTCTGCGGAAAAGCCTGACTCCAGGATTTGGCTGCTAGTTACTGCTAGAATGACTTGAGGCCAGTTTTCCAGCCCCTCTGCAAACAAACCACTGGTGTAGGATTCATGAGACTCCTGCCCATCAATCCTGTGTGTACTTGAGACAGTTTATTCTGTGTTGACTAGTGCAAGTTTCCATGTGCACTTTAAGATGCTGCTCCTCTCCTCGTGTCCTAATAAGTGAGCTTAGGTCAGGAAGGTGCTTGGCTTGGCCCTGGGCACTCTCCCCATAAAAAAGGAGGTACCACAGAGGAGCATTTCTCAGTAGGATTGTCATTTAGCTTTGGACTTATTCTTCTTCACTGGTCAAATGTGTTGGCCCTTGAGGAATGGTGGATGTGCTCTTTGGGTATGTAGAAGAAGTAGGTTATGGGAGAGAACACACCTTTTCTTTATATATATATACACAATATAATAACCCATTCCGTTGTTTATTTTATGTTAGTTTTAAGTCATTACAGCCATTTAAGAATTAGTTATGTTTGTTAATATGTGGAAGGGGGAGGGAGAAGGAGGTGAGGGCATCAGGGTTGTGTGTGGCTCTATAGGAACGAATGCTTGGTGGTGCACCCGGGACAGGCAAATTCCCTGTGCTGGCTCTTTAAGAAAGCCCATAAAATCCCCTCTGAAATGTTGCCGCTGCCCTGATTAAAAATAAAATGAAGCCTTTTTATTTTTCAGTAGCCTGCATCAGAAGCAAAAAGAATTTAGGAAATCCATTGCAAAATGGTCAAGGCAAAGGAACTTCCTTATGAAATTCTCTTTGACCAGTTCAAGTAGCTTAAACACTATTGACCATTCTCCCACCAGCTCAGTGATGCATGGCGGTTTGATTCATCCATTTTCCTTGAAGACTACCTGGGGTTAGCATATCATTACTTGATAACGGAGTTTCAATTCTAACCCACTGGCGGTGCGGAGCTTTAAGCTGGATACACTTACTTGCAGGCTCATCCAACCCTACATAATTGTCTGTACATTTATTTTATTGTCAACTCGGAGACAAGCCGAAGAAACTAACTGTTTGCTTTAGAACATATTAACTTCTTTATCACATTAATACTGACTCATATCTTATTTCCCAGTTGCAGTAACAAAACCATTCAAATATTTCCCTCACAGGACAATATCTTTAATAGCTTCTGTGTGTTTCCTATTTTTGGCTGTTTCTATATAAACAGACTAATCTAATAGCATGCTGAACCATCTATACTTGGCAGAAATTCAGCAGCTCACTCATTTCTGTGGCAAGCTGGGATGCCAAGGGAAAAAAAATCCTCACTTTTATTGCAGTAAGATCTTTCTTAAAGTCGTCTTTTATAAGTGTAAAACGACTATCATTTGGGTTACTGCATCACCTTGACTGGAAAAAAAACCCCACATTTATTGCAGCACAGGATAAACCAAATAGGAGGGCATTATTCCCTTCACAATGTCCACAGGAATTCATTTACCTAATGTATTCAGTCTCTCATGTGCGCTGCTTTAAATGGTGGTAAAGCACACGCTAAAAACTGTTGTTGAGAGGCAATTAGGAAGGCTGGCAGGTAAGGCTGGAGAAACAATCTGGAAGCCCCTGTGAGAGTCTCTTCTCGGGCTCTTGAGCTGTCCTTGGCGAGTTAAATTGTGTTGTCCCTCCGCAGCGATCAGAAGCCGTGCTGTGAAGCCACTCAAGAAATGTCCCCCATCCATTTTGTGCCGATATAACCCCGTGGTTTACGTGGATAAATTGTTGAAATCCATGGTTGTGCTTCTGGCTGCTGCTCTGAGCCTCGGGCTATGCGGATTGATGTGCATTTATTTTGGGGCAATGCTACCTTAAGCAGTCTCAGCCTCCCGCTTCCCTGAGCTGCCCTCTTCATTAAAGTCAGCACTTTGCAATGGTTTATATTGCAGCCAGATTAGTTTCCCGATCCAGCTCATTGCATGCTCACACAAATTCTTGCACCAGCAAAACCGAGGCAGAAATACGTAGCCAAAGACAATGACTATTTAAGCCAGTTTAAGAAAGTTTGGTTGTAGCCAAGTGTCGAGCCATGGCTCGGTGTTCTTATACTCCAAACAGCGCTGTGCCATCACACAGTCCCTGCCTGTAGTGGGTCGGTGTTTGTGATAAATATTTGAGCTATTGATGAACGTAGTTATAAAAATGCAAATTATTATGGTTTTCTTATTGTTTTACAACCGCATCAGCTGCAAAGCCTCTCACAGTGAAGTGGGTTTATTTAATTTTGGGCGTTTATCAATACTTACAGATTTATTTATGTAATTGACATTTTTATGTCCCTGTCCTTGTAACATTTGGGTGTAAGAAGCTTATTGAAACCATCTAGATCTGAAATCAATGCATCTCTCATACAAAGAGGATCCTTACCTGAACTGGCCTAACTGTTCAAAAATAGCCCCCTGTTGAACTGTACTCAAATGCACACTAAGAATGCCTTGCTTTAAAACAGAAAGATTGAAGTCTCTCAGGCTTTGAATTTCCTCGTTTGTTTTCCAAACTATATTTTTAACACTATTTTTTTGCTTCAGTAGGCCAAGTTCATCCCTAATATAACTGTATTGAAATCAGTGGGGAGACTTGTAATTTTGAGAATAAGACGCAGTAAAGTGCTTTGTTGGATCGGGGCCTAAAAGGATTAGTGGTGTGGAATGTTGTGGTGGATGTAGAGGTAACTGTATGAATAAAAGTAGTTTTAATTGCACTGGAGCAGTTCGGGAATTTTATTCTACCTCTCAATAAAAGAAATAAAAAGTAGTATAGACTCTCACTGCCAAGCAGAGAACCCCGTATAACATTTCACATTGTTTTGCAAATATTAAAACTGTAGAAAGCATTTAAAAATCTGAGATATAAACCCCCTAGCTTTTACTTTGAGGCTTGTGCACATTTTAAAGCAGATATTTGGTACACAAATTATAAGACCAATAGGGGGTATTGATTTTTAAGTATAACTATAGTGTCTTTGCGCCTATTCTATGTTTTTCATTAAGGCAACAATCTGATACTTTTTCCCAGAGAACCGAAGCTAGATGATGATTTCTTATTGTATTCTGTGAAGTCAAATGATGAACAGAGATGATTTGTGTGCTCAGCCTGTTCCTGAGTCCCCGGGAAAGCTTGGCGTGGGGTGAGATGTGTGGCAGAACATGAGCTGTTCTCTCCCACGTGCACCAAAGGTGGGTTTGGGACTGTGACTTTTTCCGCTAGAATGGATTTGAACACGAGTCTCCAGAGTAACGTGTGCAAGGCCTTGCTTTCCAGTGTTTAGCACAGATACCATATACCTGGGGTAAAGGAGGGGAAAAGAAAGACACCTGAATTCATTAGAGGGGCTCGGGACATCTTAGAGAGGCCAAGGTCCAGGAAGGACTTCACTGGTCCTGGCCTAGAAAACAGCAGTCTGAAGCAGAATTGCATGTAATGGCACATTCCTTCCATCGGTCTCCGCAATCATTGAGTTCTTAAGACACAGCATTTGAAATTATATAATATTTGCGTTGTGCTTGACCTGAATTATGACTCCACAGATCTTGCAGTCTACTCCAGGATGTGATCTTCCCAGGTTATGTCATACTTGTGTGGGTTAGTCAGTGCTTGATTGGGGAATATAAGTGACATATTGGTTTGCTAATTCAATAAGACTTGCTCTGGTTTTGGATTCTGCTAAGTGCCAGTGTCCCCGGGCACTCGGCATGGAGGAGCGGTGCCCCCTGAGATGAGGTGTAAAAACCAGGAGGGTGATGGCGGGCTGGAGCTGGTCCTGGTTCTACAATGCATCCTTTGTGTGGAAAGGTTTTAGCTCAGGTGCTTTAGTTAAATTCAAGCTAGCTAATTGAGTTTTGCTATCTAAAATTCCCCCTGTGGTTTCAAGGAGATAAACTAAACTGTAATCAACTATTGTACCGGTTTGTAGTTAATGCCGAGATTCACTGGCGCAGGAAAACAGTCTCGCTTTGCAAAGTAGAGAGTTATTTGTTAATCCTCTCCTTTTGGATCCATTCAGTGATTCATTAGAAGAAAGATGTGCCTGTGCTCATTTCTAGGAAGAACATTCATGAAAATAGGTGTTCAGTACTAGAAATGCAGACGATGGTGTAGGTGCGGGGCGCTTGCCTGTGGGCGTGTGCTGCAGAGAGCTGGGATCCCACACGCGCAGAGGTTTCCTGATGTGTCAGCAATGCTAAGTGTTGCATTTTGCCTGCAATAACAACTTTGAAGGTGATCATCAAGCCTTCAGTCGAATTTGTACTTTTCTCTCTAACATCATTTTGCTTGATGATAAAAATCAGGGCTTATATTCATACAGAGGTTTGGCCACTTCAGGCTGTTTCTGAGACTTGCGCGGGGCTGTTTGCTCTGTGGTCCTGAGGTCGGGCGGTATTTCACCCTCCCTTTTTTTTTGTTTTCTTCTTCTATTTTTGCCTGTGAGTTGAGGTCTGAACGTTGCTGATTTTTGAGCCTCGGATAAGATCAATTTTCCAATTGTGTAATACAGTACCTGGCTTTCCTGAATGGCACTGTTGATTGTCATTGACTATAATAGAATATGAATAGCACAGCCACTTGACACCAGCTTAATGGTTCTGACTTTTCAATGGTGCCAAGAGTAAGTGTAGAGGGGAAAAAGGGTCAGAGGAGAGATAAGAGCTCTTCCGATTCTACTGGAAAAGATTAAAGCTTCTGCGTCTTTCAAGTGGTCCTTGTGAGGGTCACCGTTTCTGTGAAGTCACCTTAACACTGGAAGCGACTGAGAAATTTGGATCACAAAAGGTCTGTTAGAACAACTGCACCCGCCTCCTCCGCGAACAGACAGAGGCTGTTTGGGGTGGCTCAAGGGGAGAACAGACAGAGGCTGTTTGGGGTGGCTCAAGGGGAGACGTGGCCAGAGCTGTTGTGGCTGCCCACCTGCTCACCATCGGCTTGAGGAACAAGCCCTGCTCGTTGCTGCTGCTTGTCCAGCCGGGAGCTCTGGGAAATGCTGTGATTCGGTTTAGCACCTCTTCTAAGACAAACTTACTGTCCTTAGATACACAGCTCTCTGCCTCTTGGGAAGGCAGATATGGGGCAGGCGGGTGGATCTTTGGTGCTGAGTCCCCAGGTGCTGGAGAGTCAGTCTGTGCATGCCTGCAAAGTTCGATTGGGCCAGAACACCAGTTAGGCTTCTGTTGCATGTGTTCAGATGAATAGCACACCACAAAACCAAAGTCCTAGACGGAAGTAAGAGTCATGTATTTGTCTGTTTGTAGTTGGGATGCTGAAGGTATGGCGTTAATGTGCAACGGGCTGGCTCAGCAGAATAACACAATATTAGCAATGTTGTGGCTTCAGGTGTTTCTGAAGGAGGAATTGCAAAAATCAAACTGGTTAAGAAGCAGAAAGAAACCCCATGAGGTTGTTCATATAAATTCCTGACATGAAAAAAATGAATCTAGAAATGAGATACTAAGTAAGAAAGTATTAGGAGTGTGAAAGGGTCTCGTTATCTTCGTATGTCCAAAAGGACCTGTAGCAAAAATCTTCACTTCTCTGGAATCTGATGGTGGACAAACTCTGCTAATGTACTCAACAGAAAAATAAGAGAGGGCTCCATTCAGAGTGGTGCTTCTCAGTGGATATTTGGGCGTTGTAAGGATGGGGGGGGCAAGGTTGTTTGTGTTGTTGTATCGTTCAGACTGTTGTTTGGGAACAAAGCGTCCAGCAGTGGTTGTCAGGGAAAGTTTCTTTATTCTGCCTGATGCCGGTTTTCCCAGTAGGTTTCTGTTTAAAAAGAATAAACAAAGAGGAAAAAAAGCAAAACAGCAGAAGTGAGAATTGGATATAAATATGACACTAAACTCTATCTTTTAATACAAAAGAACTCTTTTTTAATTAGAAGCTTGGAAGGACATACCCTTTAATTGCTGCACTTGTAGTTTCTGGGCCATCAATATCTTTGCTTCTTTCATTAATAAACTGGCAAGTCAAGTAGGAAAGCTGCAGGAGTATAATTTTTTCCCTTAAGCTCTACTTAATCAACAGCAGACTTGATCAAACAGAAAGAAGAAAATGTAAATCAGTTGCATTAATTCTGCTGGCAGTAAATAGGAGGAAGAAAGCTAAACATGAAAGAATGCTCATTTTGCAGCTGATATCTGGGGTAGGATTGAATGAGAGAAATAGGTAGTTAAACAGCTCTTTAGATTGTGAGTGACTAGGGGAATACTGGGGTTTATGTATGGATTAGCACAGTGATAGACCCTGAGTAGCAAAAGACGATGACTAATTACCTGACAGAGCAGCACTCCATTCGCCTTGGTCATTGAAATTAATTTCTGTTTTCAGGACTGGCAGAAAGCAGCTGCAGAATTTCAGCTCAATACTCAAATTAACTAGGAGTCTAAATTATTTCTTTGCACATACAATATTAGAGGAGTGGGTTACCAAATTGATCTTGATTTTACACACCGAGGCAAGAATTATTCCACCTTTTTCATCAAAAGTCCATGTCCCCTGAAATCGGGGAATAAAACCTGTGCTATAATAAACGACTTGGCACCGATGTGAACTCTGTCAGATAGTTAACATCTTAACATTTCCTGGAATCCCAGATGAAAGAATTAGAAAATCAAATCTTCTGGGATGAAAGAGAATTTTACTGCCTACTCCACTGAGCAAAATACACGAGGCTGAACACAGATGAATTTACTTCATCGTTTGAATAGGATTATGCCCAGGAATTAGTTTGTCTTATGACGTATATGTGCTTGACAATCTGGTATATTTGGAAACTTCACTGGCTTTGATAAAAGAGGTGGGGAAGAAGTCAGTTGGTTGTTACTGATGAACTCATAGTAGTTTGACTGAGGAGTAATGGTAGAAGAAACTAAACCCAACTGCAAAAAAACCCCAGCAGCACCAACTTTGTAGGAAAGATGTGTATGCACTAAATGAAGTCATATGTCCCATGACTCTAAAATGCAGGAGTTCTGCCAGATTTACACATTGGTGGTTGACTCATTACACCCATGAGCAGCAATTTCTAATGTTGCCAGCAGCAAAACTCCCAGAGCCTTGTGTTTGTTTAAATGTTCCTCATCTTTTAATTTATTTAGTGAGCAAAAGTAAATTATAAATGTTTATAAAGAAATTAAGTAAATAAATATGAGAAGGGGGAAGAGGCAAGGGTATGAAAAATGGAATAAATATTTAATATTCACGGGTACATTTTAGCTCGATAGAAAATTAGGCAGGAGGGGTACGTGCAAGCCTTTATTCAGCACTCGTGCCCCATGGTATTCTTGCTGAATAAATTATGTTATTTCCTGCTCTTTCCTGCGTACTCTCTCTCAATAGACACTTGTAGGCAGAAGGATTACCACATAAACCCGGCAGCTTTTCTCTTACTGTATCTTAGTCCTGTGCGGAATCGCTGTTGTAACTGGTCACCTTAGTAACTAAAATGCGATTTATTTCCTTTGGTGGTGCTAAGCCAACACAGCTGTGGAAGAATGGGCTGGATTTTAGTCTAGTTCCAGAATGAATTTGTAGAGCCAGCAGTTATTCAGAAAAGCAAAAACAAAACCAAAGAACATTCCTTTGGTCAGACACTGAGCAAACTCGATCTGGAGGTCAACGAGAGATAATACAGAGGGAAATCTGCTCTGGCGTTTCAGAGAATCCCATTTCACAGTATAGCGCATTGGGAACGATCATGAGATTATATACAATTATTTATTTGTTTTGTCAAATAAATAACCGAGGGAACTGATCACAAATCCATGAAAACAGTTTGTTAAGCTGCAAGTGAAAACTTATTGTACTCCCCAGTACAGATATTAGTAAGATTAGAATGTCATAAGCATTTTAAATGTTTTTTTTTCCCTTCCTTTTAATTTATTTCACTATCCTTTTACTCCTAAGCTCTGTTGTTCAGGTATTATGTTATCACTTTGCATATGCTTTGTGTTCTATTTTTGAATTCATTAGAAAACCTAATATTTTCTTGCATACCAGAAAGAACCAAAAGAGTCATTAGATGATGACACGTGGTCTTAGAAATATAGTTTTCCCATTCATCTTGTTGATCATATAGAATTCTGTCTCTGTGTTGGTATACCAAGAATCTTGAATTAAATTGCATTTAGGTAATTGATTTATGGCAGCTTTGCATAGAGATGTAGGTGTCGCTTATGCTTTTATGTTCTGGAAAATTAATATTCCTCATCTTAATGCCAAGAGTGTACCATGATTACTCTTAAGCAACTATTAATATGAATTCCCTTGCATTGCCATTACAGAAAATGATGTTAATGATGTGCTTTTTCTCTTTGATGTGGTAGTCCTGAGAGTGTGCTGGGCTAAGAACTATCATGTTTTGGATGTGCGTTGGTGATCTAAGTTACGTTTTCTTATTTCAATCTGTAGCAGAGGGTGTCAATAATGGTAAAGTAGATGCTGGTCTGTGATTGTCATCTCTACAAGTCACTTGTCTGCAAATGTCAAAAGACGACCAACTCTGAGAACGTCTTTGCAAGAGCAAACACAAGTGCGTTGAACATCTTTCAAATGGGAACTCGTTTTGGTCAATCATTTCTACCCAAAACAGGATTTGAAAGGCTCGGTTTATCTTTGTTGTTCACCTAAACCATCCATTCCTCAAATGTTTATACCTTCCTATTAAAAAACTGATACATCATTTCTTACATAAAATTCCTCTGTTGCAGAGGATAACCTAAAGTGTATAAATCCAGGATATAAATTTGCTTACGGAAATTCTGAAAAAAAAAATCTTTGTAAAAAACGGGAGAATTGTAAGAAACTGTGTGAAAAAATAATAAAGATAATAGAATATTCTTTTGTTGGCTTCTAAGAAAAAATGATCAAAAGGTGCCCTGTACATTTAGATGCTTGTCTAGCATGTAGTCTCTTGATTTTACTGTGTGCTAACTCAGGATGCTGTGGGAATTCTGTTGCTCATGAAGTGTGTTGTCCTGGGTGCGAGACCGTGGCTGTGGTCAGTATCTGCACTGCTCTACCAGGCTGCTCGGGATGGCAACTGACACAACAAGTAGCACTGGTGAGCAATTATTGTCTCATGACCATATACTGTAGGTTGTTTAATTGTCTTTAGCTTGGAGCTGAACAAACCGAACACTTCAGGTGGCAGGGCACTGCCATTTTTCAAGTGAAAGCACAGAAACGGGAAATCTATAAAGAGGGCATATATTTCACGCATTTTCTCTGCTTGCTGCTGAGCTATTATTAATGCCATGATTTAAAAATAAAAGATACAGAACATTAGAGTTTTGAAGGAAGTATCATTTCCACAACTCAGATTAATTCTTCTCATTGATAAAGTCTTGAATACCACAGAGAAGTACAGACAAATTTTCAGTCTCAAAAGCCAAAGCTGCTTTGCTCTTTGCGGTAGCGTTCATGGAAGAGAAGCTGCTCAATGGGAGTTGTTACTTTAGGCCAGACCCTGTCCTGGCCGCTTGAGCGAGTGTTGCGGTGGGGCTTGCTGGTGGATAGGTTGTTTAAGCTCCGCCTAAGACCCAAGTAATTAGCACTTCGTGTCATGGGGAGGTATTTATTAGAATGGAAGTGTTCTTGGGAGGCTGTGTTTCAGGGGTTTAAATCAGAGCTGAGCACAGAGTTTTGGGGCCTTATTCACAGTAAGTGAATATATGCCAAGTGTGCATCACCAGGGCAATATCCGGTAACAACTGGCACTCCAGGATGAACAGCTCAACACCTGCATCTGATGACGTTGGTGTTATTAACATTACCGGGCATTTAT
Source organism: Nesoenas mayeri (assembly GCF_963082525.1). NCBI lineage: Eukaryota > Metazoa > Chordata > Aves > Columbiformes > Columbidae > Nesoenas > Nesoenas mayeri. The sequence continues at coordinate 21,982,336 of NC_137547.1, forward strand.
TAAACTCACCATTCTCAAATCAGTGATATCTTTGCCAGGGGATCCTGGCTTTAGATAGGAACTTCCTCACCGCCATCATTGATGCAATGTGAAGTGAATGTGCACCACGCTATTTGTACTGTGGTTTAGTGTGTTATTTCGTTACATATATGCAGGGTAAGGATTTCCTGCAGAAACAAATAAAAACATGGATACAGAGTACTATAATGTTCTTGTGCTGTAAATTGTCTGGAGATTTTGGAGAACTGAATAGTATTGCTGAATGGGCAAGGAAGGGAACGCGTATACAGAAGAACACAAATATTTCCCACTTGGCGTTTATATTTAGTACATATGTAGATTTCTGCTTATACAGAAGAGAGACTAGAATCAAACGCATGAGGTTGTGTAAGGTAATGTGAGTATAAGCCTAAAATAACTGGCACAGCTATTGCCAGCTCTGATCCTGATGGCTTCATCACAAAAGACCCAAAATATGGATGCATGTCTATACCTATGCGGATGAATAACCTTTTGAAGTGCGTAAAACTCAGCCTACTCTTGCCGCCTATTGAAACAATCAACTGTAAGATCCCCTCCCCAGATCCCTAAGCCATCGCACCCGATTCTTCAGGGTTCCTGTCACTGGGTTAATGCAAAAAGTGCTTTTATCAGCTTGGTTGGCAATGCCTTATGTTTTTTTTTAAAAAAAGACATTTTAAGAAAATTAAGTAATCTCTGAACTAGGCCATTTCTCTATATAACGCTTTTGCATAAATGCTTTTCTGAAAAGTGAAGAAAAGTCACCATTTTGTGGCAGGTGTAAGAAAGTTCTGCAATTAATGAAGTTTTATTGGTGTTAAAGTGATAGTTTCAAGTATGTTTACAAGGACCCAATCTTGTGTGCTGGTACTTACTGCCAGTAGTAGCGGGATAAACCAAGCTGAATATGACACAATAATGTCTTGAGAGTAATCTTGGTCCCCTTATATTTTGATATAGACCATTCCTTTTCAAGTCAGTTGCTGTTAGAACTGTGTTTATGGGAAGCTTGACTGCTTTTTGCAAAGTTAAAGAGAATATTTTGATTTGTATGAAGCAGATATAATGAAGTTGGATTGATAAACCCCCGTTGGTATCTTCAGGGAACAAGTAGATTAAACAAGTAATTATACCACAAGGTTTTTAGAAGGTGGTAGATTTAAATACATTGTATGAATCTCATGTTAATGTAGCCTTTTGTCTGTAGTGCTTCCTGCCAAAAAAACCTCCTGACAGGAAATAAACATTAAAATAATCTTTAATCCCTTGTCTGTTCTATTACCATTAACAATTGATGCACTTTAATTTTGTGGGATTTTAACTACAAAATGGAATGGCTAAGTAGTGATAATTGGGTTTGGAATTATACGGTCATTTATATCAACAGAAATGCAAGTGGCTGGGAGGGTGATTAATTATTTAACATTTCCTGGCTGTGGTTCCTATTATAGAATTTTCTGATATATTCTGCTGTGAACAATTATCACCAAATGAGGATAAACAAATCTGTGATGTGAAGTCTTATTTAGAAATTAAACTATATTTAGAAAATGTCTATTTCATTTGCATTTTCACTTTCTTCTCGATGGGACTGTCACAATCAGCTTGTTTGCAAGCTTTTCTGCCCTTTTGCTAATTTTTCAAGTTCGCAGCCCAGATTTCATGCAAGGAAAACAAAGCTTCAGATGTCCTTAAAATAATTCCTATTCCAAAGGCAGATACAGTTTATACAGTAATGGTAATGTCTGTGCATCTTCTGTTCCACTTTAATTCCATAATAATGGAATCAGTGCATGGCAATCACTGTTGGTAGAATTTAAACCAAGTGCTGGCATCAGACTGGGTGATTTAATGCCTCCAGTGCGTAAGGATTTGGGAGAATACTGATGCTTCCATTCTGAAATGAGGTTGTCCAGCACTTGACTCTTATCTTTGGTGGGAGTTGGCATTTTCCCTTCTTTCTTATGTGGAGACCGACGGTCACTTTGCTGCATTATGCCCGTGTGTCCTTGTTGCTACACATACAACCAGAGTTTGCGATTTATTCTCATTTTATTCTCGTACAATATGTTTACTAAAATAAAAATTACGTGCATGCTGTTTATCTGACAGCATAACGCGAAGTCATTCCCATGAGTACTTTACAAACCATTTTTCCTGATAGTCACCCTGAAAATTTTCCCGTCCTTAATTTCCATTCAAAAAACCCCTCAAAATGACAACCTTTAGTTTGTAAACAATTGTTAAAGTGCCCGAGAGTTGTCTTCAAGCGGAACTCCAAACAATCAGCCCTGCCAGTCCTACCCAGAAAACAAAATCCAGTTTACATGCTTATATATCAACAAAGAAGGAACAACAAGATGATGATAATGATCGTTCGTGCAGTGCCTAGATCGTTAGGCACAGATGAGGACCCGGCCATCTTAATAAATATGCAAAATAAGCCAAAAAGATTGTTCCGAGTCTGTATTGCTTCAAACTTAAGTGTTAGTCAAAAATCAGGGATAAAGATAGATTAAAAAGAACAAGCATATAATGAGATAATATTAATCAATATGGTAGGCCCTGTTTTAGGCGTGATTTTTTTTGATGCCAAAGAAAAGATGAGATACCGAAGAAAAGGAGAATTTTAATGTGGATTATGAAAAAAGATAATGAGATAATATTGCAAATGCTTGTGGGCAGATCTGTAAGCAGAATAAAAGAAAGCATGAAAATGCTTGTTTGAAAATTTAGGAAGTGATCAGTGAAAACAACTATCTTGAACTTGATCTAGGGTGAGCATTGACATGTCAATAGCTACGTTTTAAGTTTTTCTCATAAAATAAAGAAGGAAGATCTATCAGAAAAAATGTGTTAAATCATATGCTTCATTTTTTCTTTAGATACCCAAGACTAGAACAGTGCGGCAGTACAACGGCACCACTGGTTTGTGTCTTCATCAAAGTCTTGGTCTGAGTCAGTACAGACAGTTCCGTCCGCACACATCCAGTATTTATCAGGTGCTGGTCCATTAGTTAATGCGTCAAACTCAGCAATAGTTGTGGAAGTGGCAGTGTGTATAGCGCACTAACATGTTTTTCAGTTCACACTGATCTAAATGGCCTGAAATCTAATTGTGTGGATTGCTTATATCTTTTAGCACTTACTGCCGTTTAGAGCAACCGCTAGACTTGCTGGAGATATACCCAGGTATACGTAAATACAGTCAGTACATGTGGAGCTTTTATTTCAGAAGATTAAAGTATGTTAACACTGCTTGTGACTAATTAGTGCACATAGCCAGGAAAGTGTACTTCACATTTTCAAATGGAATTTCTTTCAGCAGATGCTAATACATATTAGGACATCTGTTTATATTTTTCTTCAGTCTTTTTTTTTTAACTGCATCTTATTTAAAATACTGTTGTCAGCTGAAATAGCATAGCCTTAAACAATACTACTTGTATGTGTAGTTGTGAACTCATGTGTCTGCTTTTGAGTTGTCTTTCTGCATAAGCAGATTTTTGTTCTGTTTTGTGTAAGTAAAAGACGTATAAAAAGTTGTTTTGCTTCGTTTAAATTGGAGCAGGGATGAAAAAGGCAGGAAGAAGTCAGTAGGATAAAATGTAATGTTATCCCCACTAGGTAAAGTTGTCCAATTACGCCTGGTGTCAGAACTTTTTAACATTTGAATGGCTGGGAGGGGATGCTAATTTGAGCCTTAATGACTGCTGCTTTAGGAGCCAACATCACAACACTTCTCTTATAATTTTAGCACATCTGTCAGCCTGTGCTAAAGAGGAGCCCTGGGCTAGTGGGCCACTGCAGATCCTTTTATCCCTGGAGAGGATTGTGTGTTCCCTTCAAGAGTGTGGAAATAAAAAGGTTATAAATACTCACCTATTTCACTGCTGCCCACACTTGCCCTGTTGACAAATAGTCACTTTCACGTCCTGCTTTTACATTCACAAAACCAAAAATAAATAAAAACTATGCACCTTCTCATTGTACAACACTTATGGAAGCAGCCCGTTTATAATGTCACATATTCTATAACACTATATAGACCCTAAGCTGGCCTTTTTTTTCATTTCAATAGATCACATTGATTTCCTGAATGACTTTATCTGCCCTAATACAAAGTGGGATTGAACAGTTATTTGTCTGGATTTAGCCATTCCTTATCAAACATTTATGATTTAGCTATTGCTACAACATCTTGTAAGGTCTTTCTTATTTTTATCTTTTCAGGAATGTGATAACGGGGCTGTAATAAATCTGCCTCTTGAAAATGGAACGTATTTTGGGAAACCATCCGCTGTGGGCTGGCAGGGGAGGGGAAGTTTGAGGAGCAGGACAGTCACGCGAGTGGATTGTTTCTAGGATGCTGTGGGTTCTATTCATAAGGATGATTGACTCTTCTGGTGGAGGTTTTCTGTGTATCGAGACCACAGGCTGCTGCTCTGGAGATGAAGACCCAATAGAAGAGAGAGGTTTACCTAAGCGGGCCGAATTGATCCATGATCCATTGAGCCATGTCGGGCTGTGGGGTGGAGAGAAATAGTCACAGGAAGGTCGGCAGGTTTGTCTGCTCTGTTTATAAAAGTAAAATTTAAAAGTCTTTTTTATTTCTGTTTCTCTTTCAATTCCATTATTCTAGAGGAGAAAACAGAAAATGTGTGAATGCTGTATAATAGTACGGACTGTGATTTAATTAAAGGGGAGTAGAAAGCACAGGTGAATCGGAGCGTTTCTGTGTCACAGCTTATGTTAAAATTCTGTTTGAAAGAAAGAAGAAACATATTAACGCTATCCACTGTGTATCCCAGGCGTTTCAATATTCCGAACCAGAGCATTTTAAGCAAACATTTTCCAAACAACCTCATCATACCGGAGTAATTCATTTTCCTTTACATAATGCTTCTCATTCAGTGATTTCAGAATGCTCTGCTAAGTGTGTTTGTTGAAGTGCCGATCTAAGTGTCTCGTAACCCCGGGGAGGTGGCTGGTGGGTCTCTTGTGCCTCTCCTGCCGGCAGGTGAATTCAAACAAAGAGGGGTTGAATGGTGAAGGAGGGAAGAGCAGAACTCCGGTTCCGTCTGCCCAGTGCCAGCCCCACAGACCAGGAGCGCTCATGCGTCTACAGGGAGCGCCAGGGAAAAGTGTGCGGAAACTAGAGAAGTTAATAATTACATTGTAAAGGCTGCTTCACTGATAATGAACATTTAATGCAGAACCATAAATTTGCGTGACACTTACAAAGAAGATGTTATTTTCTTTTTGTCTTCGCTTTCTGAACCTGTTTATAGTTAAATTTTCAACCTGCTTAACTGATGCTGTATTCCGTCCTGTTCTCCTTTTTTATGTCTCTTCGCTAGGGCTTTCAATGACCTCTCTGCAAGTTTCTTTATATAGAAACCTGCTATGCTGTCTTGAATGCACAAGGTCAATAATGATTACCCTCTAACTTTGAAGGGCATCCCCCTTCTCCGCTTCCCAAGTATATCAAGCACAAAGTCCCTGCGTCCCACAATTGTAATTTACCTTACGAAATGCAGTATTAAGAAAGGTATTTTGATTTCTGAAACAATACAGCTTTAGCCCACAAGCATGTTAAGCCTGATAGAGTCAAGATATAATAAGTTTATATTTTCATTGTAGAAAAGCAGATTTGATAGTTTAATTCAAAACAAATCCACATTAAGGGAAATATTGTTGTAATATGCTTCAAAAGAAGAAAACAGCCCGTTCTTTCTGAATACATGGGTGGAAAGCTATATTTTGTTCAATATCCAAATGATGCAGAGATCTTATTTATTTCTGAAGAACTGTATCATGATCTGTGCACACTGCAAATGCTTCAAGGGCTTCACCAAATCTGCACAGAAATACCGTTACTGTGAGCTGTAGAAGACAAGTATAATGAAAATATGCCTATCTTTTGGAACCAATGGCCCTCTAATAATTATCAATAAGCAAAGTCAGTTAAAAGAAAGCACAGAAAAGCTAGCAATAACAAAAAGATGCCCAAATGGAACTGATACTATAGCAGACATTGACTGTGTCGTCGCACAGCTTAATAGCTGGAGCAGTGGTTCAATACGATGAACTTGGGAAGGTTTCCTTAATGAAAGAACTGATGCTTTCTGTTCAGTAGCAGCAATAGCGTAACTTTTTAATTACCTGCTTTAAAACGTTGCGTGCCACTGATTGTTGTGCTATATACAAGGAGGCACCATAGTGGTTAATATCAGAAATAACTAAGAAATAACAATAGTCGTTTTTTAAAAGAATGCAGATGTTTTGTGTAACATTAATAAATGCATGCATTGCAGTTTATTTTACCTAGAAGTGATTCAGAGTTCTGTGCAAGGGTGCTCTCCAAAAGCTGCTGATCTGCTTTTCGGTGTCTTTTCTATCAGCTGTGCATTTTCAGAATCTGCTGGGAAATGTGACCCCTTCCCACTGCCCCCCATTACTATCATAACAGAAAGCTCAGAAAAAGGCATGTGAGAGTAAGCTGGAAGAAATGTGCATTCATGTAAATATCTAAACATGTATAAATTAGGTTTAAGAATTGAATTCGCTGAACATGAATAGTCACTTAAAGTGTAACTGGAATTGACTGTGTCATGTATCAGCCTAATAGCTGGAGCGCTGGTTCAATACAATGAACTTGGGAAGGTTTTCTTAATGAAAGAACTGACGTTTTCTGTGCAGTGGTTGCATTCATCAGACCGCATAGTGTTCATTACACTCCAAAGGACTGCCAATGTGAATTGTTAGGATCATCTATTAGGTAAACCGGATGGGGACAAAAGATAGCGGAGGAATGAGAGGCTCAGCACCTCTCCGGGATATTCGGCGTCAGGCTGTTTGGTGACCTTTCACTGGTGTGTCAGCATCTGCTCACTGGGAGGTTCAAACCCTCCTTCTGCTCACCCAGACTGGCAAGGAGCTGCTGCTATCTGATCTTACAAACGAACCTTATACTTTGTAGGGCCACTGTCTTTAATTTGCTTTGTATAAATACTGTGGAATTGATTGTAAAATAACCGATGGTAATTAGGCTCTAAAGCCCACCCCTGATTTCTTCAGGGGGAAGATGAGCCCCGTGCCGTTGGGAAATGGGAAAAGCAGACGTGCTGATGGCAGGGTGGACGCTGGAGACCCAACGCTGACTCAGGAGCGGGCGCGTTCATTCAGGGGGGATTTACATCCACTCTGTCCCTTGCTTACCTAATAGGAGCATTGTTGTGCTGTTTCATCGGGAGCTTAGTGACTGAAAAGAGGGATTTAATAATAAAGATAAAAGTTTTGCTTCAATTCTCCTAACATCCAGTTATTAAGAAGCTTGTCTGCTCTGTGAGGCAGCGTGCTGCAAAGCATTCTCAGTTCACACACGGGGCCCATGTTAAAGCACCCAACAGGTTTACCACTCTCCCATGGATGTTTATAGTAGATGCATCAGTATCACCTTCTGTTTTTCCTCTCAATTGCAGTGTTCAAGTTGAAGTTACATGAGAGTTACGAGCCCGAATGTCCATATCTTGAGGTCACTCGCCTAACCTTATTTCACACATTTGAATATATTTAGATACTTGAAAAACCTATAAGGGGTAGAAAAGGAAAAGCACCTCTTAACTGCTCAAAGTTGCAGTGAATTTTGTGTCCAGCAGAAATTATTTAAGAGGGACTTTTTTGTTGTTTCCTTTTTTTTTAAGCTTGTTGAAAATTCTGTCTGTATTTTCATTCCAGAACTGATGCTCTGTCTTTTGTTCCTGGTTCTCTATGGACTGTGTTTAGCGAATCAGTGACAAGTGTTACATATTTCTACGGCAACTTCAATACCATATCAGGGTTTCAGAGAACTTTACTGGCATCGGCCAATTAAGATTCACAACCTGTAAGAGCAGTGTGATGGAAACATGTCTTTGTTGTTATAAAATAGAAGCTAAAGGCTTTCAGTTTGTTTTGCTTCCCCCTTCTTTTTAAATTACCTAATTAGAGGGAGGTTTCAGTTATAGTCAAGCTGAATTTGTCAGGATTTGGACCCATATGCTATTTGCCGGAAAGATTCAGGCTTTTACAGATGTGTTCTTGAAACGTTTGGCTTTGTGGGAAAATGCAATAAGACCTGGGTAGACCCTTGTGCTTTGGGAAACTGTGTGACATTAAAACCTGGAGGAATCAGGGCTCCTTGCCGTGCTGCAGTGGGACCGATAGCGCACGTCCTGAGCTGAGCGCCTCCACCGCTTGGCTCTGTGCAGCAGGACATGGGGGCGTTCCAAGGAGCTCAATGGAAATAGTGCCTCCCACCCAAAGTAATCACTGGATGCTTCAGGTCAAGGTGGTGCTCAGAAAGTATCATTTTAATTGGTCTTGCAAATCAGTAAGCCATAAAAAGTTTCTCAGTATATACATTTTAAGCATATTTTTACTGGCTGTATCTTCTCAAATATCCACTATAATATAGGAGGAAATCAGTTATTTGCCCAAGGTATTTCACTGCTGAAAATACATCATAGCACAGCTCATATTATGTTGCGTGCTCTCTCCTGAGCACGCGCTGTATGCACAAGTGACTGCAGCTAAAAGTCTGTGAATTGTTACTTGGTACATTTAAAATATCCACAAAAATTGTGATCATTTCTTATTAGACGGAAGGTTAAGGTGTACTTTCCTCATTAAAGAAAAATGTACTATTTTAAACATAGAGCTTCCTAAAATTATATTTGTTTTAATGTTTATAAAAAAAAAAAGATTTGAAGACATAATGCCAGCCTATTTAAGATTTTCTGCTTCTTGAAGCACAGAGCACAGGGTTGATCCTCCATTACACTAAGGTTTATTAATGCCGCTCCGCAGGAGTTTTAAAGGGGCTCCTGAAGTTTGTGCCCAGCCGTCGCTGGTCCAGATTTCTGGAAGCATCGATGGCTGAAAACAGAGAGGAACTACAAGCCTGTGTTTCCTGTGGCTTTGCTTGGAATGTATTAAATAAAATATTAAATATTTGTATTAGATGTATTGTCGCAGTTGAGACGGACAAACGACATGGACCAAGTTCTTTCAAGATGAAAGTAATAGATGCCATTTATTGCTACAAGTGCATTTTTATACAGTTCTACCAGTTCATGTGTCTTTTCACTATTGGTTACAAGTTACAGCACTAACATCTAATTGGTTAATTTTTCTATCATCCATGTTATTCTTCTATCCCCTTCTCTCTCACGGGGACATCTCTCCTCCCTCCGGATACTCCTTTATTCCCATCCTTCTCAAGGGTAAATCTTAATATCTCAAGGCTGATCTCTACTCCCATATTTTCTGTCAAGGATTCCACAGACCCTCTGCAGTTTCCCACAATGTATAGATTGTATTGTTAAATATTTGTGTTAGATGTCCATGTGCACAGAGATCTCTGCTGCTGATCCCCACTCCACTCCTGCGGCTTTGACACGTTTTGGAGACAGCAGAGTCACTGCACTATGCTGCAGAATCTACCCAGCACATTTTGCTGGGTAGATGCCTGCACTAGGAAGAGAGCAGGTGAGAAGCAAGGCTGAAGTCCACTTTGCACTAGGTTTATTTCTCTTTTCAATTTTGCCCTTCAGTAGAAGCTGAAACCGTGCAAGAACAGCCCTGAAGCTGCTGTGAGTGACTGGAGAGGCCACACTGGCCTTGCGACTGTGGCAGTGACTTTAATCTGCCAAGGTAACTAGCAGGCTTTGAATATTTTCATTATAAGGTGCTATGGATGCTTTATAATAATAGTCATAATAAATATGTGCTGTTCTTCACCGTTCAGTGGAAATGATTGTTTCCTTTGTCCCTTCGCTCTCTCCTGAAATCTATATGGTTTGAGGTACTTCTTGTTCAAAAAGTGTTGTTCTAGGTCCAAACCTAAAATCTAAACATAGTATGAACAATAAAAAGTTCTGGGTTGCTTAGGAGGCTCCTACATAACAGTCGTGTCTTTACCATATTGTGCAGGTGTGGTGGAGGAGAGGGTGTTCAAGGCAGAGGTTCGCTAGTGTTTGTGAAGCTGAGTATGTTTGCTTTGAATAAGTCCTGTAAATGGTCTGTCTGGGAAAAGGGTTTGTATGGGACGTGAACAGCGTTGGGTTGTTGTTTTATTACTTTCAAAAACTGGATGGCAATTATTTTATTATGGGATTTCAGTAGGAAAATAACAATTTTGCGGCATGCCTTGTTGTCTCTGGAGCAAAGTTGTTGTCTGTTGCTATTTTTCTCTTAATTAGAGAGGCAGTTTTAATTATCTGTCAAGGTCTCCTAGAACCTGGGGTAGCTGGTCTTTCTTATGTGCATGTGATGAAATCGAAACAAGTAAGTAGAGTCTGTCACAACTGATAGAAGCAGAATGGAGCCTAAATGTGAGAATAATGAGCGTGCATGGAGTGCAGAGGAGAACGAACACCCTGCTCCTTTGCACTCCTCGGTACAGTGTTTCTGATGCAATTCAAATACACTTGCACTGAATAATATCCACTGATCCCATATCTATGTCGAGGAAGTTTTCTGTGCCTTTCAGTATTGTCAAGTTCCCCACTTTTTTAATTTAAACTCACAGAAGCACTAAGCTGGTTGTGCTTTGAGAAAAAGGTGGATTTCTTTTCCTCCCTCCCCAAGTACACAGAACTCCTGCTCGCATGGGTGGCTGCACAACAGGGACACTTTACCAAAGCTCATTCACAAAATACAAAGAAATATTGCTGCAAGAGCTCCAGTTAATACAGCGCGGTGGTGTTGGCTGCTACAAGTGGGAAATGTCCCACAGATGACCAGAATCAGAATAACTTTGAGGTGAATAATTGTGGTTCAGCGCGTGGTCTGTATGCGTGTTCTGGTGTGTGCGTGGGAGAGGTAGAAAACATGTAATTGCACAGTAGCTGTCAGGTTTTCTGTAATTGAGTCAACTGCACTTGCGTAACAAAATCTTAGTGTTCTCGAATTGAAATCATTTAAGTAACATGATTTTGTGGTGTTTAAAAAGCAACAGAAAAAGATTCACTAAAGACCATTAAGCGGCCTCAAGCCCCACGTTTCAGTGTTCATCATTTGTACCGATTATGGTGTGACAGCTCTTGAGTTTCCAATGATAACAGCCATCTGACTTGATCTGAGTTCAATGGATTTTCACTAAAATAGAATCATCGCCTTTGTGATGGATAGAAAAAGTAAAGCAATACATCCTGATAAATGCTCTGGCTTTTTTTTCCCCTTCCCTTACTGTGACCTTGTACAATCTATAAGTGAGCAAAGCTGAGCCCTGGCCACTGCTGCAACGCATCAGGACTTTGAAATTTAAGTAGCTCTGAAACCCATCAATGGGGTGAAGGGAGAATGGCCTGAGAAAGCAATGGATCATGCTTAGAGGGCTCACAGGGAAACAGGGTAAGCTGAAGGTCAATACGCAGACATGTCCTGAAGGAGCAGCTCAGACACTCATTCACATTCACATCTCAAAGCCGCTGCTGCTGTAGCCCTGTGAGGAGAGATCAGTAGCAGAGTGAAATAAAACAAGAATTTCAGAGCATATCATTTCTTTGCAGAAGCAAATGGCACAAGGGTACGGTATAAAATAGCTATAACCTATAGGGTTGGTACAGTGCCCTAAAGGTCCCATCTGACTAGCAAGGAGCATAATGCCATGGAAACACATTCCTACCATTACCTGCTTGTTTTCCAAGTTTTTCAGTCCTGGTAATTGTGAAGAGCATTTAACATTTTTAGTATGTCATTGATTGTTTGTAACACATTATTCAGCATGACATGAAAGTGAGCTAAACTAGAAGGGACGCGAGCTGAATCCGTACACATGCAGACAAGTAATTAAAGGTCTTTACACTTTGTGCTTTGTATGCGTGTGCGGATATGAATGTGTACAAAACTTTTACATGATTTTATGTTCGGATTCTGATTTCTTTGGGGTTTTGCTTGGAAAAAGGTTCGGTGCCAGGTACAGGCTGACCTGGCTATAGACAGCTTAAAAATAGGGGGAGAAAATGGAAGCAAAATGAAATACTGAAATAAAATCAGTACACACATTTGAACCCACAGTTGCCATGCCTAAAGCAGAAAAGTGCCGAACAAGTCAAGAGGCTTATTAGCATTTTATGTAAATCAGTTATTACTGTTCTCCACTTCCTTAATTATCCATGTTATTTCAATACAACCCTTTCTTTGATGTCCCAATTCTATATTTAAATAGTGCAAGATTTCTATCATATCCTCCCGCTGAGGTTTGTTCCATGCAAAAAACATGCCAAGAGCAGCTATTTTAGAGTCTACTGGGAAACGTTTAATTGGTTAATCCCATTTGAGTTATGAGGGAGTATTGCCACGCACAGCAAACAGAAACATGGCAAGTACTGGCTAGGAGAAGTTTACTAAAACCTGCAAGACTTCCCCTGAAATTCAGCCCCGAAGATGTTTTGTTTCCTAGGCACCCACTGGGAAAGGATTCAAAGGAAAATCCGCCAAACTTTTTTGAAATACGCTAAATGATGGATTCATAGTAGAAATAGTTTTGGATTAAAATGCGAAGTCATTTCTTTTGGTTCTTCTCGCGGTGCAGAAAGGGTCTCTGTGTGTGACCCTCCGCTACAGTGGGAGAATAGCGGAGTTCAGGATAAAACAAACACAAACACCAGACTAACAAGTTGTTAGTTGTTACCCACAATTGCGAGCAAAGGTGTGCTCCTCAGGTTTCCATGTTGTAAAGCGAGCAACATCGTCTGAGTGTTCATTCCAATGCCGCAATGGACATTCTGTGTACCCATTGGGATCTGTTCTGCACAAAGGGATGCTCGGGAACATTTAACGTCTCTGTACAGCTTCCCGTTTCCCACTGCGGACTGCAAAGAGTTCAGAGCAAAGTACTGGCAAATATTCCCTTCCCTATTTCAAACATTTGATACTTTTTAACCTTTTAAAAAACTTATTTGGAAAGAAGTAAGAGTTTTAGTACAAGCAATGAAGAAAAAAATGTGTACTTACTTAATTTGGCTATAAACACAGGAAGCGGAATGCTACAGCATGGTCAAACATAAGAGTTAATCTTTAGAGATTTTAATAGAAAGAAGTCAAATTGCAGGCTTTCTTTTTTCCTTTTTTTTTGCTTTAATTAATTTTAAGGGATAGCTTTAATTTCCACATTTGCTGAAAACGTATCAGATCATATAGTGGCTGAGAGAAGTAGAGGTAAAGGAAGTTTTTTGAGTATGTGAAGCTTGGTAAATGAGAGAAGAATGAGTTGATTAAAAAAGAAACCCACTCTTGTGTTCTTCTATAAATAACGTGGTTCTTTTTGGACTGATTCCCAGCAAAGGTTTGGATTGTCCGGTTGAGAGGGCTTGGTGATAAGATATTCTGTATTTGCAGTTCTCCTAAACAGATGTCTCCCCCTTACAGATATAGGTTAACTTGTTAAAAAACCTACGCCAGAACTGTGGATTGCTGAGTTTCCATCACTGGGAAGTACATTGTTCCAACTCTGAAATTATACAGTCTAAAATCATCATCATGTATTTTCATCAGGATGAAATATCGAGAGCTCTGCTTAGTGCAAGGTTTTATTAATGATGTGCTGTCAGAAGCTGGATGCTCTGCATATTTGCATATTAAACAGCTGAGTGAAGAAACATTCCTTTTATTGCTGCAGGGAATAAATCAGTTTAAAGCAAGTTCTCATCATTTATACTCCTTTCAGCTAAGTCTTCTTTTATTGAAATAAATTGTTGAAGTGCTTTGCTCATTCTTTGAATACTGATGAAATTTACCTTGATAGGACCTGAGGAAAAATAACATTTTCTTAAAGGTGCAGTGTTGTTCTTTATCTAAATACGGTCTAACTTTTAGAAATCGCCTCTAAGAAAATTTGTGTGTCTCCAGCCACACAAAATCTTCTTTCAGTCACAGGCTTTCTGTAGGTAATTTGAGATGCTTGCATCATTTTTCCCACCCAGAAATCTTCTGCACGGGAACTTTAGGTAGCATCTAAAAGTTATGTTGTTTGTATTATGTATGCATCCCTTAGTTGGTGTTGAGTGGCGCCGCGCTGCTGCCGCGCATCGTGCCGTGCAGATGAGCTTCACCTCCTCTTGCCTGTGTGCTGTCTGTTGGTGGCAGCCTGACTTTAGAAGTGTGCTGGCTGAAAGAACTAGAGCAAAGTCAGTAACAAAGAACAAAAGTTTGTGTTTTACTTCCTATCCTTTTGTCATGCTGGAAATGAAGCATACAGGCTTGCCACGAGACTCCGGTTTTCCCCAATATACCTAAACAAATCATTTTGAAACCATAGTTGCTTAAAAGATGATGAAGTTTAAGAGTCTGTCATTTTTCCGAGCACAAACTAGAAGAGAGCAATAGAAGAAAAGTCACTTAACATTAAGTGAATGTATTGTAGGAAGTCAGATGGAGTTTGGACACTTTATTGAATACTCCAGTATTGCACTGGCTGGGACTGAAGTGTTGTCTGTCTGTCGTAATAACCCACAAAATAGTCAATGACATTTCCAAAGAAATAATATATTGCTCGTATTCCTCTATTTTATTTTAAAAGGTTACAGCAGCGAGCCATTATATGACTTTCTTATGTCATATAAAGTATTTGAAAATATAAATAATTTGTGACAGGAGCTTCTTGTTTTTAAGTGGAAAACGTGCATTTAATAACATGAAAATAATGTCAAAATGTCCTCTCCTAGATGTTTGCCAAGCAAACTGTTGCTTTTCATTTGTGTTTTATTTTTGGAGGTCGGGCTTTGCAGGAGTATCTTCAGATGCTTTGAAAAAGCAGTGATACATTGCAGCTGTAGTTTATTTTAATTGGACAGCACTAAGTGAGCCGACTTGATGACAAACAGCGCAGCCAGCGGCTGGTGACTGCGCTGCCACTTTAAACATCATATAGAAAATAAAGTCCTTCAAGCCAAAGTCATAAAGAACCAAGCTGGAGTTACATTTGGAACATATGTCTGTGCTCGTCTCAGTGTGTGTTATTAGGGATACCTGATCCTAAAGATGTAATATCCTATAAAGTACGTTTTGCCTTACCACCTAACCCATCCAATTATCAAAATCTTGATATCGATGAGATTTTAGTCTATTTTAATTATTTAGATTGTCATTATGAATTAATAGTTATAATATTTTATGTATAGCGTCAGAGAATTCTCAAGTACAGCGTATGATTCTGCAATTGGAAATCTGGGTAATACTTCTTACCTCTTCAAAGATTTATCTACTAATGTTCTGAGGTGTTATCCCTGTAAAAGGCTGTCATGCCTTTGATTTCTTTATTACTATTCAAAAATACGAGAGAGCTTTACTAAAGGTAAAGTGCCTTTTTTTTTTGAAGCTATATGTGATTTTTCTTTTTCTGTGATTGAATAGCAAACCTGACATAGATTCACTTGCTGACATTTGGATGTTTATAGGGATGATTTGGTTTAGTGGTTACACCTATTGTATTTCACAGGAGCGTTGTCAGGCTTAATTAATTATGCTGCAGCAATATGCAGTGCAGATTTCTGTGCCGGTGTATTCGCAGCTCTTTGCAGGAACTTACATTGCAGGACGGCTTCTACTCGGTCGCCCTGCACACGTTTTTAACCACCAGCCCATCACTGTTTGCAAGTGGAGACGTATCTGTTTGTAGCTGAGAGAAAGGGGAACCGAACAACCACTGTTGACTCGATTGCTGTAAAAAAGCACCACAAGAAAGATCCCAGCCCAGTTCGCCTACCATCTGCTGCTCCTGCTTTTGAGGATGTTTCACATGGAAAATACATGATGACGGATGGTGCTTTCTGTTCGCCTCTTGTTGTCATAGGCATCGTAGGTGGGGACGTCACGCTAGAGCACAAACTAGAAGAGAGCAATAGAAGCAAAGTCACTTAAAATGGTGCAAGATGTAGAATATAGAAAGGGTTGAACTGTTTTTAGTGATGAGTCCACACTGAGGTGTTTCTGTAGTATTGAACCATGAACTTTTTGTGGATGAGTTAAATATAAGGAAAACAGTGCAACACATATTCATAATTTCAAAAGAGTTAAAAAACATGAAAAATATCAGGGTGCAAACTCTTAAAAATGTGGTTAAATAGACATCTGTAAAAATCATTCTTATTCTTGTGAGATGGGAAAAATACACGCTTTTGGAAAGTATTGCTAGAGAGATTATTAAAAATTACTTTGAGAATCAGATTGCTTTATAGGGAATGCCAGCATCTTGATTTCTTACAGCCACCAGGAAAGGTTCCGTAATCTTCTGTCCTTGGGGGCTTCTTCAGGAATAATGGGAGTATGTGAGATCAAGTGTGCCAGGTTACCCAGTATACCAGGATACCCAGTACAGCCCTTTGCTGCTTTTTGTGAGCTATTGGGCTGTGTCCGGAGTTCTTGTGCAGCGAGGACAGTGGTGATTTAGTGCCAGCTGGAGACTTCCCTGTGGCGATTCCAGGCGAGCAGCTTCACTGCAGGTCATGGGCTCCGAGGAACGGCAGCATAACCCATCCTGCAAAAAGGTTGAGTTACATCTGCGTGAAAATTCAGCAGCCTCATTGTTCTTTTTTGCTGTTGTTTTTAACCTAGTCTGGTTTACCCATCCCTCTAAATTACTTTGAGCAGAAAAAATCACTTAGCATTGTAGATCTAGTAACTAGAGTAAATTGCTTTGCTGCTGAGAACTCTATAGGGAAGGGTGTGGGAGGGGAGGAATTTTGGCTGGAAAAAAAAGGTATCTTTTGAGAAGCCCTGCCTATCTCACTTGTAGTTTTTAAATGGTGCGTTTTGGGCAGGATTCATGCCAAGATGCCTTTATATATCCGCTTTGGTGAGTGGTTACTGTATTTCTAGATGACACATGGGCAGTATGGCATGCCTGTGGGTATGATGAAGACAACAGTTGAATTTTTTCGTGTATTTTTGCTCTACGATAATACTTGAAGCAACTTGTGATCCCCTAAAGGTGTGGCAAGGAGATCCGAACAGCAAGAATTCTGAAATGCTTCACCACGCATAGGTTCCTTTTGTTCCGACTGATGCATAATATTATTGAACTAAAAGTAATCAAAAACTCTGCCTCTAAATGTGCCGTCAAAACTTTGTGTTTAGCACCCACGTGCTTGCAGACAGGACTATGGGTCTCCATGCCCACATGCAGCTTGTGTTAACCCATGTTGCTGTGGGTGTTGTAGCGGGGTTTGGGTCTCTGAGATAGCGAATGGGAGCAGTAGAGTCTCTGCAGGAGCTGCAGGACTGTGCTCTGTGTTGTGCCGGACAATGAAACCTGATCCTGAGCTCTCGGAACCCTCATGGAATAGAAAATAATACTCTCCCTGCCACGCATAACAGAACCAAAATAATACGAGAATGATCGGCTGCAGATTTTCAATGCAGAAGCGTCTGACGTTGGTACACAAACTAGCACTCTAGAAATCACTAGAGGCCTCTAAATCTCTATAGTACCCTTGTTAGTAAGTGCCTGGGGATTTGTTGGTATTTTAAGATTTTTCGATTTCAGCACTATAAAATAGGGCACAATTTAACTGAAGGTGAAAATAACTGCTATATATATTTCATTAATATCCACTTTGTTCTTCAGTTGTTTGTACTGTGTATAAGAAGATCTGTTTTCCAAAAGGATGCGTTTTACTTTGGCTGCTCCTGAAGAAGCACAACCATATATTGATTCTATACAAGAAAAGAGGAGTCGTGACTGCCATGACTTACTTGTAACATAAGTGTATATATCTTAATTTACCTTATGGTGCCCTGATCGATACATCATTTAAACTGACTGGTTTTATTTTCCTCGTTGGCCTTTGATTTCTTATTTAAGTTCTTGAAGGCAACAGTTGGAATTTCTAACTACAGAACATGCGGTCAATAGAGCATACTTCCATCAAAAACTACCTATAACTAAGGTTCTTATTTTTTACAACTATTTAACATGAATTATGATGATTATTATCATGCCAGAGGTGTAAGTGGAATTTATAAAGAGTCACAATGATTCTTTGGTAACTGCACCACAAAAATAGATATGTTAGTTTCATCTTGGTTTTTTGTTAGGTTAAATTTCTCATAGTAGTAATCAGGAGCAATGGGGAAGGAGTTAATGTGTTGGACACATGAAGTAGTTGTGGGGGTGCTGGGATGGGTAGAGAGGACAGAAAATGGTCGGTAGAAGGGATAGGAAAGAACATGAGTAGCAGCAAACGGTAGCTGGGGAAGCATGAAACACTGGGACGGATCGCCAGTTAACAGAGAAGGTCGTTCTCAGATGTAAAAGAGCAAAATCAGATGTCAGTTTAAAGTCAAGGGAGCTTTCCGAGTGATTTACAATCCTCTCCACTTCTGCCTAGAAAAAGTTAGCACAGCTTTCAGTATGGTTGGGAAAGATACGTATGGAGGATGGCCCCACTAGCACTGGCACTAAACCACTCTCCGAACCCAGAGCACTCTTCATCTTCCCTATGGAAAGACACAACAAAGGAGACTCTGTTCCTTCTTTTCATGTGTTGTAGGACTGGACTAATGCCATAAATACCACTAAAAGGTATTAGTTGGGATGCATGTATAGCTACCACAATTGCGATATTTTCATAGAAATTATGTTTCTGTTCAACATTATCAGTGCTTGGCAAAGGAAATGCAAATAGTTTCTAGTCTGAGCAGCTGAAATACACATGTTTATAAAGTTTGTTAGATTTTTATTAAAAAGAAAAAAAATGGTTCTGCAATTCATCTGGGTGTCTGGGTTTTTGTTGTGCTCAGAAATTGCAAACGAGAGATGGGATTGGAAAACTGAGCTACTGTAGCCTTCACCTCTTAAAGATACTAAAGCATGTGTTCAGTGGAGGCATTATAAACAACTAATGTAGCTGGAATTAAATGAACAGGTATTCAGAGGTAGGTGCATTTTTATGGTTTTGGGGTGTTTGTAATTGTAGTTGTATTTTTGTGTCAGCATTTTATTAGGAAGTTTATATTTGATCTTTATGAGGTTGTATGATGTGAGAGAATCCAATAAATGCCTCTGGATGGGTAACTGTTATCTGTGCATCAACACTCCTGGTTTATGTGGTCTTTGTGGGTGGCAGAAGAATGTGATTTAGAACTCTATGAGAGTACTGTGCTTTGATTTATGATATAGCACACTAAATATGATAAGTAAGGCTCTCTTCCTTGTTTTTTATAAGTATAATTCTTAAGTGAGAGCAGAATTTTTGTTTAAAAGAAAGAAGAGCCTGTAATACATTCCCAGGTCAGCTATGGCTCAGAGCCCTGGGGTGAAGGAGAGGGAATATCCAACTAAACCCTGTAAGAACTGTGGTCTTAAAATACACAGAGGATTCACGCCAGTGAAGTCATATGCATTACAGAAATAAGGATCTGTTTGATGTTACTGTAAAACTTCTTATTGAGTTCCTTCACTTGTTCACTTTTGTCAGTGTCGTATCTTGAAGAAGACTCTCCTTTTGAGATTAGGTATCCCGAGTTTTATCAGATAGTCTCGTGCCCTTCTTAAAGTGTACATTGCATATCTCTTACTGCTTGCAAATACATTATGCACTGGATATTATCTTACTTAGGAAAAGCACCTTTGAAGATGCTACTCTCACGTTAAATTAACCGAGTTTGATTCAGGATGTGAGCACATTCCGTCACATTTTGCTCGGAGTCCAGAGTGATGTGCTCGATCCTCCTCGGGCCCAGGAGGGTGAGCCGGTTTCCTGCGACTCAGCAAACCCACGTGCTTTACCTGTAGGCAACAATCCACTCGGAGCAAGTTTTTATTTCACACTATTCTCATGATGTCTTATTCTGCTCTTATGTAATTATACCTCAGCTGTGCTTATTTGTGGGGTAGTAGTTACAGGAAATGTCCTGTCATGGAATTATTATGTAAGTACAAAGAGTGGAGTTGGGTTTTAGGCTCTGGGTATGTGCGTAGCTGCTCAGTAATTGCATAGTTTCTGGTATCATAAGCAATATAATATGGCACAGTGTATACTTCATTAAACAGTATCTGATTTTCAGGCCAAACCTTAGTGTACAAGTTTAAAACTGATTCTTGGACTTAGCTGGCTACCAGTGCAAGATACAGAAACAAAGCCAACATTTTCTGATCAAGTCTCATTTCATAAAATATATTTATGTTAAAATATTTTAATGTTTTAGTCCTATTTTGGAAAGGAAGAAAACTCTTGTCTTTAACTGATTGCTCTGGAGCATCCTGAAAGTGAACTCGGAACAATTCCTTCCTGGAGCTTTCTCTTTAGGAAGCAAAAAGTCTCCTAAAGCTCCCTTTACCCCACGCTCCTTCAAGACCCCCCATTCTCCTCCAAATTAGCAGTTGAACCACAAAGCTGATCAGTAAAACGTATTTTATTGTGCATTAGAAGGAGCAGGAGTTATTAACTGATTGCACCTGTATCAGTTTTTATAAATATGGAAATGTAGATGGTGGTATAACTACTGTATAGTTACTTTTTTATGAGACTGAATGGTATTTAAGCAGATCATTTTCTCACTAGACTCAGCTTTCTTCAGGTATCAGTTCATTCTTTCAGACGTAAGAACTTCAAGAAACCATAAAATCTCTGTAAATTAATAAAACTGTGAACCTGATGCAAGTATATAATGCTTCTATAGAAGTTTCGTAGTAAATTGGTTAGGCTGTCACTGAATCCACTCAGCACACATGCTGATGGAAGCCTTCCTTTAGTTGCTAATATATTTGACAATCCAAAGTGTATTTATGAGGAAAGAACTCAGACAACGGGACACTCATGTTCCAGTTTTGGTGGTAAATATTGGTTGCGGTATATTAGTGAAAACACAGGACTGTAAGTTTGGAGGGGTTTCTTCTTTTCTTCAGTGGACCAGTAAATCATCTTTCCCAAAATGACTTGATCTGTGGGAGGTGAACATCAATGTGACGGCCAGCACTGCAGATCCTGCGCACACTTGTGTGCTGGGTTCAACTAATGCCTTTCAGATTTGGATGGACCAGCTGACCGAAACAGGCATTTTAAATTACCAGAAGGTTGCAAATTTAGTTTGGAGACATTCAGATGCAACAAGAGTTGTAGTCTCCTTCCTGGTGATGTGATCTTCTTCTTCCCAGGAGCAGAAGCTGGTGTTACTGGATACTCACATCAATATGCCAAGAGTGCATTATTTTGGGGAGAAAACACTGTTTGCAACAAAAAGGTTTTAGTCTTGATTTAAATGAAGAAGAAATCTATTAAGCTTAACTGCGGTCTGTATTTCCGTAATAAAAGAGAAGGATGCAGTAGTGTAAAAGTTTAATAAAGTATTAGATGCGTGTTCTCCAATGTCTCATATTGAACAAGGTATTCTTTACATAGTCAAAGGGAAAAAAAAGTCTAGTAGTTGATAGGTCAGTAATGGAAGAAGAAGAGAGGACTCCATCACCAGTTCTTTATGTAAGAATAAGAGAATTTTTTTCTCCAGTTCCACTCATCTTAGAAAGAAAAAAGTGGTAAAAGAAGTGATTTTTTGCTTAGGAGCCATGGATCTGTTTGTCACCCGTAGTCATGGAAGATGACTCAAAAATGATGATGGCCCTTTAAGATGATTCTTAAATAAATAAAAGAAAGAAAAGATATTTTAAAGCACTCTTGCATATATCAAACTATAACTCAACTGAATTAAAGAGAAACTTCTCTTTTAGAAATATATTCCATAAGCACTTCTTATATGTTCCTTTGAACACTGCCAAAATGGTAACCAGTGGTTTGCTCCGGATGGCAAGTCTTGGACCTCTAGGCTGTGGATGTCTTTCTGGAACCACTTTCAGTCAAAGAAATTATGTGTGTGTCACAGAGAACAAGGGCTGTTTTATTTTTTGAATCTCAGAGAGTTGGTACCCTAATCACATATGTCAACTCCTTTGTAATTTCATTTTTCAGTAGTTGGGAAATACTCGAGTCCCTTAGTGACGCAGCATCCGTAATAACATTGTCCTCAGGTACCTCCATTTACCTTTGTATATATTCTGTGTGGTTTTCCTAGAGGCGTCTAATGCCCTGTTTTACAGGTTTTACTGTGTGAGCAAAACACTTTAGCCAGACTCTCTTTTTAACTTTGCTGTTGTATTACTCTTTGTCCACTCTGTCATTCACATTTCCCTGGCTGTGTCTGCTTTACCCAACATTTTCCAACCCTTTCTCCCACCGGTGGACAATGGTTTTGACCTAAATGCTTATTTCTTTAGAGATCACTTTCTTTACTGTACTATCTTACAGATCAAGTATCTATGAAGTTTTGCGTGTCTTATTTATGGCATATTCAGTATTTACTTTTTCAGAGATACTGTATTTCAAAGACTAAAGTGTTAAGTTTTGACATAAAACTCAGAAAATGGAATGCCACAGAAATACTTGAAATTTGGAACAGCTGGACAAAAGCTTGGGTTTGGTTTGTTTGTGGGGTTTTTTATGAAAAGGGGACAAAAGGACTTTGGGTTTTAATAATTATTTTTTTAAAAATGTATCTCCACTTGCTGCTTGAAATGTTTGGGGTTTTTTTGGGTTATTTTCTGTCTTACATTTCACACGACTCATGCGTTGGAACAAGGCAAGAAATCAGAGTGTGGTCTTACCAACCTACTGTACCTTGTGCACATGAGGTAAGCCCAGATCAGAGTTCAAAAAAGGTATAAATATTTTACTGAAAATAAATACCTACCTTCTAGGCACATAATTGGCCCACATCATATCTGCCATGATAGCTTGCACTAAGGGACTACTTTAAAAAAAGTAAAAAACCCAACACTTTGTGTTGAATAAACTTGAAGATAAATAGAGCTGTTGAAAAAGACGCTTATGCACTTAGACATTAAAGTGCAAGAAGCCACACTTGAGCTTTTAGCATACGTGTATGTCTAAACTGTGAAAATGTGAAAGCAAAGGTTGTGATTCATAGGGCAACCATTTTTTAATACCCTTTTTTTTATTAGAATATGAAGCACTGGAGCTTACCCCAGGTATTCCCCTTGAACTTGATTTAAACCACTGGTAGCTCCCTAGCACTGGGAGCTGTGGTGTTTTGCCATGTATCATACCCCTCTACTTGTTATTCCTAAATTGCTTGCTTATACCTAGTGACGGGTCCTTCAGTTTCTCATAAATTAATAAGGCGTCTGTGAATATTTGCAAGCAGGTTGTAGAGCTCTGAATCTGTTCCAATACAGAGACTGTTAAAAGAAAATGGGAGAGCAGCTAAAGCAAGATTTCTTTTCCTTAGGATGCTCTTCCAGTCTGAAGCAAAATATTATTAATCTAGACTGCCTGCTACTTTCATTTACCATGTAGCTGCTCATGGGATTACAGGCACAAAGGTTTCATAAATTTCAAATGAAATATGAACATTTGTTGTCAAAATACTGTTAAGCTATAAAAGCTCTGCTAGTAGTCGTCCCGCTCTTTTATTGTAACATTTATATCCATGGGCGTTAGTGTGTTCTTGGGTCTGAAGGGGAATTTTTTTTCCCCTCTTTATTTTTTTCGCATGATTTTCATCCCGGTGACAGATAACAAGGCAGGGGATTGGAAAAGTCATACTTCTTATTTTTCAGACTACGGCAGATCCTTTCTGTAATTATGTGGCATTGCAGGGGCCTTATCTAAGTAAGCATAGCACCTTAGGTGCAATTTAGCGTCCAGATGCTTGGAGGGGCAGGGATGACATATTTTTCCGAAGGGAAGAGCAGCACGGTGGCTGTCCTGGCCGCTTCCTTCCTTCCTTTGTGTGGCGTTCAGCCTGGTGGTGCCGTTTGACATGGCACTTGTCCCAAAGGCATGGGAGAAATGGAAAATGGAAAGACAGGAGACAGTCGTGTCTCTCTGCTGCTTAATGTATGGGCGCTTGGTCATACAGCTGCGGCGCTAAAGCTTTTACCTACGCGAACAAAACCTGTCCCTCTTAAAAGTCAATAGGATTCTTGATGGGAATAATACTGTATATAAATTGTGGTGTTTAACTCCACCTGAAATTACAGGGAGCTCTTTCAATGTACAGATACTTACAGAAATGTTAAATGTGTCTGCTCAGAAGTCCAAATACAGAAACCTCTGCTTTTAGATATCCAAATTAGAATTTTTTTGTTCATAACGTAGCATTTAAAATAGGCTAAACGATTCAGATTCTACTTTAATAAAACATACCACTTACAATATTATAATAAGTACATTTTGCTTGTGATTTCTTTTAGAAGATATGTATAGGATGCTGAAATAGTCACTCATTCTTTGTCCAAGGTATAAGGAGAGCTTCTATACTGTGAAAAACGATTATGACATGTTAAAACTGTGTAATAGTAAGCAGACACTTTTCAGTGCTGATGGGTGAATTCTGGAAATGCTCTATTTATTTTCCCTCTATTGACTCGTTGCATTCAGGCAAGACTGCCAGTGCATTGACTTGGAAAACAACTGAGACTGAACAATTTCAAACCATTGACATTATACTGCTTCATTTGTGAGCTGCATTGCTTCTGCATGCACCAGTTACTTTTTTATGGAGTGCTCGCATGTTTAGGAAGCTTTCAAAAAAGGAGAGGTGTAAGCTGGCTTAGAAAGAAAGCTGTCCATTTCATCCATTTTATAAGACCATTGAATAAAAGAGACTGAGAATTTAAAAAATAAAACCATGTAGCAATTCATGGATGTGCTCTGCATGCGTTTTGATGCACTATTTTTAAAAAGAAAGAAAAGGAAAAGTCCAGGCATTTAAAAATTTACCCCAGAGAACATTTTCAGCTCTTGAAACAATAGAATTTCCAGCTGCTACCTTCACTGCAACTTTTAAAAAGTGTTTTGTGGCACCAGTGTACAGAAAAATGAATGAGAAATGAATTTGCATCTGAGATTTAATTTGTGTCTGTATCTGTCTGTCTGTCTCCGTCAGACTGATCAAGCTTCTTTGTTACCAATTCACATCACCTCCCACTAGCATAATTTCTGCTATACCACGGATGGCTTTGTGTGGGAAAAGACTGTTATTGTGGGGAGGACCAGTATGTGCTTCCATTGAGCTCTGAACCAGGAGTATTCACTGGTAACTCTGAATTTCCCTGTAACAAGCACAATGTCAGGGCTGTGTCCTGCACAAATAAATGGAGCCAGGATATGAGCAGCCCTGGTTATGGCTGTGCTGGGAGCTTAATCCCTTGTGTGGCTGTGTATAGACTCATCACGGGTTAGTCAAAGTGACCAGTCTCTAAATGACACTGCCTGATGTTTATTTATAATTATTCCCACATCTGATCTGTCAATTAAGCAAGAAAAGCCGGGGTGTGTGGGGGGGAGCGCGAATCCTCCTACTGAGGATATACCTCAGGGAACCTATGGCCTCCGAGGTCTCTGCTGAAGCCAACCCTTTCCAAGACTAAGTCGAGAGAAGCAATGCAATCAAAACACTTGTAAAAAAAAAAGGCAGAAAAATACTGTTCCTTCTTTGTTCAGCCAAAGGCAACGCAAAGTCAACCCGTAACTTGAAAGTCACACCAACCTCCTGCTCCTACAGCAGCAGCATTGATAAAAGCTGCTAAAAGCACATCTTTGTGCCCACAGTGTCCCCTGATCCTCTCGGTGATTTGTCGTAGGTGTGGATGTTGGTAATTTAGGAAATAATTCTGCTTATCTTGTTTATGATGATGCACAGGAGCACTTCTCACTCTCCTAGCTGCATCGCTTGTCTCATGCTAAGCAGAATAAAATGCAGTACTGGGTGGAGAAGGCTGGAATGTCTTTTCATAGCCCAGCAAACAATGCAATTCCTTATACAGCTGAGGGAGACTCCTATTCACCTGCTTGAGTGAAGGTGCTTTTACTACAACATCAGTTTTACAGCCTAAGTACTTAGATTTTTTCTTTGCTTTTTCCCCACAAGTACCTTATGATTGACTGTTTGTTTATGCTAGACATTTTGCATTCTGTTGTATGTAACGCATAATCCTAAAACTTGTTTTTCGTGACAGAATGTGAACCATTAGATTACCATCTACCCATTTTGAAAAATACCAGGGATCTTTAAATGATAGATTAAGAGTGTAGTTCCCAATATAGAGGCTGAACTTGCTGCCTCTGGCCGGAAATGAGAATACCGCCAACACTATCAAAATGGAGGTTAGTGATGTGATGACTGTAGTTCCAGCTGCACAGACTTTTCACTTCATTATGAGATACGGAAATATTTGAACTCCGTAATATAGAAATTCCAAAACGTGTTATCTTTTCATTAATTTACCTCGCTACCTGTGAATGATTTTCATGTCTGCTGATGTCAGCTATTCTTTGCATAAGAAAGACGGAGCCCAAATATTTGTGTAGATACTGATATTCCTCAGATTTGCTTTTCATGTCAGTCACAGCCTCTCCTTTCCTGCAGAAGGAAATGTGGGCACAGGCGCTATAGGGAGGCTGTGATGTGCTTCACCACGTCCAAATGCGGGCACAGGCGCTATAGGGAGGCTGTGATGTGCTGCGATGTGCTTCATGGACTGCAGCTTCCAGTGCTTCCAGTGCACATCATGCACAAGTCTTGTTGACGACATTGGCTTTGTGCAGTAAAAAGCTGTGGCTTTCCGTGGAGAAACTTTCATAAGCTTATCAACTGCATTTCATGGGCGGCACTTGGTGCGTTGCCGACGGTCGGATGTTGCATCTTGTTTCCGAATTGTTGACAGAACCAACCTCATGAGTAACTTGAATCTGGACACTGGGAGAGCACTGGAGAAATCTACTGCATTCAGAGATCAGATTTTATTTACCTTTTGGCACTAGATACTGAAATAACATAATAGATTCATTCTCTACAGATGAAACTGCATGAGACACTGACTTGACCAAGTCAACGCGGTTCTGCTGCTGTTCCTGGGTTTGAATCTGCCCAGATGGGGTCTACGTGTGAGTCGTTCTTGAGCCTCAAGGGGTTTTCCTGGTGGTCAAGGCATGACTGGCTATTTGTGTCTGTGCTTCTCCTGCGTTAACCCCCCAAAGGTGTCGTTTTGAAGAATTAACGTTAGAGTGGGGCTTTTTTTTCTTTAACATTTTATTGAGAAAAGGAAATGAAGAATCTCACTGCTGTCATTGAGAAAATACATTATCTCAGAAAAATGTGCTGTAGACTATAACTGTCGCCATATGGCTCTTGCTTCATCAGTTTAAGAGAACTGTTTGTGAAATCATGGGCTTGTTTTCTTCTTCCTGTTTCCTGATACAGCCCAGATGTATTTCAGTGCTTCCAAATATTTGTATTCTGATAGTCTCCCTCGTGAACTTCTCAAACGCATTATAAGGGCTTAAGAAACAAAGGCCATTAGAGAAAGAAAGGGCAGGCATGAACTGAAAGGCAAATAACATCTTAAAATATGTAGAGGTAGGCTGTAAATGTGATTGGTTCACTGGGACGCTCTTTTGAAATATGAAGATAAACTGCCCCTCTGACCTCTTATGAAGTTACATAATTATTTGGGAAGGTTTATCTGTGTGTCGTTTCATGGTTTTCTCCTGTTAGTGCCACTCTTTTACTTCACATTAGAAAAAGAAAACGGCAAGCAAGCAAGCAAGGAAGAAAAAGGCCTCTCTGGCTGGTTATCTGAACGTGGAATCCGCCGCTGAAAAGACCCTGGCCCTCCTGTTAACACAATACTTTTATCCGGTAATCACAGCCTGCGGGAGACAAAATAACAATTCATCTGGAAAACGAGATTAACTCATTTAAGTTAGGCAGTGATCACAGAGAGAAACACGTTGGTGTTATCTGTCTGAACGAAAGCATACAGATTGGAGGGCCATTCCGGTTCAGAGGGTCCGTGTAGCAGGCCCAGCTTGTTGAAAGTAATTGGACCCTGTCAGAGTATGCCTTTGTGAGATATGGATATTACAATGGAATTCTATTAATCTCTGACAAATCCCCTCTCATCTGATAAAGGCTGTATACCTCTGCTCTTCATTACAACAACTCGCTCGTCACTTTTATGTGTGTAGTGGTGGGCGCTGGGCCCCCCTGGCTGTGTCACAGGTGAATGGCGGCATTGCCCCTCTTTTGGGTCTTTTAATCTGTGTAGTGAAATCACTGCACTGATGCTGCTTATTGACTTGCTTACGTTTTTCATGATGGTTTTGTTTAGGTTATTTTCAGGAAAAAAAAGCACACCTTTTTTTGTTCTGCTTAGGTATCCTAAATACTTCTCTTGTATTACCAGAGGTATCACTGATAAACAGAGAATGAATTAACATGTTTTTCACAGCCTCTGTATTTGTTATCTAATCTCTTTTTCTGATGGAGAAAGTTATGGAGATGCTATAATTCTTATAAATACATTTGTATTTTAGATGTGTGTATATTCAGATCATAGGAAGAACAGAAAATACATGGGGAACAACTACATTTGGGAATGTTCTGGAGCATTCCCCCTTTTTGGTGAGTGTTTGTTGAGCCGTTAGCACACTGAGGCCCTGCTTCATCATTCAACCTACTCAATGCTTCACTAATAACAGCAGCTACAATAAGCCCTGGCACATTAGTGTTAGAATGATAGGAAAGAGGAGTTAACGTTAGTCAGCGTTATTTATGTCACTCTATTCCTAGGTACAATTTGTAAATGTTTTAGTTGTAATTGCTTCCGCTTCCTAATTTTTTTTTTATCAACATGCTTAATTTTGCCTTATTTCTCTGGAATGTCACAACAAATGATCTGGAGTATCTATATGCTAAACATTTCTGCAATTCCAAAAGGCTTTCCCAGGGCAAGCCTGAGAAAGTCCTGTAGAATGAAGGTAAACCAGGATGCCATTTCTTTTAGGCAATAAAATAGATACAGCATTTGTTCAGAAGGAACTGAAGAATCCAGGTACGTTTCTGCCTCCACGGTGTCAACCACCACTAAAGGGAAAGGCAGCTCATCAAAGGTTTTGCTTTTGTAGCAGGAAAAGATCAACAGTGAAGCCTCATTCCTGTTTGTAAATTCCTATGTATATGTTGAGCGAAAGATGCTTTATTCACAGGAACGGAGTCCATTCCGTTCTTGTCCTTCCCTACGAATGGCCACGCAGCCACAGTCCAGCTGCACATGCCTTGTACATCAGTTATAGTCCTGTTGGTAGGAAAACTTTGACCATATTGTCTTAAACAGTCAAGTTAATGTGAGCTCAAAGTTGTTTTATTAGCGAGTTGGACTGTGTGTTCACCACCGAAGTGAAATACACAAACACATACTAGAGTGATTGAAAATAGTGAAAGTGCTTTTAGTGTTTAAGTCTCCTGTCATTAGATATATCATTTTACTCAAGAGGGGAAAAAGATGAATTTTTTAGATATAAACACGAGAAGATTTCTGATGGGTTATATTTCCTGAAGTGTTACGCAGTATGGCTTTTAATAAATGTTCAAAAATTCATAAGTTGTTTTTCATGCTAAAAATATCCATCTGCTTTCACCAAAAGATACTGTGCAGCAAAACCACACGGATTCCTGATTCCTTTTCTGAAGTAGAGCGAGAAAGATTTAAAAAGACCAATGCATACGTCCCATATAATCTTAAAATATAACCTTTGCAATATACCTATGTCTCCTTCATGGTATCATACACACATTTAGCAATAGAGAGGAAGAGACAGTGTAAAAGCATTCAAACAAGTTAGATAGAGTTCAGCGTTAATAGTTGAAATATCAGTTAGCAAGGGGTATAGCAACATTTTAGTTTCTGGCTTATGATTACAATCATACCACCTTTCAGAATTCTGCTCATTCATTCACCCCAGGGGAGTAATTTTCTTTGATAACTGAGGGAACATGACTACGTTGTTTTTTGGTTTGGGCTTTTAATTATTGTCTATCTTTGTGGCAAACACAGGCGAGTAGGTCTTGCACCCAGGCTGCTAGGTTTTCTTGCTGATTTGGGGTGCTACTGAATCTGAAAGACTTTGAGCCATCACGTCAACTCCAAATCAAGCATCAGAGGCCTTAAAGGCACCTGTGGATTTTAGGAAGTAGGCATAGAAGAATTCTGGAGCGAAGGGATGGGGCTGCACAGGGTTGCTGCTCGAACACACACACAAGGATCTCGTGGTGGGACTGGGGCTGCTGTACCCGCCTTGCTCACCAGAAATGGAAATGAAACAAAATACTATCAACTTCTAAAACAAACACCTTCTAAAAACGTTGAATTAGCTTTTAGTAAACGTCTCAGGCAACGTTCAGTAAGTCCTTTTAAAGTTAAGAACAGAATAGTTATTCAAGTTCAGCCATCGTGTATGATCGGATTATTTTAAAGGATGTTGATAAGTTAAAAATACAGTGATGGAATCATATGAATTTTAGCTCAAATGCTAAGGGGAAATTGCGCTGTTGTAGTATGTTAGCAAATGAAGCTTTTACCTACGAGAAACTGATTATTTGTATAATATAGTTACATTGTTACAGTTTGAATCTTTGGCGTTACTTAGTTTAACAAATATAATGAGTACCTATGGAAAATTGAAAAAATGCATGTACTAAGAGGCTATCTAAATATATTTGAAGCCACTTTTTTATCCTTTTTTGTTAGCAGTACATCAGTCAAGTATTTATTTACAGGGATTTTGTTTGCAGTGTGTGTGTACCGTAGTTGTTCTTGATTTTGTTCATTTTAAGCACGTTTTCACTAAAGTATTGCACTTCAAGCTATTCTCAATTCAATTTGAAGTGAAAGGTTTCTGAGTTTGGGTAATTTACATATAAAAGCTTTACTGTACATTTTAGAAAATGACTCTGTTCAGAAAACAACCATTTCTATTTAACAATATTGTTATTCCACAAGCCGAGTTGCTTTCCCCACTGTCTTTTGCTTTTAGTAACAATATTTGTTCTTGTCTTAATTTTAAATTGTTGGTACCTGAAGATGTATAACTTCCCCCTTTTCTCTCCTGCTGCACTGAAGTGCTACAGACCTCCTATGATTTGTGATGTAAGAAGATTAAAAACATGCTTCTTTTGTCAATGTAGGCGTGACGTGCATACAATTCTTTTGAGACTCTCCTCTTTTGCTTTATTTCAATAAGTGATAATTGTTGATCGCAATTTTGAACTAAAAATCATTGCACTCTGTATTGAATTTTGAAAGGAGTCTATCATATCATCATATCATATCATATCAATCATATCATATCATATATCATCATATCTTGTTTTAGAGGAACGTAGGAACATATGCAATATTTACAAATAACCTGCTTATAAAGAGAGGCGGCTGACGCTGGTTCAGATTGAGCCGTGGATCAAAATGAGATCTGACCATACAAAGGTACACGCAGAAGTTTAATGGTATTAAAAGGTGATGCTCTACCAAAAAACTGTACATTTTAATTATTTGTTTTAGTCAGGAATTAGTGTGTGAAGTTTTACCAGATGCATTGCAAACCAGTTTGTAATGGTTTCATCTCAGTTACAGTAAATAATTCTTTTGAGTACAATAAACATCTATTTTAAAGAAGATTCGTAAAACTAATTTAGAGTTAATATTACATTCTCAGGAAATATTGAGTATAAAGCTTTACTTCCTACATTAAGACCAGTCGTTGCTGGATCTTTTTCCTAGAGCAATAAGGAAATACCAAATAATGTTTGCTGACATAAGCAAGATTTCGTACCTTGCAAAGTTGCGCTTATCACCACTGCATTTATGCATAATCTCATGAAAAATGTGAGACGAAGGTTAATAGTGCTCACGTAGTATTTCGAGTGTTCAAATGCCATTTAGACCAGGATAATCAGAAACGCCACTTTGTAGCTGTGTACAATGGCAGTTGCTGTAAATGTTCTGTGGATCATACACAGCTGTCAAAGTGCTATAAATATGAAGATTTTTGAGTCTAAAGGACCTTAATAGGATTTGGACATATCTTTAGAGTCATAGAGGGATTGATTTATTTATTTGTTTTGGTTTGTAGAATTAAAAGTAACATCAATTTTGCGCTTTTTAATCAGATTTGTTTTCCAAATGAAACTTATTCGGTATTTTGCATTTATACATTTAAAGAAGAGCTAAGTGCAATTCTCAGGTGGAGTGGTGATGTTTTCCTTAAACGAGGGCTGTGCTTTTCTGCGTTAAAATCTCTTTAATGCAGGTTTTCTCATAAAGTGAAAATTGCCTTTGCATGTTTTTGATCTACCCAGTTACAGAGTGATTTATCTATTTACCTCTAGTTTTAAGGGGTTTTAAGTGGGGTTTGGTATCAAGAGCAATATGCTGAGAAGTGGAGACAGATGAGATCTTAGTATTCTGCAACTCGTATCATTGCCTCCAAGCACACCAACTATTCCTTCCTGTCTGATGACAACCTTCTGCCCCGAAGAATCACAAACTTTCTCTTCTCTTCTCTGTGATTCTATTGTCTTAGTTGCTGAAACAAGTGGGAGACAGCAATATTGAACTCTTTTGTAAGCTCCATATGTAATTAAGAGTGTGCTGTTAATGATAATTCTAAATGCTTGTACTCTCTGATCATCTTTATTGTTTTTTGAGTTATGTGTACTTTAAAAATGTAGTTGACATGAGAAATATTGAGAAATATGAGAAAATGAGGATAAGATTGCTTTGGTTGTTTTGAGCGTTTTGGTTTGGTCTGGTTTCTTGGTTGGTTGGTTGGTTTGGTTGGTTTTTCCTGTTTCTAGAGAAGTAGAAAAAAAAAGGATATTCACCAATTTAAGTGCTTCCTAGTAATTTTTCTAACTATGTCTACCCAAGAAACAGTAAAAAGTGCACTTGCATCCCTTCTTTTGGAACAAAGTAAAGGTTGACAATTTATCAAGGTAGCACTGTGGATAAGAGTTAAAACTATTTGTATATGATTTGGCTTATGAACCATCGTAAGTCTGTTTAGAGAAAAAAAAAGAGAAAGATAATTCGTAATGATGTGCCTTTATTTTTGTTATTGTTCAGTGCACTGTTTATAAGAGATTAATGGGGGTGGACTCAAGACTCCCCAGTGGCTGATTTGGAGTCCAACATGAAGATGTGGTAAATGCTAGGTCCTCCTTATGTTGACCTTTCAAGGGGAAGTTATTGTATCGTCTTGTAATTACTGTGACAGGGGTTTTGAAAATGACTTCAAGTTGTAGGACAGATTTCTATTTGGATTAGCCTAAGCATATTTGGGTTTAGTCTCCCTGCAGTGAGAGCTGCACATCAGAACCACAATGCGGGGTGGTGCTGGTCCAGCCCAGGGAATGGGGTGTATTGGGGCTTTAGACGCCTGCTGGGGAATGGGCTGTGCTCACGCTGTAACTTACAGCCAAATTTTAGTCTAGGTAATTGAGGTTACTTGTGCTAAGAGTTCGCTGTCTCTAGCCTGTGAAATGAGTATTTCAGGGGAGAAAAGGCTAAAATGCTCTTCGAACTGAGAGCACTTGGGAACAATGAGACTTCTCCATAGCTGAGAGGGAAACAGGAATGAAAAAGGTAAAGAAACCCACATTGTCAAGAAAGCGTGTGAGTTTGGAAACTAATTATACTCCTATTGAATCCAATAACAAGAATTCCTATTGATTTTAAAAGGAGTATGATTTGGCAACATTTCATCTCCTCAGTCTGCACTAGCTGGTGCATAATGGGCTCTTTTAAACCTATTCATTTGTTTCAGCATTTATTGGAGGACAGAGTGCTTACAGCTGGCAGAAATGGAGGAGAAGCTGTTTTATTTAGAACACTATTCAAATAAAAGAGTAAACCAGACCATCACAAATACATTCAGAGCTGCAGAAAAACCTGTTATTAAGGAATTACAAGTTTTTTGCCTTCCTATTCTAACCAGCTGGTTTTGTAGCTTCTACATGCCTAGTTTGGCGTTTGTTGGGTAGTTTGTTTTGGTTTTTGGGGGGTTCTTTTATCTCATTTTGTTTGGTTTTTGGTTTTTTTGGAGCAAGACATGGAAACATATGAAGTCTACAGAAAAGTCTTATTTGCCGTGTCAGGTGTTGAAGGTTGGGCTTCACAGCACTGTTAGTGTTTGCTTTGGTTCGGCTCGTATTTAGCACGTAGCTTTTAAAAGCCCTTCATGGTTGGAGAGTTTTTATTGTAAACATAAAACATTAATTTAAACATTAAAATTTTTACAGCTGCTTTTTAGTACATAAATTTTCACAGACACTCAAAGACAGTAATTTTTGGTTTAATATTTGCTTTTTCCTGACTGCTCTGAAGTTGCATAGAGAGGGGGGAAACAGAACACTGATAAAACACTTCACGTTTAGAACTTTGAGCTGTAAAAGCAACATTCTTAACACGGGGTAGAATTCCTATTAAGTAAGGAATAAATATTTGTGTTGCCAAAAAAAGCAAATGTTCCTACCATTGGAATGGGGGAGGAAGTTTGTTTTTTCTCCCTTAAACAGTTTTTCAGCAAATTGAAAACATAAACAAAGAATAAAAAAGGAAGAAGAAAAGCAAGTCAATCTGCTCATGGACTCAGCAGCATAACGGCTGCTTTTCACGTGAGAAGCCCCTCACAATGAGGCCTCTAGAACATCTCTTTCCAAGGTGCAAGACGATAACACCAAAGAAATAAATAGAAATTCTATAGCAGTGTTAAAGTTTGGAGTTTTATGGTGGTACAGAAAACAGCTGTATAAGATTGAAAAGCAGTGGCTTAGGTTCGCCTGCTCTAACAGGTCGTGGCTGGGGATGAAAGGACTGCTTAATTCTCAGCCACGTAAATTTGAGAAGCTTCATTGATTGCAATGGGTCTACCAGAAAGTATAAGTAGATATAGGTGCTCATTAGGTTACAGGTATTGGTCTCTGGATATAATTAATGCTGAGAATGGAAACACTTAAAGAGAAGATTTATTGTTATAAGCAGTGTTGAAAAAGAAACATACGGTTTTATCCTACCATATGTGGCCAAAGCAGAAGTAGAAAACCAGGCCGTCAGCAGCACTAGAAAACCAGATGCTTTTTGTTTCTGGAAGTACTTGAGCTGGAGAGAGAACATGGTCAGGCCAGCACTGCTGGTTGGGAGAAGCATCAACTGAGAGCACGGTTGGTGGTTGTTGCTTAGAAATGTACCCCAGACAGACTCCTGTCCCATTGCCTGTAAGAGAACAGTTTGGATGTATTGGAACAGTGGGGAACATCGGATGGTTTTTCTTCTGGTCTTTTCTATACTTCTGGCTTTTCCTTTGATGGAATAATTTGCAGATTGACTGATACAACCCCTACAAACCTACGAGCTAACTCTGATGGAAGTAGAGTGTTAGCACTCTAGGTCAGGAAAGATGAAGAACTCTTTTAAAAGAAAAGCACTGCAATTGCCAGTAACTCCAATCAGCTGGTTTTCATTAATGTGCCTGTATTTCTTTGGCTCCTCTTTTCTAGTACTTTAGTGGAGACACTGAGCTCTCTTAGAGTATTTGTTGTGTTTACTTGAGCAAGACCTTTTGACTTGCAGACAGCCGGCGTGTCCCTCCCTGCCAGGGACACTTGTGTGCTGGTCAAGCTTGTGTTCTGCATGGAAAGTCTCTTTCTGCTCCTAACACCAAGAGCTTCTCTTTGTGGTTTATGGTAGGTGAACATTTTCTGACCTCATAAACTTTGCTGCTGTATCAGTGTGGGTTTTTAACAGCTGATACGCTTTGGGAAAGCTGAGGTCCCAAATAGCAGCATCTTTGTGTGATAAGATAAAGGGTAAATTCACCCCTTTTCTACCAACTCAGCTGTTGCTTTGGGTTTAAAATTTGTTTTACAGATAATAATTTGAAAAGCTGAGAAAACTTGTGATGATTTATACCCAAGTCAGTAGTTAAATTAAGATGTGAACAACTTTGTTTTGATATAAACCTGTAACTTCACAAAAGCTTCCCATCCACAATTATCCTGTCCAAAGAGGGCTGACTTCTCACATACCAATAAATGAGTAAATGATTAAATAAATCCTTTGGTAAAAAGAAAGAAAAATTATCCTGTGTTTTCTAATCTTGAGGTTCTTCCAGTATATTCTATGGTAGTGGAGTTAATCCGCTTACTTGGGTTGTATTCAGTTACTACGTAAGCAATAAGTGTTTTAATAGGCAAGTAGCTTTTTTTAGTAAATAATAAAAAGTATATAGATAAATAATATAGTAAACAGTAAATCTTAATGTACTAAACTGAATTTATTAGACTTTATGATTATTTCCAGGGAAAAATAATTTAGATCACTTTCAATGTTTTACATGTTTACTGAGTGTAAACCTGGCTTACCATGTCCGCAGCAAAACTCGTCTGGATGCAACAGAGCCAAGATATCACCTCTGGGGTTTTTGCTTTCTAGTTAACCTGTAGAAGGTGTTCATAGCTGAGCAATATTAGTTTCTGCTCCTAAAAGTATTAGTTTTGATGGAAGCTCCTTGAATTGCATCAGTACAGATATTTGTGAGGTGTTCGGACAGAATAGAGCTTATGACTATGGTTTTCTGTTTCCTCCAAAAGAGAGTTGTCAGATATAAGTAATGAATTCTCATTCATGGTGAAAACAAGCCCCATGTGTGTTGCTCCTTGATTTAGCAGGATTCACTTCAGAGCAGGGCAAAGTATTTTTCCCACTCTGCAACCCCACGACTCAAGTACATCCATGTTTCATGTTTTATCATGTTACATAAATAACCTTATCTGTACCTACAGTATTTCTGTTAGCTACATCATTGCTGAATTTTGTAACAATATGCCCTTTGCAGTAAAATGTCACCAAAAAGTTATATACTGTAATAATTTTCATCTGTTTCATAAAGACAGACAATTTTTAAGATTCATGTTCGTTTCATCATTTAAATCCAAGTCTTCCTACATTAATTTATAATGAAACCTCATGCTCTCTTCTACATTGATCACTAATTTTCTGTCTTCTTGATATGTGTTAAAATAAACTATAGATATAAAGGGCACGTTATATGCCTGACACTGTTGAGTTAAATAGAACATACTTGTGTAATTCATCCCTGTAATCTGCCCTGGCCTTTGTTTCCAAGTGAAAATCCTCGAAACCCAGTTCCCAATTGGGCTGCGTTTACCACACAGATGATTCTATTTGTTTCTTCATTTCTGTCCCAGCTACCCTGTGTAACAGGAATTTCCAAAGGCCCACAAAGCTTTTGAGTGCAGGCTGCAAAAGGCTTTTGGAAGTTGAATATGAAAATATTGCCCTGCAGCTGAATATTATGATGTGGCCTCCCAATCAAAATCAGTGTTGAAAAAGGACAGGATGACAATCGGTTATGAACACAGCGTGGGAACTGATGCGGAGGATGTGAACTGAGGTGTTCCTCGTTTATTATCCGTCTGGACAACTCTGGGTACCAGCTGTATTCACAAACACTGAAGGTCCATCAGAGGCTCACGGGGAGATCGGCTGTCCTGGAGCACTGGCTTGTACCTCTAATACGGTTAGGGATGGATTTAAGTCACGAAGCAAGATGTTCAGTGTATTTCCAGTTGTTTTCATTATCAGTGATAAACCTATTGAAGCCGACTGCCACAGTACAGTTTTACTGGAAAAATGTCACATTTGTGAACACTGCAAATAGCGGGTGACGTTTTCCGCTCCGAGGCAGTCTAGAGGATATAGCCCTGATATACTTGGGAGAGAAGGGAATTACGTTTGAATGTCTCCCAGTGCAAATTAGAGTGGGGAACAAGGTAAAGCTTCAGAGGTCCCCTGGTAAATTAATTTTTCCTAATTACATTTCATGGCAGGAAACACAGATATTAGAAGTGCCTGTTGAAATAATGCAGTATTTAAATTCTGATTAATCCATAGGTCAGGCAAAAACTTTTCAATACAGGTGTCAGGAAGGAAGACTCTGCTTTGCAGGAAAAAGGAAAAGGAAGAAACATTCACCCTTTAAATAGGTGAGTGTGGTGGGGCTGTGCTGCACACACCTGCAGTGCCACACTGCCCTCAGCTCTACAACAGAAAGGAAAGGCTACTTACAGGTATCTCCATTCTGACTCGTGATGTGCTACGAGGAGCATGTAAAAATCGCCTGCACATTTTAATGGCTCTTTTAGTTATTTACCAGCTTGTTTAGCCCGTCTGGAAGATATACTTCAGGTTTGCAAAGGGGTTTCTTTGCATGCGGTGTGGTGTTTGTACACACTGTCCTTGTTACAGGACACAAATCAGCTTCGCTACCTGGAGTTCTGAACTCTGTAAAGCTTTGTGGGATTTGCAGCTGAGTTTAGTTTCCAATTCTGTGTTCACATTAATTTAGAGTCATGTACAGCAGCGATAGTGTTGTAAAAAGGAACAATTATGAATGTTTCGAGCCTGTTTCTGGAAAGCGTGCCTTAGTCATATGTGAGTGATTTCTCTGAATACAGAATAAACTGGATAAAATTCAATGATCTGTGTTATATAGCTTAAATTTAGAAAATTGGATGCTCCCTCTCAGTCTCCTAATCTGATTAGAAGGCATTTGACTTTCCATGAGTCAGTGTAAGTTTTTGCAGCACAGATTTTGTGCAGAGTTTTTCTAGAGCCATGTTTCAAACTGCAAATCATTTTGGAAACGGCTGCATGCACTCCAGTTTACAGCACCTGTTGGTTTTTAAAGTGATGTAAGTAATGGATAAAGCAAAAGGATGAAGCAGAGGAATCCAAGAGCTCTCTGTGACCTCTGGGTGACTCCACTGATGTAAATAAGTTGCTCTGGATTTACATCACTATGGATGAGAACAGATCTGCTCCCCGGGGTGTGGGGAGGGAGCTCTGGGACTCCTTCTTGGACTCCAGCGAGCAGAAAATACATGCATGGAAAAATTACAGTGATAGGTAAATATGCAGATTATTCTTATAGGAATGGTGAAAGAACTTTACTGGTTTCAGACCTGAGGACAACTTTTTTTTCTATAACTTAAGCGTATGGGGTTTGAAAAAAGGGATCTCAAGAGCTCTGAAGGATGGAGATTAATGACCTAATTAAATAGACATAGTTGGTGTACTTAAGGATCACCTCCCTGCCCCCATCCAATAGAGGAGATGCTCTGAAATTATGATAGGATGCTGCCTTTTTGTCAGCAAGACACTGTTATACAAATTGGCATCACCTTACAAGGGCAAAATACTTTGCAGTGCCCAAGTCCCCCTCTCCAGCACCTGTTGTATGAGAAGAGGGGGAAGGACTTGGTTTCCCAGTTGGGACTGAAGAACAGGGATTTTACACAACCCTTGGAAACAGTTGCTAAAGGTGCTCCTAGAAAAAGGTCACAGCATATTACCGACGTTCACCTGTCTTTGTAGAATAGCTGCCTTCCGCTGCCTTGGCTGTATTTGTTTGCCACTAATGGAATATGCGTACACTTCATGAAGAAAATAGGGCAGGAAAAAATCCGTGTATTTGTATTTACCCCCAAAATTGAAACTCCTCACAGAATCCCATCTTGAAATACATCTTTCTTCATACCGAACAATTTTGAATATGTAAACAGGGAAAGCTTTCTGACCTATATAAACTAGGAATTATATTTCAAAGATATTCAAATAATACCTCAAACTGCCATCCATCTGCCCTTATTAATGAGTGAACAGCCCCAAAATTATTTTAACTTCTGAGTATTTGAATAAATTGCTAAGCAGTTAAGATTATCTCCCATGTAGAGTACGGTGGCTTATTTTCCATTTGATAATAAATGGAAGTGATTTAATCATAATCAGTAAATGACCTGCAAAATTTCATTTTGGAGTGGAGCTTTTTTAACCTATTGAAATGTGAAAGTCCATTTAAGTAGGTAAACCTTTCCTCCTCATTTAAGGCTGCCCGAATGGGCTGAGATTTTGCTTCGCCGAGTCTCAGTTTAGAGATCTATTGACATCTCAGTTCTAAAACTGCTTTAAAATGTGGGTTTTAATGTAAACACTAAAAAAAGCCTTAGAAGTAGAAGCGTACACACAGTTCTTAATCTGCTGATCCCGGAGCTGGTACCCTGGGGGCACACTTCAGGGAGCAAAAATCAAGGAAAACCTCTGATTTGTTCTGCAACATGAACACGCTTGTTACGGGCTTACACTTGCTTATGCCGAATAAAGCGGGATGAAAGACGTGAGGCGGGAGCGCGGGTACCGTGGCGCCTACACAAATACCTGTTCTCGGAAGTGAGTAATCGTACCTGTCCGTTTCATTTAATCTGGAGTTTCTTGGTGTGGTGTAACGGCCGGAGAGAACCCGAGACGTACCATAACCTGCCGTCAGAGCGAGAATTGTCAGATTCCGCCCCAATGGGCAGTTTGGGTGGCAAAGCGGCGTTTCTTGTTTGCTCTCGTGCAATAGCAGCGTATGCAGCCCTCGGTGCTGCGGGACACAGGTTTCCTAACCGTGAACATTCGTGTTCCTTATTTTAGTGAGTTTTATGGTTCATAAGGGAGAGACAGAACTGGCCAGTGATCTCCAGATATTTTCTGTCCAGTTCTCCATCTTTGTCATATGTTTGAGCTTTGTTTTTCAGCATTTCTCTGTTTCTTCCCATCTGTTATTCCAAAAAGACCCTGAAGCTGTATGTAGGGAATACATTCTAATAAAGATGCACGGTTATATTTGGGTCTCTGAACTGCAAGAGCTTCGTGTAAGAGTTGAGAGACATTAGATGAATTGTTCTTGTTTTCTGGCACTCTGGTACTTTCCTTCAGCCCAGCCCAGTATGTGTAGTTATTTTAATAAAACATGATTGCAGCTTTTCAGCCTTTTGACTAACGTGAAGTGTCGTATCAGCTCAACAGCTGATGCATCTTCAGTCTGGAAAATATATCATGTGGGCGGGAATTGATTCAGATTTTAATGGGTCTTTTGCATCTCTGAGTTCTGTTCCCTTGCGATCTTATTTTACACTGTTTTATTTGGGTGGAATCATTCCACGTAGTTTGGTAATTTAATCACCTAGTTTCTCTTAATTAAGACAGCATCTTCACTGATTTAATAGCTTATGAATTCTAAATCAGAACTGGCTAGGCAGACAGTCTTTTTGTTATCCTTATCAATAACACGATACTTAAGCTTTTGTGGGATGTGCAGGGTTTTCCCTTCCCCTCTGTCAGTGCTCCATATGGTACCATCTCAGCACGTTTCTCAGGCAGAGGCTGGTGTTGCTCACCAACCGGTCCCTTCAGGTGCTGGTCTCCATCTGTGGATTAATTCGCCTCCATCATTCTTACCACTGATACTGGAAGCAGCTGTTGCCTTTTCCATCGCGGCAGGCGGGTCAGGAGATGACCTTAATGAATGAGCAAGCGGGAACGTCGATCTGCCGGGCTGGCTGGCTGCCGCCGTTTCGCTCTAGCCTCAAAGTATAAACTGACCCGTTCTTCCTCATATTTTGTCCCGATAAAGGGTAGATGGGTGGGTTTCTGTTTTGTTTTTCGCATTGTAATGGTTGCAGTACAAGTAATAAACGACCACCACCAGTAGAAAGTTGATCATGTTTGTGAATACACGCTAGTGCAATTCCGATAATAATTATGTTCAAACTCTCCTCTTTGTCGTGTTTAAATTACATTTTTTTTGTGAACAAACATTATCCAAGTGTGACTTAAGTTATTTTTTACCTAGGAAAAAAAATCAAAATAATTTTAAGTTTGAACATGTCTTTTCACTCTAAAATAGATTAAAGATATTGCTGGGTGGAATACATCCTTTTTTGCTGCCCTACAAAATCTACGGTCAAATATTGTATTTATCATTCTGTTCTTACTTGGGAAAAACTGCTGTGAAATGGAAATTCTGACTGTTTAAGGATCTGATCCTTCTCGTGTTTTATGGCAAAAGAGGTTCCTTGGTAACCTGCTCTCCTTGCCATGAGGAAGCTCTGCTCATGATGTCCTGACAAATGCCGCAATATTCAACAGGATGGCAGAACCTGAACTTAGTTTGTACCTGGAAAATATTTGAGTATTCTTGCTTAGTGAAGCATCTGACACCATCTGACCTGAGAAAATGTCTCATGGAATATTTGTGTAGACAGGCTACGGTATTCTTAATAATCATGTGTATGACGGGTTTGCTTGTTTTTGTTTTCAGTGCGGTTTAGCAAAAATATTAATTGATCAGCAGGAAAACCGAAGGCTGTTCACCAGCCAAAGACGTTCTAGTGTTGTCAGTCAATCTGCTTCGCTTCCATTTAATCTGGAGCAATTATTCTAAATCTGGGCAGGCTTTAGTGAGTTGTTCTACATCACTGAAACACAGTGCGGGAAGTTTGGGGGGAATAA
Organism: Nesoenas mayeri; assembly: GCF_963082525.1. NCBI lineage: Eukaryota > Metazoa > Chordata > Aves > Columbiformes > Columbidae > Nesoenas > Nesoenas mayeri. The sequence continues at coordinate 22,024,610 of NC_137547.1, forward strand.
GATCCAAAGACTGGATGCGGAAGTTGCACAAATTCAACTGGGAAATAGGACGAGAATTTATAGTAGGGAGGGTACTAACTCTTTGAAAAAAAGTTATTTGTGGCAATGTGTTACATTTTCCATTAAATAAACCTTTAAATTAACGTTTCTGTATGAAATTAAATAAAATCAGTCCCGATGAGGGGAAAAAACAAATCCTCAATTTAATGTAGGAATTATGACTTGAAATTTAGCGTGTTTGGGTGGCTGTAGATAATGTCCCCTTCTGAAAAATAAATCCATCATTAATAGGCTTTTTGATATCTTAAATGTAAAAAACTAAATTTAAAGTAATATACAAACAATGAAGATTTCTCTCGGTTTTTGTTTTCTGAGTAACCTGGGCAAACAGCACACGGCACCGACTCCAGGAGCGTGTGTAAAGGGACTAATGGAAATTCAGATGCATTGAAATGTAGACTGTGATCCAGAGGAAAATAAATCCTGGTTCTTTGTGCTTCACAAATGTCATTTTTTTAACTTTAAAGGGGTACTGAGCTTGCCTACCTGCGCTTGGGGTGAATAACACAGGGCAGATGGCTGGGGAGAAGGGGGAGGTGAAAATAAAGCAACAGAGCCTGTAGTGGAACTGGGAAACAAATCAGAAGATAAATGATGATTAAGGTGCAACGTTGCATTGTGCACTAATTCCGTAGGATTTATCACACAAATAACGTGATTTTCTGATATTAAAGCAATGTGATCTCTCGCTAGATTCTTTGTATAATTAAAATACATTTTTAAGGGGGATATCCCTTTTGCAGCTCTGTACTGGTTCTGGCACTGCGAGTTTATCTTTAAATTTATATAGATTTAGAGATACATATTTAAATTTCTGTACCTCTTAGGGGTAAATAAATATATTACAATAAGCTATGGGTTGTATAGTACAGTATAACAATGATAAATGATGTTGTGTGTAATTTTTCTACTATTAACATAAAGTAATATAAACTGAAGGACACTAGTCTATTGAGAGAGTTAGTAGCTAATGTTCCATATCAGATGTGGACAATGTCAGGACTGAATACAGATTAGGCAGTGTCCTTTTCTCCCCAGGGGAATTAAACTTTGAGACACCACTGGCTGCCAATGGTTTTACTGTATTTTGTTGGTGCCTGTGGTGCCTTTCTTGGTCTATTAATTCAGAAGCTGTAAATGACAATGTGAGCAAAAAAGCTTTTCCAGTGGGATGCATTTCATTTATGTATTCTTGTAGCTACAATACCTTTTCAATCCATTTTGTCACAATAACTCTTTAAAAAAATATTGGCTAGATTGTCTGTACTTTTGCATGAACCTCATCAGGATATTTCTGTTTGTTTAGTTATTTTTTTCATATTTGGAGAAGACAAAGGGATATGTGAGGCAGACTTAGAATAATCTGGGAACTTCAATGGATTTTCCCTATCCCCTCATTTTCGTGATTTATTTGTAGATTATGGCATTGTATTGTGAAACACCAAGGGAACTCTGGAAATATACACACACTCTCAAATATACACCACGTTTAATTAGAAAATACCTGTTTTAAACTTCATTAGAATGTATTAAATTTTAGAAGTGTTCATGCACATACTTCAGTGGCTGCATGTTTACATGTGTTCCTAAGCAATAATATGGTGTGAAAGCAAGATTTGGTTCTAAGAGTTTTCTCATTGAAAACCATTTACTTTCTGAGAATATAATTTCTACCAGGCTAACACATTAGACCAGCGGTAACTGTGGGGAAGGAGTGTGGGACGTGCAGAAATTTGCACAAGTGAAAATAGGGATATTGGGAATAGTTTTGGAAATACGTCCTGTCCAGCAGGAGCTGTAATGTGATTGGATATCACATTTATTTTGCAGAAAGCACGACGATGAAATCAGTAAAATCTGCATACGAACTAGATTTTATTGAAATTTGAAATCTTATTGCAACTAAACTTGTCTACATAGCTTGTTTGCAAAAATTGTCTTTTACAACGCCACATGTTTCATTTTGCTTTGAAAAAAGAAGTGATCTTGTTACCATTTCATGGTTATCAAGGGAATACTATCTGAAGTATTCTTCATCCTCCCTCCCCAAATCCTAAATTTCTATGAAGCAGAAGCCCAGGTTTCCTCTATTGACATACACATTGTTATTCTTCGGGTGGTCTTTGGTATGATACGTTTGTCATGGTTCATAAATTTTATTGTTGCACTAAAAACAGGGTTAGAATATCCTCGATGCAATTATAAAAATGTATTAAATCTGAGAAGGATAAAAATATGGTGCAAGATGAGCTTTTAATGATTGTATAAATGTTCACTGTTCCATGGAAAAAAATTGAGCTTTTCGATATAGGCATAATAGTGAAATGTAAGTGGAGGGGCAAATTTTTTGTTTTCAGCATAGAAATGTTTTAATATCAGCTTGGAAAGCTGTAGGTTTTAAGGCTTTGTGAAGGAGAAAAACTCGTGCCCCCCTTTTGTTTGCAATGATATGAGTATATATCCCTTTTCCCTGTTTGAGATGGTGGAAGTCATCTGGAATAATGTGTTGCACTTTGCTTGTTCCTTAGTTTGGTATATATGGGAAATAAATGCTATTGTGAGCTAGACTGCACAATCCAAATTAGCATCCTTGGGAAGATGCAGCAGCGGACAGCTGCGATTGAAATGATTTGCTGTTCTGTGCTTTACTTTCTCTGCTAAATGGTGTGCACCAGTATCCGAAGTCCTCTTGACAATAGTTAACATGAGAGGAAGGGAAACTGAAAACAGCACTATGAAAAATGGAAATGCTTGGTCTGACCTGACTGTGATGATTTTGGAAGGTGTTTTATGTGATGATAGAGTTGCGGAGGAGATCTATCCTCACTAATACATAGTGCAAGAGACTCTTCTATTATATGTAATGACATACACAACTCTGTAGTACATTATTCATTCAAGGCCTTTTTTGAAAAGGTCTTATGTCCTATATAAAACAGGCCATTATGTGATGCATACGCAAAAGAGGATGGATGTGGCATTCCTCTCAAACTATACAAACGCTTTTATCAGGCACTACCAAATATATATTATGCATTATTTTTGCCAGTAAAAGAATTGGAATTTAAAATTTAAAGCACACTAAGTGTACGGTATCTTAAAACATGCATGTTTGCAAAATTTAAGAGATTTAATGTGAACATATACACTGCCATAATCTATTTGGAAAGATTTAGCAACATCATGAAATATTTTTCTTTCAATTAAGTTTTCATTTCTTTTCTTACTGTGTATTTGAGTACCTTTTGTTGACACTTCTGTATTTGCTGCTACGTATTTTATCCACTTGTTCTCGGTGTAGTAGTATCTCCATAGTGAATTCGGTTGCTGGTGATATAATGTTCTCAACCTTTTGCATTTAAACATCAATTACCTGAATATAACGCTTGTCAATAATACTGAGTACTGAATATATTCCCAGTAAGTTATACTAAAGATACGGGTAAAAGTACTGACTGTGCTCTATGTAGTGATGTTAGAAGACTGGAACATAGGAACACTTGTGTTGCATCAGATGCGTCTGTGATTTGGAGGTGTTTCTTTGTTGGCATTAAACCAAATGACATCAAGCCAAACAAAGCCTTGCATTTTCTATTTCTAACTTTTCCTCAGTGCTATTCCTTGCATAAGTAGTGATGCATGAGAAAATAACATGAAATATCACAGGATCATAGTACTTTATGGGTAGGTAATTACAAGAAAAAGAGGCATGTGAAGTGTGCATATATAGAATGTGGAGAACTTGTGATAAAATGGAAGGCTTGATTGGTGAAAGGTAACAGACTTTACAATGTGTGAAACTGTAAATGCATTTTCGGATTATCCTAAATAAGGACTAATAAATCATTGGTGCTGTGCCGCCTCATCCGCTGTTCTTCCATGTTGCTCCTTGTAGGCATTTTCTTCTGGGACTTCTCCTTCAGTATTTAAAAACCTTACGGTACAGTTCTTCACCAACCTGCCTGTACAGCCTGACTGCCCTCCTGACATGGGCTCCGCTACAGGCTTCCAGAGAAAAGAAAGAACGTTAGTTATAAATGCAAAAGTTCTTTGTTTGGAACTCTTTCTTGGTTTTAGAAGCCCTAATAGTAGCTTTATTGCTTGATTTTGAAAGAACAGAGATGCCGGGTAAGTGTACATCCGTAGTTTTCAATCCAAGATTCAGTGCAGGTTAAGCAATAGGATTCACAATCTGTGAGAATGTTGGTAGGAAACAATAACAACAAACCCCAAAACCAATTTAAATGTGAAGCAGAAAAACTAAGAAGCATGTGGCTTTTGTAGAGGTTAGTGAAATGTATTCCAGCATACGCTTGATGAGACGGAGCTACAGAAAGTTCTTGATGAGCCCTATAGCGGCAGGTGGGGGCTGCAGGCTCTCAGCATCGTGGGTGCAGAGGTGACAGAGAACTCTTTTTGTGGTCTATAAAAATGGTCACTAAGGGCTCACAAAATTATCATTGCCTCATCAGTGCTAAGCACCCTTTAACCCTGGTTTCGTTGTGACTTGAACACATTTAGCAAAATATTAATCACTTTTCTGGAGCAGGACTTAAAACTTCCAGCGCTAAGTGGCTGCCAAATAAAGTTACTGCACCATTCCCTACTACCGGTGTAGCTGCACGGTTAATTGAGCTACATTACATTGATTTCTGTGTGTTTATCTGTGTTGTCAAGGTATTTACATAAGTAATACACATCTTTGTTAAAGGCTTAATGCAGAACTGACAGAATTCTCAGCCCCTCCTCTATGTATTTTCTACTGAACGAGTTGCTCCCTCAATAATAAATCCAGAGGGCTGACAGTGTCTAAGTCTGCTGCTCCTTTGCCCTCAATTTCAGTGAGATGGGCCATTGAAAACTCATTACAAGCTGTTTAGACTCTGACTTTGACTTTTGCTCAGCAGTGAACAAAATTAACAGCTCTTGGAGGTAGCAAAAGAGGCACCGAGCCAAAAAAAAAATTGAAATGATGAGAAAAGACATTCAATATTATCTCTATTAGTCATGCAAACAAGCTTAAGCCCAAAGTACATGTGTTCTGCACATGGCTGGAATTGTGTAGCCTTTGTTGCTTTCATCCTTTCTCCCACCTTTTAATACCGCGTACAGAGGTTCAGCTGCATGGCAAACGGACACCCTAGAATTTGCTTGCATGTCAAGCAACAACCTCCGAGTGTAGCAGAATTGCTTCATAAATTTAACTATCACTCTCAAAATTCTGTGTTTTTTCTAATTTACTGCTTGATAGTTTTTTATGTGACAATTTTAAAATGCTATTTATAGCAAAAGTTACCTTGATAGGTAGATTAATAGGGAAAAAAGACTGTGTATATCTATCTATGGGTATATCATCAATACTAAAATTGCTTTTAAAAACAAGTTATTTGTTTGCATTCAAAACAAATCATTTGGCTCCTTTCTGATGGTGCAAATTAAATGCTTTTAGAATGTGAATGACAAAAGCGTTTGAGATGTACCTTATAGCGGCAGTCCACTTCTTTCATTCATAAGCAAGTGACAGGATTATTTTGCATAACAAGTATGGACTCTGGTGATGATCACATTAATTGGTAATCATTTATGGCTTGTTGTTCTAGTGTTTTGACCTGATCTCGTTTTGTTCTTTCTTTTTGGTTCGATGTTCTTTTGTGAGAAATTGGAAAAATGAGGCGGTAGCCAAGTCATGTTTGAAATGGATGCAGTAAAACCTTTGGGAAAGAAGTCAGTCAAACAATTCATGAAACAAAGTTCTCTGTAGCTGCTGCAAAGCTGAGAGTTGAGAGAAAGGGCTTATACACACTGGGAACCAGTGAAAATTAATGGGTACTTTATGTACCAAGTTAAGGTTCTCTAACATGCTACATTTGCTTTCAATGAAGTTGCTCTGCTCCCAGTTTTCCAGATTGTGTGACTAAAGTAGCACCTGGTCAAGTGCCTTTTCGAGGGGCAGGGACAAAATCAGCTATTAGATAGAGTTGGAATTTGAAACCTTCCAAGTGTCCAGTTTTGTTGTTCTGATCCCGAACCCACAGCCAGTCTGACCTTCACGTCAGAAAAGGTGAAAAATAGATAAAATAATGTTTTTTTCTGCTTATCAGTCATTATTTTGCTTAGTCCGGTCTCTCACTGCTGAATCCACTGATAACTACACGTACTTGAATTCCAGTGTAATCACAACTCCCAGCATCCATTTTGATTGTGTTGCTGAATATTGTTATATATTTTTATTATTATTAAATACTAGTGATTGCTTCATCTTATTTGCCTTCCAGAAAAGTGCTTGACCTTCCTTCCAAACCGCAGCCCTTTGTTCTGAAAAGTCCCCACCTCACAAATACTCATTGCGTTCTCCCTTATATCCATTAGTGGATACGATAAGTAGTTGTAAGTGAAAAATTAGATGTGTGAGTTACTGTAAAGTGAAGTCTAAATATTTCAAATATTATTCCAGCTTTATATGGCAGTATTTGTGTATATGCGTATAGTGTATATATTATATATATCTTTTTCATTAGTTTGCGTGCTTTATTTCTACGAATCACAAGGAGCACAGAACCGGTGAAGGTCGGGTAGGAAACAGATTAGCGGCATTTTATACCACAATGTCAAAATACTTAAAGGTGTTTACAGTGCCCACTGACACACAATGAGTTTAAGACTGGCAGACTGAAGCAGAAATAAAACTATTCTTGTTCTTCTAAACCAGAACAGGGGCCTTGGTGGTTTATGGTTGTTTTAAGGTCCATTAATCCTTGAATCATGAGGCTGTGTAAAAAATGACAGCTTTAACATTCAGGCCCTGGGTTTATTTAAAATGTTTTTACTTCAACACTGTTTCTAATTAATAACAGTGACTATATGACCTGATTTAAATGTATCAAATACATAGGGCTATGGATTCACATGCCTTCATAGGACATTCCATCAGTTACGGCAGCGATGTGCAGCCTGAACTGAATGGTGCCAAGTCTTCACAGGGAAGAGCTCATCCTAACAGAGACAACCAGATACTGGGCTTCAGTGTCTTTTACCCTTTCTATTTATGGATCTATTTAGGGGTCGGGGTAGAGGGAATATCATTTTGAAGCCAGATGACGGAGCAATTATAGAAGTGTGTGTGTGTGTGCTCATACAGCACATGTTCATGCTCAAGTGTTCTACCAGCATTTTCCTTTCAGGTCTGTTGCTGATCACTGAAATGTAAGTCCCTGGAAGAAAATATCTAGAAAAGCATCATGTAAGATAATGAACTGAAAACTAAACTGAATTGGCTGATTTTACAGAACATGGCGAATGTGTTCTTGTAATATAAACTGCAATCCGATAGGAATGCTTTTGACAAAACTTCAGCAAAAGGGCATGTTATAATATCAGGATACACATTACTGGAATCCACTGGCTTCGCCTTGACCCGTGATTGGAAACAACAGAACAACACTGATAAAGTTTTAGGTCTATCTATTTATCATTAATTCTCAAAAATACCAACTGATATGTTGAAAGACAAAACTTTTCTATGTGCCAGAGTAATTCTGTCTCTACTGGTGTCCTGCTTCTACATAGATGTTCAGTGGGGCAAATATATAGTCTTAAACAGAAAATAGTTTAAAAATAATAATTTGAAAGCTATAAATCAAGCAGTATTAAATTGACAGGAACTGAACTAACACTTGACATGGAGCAGCTCATAGTTCAACTTAATATCTGGAGGGAAAAATAAAGGAAGAAAGGCACCCAACAAGAGCAGGATAGAAGGCAACTTGTCTCTCAGTGTCGCTTTATTGTGATGTAGATTCCTTGGGTTGTGATAGGCTGCGTCACGAGAGGCTGATCTAAGACTGATCTAAGACTGATCTAAGACTCCTGACAATAAGGTTGTTCTGCTTTCTACTAAGTAGAGGACAAACGCAAGCAGCCCAGTTGAAAAGGCTGTGGAATGTAATCCTGAACTTGGGCACGGGAAGATTTTATGTAGCGTTGAGACCAGATAACATCACTCCACCTATTAAGAATCTTGGGCAGATTTGAGTTTGTAAATGCTTTCCAAGTAGGATATAAATATCGAGAGATGCTGGAGACACTTATTGTCCTCAGAAATGACTATTTATCTCCTTTCAGTTCATACCAGGGCTGTCACCTGCAGTGTCCTTTCCCACAGTATTTTTTTGCCTTATCTCTTGCTCCTCTTACCATTCAGTGTACCATATAGGAACCTCTTAGCTGGAAAACATAAAATAAACGTTTATGCCAGTGGAATATTTTGGTATCTTAACTCTATTCTAAAAATAACAAAAGATACTGTTTTGTTTTTTTAAACTTCATTTTTTAGGGCCCAAAATAAGCTATTTGGAACTGCTTACTGTTACAGTTAACAACAGCAATCACCAGAGGTATTGCTAAATTCCTCTTATCTGGTGATAGCCTTTAGCTGCTATATTTAGGCATGTGGAAAAACCCTCTTGAAATAACAGCTCAGATTCAGAGACGACAAACAAAGTATGTTTCATTAAGGGTAGTTTCGCATTACAGTTTTTTGATGTAGTATGATTGAATTCCAGACATTAATTTCTATATAATCCTTATATTCTTGTGTGTTCTAGGGAAATGTATTTCCTATATCTAAATTACTTAGTCACCCTTAGCCTTTGCAAACTCGTTTGGTATTAAGATGTTAATTTTTGAGAAATGTGAATGAACAAACCCCAACAGCAGGTGGGTGTTTATTCAGTGAACAAGGCGTCTTTACCACGGGGATGCCACACAGCTGGGATTAAAATATTCCCTGGAAACAAATACAAAAGGCGCTGGTGTGTGCGTATGAGTGAGTCTTTATTTGATTAACTCTATGAAATTGACATGTGCTATTTGGACTGTTTTTAATTAATGAAGTTTATTTTTCCATGTAGTCTGACTAGAAGTTTGTTGAGATACCCTGAATCTTGCTTGGGAAATGGAAAACATAAAGACATCAGTTACAATGAATTTAAGCCAGAGTTAAGAATAAAATGAGGCAGTTTGGGTAAGCCGGGATGTGAAAGGCTGAAATACTTCTGGTGTTGAAATGACAGCCAGTGCTGTACATCACTGAAGAGGAAACGGTGTGTTGTGCAAAGACGGTTCCGCGCTGTCCGAGGGTGTCATCCTGCCTGGGTACCCGCGGGTGTCATCCTGCACAGGTACCCGCGGGTGTCATCCTGCACAGGTACCCACGGGTGTCATCCTGCGCGAGTACCCGCGGGTGTCATCCTGCGCGGGTACCCGCGGGTGTCATCCTGCACAGGTACCCGCGGGTGTCATCCTGCACAGGTACCCGCGGGTGTCATCCTGCGCGGGTACCCGCGGGTATCATCCTGCACAGGTACTCGCGGGTGTCATCCTGCGCGGGTACCCGCGGGTGTCATCCTGCACAGGTACCCGCGGGTGTCATCCTGCACAGGTACCCGCGGGTGTCATCCTGCGCGGGTACTCGCGGGTGTCATCCTGCGCGGGTACTCGCGGGTGTCATCCTGCACAGGTACCTGCGGGTGTCATCCTGCGCGGGTACCCGCCTGTTCCGGGAGGGACGCTCTCCCGGATCCTTATTACTGTGCGTGTGCTCTGTTCCCACCATCAGGAGTGGCGTGACATCTGTATCATGTGGGCCTAAATGAGGCCATGGCACAGTTTTCATCAAACGCTACATATATTGTAAGCTAAGGAAAGAAAAGCATGCGATATAATTGGCGTTTCTCTGCAGAGCGACTGACAGTGCTTTACAACTTATTTTCAGCAAGTGTTATGCGGGTACTTTTGTTTCTGGGAAGTGACAGTGCCTCGTGAAGGAGGACAGGGGAAAGTAGATTAGCTTTCCTAGCAGGAGTAATGCCATTATGACATTCGCTTGGACACTTTTTGTAGTACACAGGAAAACCTGAGTCCATTTTTTTTTAAGATAAATTACAGCACAAGAACAAAAAAAGACAAGTACTCTGTCATCTTGGCATAATGCTAGGGGTTTGTGACTATCCGTGCGTACTGCCTACACTGCGCTGTACCTTTACACGAGGAAGAAATATTACTGGTCCACACTGCTGCACCGTGTTCAGGATACCATAGTTAATGTAGTGTCCATTAAAGCATCTTTATTTTCAGCGGCTTTGTAACTGATAAAAAGACTTTGTAAGCTTTAATAGCACAGAAGATCAGCCCAGCAGGGACTTGTTTTGCAAAATCTTTAAAATGAAATGTCCACTCAAAGACAAAATCCTTTTATATTGTTATTAGGATAAAACATTTATACAAATGTTAGCGTGCGTGTATTACTGACTCTTGCACACCTATATAAGCTTTTTGTTAATTGTGGGAGGAAAACAGACCCAGAATCAGGAAGTTGTTTTTCTTCATAAACCTTGACTTCATGACATATTTTTTAGCTTTCCACATGCTATTTATTTAGAAAGCAACTGTGTTTTGTACTCCAGTCGCTAAAAAGTTCTTGCAAGTACCATAATTTCAGACAGGGGTATCTTTATTAAATTTGTATCTTTAAAGAGCTATAGCTCATCCAGGAAAAACACTGTAGGCATGTGCAAATCCCTGCTCAGGAAAACCGCTGCAGCCTCTTCGCTCTTGAAACACGGGGTCAATTTACTGACGTCAAATGGTCTCGCTCTGCTGATTTCACCAGGACCTCACAGTCTCATGGCCATAGGGAACTTGGACTGGGGCCAGAGCGGGGAAGGGGGATTTACTTATTCTGTCCCCAATTTCTGCAGCTTGGCTGTAAAATCTCTGTACGAGACTGCTGCTAGTTTGTGTTAGTATCATTTCCCCTAAGGCTTAAGTCAACAGCAGATTGTTTAGTTTCCCCCATTCCCAGGGCTTCCAATCCTTCCTGTTTTGCCCTTTTTTCCCTTGACTTTTAAGAAAGAGACACTCCTCCTGCTTTTGTCCCATTTTTCACCTCCAGGAGGTGGTAATTCTATTGCTCAAATGGATTCCTGCTGGTTGCCAACACAACCATGTAATTCTGAGGGGAGAAAAATGCCTTATCTGCAGTTTTGATTTAAAGGAATTTCTTGAAAACATAATAAAGTTTCTCACCAATGGCATTAAAGTTAATAATCCTTAATGTTGAAAAGTGGTGGTTAAAAGAAATGAACGAGCACTTGAAGGTTGCAATCTTTTATTTGAGCGGATCGGGACTGGCTTTGGGTTAGATCACAGCCGTACCTGCAGCGGGCGCCAAGCGGGCGGGTGGAGAGAAGGGTGTCTGGGGCTGTGTTGGTGCCCTTCGGAGCTGCACCCCGTGAGCCTGGCTGAAGGCAAGGCGGCGCCTGGGGAACCCCCGACAGCGCTTTTGGTCCCAAATAGCGCAAGGAATTGAGAGCAAGAGAAGAAACCCCTCTCTTCTCTGTCCCATTGCGTTAATCAGCGGCGCGAAGCCCAGAGAGCCCCAACTTCCCTGAAGGGCTGAAGTTTTCTGAGTGGCTCCCATCGCTACTGGACACTGATGGGCTTTGCTTAATTACTATTTCCATCTTATTTTTTCCCTCTGCCTTTTGCATGGAAGAGCATAGTGACCTAGATTGAGTCACTAGAAAGCATCTTCCTCCATGTCCTTGACAAGTGGGAAGTTGAGACTTCATTTGACCAAGGAGGGGTATTTTATGCCAGAATATCTCACTTTATTTTAAGTGTGTATTTTCTTTAGATTTTAGTTTTTTCCCTAATGTATTATCTTAGAAGGCAAGTACACCTGGCTTCTTTTACTTTAAAGGTTTCTGTTACAGATACATACACTCTTCCAATTCCTGTTTGAATATCTTCTAAGCTATGTGAACTTAGGTCCTATAAGCTCACACTTTTTTAGTCCGTGCATCAGCTTCTCTGCTTTTCTTAATACCTTTTCAAGTGCTATATTAATATCATTTTATAAGGTGGTGACACAATATTCTGGCAAGGCTTTGCTAGAGAATTAAATAATCCTGGTCTAACTTCACTGCACATGCATTCCCATTCTAGGCAACTGTGGCTATAAGCATTTAAAACAGAAGAAATGTGCTGGCCATCGCTGGTGTTTTTTCCCTGTCATTTCATCCTTTTAATCCTTTTTTAAAAAACAAACAAACAAACAAAACCTATGTGTTTACTATTATCCTGAGGTCCTTTCTGAATTCCTTCTGCTCTAAATCAATCCGATTTATTTGGTGTTTGTTTCAAACCAATGTGTAGTACTTTACATGCGTCAACATCGATTTCATGTGTCATGTGTCAGCCAAGTTAGGGAGGACACCCCAAACCTCACTATTGAGTTTGGGTTTGGTCTGGTTTTGTTGTTGCCCCCTCTATGTTTCCTCATCCCTGCTGGTTAAGCCATGTGAGCAGGCACAGCCAGTCTGGGTTTAACTAGGTCATTGGTCTAGATGAGATACTGCAGAGGTCTGCAGCGCAACCTTTGGGGAGCAGCCCTTGCTGGGACCCCACTTATAAGCCCTGCTTATTTCAGGGATGTGCACGTATGTGTGTGCATCCCAAACTTTGCACCGCTGCTCTGCAGCTCCCGAACCCCAAAGCCTGGCTTAGCTCAACGCTGACCTGCTGCTGGGCCTGCTGGCATCACTGGTAGCAGGAACATCAGGCTTAGTGCTCACAGCTTAGAAGGATTGCTTGGTATATTTGATCAAGGCAAAAATACTTATTTTGGGAAGAAATTCAGTACTATATTTGAAGACTACGCATTTGCACTAATAACCTTGAACACTGTGACGCTGTGAGCTGCCACTAATCCAAACAAGGTGTTTGAAGTCGCAGGCTCCTTTGGGAGCGTGTCTGCGGTGTGCGTGTGGCACTGCCTGCACAAACTGGTCTGGAAATTCATCCACACAAGTCATTTCCCAGCAAAGTTATAGGGAGACAAAGCTCCATCACTTGAGACTTCAGCTAAAATTCTGATATTCTGAGGAAATTCAGTCTTCATTTGTGAAGCAGTCGTTTTTGGCAACAGCCTCCCAAAACAGTTGGTCAGGCTGAGTTGCGTGGGATCTTGTATCTCTTAAATTCTTGCCAGTTGCTGTCTACCAGATTACTGCTGCATTAATTCCTACCCTGTCTGTTAGGAGAATAGAGATTATTTTAGATGTTACGCATTAAAGTTTAAGTTGACAGATTTAACAGCTATTTATCTCTAGGGAAAGTGGTCTTTCTGACTTTCTGAGTTAGCGAATGCTCCCTGCTGATATCCATTGCTCTTTTACATGTGTGCCAGGCCCCCTGGAAGTAATTAGCAGCAGGATAAATACCTGGAAGATTATAAGGTTTACATTTTATTAAACATTTTTGAATTTCAGTACCTTCCTTGTCATGAAAGCACTTCTGATAGTGAGCATACATCCTCTAATAATGACACAAATCATATTACTCTCAGCCATTTATCAGCATTCATACCATTTTGCCCTGCAAAATTATTCTGTGATTTATTTTTAAAAGTAATAATCTGAAGTATGCAGCAGTACTTAATGCAGCAGAGATAAGATGAGGCAAAATTAGTGAACAATTAATGTAAAAGGCTGTATTTAGTTCTTCAGTTGAATTTGTGGAAAAAAGTATTTATTTGTGGTAATCTACTTTGCATAAAGTGAAGCTAATTAATCTGTAACTCCATCTTCCAAGTGGCACTGCTGCTGAAGAGGCAGATGGTCTAGTTTCTTAAGGCTGAGATTTACCACATTGGTCATCACAAACTGTTTTAAATAGAAGAGAAATAGGCATCTATGTGAATTTACCAGGAGCCACCCGCATTATTATTTTGGGTTCCTCTGTGTGTCCTCCTTAGATTGCCAAATGCTCTGGCAGGTCCCGGTTTCCCTGCAGGTCATGGTGACGGTGCTAGAACCAGCTGTGCTGTTTTGCAGATGTTGGGATGGACAGTCGAGCAACTGGCTTGTTAGACACAGGAAGAGAATTTTACCGTAGCATGGAGTCGTATAAGAAATAGAGCAAAGCAATCAGTGAAAACCTATAGTTAGTATTTACATCACAACAGCGCACACCAAGCTGTGAGAACCCCAGAAGACCGCACCAAGAGTTTCTAAATTGTTTGGGGAAAACAAAAGCAGCTTTTACCTCTCAGGATGGTTTTTTTCATACCCTACTTTTCTTGGTCAGGAAAACCAAATGTGACCCCACCTGTGACACCTCATACAGTCTGGTGGGGTACAAGTAAACGACCTGTGTGATATCCCTCCTGCTGGAATCTGTTTGGTCTCTGTGGCTTGTACATCACTTAGTTTAGATGGTACTTCCAAGGACTTTCTGGGCTGGATAGAGATCTTCTCAGGCCATCAGTGTTGATTCTATTCAACAATTTCTTAATTTAATTTATTTTATTTTTCTTGTTACTTAGAAAGAAATTTATGTGAAAATGAAGCCACACATTCTTCTCTTGGATGCTTGTCTTCTCCTGCCTGAAATGTAGTTCAAAGTTTATTAAACAAGCCAGAAAATTGCATGCTATCCCAAGAATGTGACTATTTGCTGTTCTCCCTGAGATATGCCGTATGCTTAGTTATGCTGTTTTAGTGGAGGAAAGGTCTGCTGGTAATGACTGCATTAATGTTCTCATATAATTTTTATTGGGCGATTCTCTTACCAGATAGTGTGAATGTGTGTTATGTTTGGTCAGTGCATAATATTCTTGGTGGGGGAAGAAAATCTACAGTCATTGATCAAAATAATCTATTGTTTCTGATTGAGAAGTCACTGTTTTGGTGATACTGATGGCATGCAGAACACAAAACATGCCGTCATTTTGTAGCGTTTCGTAACAACAGCCTGAGTTCTGTGTCTGGTTCAATTTCACACTTTCAGTGTGTTGGACCAACCCAATACAGAAATCAGGAGACAATTTGTGTAAATGCAATGTCAAAATGACTATTTCCAAAGTAGTTTTGGTCATCAAACAGAAAAATACTTATGCATTTGCTTGTTACTAATCGCAAGGAAGATGCTGAAGCACGCACTTTTATAGGAGAGCTTAATATTGACATAACATTGAAACCTGGTCTTTTCTCATGCAAATCCTGAGAATATATACATAGTTATATGTATATATAATATTTTGCATAGGCAAATACTTATTTAATACAAGTGTACTTTGCCTTAAAGGGTACAAAGGTTCCTGTCTCTATCTGAAGTGTTTTTTTGGTCTGGTTTGCTTTAACTGTGCCGTATTTCCCTCTGCTTGAGTTGTTTGTATCAGTCCATGCGAAGGTTTCTCTGCAGCGGCGTTTGGGGCAGATCTCTGGCAGGGATAAGAAGGTAGAAAATGAGATCTTACAAAGAAAGTCATGAACATTGCCATTCTCAAAATAACAACAGAAAAATGGGAGCAAAACTGGGCAATCCTTCAGCTTGAAGGATTTTGGGGATTTGGTTTGTGCTTTATATGCAGCGTTAAATGTAGTTGAAATGTAGTTGAAAATAGAAAAGAAGAAAAATCTATGATTAAAAACTGGTCTTTTCTCTGCTGCATGGAACGTGTTAATATTTGCAACAGCTGTAATCATGTTTTAGTAAAACCATTATGAACTACTGTGTGGAATAGGATACCCCATTATGTCACTGATAAAAAGTGAAACAATTGAATATGACCCAAGGGTGGATTATTGTCACCCAAGCAATGTAACAAAATGTGCATTACAGTTAACGTAATTGCACAGCTAACTGATTTCCTTTCCTTTAAATTAAAATTGCAGTATGAAACTACATTATCTAATTTTGCTTACCAAGACATTTAGGAACTGTTTGCAAAGTAGAGCAGACTTGAAGTAACGGGAAGAAATGGGGGAGAAAAAAACCCCTTATTGCATAAATTATTTTGTAAAAGCTCCTAAAAGTTCTGGACCGAATTCTGGCAAACTTGAACAAACTTTGCACGGCAGGCAAATCAACATTCCATGTGCCACAATCCAAACGCAGTTATATGAAAATGCCAAAGTCAAATTGGTTACAACCTACCCAACATTTGGGGAAACTAAAGAAGAAAAGGAATAATGTAAAAACAGGTTTTTTAGATTCTTTGCTTTTGATTGAGATAATTTTGTCTCTGTCTGGATAGAGAAAAACTCGTGGGACAACAGATTCAAAGCTTTGCAGAAAGGCTGCTATTGAGATATTAACAAGCCAAGACTCGTTATTTACTCTTATTCCTATATTGTTTTTCTTGTGAGTTTATAATATCTATCCACTTCTAGCATGTTGCACTTCCTCAAAAATCTTTGTATAGTTTAAAAGCCAGTTTCATCTTAAAATACCAACCACCACAAAACTGAAAAGATACCAGAATATTTTGGCTCTTTTTTCCAAGTTGGGAAACGCGTAAGACACAAACAAAATAGATACAGAACTTGGCTGAACTTTACTTAAATTTTGCCAATGAAAGCTTGCAAAATACAGCCAGCTTGGCTATTAAGAAGAGCCCCTGAGCCAGCACTAATTATGTCAACAAGTAGTTCGCGCTCAGTCCTCACCGAGTCCTGCACTTTTATAGGACGGGAGAATGAATGTCGTGTGTGTAGGGAGCCGAGCAGCTGCTTGGTTTGCCATTACTCCATTTAAGGGTGTGCTAACCTTGCAACAACCTAGTGACATCATCATTTTTCACCTTATTCCCTTCTCATGGGGTATGTCTTCACAATAAGCCCGAGGTGAAAAGGTTTCCCCGGCAGGCAGACAGCCTGCGTGACAAATGTGCTGAGGAATCAAAGAAAATGCGAACCTGCCCTACCTACCCGTAGTCACTTTTTGCACCTAGGAGCAAAGTGATAAATGTTTTTCTTCAAAATCAGGGAGGGGTGTAAAGGAGAAGGCAGGGAAAAAGAAAATCAGGATATGCTACATATGATGTTGTGCTAAACGGATCTGCATACCTGGTTTTTCTTTCCCCCTCTGGTAAGCGAGCAGTGTGTCCAGCTCCTTGCACCCTGATCATGGTGTTCGTACAAGGGGATGCTCTTTGTTTGAAAAATCCTTGCAGTATTTCTGCATTAAACAGACCTATGTTACACTCACCTTGGTGACTCCGGGGACCCGTGATTTCATTTGTGCTTTTTGTATAGTTGTATCTGTGCATCTGTATTTGTATATGTGTATCATGTCCTAATCATTCAGAAAACATTTTCACACAGGAATAAGTCGTTGTAATTTTGTGAAGATTCTCTTTCACTCCAGCAAAATGTCTGATTTTCCATAGGTGATTCCAAATTTCCCAATCTACATTGCATTATATTCTGTTGTGTTCTAGACTAAAGTCAGGCGTAAGTCAGGCTCACCAGGACCTACAGTCGCTCAGCTGCAAAATGCTTGGCTTAAGAAACAGTGATATTTATATATGATATAAAATTAACTTTGAGGGCGGTGTAGCCACAGCTGTATGATTTCTGTAGCTACTTTTAGTGGCGAAATATGAAAATACGTGATCCAAGAGTTTATATGACGTTGTCCCGTAGCAAACTTGAGGATGGCAGGGAGATGGCAAAGCGGTGATGGATGAAACCTTCACCTTGTGCTGTTCCACAGCGGTGAAGCCCAACCGGAGCTCCTCAGCTGCACCAGGTTTGCTGGTGGAAGGTATTTCTGTCTGTCCTATGCACACGGGAGCAATCTCTTTGATGGGACGGGCTGTGTTGTTGTGTCCCTGCCTTCTCCCCAGCACAGCGCTCTGTTGCGACAGGAACGAGCACCCTGGTGTCACCCATGACAGCAGCAGCCGTGACTGATGTGCCTGTCCTGCACCCGGGCCCGTGAAATGGTTCTTGTGTAACCTCAGCGCTGTGATTTCCCAACACAGGAAAGAGTTGGTGTAATAATCAGGGTGATTTAAACATAAAAAAGGTGGGTGAATGGAACAGATTTAGCATTGGGATACGAGGATGGATCTCCAGAAGATGTGTTGGGCTCGGAGAGCTGGTGACACAAGTGCTGACCGGTCCTGGCGCACAGCTGGGAGCTTCAGCTGCCTCTGTGCTTCTGTCATTTATAAAGCTTCGTGGACATGATAATATGCATCCAGGGCATGGCATGTCTATACAATCCGCACTGTAAAACGTGCCCAAGATCCAGGCGAAGAGAGATCTTCAACACTTTATAATCTCTTATGCACTGCATAGTAGACTTTTCAGATATTTTAATTGTCATGTTAAGGTTTTAGATGTACAACCATCGTGATTGAACAAACAGGCTTTTAGCTAATTTAAGTTAGAATGAAAGTGAACATTTCAAAGCTGTATGGTGGGAATAGCTCATAAATGAAGCATTTTCCCCTTAGGGATATAATAAAAATTCAGAAAAATCCCTGTAGGAAAGACATTCATAAATTAGAAAAAAAAAATTGCTAAACAGAAGCATCATATTACCAGCTATTAAGCTGGAGGTTTGCTGAAAGAACCCTGTCCTTGTTTGTAAAGTTGTGAATAAATCTGTTAAAAATAATTGAATTTATATTTAACTTGAAAAACAGGGTAAGATCTTTTATTCTGCACTTATAAGTTTGAATACACTTTCAGTTGCTCTTAGTTATCTCAAATTAAATCTTAAATTGAGCTTGTGGTTCTGTGAATTAATACTCTGGCCTTTCAGCTCTTTTGCTGAGGTCATTCAAATCTAATGGTAGAAATGGTCACAGGGTCAAGTCTTGGTATGTAGAGTATAGAAATGGTTTAATGATGCCAGCAGATGTTTGCATTCTGCATGTTGAAGTTGTAATGCACTGGTGGGCTCTGTGAAGGCACTCAATTATCACGTTATTATATCTCCATTCTATCTGAATTGTGAGGTAGGGAATAAGAATGCATTAAAATAAGGTGAAGGTTCTGCCTTAAACCAACAAAAATAAGCAAAATCAGAGTTAATTTTCTACCTACGCCCTTCTTAGCTGTCCCTATTGTGCTTAGTCATTGAGACACGTAAGAATGACTTTGAAATGCTTTGGGTTCGCTCATTATAAGTCAGAACTCCAGTATTACATTTATAGACTTTATATCCAGTTCTCTGTTCCTGTCTTAAGTCTGTAAATGGTGGAAAATATCCAGGAAAATGAAAATATTGATAATCAAGGAGCCAATAAACAATTGTAAAGTGCCAAGCAGTTTCTGCCAAATGAACTCAACACTGTTCATATAAATAAATGCACATTTTGTATAAAAATGTTACAACAGGACATGTGTTACACAGTAGCCATCTTTAATCATGTATTGATTATAAAGATATTAAAAATCAAGTAGACATAAAGAACTGCAAACTGCACTGGAAAGCAAAAGCTTTTAAATGCAGAATTGCATTCTTAATGCTTTTTTATTATGTTTTAAATTTGCCCTCTATTCCACCTCTTTCTAAAACACATTGTTCCAAAGGGCTTGTGTTTTTCCACTCAGAAACACACCATGGCCAGCATCACGAACAGAAGGGATCCCAGGATGGCTACATTCCCATAGGTTGTTTTAATGGTGTTGTGCAAAACCATATTCCTAAGCTAAAGACTATATATGAAGTTGCATTGTTTCATTCTTAGCAATTTTAAAAATAATTGTGTAGTACCTTTAAAGCAAATAAATAAGTCATGACTGAACACTGTCAAGCCTTTTGTTTGGCCATTCTGCACAACACCAGGATGGGATATCTGCTGCTGTCATGAGTCTTATTTGTCACCTTCCGTAGTTCATCACTGCCATCCTTCTCCTTGGTCTACGCAGATGATTACAGGCAGCCGTGATGATTATTAAGGATACAGCAATAACAGCTTTTCACAAATGTGCTAAGATTTGAAGCTCCTGCATCATAAGTTTATCCTGTTGTAACGTATTTAGTGGATTTGGAGGGGATGAATATGTGACACGACATAGCTGTGAATTGCAATAGGTTCTGAAGTCAACGAGGGCTCGATATCATGTCCTATGGGACACACAGTCTGTATGATACGTATTTCAAAGTCTACTTGCAAACTATATTTTCTTTCTCAGAAGGTCTGTGCACATCAGTGTTACCCGTGCTTGCTGTAGAGGGCAAAGTGTGTCTGCTGGCTGTGTGCTGTGTTTGGAGCTAACAGAGCGTAGTAAAGGGGAATGAGCAGCCGTCCTCTGGGTCTTCCATCACTATCATTGCAAATAAATAAATAACCTAAATTCTGATTCCGAAGCCGAACGCTACCTTCAGGTTCACCTCTGCAGTCTTGTTGAAAACAATGTATGAACTACCAGGGAGCCCTGTGTTGACTTTTAATTCCCTGGTGCATTTGCTCTGCTGCCGCTTGTGCTTGTGCAAGTGTCCGTGGAACGGGAGGGGATGGGGGAGCAGCTTTTTCCCTCTGAAAGTCATTGACGAAACCTGCAGAAGTGCAGTGAAAGTACTGAAAGCTGGCTCAGAAGGAAGCTGCGCTCCAGCCTGCCGTGTTGTTATGCCGCACATTAGTGTAGGGGGCTGTGGTGAAGTGTGATAAATTCGGTTCTTCTACACTGCATTATCACTTTGTTGCTTAAGCGGTCTTGTGAAAAAAGGCGACGGCAGTACATAACAGACAGTACGATTTAAGTCCATCAACAGCGTGCTTTTCTAATGTGAAATCTTGTTACCATTTGTCAGGCAGGAGATGTATTTTGACAATCAAGAGATATTGTGCAGGTGGTTGAAATAATTTTGATGTGTTTGATTTTTATTTTTTTTTTCCAATGCATGCTGATTAATGCTGGGTTCATATATCACACCAAATTGGAAGATGCAGCCTACCTGCATGATAAATGTGCTTGGAAAGGTTTAAAGTTTTGTTTGCTGTAACATGGGTGCCCTTGAAGGCTGTGGACAGACTAGATGCAGGATTGTGACTAGAATCCCTCCTGCCCCTCTCCCTGCTGGGGGGCTGAACCCCATCGCACACCGCAACCTGAGCTGGGTGCACTGGGTTAGACTAAGTTTAGGCTTAACCAGAAGACAAAAATTAATTGGAGAATTTTCTATGCAAACTTTTCTGTTGGTAGATGGGGGCGCAGCTGCCCGTGATGATGGGACAAAGCAGGAATGCAGCAATGAGCAACTGGAGGACATGAGTTGTTGGGGAGAAATAGCAGGTGGTGACCTTGGCCTTCATGCAGATGAAACTCTCTACCCCTTGCCTCAGTTGTAAAATCACAGAATCGCAGATTAGTTTGGGTTGGAAGGGACCTTCAGAACTCATGTAGTCCAACCCCTGCCATGAGCAGGGACTCAGAGCCCCATCCAGCCTGGGGTGTTTCTGGGGATGGGGCACCCACCACCTCTCTGGCCAACCTGTTTTACCACTGCAGCGTAAGTCTGCCTAAAGGTTCAAGGCAGTAATAAGTAGCAATTAAATTTGCATCCGTTTCACCTGTGGACTTAGCTTTTTTGACGTTTTTGTGCATGGAAGTGCTCATAGATTCATTGGCATTATGTCAGTACCAGAAAACCGTAAATGAAAGTTTCGCTTGCCTCCTCTCCCTGAGTGCAGAGGAATCTAAATACAGGCAGCGTTCTGGTCACTGTGTGCAAAAAGAAGAGATGAGTGAAACAATAGGCATCCCGTTGTGCAGTCTTTATCTTCAGTCAGCTGGATTGCAAATAAAAGGATAAATATGCATTGCCAGAAAACGGATTACTCTTTTCTTTTTCTTTAAATGCTGTGGGATCTCTCCTTTCTTCCACTAGGAGACCTACAAGGTCGCCAAATTAAACCTTTGTACAATCCAAAAATTGAATCTTAGTACATCCATTTTCCTAATACAATTTCTGCAATACCTATTGGTGCTGACAGTTTTGGTCACATATCTCTATTGTGCTGTTCAGTTTTATTTGACAGTGCAGGATGGCATCAGCATGTATTGGAGGTAACATCTGAGCAGTGGCTGCTCTCTTGGGACTGCTGTACTACTTTACCTCCTTGCCATCATAAATGGATGTTTCTGTCATTCCCTAAGATTTCCTCCTGGGTTAGGCATCTTTCTTTAATTATTAATCAAAAGCAATGTAACAATCATTGCAAACAAATGTATCACTGTACTGAAGCAAGTATGTTAGATGGGATGTTAGTAGTATTAGTGGAAAAAAGATTTAGATGTAAAGGTTGTGATCTTGTCTTTTTCACATCTGCCTGATACATAAATTATTATGTTAGCCTGAGCATTGTATTTCCCTGCTGCAATAAGAGAAAAATAAATACAGTAGGCTAGCTTTTTCTGCAGGGTTCCAACTGAACAAAAGCCAAGGGACTTATACAAAGCCATTCCTGAAATCTGTGACAAAGCTGGGACAAAAGTGTCCTGAGTTGGAATGCACCCATATGCTTGCCCTGGGGGAAAAAGGGTGCACAGTTATAGGTATGCAAAACCTCATTGCTTTTTGTTTGGGTTGAGACTAGTTTATAAACTTCTATGGTTCCTAATTTTCACATGCGTTATAAGTGCAACACTCGTGCTTTCAAAAGGAAATCTACATTTGATACTTCTTTTCTAGTCACTCTCCGCTCCATCCCACGTTGCGTTTCCCCGGAGCGCACGGGGACGTCCCGGGAGCTTCGGGCTGTGCCGCCTCCTCCCAGCACTCCACCCGTTCAGCTGCTTTACCTGGAGGGGAAGGGGGGGGTTCATCACTAAAAACTGCTGCTCTTTGACTTAAAAATAGAATATCAATATAAAAGACACATTTTTGCAGAAACACGGCAATGGGTTTGTTTGGTTTCCATCAGAGCATTAGCATAGCGCTGCTCTTGAATATGCAGCTGCACAGAGCTGTGGCTTTATCTAATGAAATACGTGTGATCAAATCTGAAGTGCTTGTCTCTTTGAGTCACTCATTTAATACATATATTTAATATAACTTTCTTTGATAAAACTCTTACTAGGTGTTGAAGACATTGCTATCTTAAATATCAGACTAAGGATATTTGCTAACTCCTACTGACAGCCATTCTATTGAAGATATATATTAAGCTCTAAATAAATTATCCATATTTCATTGTATGCAATTATATGAGTACAGTAACTTGTATCATGGTGTTTAATTTTTTTCTTATTGAATTTGTTACAGGCATTGGTCTTGAGTGAAGGCAGGCTGTCTGTTTTAATATTAGCCTAATGCTATAGAAACTACCCAAAAGAAGCTGCTGTCATGTGAACATTAGCTTTCATTTGTGTTCACTCCTATTGTCACATTGGGATACTATCACCAGCACTGGGACCTTGTGGCCAGGAAGCCAATGATACCTGGGGTGGGTTAGAAGAGGGGTGGTCAGTAGGTCAGAGAGGTTCTCCTGCCCCTCTGCTCTGCCCTGGGGAGACCACACCTGGAATATTGTGTCCAGCTGTGGCCCTTCAGTTCCAGCAGGACAGGGAACTGCTGGAGAGAGTCCAGCGCAGCCACCAAGATGCTGGAGGGAGTGGAGCATCTCCCGTGTGAGGAAAGGCTGAGGGAGCTGGGGCTCTGGAGCTGGACAAGAGGACACTGAGGGGGGACTCATTCATGGGGATCAATATGGAAAGGGGCAGTGTCAGGAGGATGGAGCCAGGCTCTTCTCGGTGACAACCAGTGGTAGGACAAGGGGTAATGGGTTCAAACTGGAACACAAGAGGTTCCACTTAAATTTGAGAAGAAACTTGTTGGGGGTGAGGGTGTCAGAGCCTGGCCCAGGCTGCCCAGGGGGGTTGTGGAGTCTCCTTCTGTGCAGACATTCCAACCCGCCTGGACACCTTCCTGTGTAACCTCATCTGGGTGTTCCTGCTCCATGGGGGGATTGCACTGGATGAGCTTTCCAGGTCCCTTCCAATCCCTGACATTCTGTGATTCTGTGAAAGATGGATGTCATTTAAATTACTTATTGCACTTGCAAGTGTTACGCATCTCAGAATAATTTGTCCACAACATTTAAATATTTGTGGTATAGTGAGAGAAGTGGGTTGGGGGTAAAGAAAGAGTAACTCAGGAAGGTTGCATTTGGGTACAACAGCAGGACGAGAAAAATCACAGGGAAGTACAGATGTCCCTAAAGTTATTTGAGGGCAGTTGTCAAAATCAAGGCTAGAAGGTAGAGAAATGCTAATAAAAAGCTTGGTTGCAAAACTGGGAACTCAAAACCGGATGCCCACTTCTGTATTTAAGCAGCTAACATAGCATTTAAATGTATAAAATGCGTGCTTACAAGCTTATGCTCATGCCATAGGAAGAGGATTGAGGCAGGTGAAAACGTCCCTGCCAAACGTTGGGCTTCACCTTCGCCTTTGCTGTGTGAACAAGATTCCTCGCTCAGGGGCAAAACTGAATAAAAACCTCCGGTTGTACTATGAGACCCTAATGAATTGCAGAATGTGTCTCTCTACCTTGAGAAGGAGTGAAGGAACATGAGCAGTCTCAGACTGTATGTAAATTGTTTCATTGTACCTGCTAAATATAACATGGAAAACTTGAGACTTATAAAATGTCACCTGCTCTTATCAAGCTTCGAAGAGATTACCTCTGAACAGAAGTTTCATTTTCATTTCCTCCAACATTTACTGAAGTGAACGAGGGCCGTGACTCCTTTATTTCCTAATCCCAGCCAGCAACTTGCTTTTTTCGGTGTTTTATGTCATTCCATATGACATTGCATCAAGGCAATTCAGCGCTGCATGCAGGTGAACCAAAAGCAATTTAAGTCAAAAATGGACAAATATGGATGTCATTTATGAAACTTGTTCAAAGGTCTTTGACACAGCTCAAAGCTTGTGCACTTCCCAGGTGCACCAAGGGTTTTCTCCTCTTATTTCTGAAGCCAGATTGTGGGGTTTTAATAGAGCTCCTCTGAGTGAGCAGCAGACAACAGTTGCTACTTAGAACAATCCTTCTGCGAGCTAAAAGCATTTTCGCTTTTATTATTTATAGAAACTTTTAAAGAGAAAAATATGGGACCCAATATAAACAAGTGTAGCGGTATCAGTGGAATGGCCTTGCCGACTGAAATTCAAACATCTTGTTGCACCGTCTGTTAAAATATCCAAGCTCATCCAGTGCACAGAGTTGGAGAATGATGGGGAAATAAATTACGTATTGTCTTTGATGGCTTCTCTGTTTTCACACCCATCTTAATCACATCCTAAATGCTGCTGGTTCTAAGATTTGCTTTTGGGTTATTTTATTATATATATATATAAAATATTTTTATATGGAATATATATATTGATATATTTTTATATATATCTATATATCTATATATCTATTCACAAAGAGACATCCTCCCCCAGTTAAGACTGTGTGGCTTGCTCTTTCTTTTGCTTAGTCATTGTCCCCAAAGCCCAGCTGTTTTATCCAGGCTGTCCAGCTGTAAGAGTAAGTCTGTATGTAGCACTTAAAACCTCTGTGTAAGACCACACATTCCAGCGTGATACTATACACTGGAAATGGTTTGTGAAAGGGCTGTTTTCTCAACAGAGAATGCTCAGAGAGTATTAGAAACATTTCTTTTACCCAGGTGCAGAAGAGTTTCTCTGAGTAACTGGTTCACGAGACATCTCCAGATAAAATCACAGCGGCAAATAAATATCCAGTTCACAAATGTTTCTTCATGTCATTTTCTTCTTTCCTCCTCATTTTTTTTCCCTGTTCTTATCCTAAGTGCTTAGCTAATATGATTCATATGTCCTTTGCTTGGGACCTCAAGAAACATTTTGAATTGCTTATAAACATGGGTTTTTAATCTTGGTTTTGCTTAGGAAATGTTTCAAAGCGCTCAGATGTCCTGCTATGAAAATTTAAGAGAAAGATCCGTGTTCAGTGTATCTCTGCAGTTGTAAATATCTCTCCTGCCTTCACAACATGAGCCAGGGGGCTGTTCATACTTTTGTCATCAATGTTATTTTGTCAACTGAAATTGCCAGCACAGATTTATTTTGTTATTTAAAATGTTCAGTTGCTTCTTTGCAATAAAGGGTCATGGTAAAATAGCATGATGAGAACTGTTCTCATTAGAAGGTACAATGGCAAATAAAAGTGCAATTTGTAAACACGTTTATTACAATTAATTGTGCAATGTATCCTGTGTTTTCAGAAAACACATTTGTCAAAATATTGTTGTTGGAAAAAAAGGTCTAAGGATCCTTGTCAGTATGTTTGGTTGATTAATTAAGGAACTTATTTTAATATCAGAATAACATCATCATAGCGTCTTGAAGCAATTAAAGTAATGAATTACGTGCATTACCTTACATTTTATCTTAATTCTATATCTTTTGCTACACTCTTTTCCAAATAGTAAATATACTCAGTAATTATATCTGATAACATGTAAGTAGTTTATACTAGATAGCAAGATATATAATACAGATAAAAATAGTCTAGATTACATCTAGTGTATATTACATTTATTTCATAAATGTAGTATGTGATGCTTGCTTACCGCATGTTTCAAAAGGGCTCTGAAAGCTTGATGAACTGATAGGCACCTTATACAGAGGACGTTATTCCACATACCTCTGTAGTTCTTGCATTCCCTTCTTGAACAAAACCTGGTTTAAAGTGCACAGCAGCAGAGCCGAGCACTTCAAGGGAAAGACGAGACTATATCTAATCCGATTCAAACCGTCTGTGATATTTAAGGTGTAGCCACTGTTTAATATTTTAATAACAGAAACGAATGGTTTATTTATAGCATCTGTGGAGCGTTAGATTCTTAAAAAAAAAAAAATCAACTTACATCTGTAGCATTTAAGACCTTATTCCACATAGAAAGAGACTGTTAATAGCACTTGAAATATTACTACAAAATTGTTGTAAAAAGCATCCAAAAATAGCAAAGACATGTAAAAATTGTTGCTGCCCTAACTATAGGTGTTGCCTTTGGTTTCCCAAGGTGGCTGCAGCACTGGTGCCAGCAGCAGGTACCGGTGACAGGAGGTGCTGGGGCCACAACTGCACCTGCACTGGTTTCCCTGTGTGCTCTCCCGCTGTGTCCTCTGGGTACAGCTCTGGGTTGAGTGTGCAGAGGGCTGGGACAGCCACCCTGAGCTCCCACCTCCCACTGCTGCTTAAGGGGTGACCGCAAGTGTCCCCCGGTGGCTTGTGACATCCCCTGTGGCACAGCTGTGCCCCCATGGCTGGGCACTGCGCTTGTGAGCGTAACTTCTGCCTGTGTTTGACCCACAAGACAGCTCGTTTTGGAAAGCTGTCATCAAACGGCACAGAACAATTCCCCAGCAGATGGAGGGTGCAGTCCAAGAAGAAAACCTTACTATTAAAACTGCCATAATTCCTGTTAATATGTTTAATGATCTCAGCCTGACCCTCAAATGCAGATGAGGAGCCTGGGTATCCAGAGCGAGCAGGAGGCATGCAGAGGGTATCTATCAATAATCAATTTCTCCCAATGCCTGTACAAAAAGCAGTGCATACGTTCTGCCGCGGGACTAAATACAGCTGAGCTCGCAGTTGTCTTTACCGTAAAGTTTTGGAGGGCAAAGCCCGGTGAAAGTCTAAATGCCTTATTACTAAATATACTTTGGTGAAATATTTCTCAGCACTGAGCAAACATTACAAGTAACCAATACATTTAATGGAGTGTGTTATTTTATTATAGCTAGTTGCTATAATAGGCAGTTAAAGCATGATAAACAAAAGCAGCAAAAATGTGATGTACTAGGAGATCAGATCTCTTTCCCTTATATCTGTTTTGTCAACTTGCATTCATCTACTTTCAGTTTTCTTTGGCGGGCAGTCATCAAGGCGTGAAATAGCTGCCTTCCCACGTTACCAAGCCACGTACATTTTGCTTTGGGAACGAGCTTCTTTCAGACAGCACCACTTGCATAGGGAAGAACACATGAATAGAACGTTTTAATTCTTAGAGATGACATAATTAAAGTAATTTAATAATCTGGGGCCTGGGTGAAGTTTAGCATATGAAATAATGATAAAAAGTCATAAATACGTTAGAAAGTTAGCATATCAAAGTAATTGAGGAAAAAAAATGGTGGCGCTCAGATTGTTGATGCAAATGAGCGTGTCATTAAATGATGCTCCGAACAAAAAGACTGGCAAAATGTCTTTTAGAGAAAGTACTATTCTATTGCCAAGAGCAAAATTCTTATCTTTTAATGTTAGAATTCACTAGTCTTTCTATATTTTGTCTGTTTATATAGATTGACTGTATTTTTTTTTATTATTATTTCAAGAGCTGTACCCTACTAATGTTATAGCTGTCCACTGCCCTCCTAATGGCGGAGTAACACTGAAAGCATAATTACATTTCCTAATTATGTGTAATTAAGCAAAACCCAGATGATGTATTCAGTGAGCTCTTAGAATAGCCGAGGGTCAAGGACTTTTGGAATTTTGTAGCATTTCTCTAAATAAGCACATTATACTGTTAGAGCCAAGATACAGTTTTGTGCAGCCTGTTCTGTAAACCTGCTTAACAGCTAAAATATATAGTATTCATTTATTTAGCTGAGTAAGGATATAGTTGAGATTTCCTCCCTCACGTTTTTAGATTTGTCGTACTTAACCCAGGTAAAGGGACTTTAAACTCAGCACCATAATGTTCTGTATGCTGACAAGCTAAGTGATATTTATTTTTTCAAACCTTAATCCTTTTGAAACATGGAGAAATAAATACATCCTCTTATCTAGCATATGCCTGAGACTGGAAATAAATTCTTATTTTCTTGTAGTCCTGTACCAATGGTCTTCAATGAATAATTTGGGCAGTCTCGCTGAATATAATAGGAAGAGCTTCTCTATTGCCAGTGATAATTATAAAGCTCATAATGGGAAACCTCCAAAGCCCTACCATCAATCAAGGAAAATAAACAATGGAAAATGATAGGTATATAGAAGTGAAAATGGCAAAACCACATATGGAAATGCAATGGTTTCTGCGAGGTTATAAATCATGGGGGAGTCATAATTTTAAATGTAATTAATATTCTCCGATTAAAACATAACTTTCTAAGGAATTTAGCAGACATTTTTACAGTCAGGAACTGGATGAGTCAGAGCATTAGTAATGGGATTAAGGAGACTTTCGCTTCCAGGTCATTAGGTCAAATATGACCCAAATCTGCAGTGCCTGAAAGTTATCATTTCACAGCTGTGCGGTGGCCTTTGTTCAAAGATTTGTTGACTTTGGTCTGGACCCCAGCAGGCAGGGGCCTGCGGACCAAACGCAGCCGAGCCGTGAGCAGTTTTGTTGTCACAGAAAACAAAGAAGTTGGCTTCCGTGATCTCAAAGCTTGGATTTTGGAGTATTAGAGCATCGTTAAAAAGCCTGAGATGTGAATCCTTCCAGTAGCAGAAGCCAAGAACAAAATGGCCTTTGTGAGGGAGCTGCCTGCTCCGTCTCTGGATGTGATCCCTCCAGACGAGGATGCAGATGAGCATCAGTTACTATGAGTACCTATCCTGGAAACCAAAGACAAAGATGATGCAGAGGCCTTCAGAGCATTCCTTAGTGTGTAAATTCCCACCCATGCTTCTTAAAACAGAGGCTGATTTGAATGATAACCCCAGTTTAGCCATCTACACCAATTTACTGGTAACAAGCTTGCTAACGATTAGCAAGTGATTGATATTTTAGTTTTGCAATGAGTTGTGATAGCGAACGTGGAAAGGGGGGACCCACCTAGTGTAAAGTATTAGTATAGAAATTAAGAAAACTCTTATTATTTTTTTTGTGCTTTCTTACCTGTTTCCCTGATGCTTTCTTGAATATGAAATTGTTAACAACTTCAAAATTCAGTCCTTGGACTAGCTCTGTTCCTCCTAGTTCTTGTTTCCATCCTCTGGACGTGACCAGTGCCATCGCCTCACCTGCATTTGGATTTGGGTTATTTACTCCTCTTGGCTCTGGGACACTTAGAGAGATGCTGACTTGCACTTTTCCATTCTTTCATTTATTTTCCTGGCCACACCTAAGCCCGGTTTCTTCCTTGTTTTCCACCCTTCATTCCTGTCCCTATGGCCCCCAAACCACTCCCGAAACACCACCTTTTTGGGAGAGCTTATAATTGTGGGAATAATGGAGGACCAAGGAAAAGTCTGTTACTCTAGTCATAGTTATAATGTGGTGATTGCCTGTGGTTCATTCTATGGCTTAATCAGTCCGGTTTTAAACCCTTTATTCCTGTGTTGGAATTTTTCCATGTTCTTTTCCATACACATACACAACAGTAAATGTTTTCCAGAAATATTTGTCCCTGTGTTGGAAGGTGACAAGAGGAAAAGCCCAGTGAACCATTGGTAACCTGGTTCAGCTCTAGCAAGTGCATTTTGTTTGCAGTGCTTTGTTTCCTGTTGTGAATTTCATTTACTAGGTGCACATGACACAAAGCTTTATTAATTGCACGAAGAAATGACACAACTATTATTCCCAGTAACAAATGAGTCGCTAAGTTTGCAACAGCGGACGAAAGATAAATGCATGCACGTGAGATCTGCAATAGTTACAGGAGTTCTTCCTAAAAATACATTTCAACTGATTTACAGCATTCTTGAATAGTTTAATATGCCGTGCTGTGTGTGATATATTCAGATTTGCAGCCCTGGTGCATTCCTGAGAAGAATGTCCTGTGTTGTTGTAAGGATTAAATGTCCCACGGGGGATAAAACACCAGAGGATGGAGGACAAGGAAACGTTAGATGTGAAAACAAACCGATGTAGCGTAGCAAGTGAAACAAAGGTCAATATGCGGTGAGGACCAGCGTAAGGTCATGATGATGATTTCAGACGGTGCGAGGGCAGTGGGGCTGCAGAGCTGCCCCAGCACCGCCCAGATAACGCCCAGCAATGGGCTTGGGGGGAGACACAAGTTCTACTCTGGTATCTTTACTTGCCTCTTAAAAAATTAATATCGTTAATATTTAAGTTTCGGAAACCTGTGGCCAGCAAGAGAAAGTTCTTCTAAATGACCCATTTGTGCTAATGTAACAATCTAATGAAAACTTTAGTGCTTATGGTTGCATAATTTCAATTAATTTTTGCTGTTCTGATATTAAAATTGCTCATTTAAGGACTATCTTTTGTTTTGTTTGATTTCAGCATTCCCTTCGGTAAGAGTTGCAGAATTGTGAAGAAGCGGATTTAATAGACACGGTCTGAGAAATGGTTAGCTAAATGCTGCCGCAAATACTCTCAATTTTTCCCTTTGTTCTTCTACATATGTTTAAAGATATTTCTGTTAATTTACAATTTGAAAGGTGGGTGAGGAGCCGCGAGTTTGAAAAATAGATTACTGTCTTCATTAATACAGGTTTGACCTACAAAGTCTTCACGTACTTAATGATTAAAAACCAAAGTGCTAAATAATAAATTATAAGAATTTATAGGAGTCATCATCTTGAAATTAGCTTACTGAATGTTCTTATCATAATAAATCTGAGTGGGTGTCTAATTTAGTGTTAGCTGACTAAAATTATATGTTGCAGTCAGATAAAAAAAAGAGGGAACAAAAACTTTTGTTTCAAGATAAACGCTGTGAATGGAATGAGAAGTGACCCGAAAAGCTGCCGGGTTTTGTTGTGTCCACTTTGGAGAAGCTTTGGTACAACTGGTATTGGTAGGACGAAGATCGATTTCAATTTGCGAATGTGGCAGACAATAAAATTTCCTGTAGCGATGCAGCGATGTTGATGGTGACGCTTCCCGTGCTGCTGTAGCCCGTCAGAACCCCAGGAAACAAGTGACAAAACCTCTGCTCTATCTCTTATTCAATCTGAGCACAGCAGAAGTGTGCGCCAAGATCTTTTTATGTGATTGTACAACAATCTCTCTCTTCGCTCTTTATCTCTCAGTGTTAAAAAATATGTTTCTCGGTTCAGTTAAAATGGGTTTCTCCCCACGTATAGACAAGGAAACCTCACAGATAGACCTGAACAATTGTAGAGCTGGTAAACTGCTTCTAAAAGGGAAGCCTTGAAGGAAAAGAGAGAAAACCAAACATTAATTTGGGAAGCGTATTGCAAGCAGTCCTAACCGCTGTTTTGCTTCAGTCCGGGCAGTGACAGGAACGGTCCTGGGCCCGTTCTTTGGACGATTAGGCTGAGCCTTTCTGCTGGGCTAGAACAAGGGCATTTGGGCAGCGTAAAGCTGACCTGTACACAGTCACCACTTGTGTTCCCCGTCTTCCCTGAATGAAGGACCAGGACTCCAGTTTGTAAACAGGCACTAAAATCGTACCAGAATAGCTTTACAGGGGAAATTTCTCTCTGCAGCTTATAAAGAGCAGTGAGAGCTGCAGAAAGCAGTGAGGTTCTGCTTTATCCTTTAACTTCGCCTCAGTCCCTCACCCTAATTAATTAAAGGGAAATATGCCTTCCAGAGAAGAAAATACCTTTGGGATTTTCATCAGGAAGTCATAGCTCTTGTGGTTAAAAGGGAAAAGATTTGTTGTTGTTGTTTTAAATATTAAAAATTTAAAATATGATTCACTAGTACTTAATTTTTATCATTAGTATCAATTCCGCAGTGCTAAATGATGTTGATAATATTTAAGTTTCTTTATGTAAACATTTTTTATTGCAGATTCCTAATCAGAACTAGAAGAAACATGTGCCTCAGTCGCTTTTCCCAAAGAGCTCCCAGAGATCAGATTCATCTCCGAAAATGCTGATTAGTCAGGTTTCATTACCTCCTTTTAGAGTATTCAAATGTTGAAAAAAGGCAAAACAAAGAGTACACAAATGAAAATGAGAAGTGTCGATAAATTAAAGGAGCTTGTATCCTTCATTTTCTAGAAAGCCTTTGCCTTAGTGGTGTCCTGCAGCTGGACCTGGAGGATCCCGCGCTGCCCAGAGTGTGCGCAATGCGGGGCTCCTTCCGAGCGCTACTCACCATAAAGCCGAGAGTAGCGTAGGTAATTACTATACCACACTGTGTAATCGTTATTTAATTGGGAAACAAGATGCTTGTGAAATACGGGGGTTTTTTAGCCTAATAGTTAACAATCTGATCCAAACTCCCATTGTTTTTCAGGAGTGAAGACGATCCCCGTTTTCAGTCTTAGTTTTATTTTCTGTCTTTTAGATACAAACATGCTCAGTGGTATTTCATTGCATAACGTAGTGTCCAAAGACCCCTTGTAATGAGCATCTGCTCTCCTGGGAACTATGCACAGACTTGTTAAGAGCTATGTCTGTCCTGCAGAACCTGTCCATCTCTGCAGCCATCACCTACGTTCTTCAGTGCTTTTGGAGCTGCTGCAATGACTGCTACTAGCCCTTCATTCCACTGGGCAGTACTGGTGAGCATCCTATGGCTCCATACGGTTTAGCAGTGATTCCTGGCGTTTTTTGGAGCCAAGCCTCAATGGCACTGTGATTTCCTCCAAAGGCAAATACCCGTCAAAAGGCGGTAATGTTAAAGTACATCTAATAGTAGCGCAAGCTGAATGATTGGACTATAACAAAAACAGAAGAAAAAGTCATGTTTATTTAGTGACTATTCCTTCCTCTGGTTTGTTCAGCAAGATTGGATGTTAGGAACAATTTCTTTACAGATATGGCTGTCAGGCATTGGAACAGGTTGCCCAGGGAAGTGGTTGAGTCGCCATCCCTGGAGGGGTTTGGAAGGTGCATAGATGAGGTTCTTAGGGACATGGTGTAGCACCAGAGTGAGGTCAATGGTTGGACTTGAGCGTCTCTTCCAACCAAAATGATTCTATGACTCTCAGGGGTCGGCTGGAGCACGTCCGCTAGGTTCCTTATACATTGTGTAGGTGTTATGGTAGTGCAGTCACCATGAACACCTCATGGGGTGAAGACCAGCAGTGTGATGAGTCTCGGAAGTCTGCATGACTCACGGACACACTATGGAAACTGTAGGTGAAGACTCGGCCCAGAGCAAGTGCAGAGGGGACTTTCTGCCCTGTTCTGTCCCTATTCTGTCATACTTGTACAGGGCAAATCATAGGATTTAGTGGTGTTTCAGTGAACAGTAAAATATACACAAATATACCTGTACATGAAGATTTGTTTAGTGAAGGAATACTCCTTTTAAAAGAGCTCCAGGATTTGTAATGGAAGATTTGTAACACGCTGATTATTTTTTTAAACACGTTTTTCAAGTATCATTAGCGTTACTAACGTGCGCGTTACTCTTAAGGGCTTGACTCAGCAATTTTTGCACGGTCCAGATTTCTTGTCACCGATACGCAGCTGTGGTGCTGTGTAACAATGCAAGGTCATTTTTCTGTCGCATACGTAGAAATAACAGAAATTGCATTCAGTCGGAATTAACATAATGTTTCCTAACATTGCAGTGGGAAGAAACAAACAAACCTCAGCATGATCCATTAACACCAGAATTCAGGGGATAACGTCCAGCAGGGGCTCTAGAAGCGCTTGACCTGGTCAGTGGCAACTCTTGATGCTATATTCTTTTTTTCCTAGTCACTTTGTCACAAATCAGTCATTTAGTGCAAGTGATCAGGTGAGTTGTTTCTTCTTCTTTGTTTTAGTAGATCAGGTTTTTAAGATAAAAGCGGACACAGAAGTATCTTTATAATACATACAGAGACACAGGCAGGAAAAAAAGGAAACAGCCTTAAATGGTATCAAATTTATTTGTAATAAAGTAATGTTTATTTTCATTCTCCTTGAAACTTGTTGGGGTTTCCAGTTCCATGTGTGTTTACAGATGTTCCGTAGGATTCAGCTGGCTCATTAAAAATAGGTTGTGCATTTCCCAAATCCACTACACTTTGTACCCAGGTCTGCAGAGCAAATGAACTAACACCTCTGTGCAATTAGAAATCTGTTCATTGTTTTCATCTTTAAAGGAAATTAATAGGTGAGCAGATAAAGTAGGGGGGGGAAGATAAATTGCTCTTCTAATTTAGTAAAGGCTTGTGGTTCAAAAATACACACACACAGTCTAGTGGCCAGGCAGCTTGTTGTTGTGTTGGGGTTTTTTTTCCACATCAGTGATATTCTTCAGTCCTGCAAGTTAGTAAAACCAAGACCACTTGCCATAGCTATAAGCTATCAATAAAAATTAATGTACCAGAGGGAATTGAAAGGAAAAAAATGTACTTAAGTGTTCAGGGCCATCGAGCCACCCATGCATCCTCTGCGAGTGTATTCTGGCGATAGAGATGTTATTGTTGCCATGGGCTGCCATTTAATGTTATTTTCCTAAGTAAATGCTTCTGTGCTCTGATCAAGGACATTGGCAGTAAACCAAGACACAGTCTTCAGAAAAAGGTGGTGCCGAATGGTATTGAATACTGCTCAACCAGACCTGGCATCAGAGGATAACTAAAGCCCCTCTCTTTTGAAAGGCAGTTCAAATACAGGTTTAAATCCTTTCGAGAAGGGAAGAGTCCTTCTCTTTTCCTCGCTTTTTAAATTTTATTGTATTTTTTTGTGTTTTAAGAAAGACAAGAGGAATTGAAAAAAAAGGCGACTGGGATATATCCACTCAAAGGTGATTTTTAACTGGGGAGGATGGGAGGATCAATAACAAAACCAAAGTCCCTAAGGAAATGTATTTCTGGGGTGGTTTTACCGTATTGAAGTAAGGGATTTTCCACTGAGGACTGGCATTGATAGTGTCATCTGTTTTGGCTGAAATGCTAACTGTACCGTATTTGTCAGTCAAGAGAGTACATTTTAAGCACAGAGTGCTGCTGTGTTGTCCCCTGTAACAGCTGAACATACGTTTGCTAAAAGAAAAGAGAAAAAGAGATATGAAATGAATCTCCATTTGCAGAGATCTGTGTACAGGAACCGTACACAAATGCAGAAACAAAGGCCTGTAAAAATGATCCCCCAGGTTAATTTTGACATCAGCCTGCAATCTCCAGTTCTTCCTCAGGATGATTATTGTATTAAACTATTACATTTGATTCATTTGTAGTTAAATCAATAAAACTACATTTATTCCAACAAAGTAATAAAGGGCAGAGTCTCTGCCCCAGGGGGCTGAAACCATCATTTTTGGGGTATGGTACACTCGGTGGCTGCAGCACAGAATGTGTTGAGGTATGTGGTAAATGGGATTTAGCATCATCATTCACCTGTAGGATGGGTCTGACCTAGTGAAACCTTGTGCTTCTTGCTGCAGGTGTAAGAGAGCAGCTGGGTGCAATCTCTGTGGGCATTTATTTTTAAAATCAAGTTTAGTTAGCCCAGAACTTGCTGAAGAAGAGGGTATTACAAATGAAAAGGCTGACCTGGTGTTTTGGTATGTGCTGTTGATAGTATATAGACAGTCATGCTGATGTATAAATCTTCCAGGGAGAAGTATTTGTTTGAGCCCTTCTTCAGGGCTATTCAGCCACCCTTCAATCCAATAGCTCCCCTTTTAATGATACATTTAATGTATGGCAGTACTTCATAAAAAATGCCCACACAGGGTCAGACCAATGTTCAAACCCGCCCAGTGTACTTGCCCTGACAAACGCCAACAGCAGAAGCCATGGAAAGAGATGGAGAATCAGCAAACAACAGAGAGTTTTCCCCAAAATCTCTCCCAGCCTCTAGCAACTTACATCAATCAATCTGTGAATTTTTTCTCATAAACTTTTAGCACCACAGTGTCCTGTGTGAGGGGTTTAACAGCTTAACTTCATATTGCATCAAAAATTCAGTGTTTCCTTTTCCTCGTTTGGAGCCTGGAACCTGCTGGTTCTGTCTGGTGGCACCAGCCCCTGTACGGAATGAGATTGCCCCTCTGGAGCTGCTTGTGGGCTTGTAGCCCATAGGCAGGGCTTGTAGCCCACAGGCGGGGCTCTTCTGAGGAAGACAATCCAGAATGTAATTGCTTACAGAAGTTATTCCATAGCAATAATAATAGTTCTTGCCCTTCTCTGTAGCTTTCCAGTGCTATGGCAACTTTTCAAGCTGAGAGTACCAGAACTTCATGCAGTTTTCAAGGCACAGGCAGATCATCAATTTGTACAGTGACGTAGTTGTGCCTTTTATTTTCTTCTCTATTCCTTTTGTAATAATTCCCAGCTTCCTATTACTTCTTTAGTTGCTACACAGCATTGAGCCCATGTTCTCATAGCGCTGTGTTATAACCCTGATGTTTTGCTTTTGCATCCTAAGAATAAGCTCCGTGCGGGCAGGTGAAGTTGTGTTTGTTTCGTTCCCACGTGCGTCACTTGACATTCATCAGCATTTAATTTCATCTGCCGTTTTATTGCCTAGTTGCTGAGCATCATAAGACCTTTCTGCAAGGCTTCAGAGTCAGCCTTCCCCGCAGCTGGGGTGAACAGCTACACCTTTCCAGTAGTGGTGAGGAGGGAGGGGAAAGATGGAAAAGCAACGGTAGACTGTGCTTCATGGATACAAACTAGAGTGAAATCCAGCAGTCTCGACTACAGGCAACATGATTAATAGAACTGAAACCTCAAAAATGGTCTTGCAACTACATTTTTAATGCATAACATTTGTGTGTTTGACATTCAGCAAAATGCTTTCCCTCACGCCCGGTTTGAAGTCAAAAATACAAATGGAATGTCCTAGATTTTATTTATGCATCTAAAGTTGTTAAAGAGGTAAAGGAGAATTGAGAGATAGGCAGCCCAGATTACGTATCTCCAGAGCACAGTCCCATCATTCACTGAAACTTCTCCTGTTGATTGAATCATTCAGAGTTGAGTTGTGGTTGGTAATTCAGAATTATATATATTTTCGTGGAATAAGCACATGTTTGTTTCATTGTCCAAGGCAGAAGTCAAAATGTTTACTTTGTGGTCTTGGAGGGATCAGCATAAAAACGCATCTCCGCCTTGCACACGCACAGATACACGCATTGCTGGCAATGGATTTCCTGGCACCAAGTTTAGCTAATGTTGCAGATTATGAATAATTGAAAAATGTAGTGGAAATGCTTCATGTGAATTTTGTGTGAGCAATATCTAAAGAATATTTGGGCGAATACAGTCTGAACTGTTGCTTAAAGGCTCGCCGCGCTGCTCCGTGTGCAGAAAAGACGTGCAGATAGCTTACACTGACATTCTGAAAATCCCAGGGAGAAAGAAGTTTAACCGAAAGCTTTTACAACTGCATGAGTTCCACAGCATTGAATTAAGTTAATAAACGAGAGCTTAATATCAATGAAAAGTAAATGCATGTCTGGATTTTGCAAATCTCAGCATTCCACGGCATTAGGAACTCTCCCTGACAAATGTGGTGTCTTCAGCCGAGTTCTTAAGGTGTCTCTAAAACTGTGTACATCAAAGGTCCCCTATTGTTTCATTACATTTTATTTTAAGTGAGGGAAAGTGCAATTGCGTTGAAAAAAAAGACTCCTCTTTGTCATTCTGAATTGAGAAGAGTGAAGCCACCCAGGACTGTAATCGTCAGGGTTTGTGGCATTTTAGCAATGTGAGGTACCCCTTGAATGGTGGGGTTTTCCTTCAGTACAGTGACAACAAATACGCTTTGCCAGGCTCTCTAGACTGTAGTATTCTCCCTGTGAGAAGGTGTTTGCTCCGATTGGCTCTAATTTAGGATTCTTTATTTTCCACTTGTCTCATCATTTGTATTGAGTTTATAGTAGCAAGTCAAATTGACATTATCTGCACAATATAAGATGGTTTTGTGGGGTTTTTTTCTGGTGTAGTTAATTCCCCCTTATTAACTATTTCTTTTTCTTTTCTGTCTTGATACTCAAATTTAGGTCTTTTGTCCGTCCTCATAGCTCTTACCTTTCATACATTAAATTTCATTGTCAGCACTCTGAAAATCCAAATAAATTATGCCATTTGCGCTACCATCATCAGCCTTCCCTGTAACCTCTGCAAAGTCAAGGAGAATAGATTTTTCCTTTCTAAATCTCTTCTAAATCTACATCTCTCATATTTTGTTATGTCACAGATACGTGTTCCTCCCTACCTTGCCTGTCAGAATGGCTTTCAACTGTTTCCTTGCTAATGTTGACAAGGTGATTGACTTGCAGATTTCTAGAGCGGTTTTAGACCGTAAGACTGCTCTTATGTTTCACAAACTTTTTGGTTTTAACTGCTTGAGCTTCAATTATTATTTGTGGCCTACAGATCTTTGACAAGAATAAATCTTACGGTACCTAGTCTGACAGACTCCATTTTTGTTTTGAATTGCCTCCTACTTTTC
The DNA here is from genome assembly GCF_963082525.1 of Nesoenas mayeri. Taxonomy (NCBI): domain Eukaryota; kingdom Metazoa; phylum Chordata; class Aves; order Columbiformes; family Columbidae; genus Nesoenas; species Nesoenas mayeri. The sequence goes on from NC_137547.1 coordinate 22,063,751, forward strand.
TAGGAGTAGGCACAGTGGTAATTACACACGTAGTCAATGGATGACAGCCAGGATATTGTTATTGTAGTCGTTGCTTTAGAGAAAGTGTTTATTTCATATTTCAGTTGTTTTACGTGCTGTCAGGGTATAACTCTTGTCTTGATTCTAGAGCACTGAAAAGTAAAGGTTCTGGGCAATCCTGCTTCAATCATTCAGCCACATCCATTTTAATTGCTAGTTTTCATTTCTCTTTATTGGTCTGGCCCGTCTGTAGAGGTTTATCCCGCAGACATTTTTTTAGTGTGTACTTGTAAGTCTTATATAATCAATTCTGCTGAAAATCAGCAGTTTATATTGATTATAGTCAATGAATATTTTTTATTTTTGTATTTAAAAAGGAAAAAAATAGCCTATGGTTAATAGTTCATTAGCTTATAAATATAGTATAACTTCCTGCATAATTACGGGTTTTTATAATTTTTATAATGCTTTTTGCTTGTTTTCCTTCAGATAATTTTCAAAGTACTATTATTCCCTCAAGAGATCTCTAAGAGGCGGAATTGCTGCCTGTTAAGGATTTGCCATCCCACAAGCAGCAGACTGAGATGCCTCCGGGTTATTTATAACTGGATTTTATCTCAGAAAATTAACTAAAGAAGATAAACCAAAATTCTAGGGGAAAATGCCTTAAAGATCTCATCTATTATGCTGTGCTCAAACGGCTATTTTAATTTTAACAGCCTGGCAAGCCCAGTGGAACTCTTTTTCTGGTTTTGGGCACAAAATAAGACAACAATTTTTGAATTCCTCCAGGAGATCATCTAAGTGCACTTAAAGTGGAGGCATAAAATATGAGTTTACAATGTGATATATTTAAGCTTCACATGTTAGTTTAATTGATTTTCTGTGTTTGCTCGTTCTAAGAGCCTCAGAACACCTAATTTGCCCTTTAGAAAACCAGTACATTTTTGGAGCGTTGTATTAACAGGCAAGGACATGTTGATCTGTTCTGCAGAAGCTTTCACTGTGTGTTGGTTTCTCCATGCTGTAATATAACCCTTTCTTAACCCTTTCTGCTTTTGGTGGGTACCCGCACAGAAAGGGTTACACGGGTGACGGGGGTCACTGAGTCCATTAGCGGTGATTTGCAGGTGGGTTTTTGGGGAGCCTTTGGTGTGAGTGGGGAAATGAGGCTGCCAAATGCAGAGCCCCTCAGTTGGATTGCTCGGGAGAATTTAGGTGTCTGATATGATTTAGCTTAAAATAACAAACTCATTTTCTTTCTAACATCAGTTATATTTGAACTTGGGTCTAGAGGGGTGAAAGGTTATTGCAATAATTTATTGTACCTTATAGTACAATTGCTGTTTAAAAAATGAATGGTAGCTGGAAGGCATGTTCTATTCTTACTTCAAGGAAAAAGCGCTATCAGATGGCAAGGCCTAAAATTGTTGCCATTTCTAAGTGTTCCTTGTAAATAAAATTATGAGAAAGGGGGTTTCATGACAAATTTTGAAACTAAAAGCATTAATTCCTTTTCTTCACATGTTTATAATAATAAACCTCGCAGTTATGATTATATAATGATGATGCACAACTGGGTGACCTTTGCAGATGACAAAACTATTAATGATTTCCTCTGGCTTTTGCTTTTAATTATTCACCTCTGTGAAGCAGAAAGCGGTCTATAAGGGCTGGGGTAAATAAGGGTGATTAGCTCAAATCAGGGCTATCACATGGCAGAAAGAGCTTAACGTTTGTCTTCAGTTTGCTTAGGCTTAGATATTACCATTAAAGAAACTGGCTTTTTAGTATGCCTTATGGAACATAAGCTGATATACACACACATACATGCATATATATAGATATATATATATGTATTTATGTATATGCAGCCTTGATAGGAAGTTTTCCACAACATCTTGCAAAATTTTAGCCGAGGAGGAATATAAACTCCCTGTTACTATATGGGCTCATTTCTGCAGCCCCAGCTGCATCACTTCTTCCAGACAAAAAAAATAAGCCGAACTTTGAATTTTTGCTGCAAATTGCATGACAAAGTCAGTGATCACGCTCTCTGCCCATTTAGACTTCTTGCCTTTAATGAGTGAATGGGTGGCTAAAAAATTACGGCTCTGTGCTTCTACCTGCCATCTGTATTTTCTTTTCTAAATTATCTAGTCTTATAAATATTTGAGTAACTTTTGCTCAGAATAAACACTTCAGTTTAGCAAAAGAACACGCTTTGGCTCTTGAGACCATAACAGTTGGATAAATTGATATTGATTTGCTAAGAAGATGCTTCTTTATCTGTTGAAATATCTCCTACTGTAGTCTAGAACAAAACTTACAAATTTAAAAGGATGTAAATAGTTCTTGACCATTTTCCCAGTGAAAGTAATTAAGAGTAGCATTGCGCAAAGTTAATGGGCTGTGCTTTCTGAAATAAGGGTTACATAGAAAAATTTCTGGATGTGCAAGGAAGGGAAGGTTACCTACACGTACAGGTTCAAACTGAACCCTAATATACATAAACCCCAAAATTGTTATAATTACAGAACCACAGATTTGACTGGGTTGGAAGAGACCTCAGAGGTCATCAAGTCCAACCCTTGGTCCAACTTCAGTCCATTGACTAGATCATGGCACTAAGTGTCATGTCCAGACTCAGTTTAAAAACCTCTAGGGATAGTGAGTCCAGCAGCTCTTTAGATGTGGTGGATTTGACTGGCTGGAGCAGTGTGGCAGACCGCTATTTTGAGATATCTGCTCACCACTAACAGCATTAGTCTACATGACATGAAAATGACAAGATTTTCAATTGCTACTAATGTTTATTAGAAAAAAAAAATATAATCTACTTGTTTGATTTACTGGAAAGCAGAGGTGTTTTAAACTACTCGTCGAGATTTTGTACCCAAGAGAGAAAGGTCTTGCGCAGGTTCTTAGAGTTCCAGGTTGCAGATTGAAGCACAAGCCAAGACAACCCAGCGTGGGTCGGTGCGGGCGTCCCCCCAGCCCGGAGGTCACCCTGTCACCTCTGCCTGCTCGCCGGGCCAGCCTGAAGTCTGGAATAAGTAGCCAAATTCTTTTCCACAAGAGAAGAATCCTGGGTGAAAGGAGCGTGTGTCTGTGGAGACCTGGTCATAGGGAACACATCAGTCTGAGTGAAGTTCCTTTAAGGAAATAAATCAAGTGCATGGGGCATAGCTCATTGCATAAGTGAGTGCCGTCAGCTTTCCGGCTAACTTTTGGAGTCCTGTGAGATTCAAAGGAAAATGACACCTTACAAAATGATGTGGCAGTGCCGGTTTCTTTGCACTGTGGTGGTCCTGTGATCCCCCCGGCTGGGGCCGCAAGGCAGGCGTTCTCTTGGTCAGCGTGGGTAAACTTGCAGGAAAAGTCAAAGAAATTGAGAGGACTTCAGCAAATAAATAAGGACACACAAATAAATGTTGTCAGCTTTACATATATGTGTCTCTTTGGCTAATCGATAGGGGTCTTTGTAAATTTATGCCACGTTTTTGTCCTTCAAGTCACATACAAACACTCAGCATCCAGTATTTGCATTTGGCAGAGTCCTCTAAAAACTTCATGATTTTCCATTTGTCACCGCAGGAAAGAAAAAAAGAGGAGAGAAAAGATAGTGGGAAGAAGGAAGAAGCACATAAACCAAAATAAAACTGATATTTCATTTGCGTTTTCCTGATAGGTATTGAGTTCTTCCCATATACCTGTCCATTAGGGGTTTTGCTGAGTGAGCTAGGGCACTGTCTCTTTAAGTGTTTAACAGTAATTGGTTCATGTCCCGGTGTTCATTGAAAATCCTAGACATTTCATGGAAAACCTTCTTAATGAGGGAATGAATTTTTCATTCACATTAGAAAGCTCACTCTGACAAACAATTTCTAAATAAAACTTTGGCGACATGACATCCCATATTGGACTTGACAAAGAGGACAGGTGCATTAGAATAAAACTGTATGGCGATCCTTCAAGCTGTCAGCCATGAATATTTTATTTCTTAATGAATCATCTTTGTGAAATGAACTTTCTTGTTGTAGTGTCAGTGCCATTTACAACAAAAAACCTGCTCCTTTTAAAAGGTGAACTCCTTAAAGATGCTGATGCCTGCATAAAATACTTAACCCTAGCCAAGGTATTCAGGAAATTTAATAGTGTATTTTTTTCCCCAAACTGTTTGAAATATAGTCTCGTATTACCAGGTGTGACTGTCAAACACAACCTTTTGCAGATGCAATTTTGTTAACAAAGCCATTATTCAAGGTAGTTTAGCAATGAGGTTGATCCATGGGGCATCAGTTTTGTTACTGAAAACCAAAGCATGCTTGCTTAATTATTGTTTTGGTGTTTCCTTTATTTTTAATAGTATATTAAATTTATTTAGTACATGTGCATAATAGTAGATTTATATTAGAGACTTATTATAGGAAAATCATGGGGCTAACAGACAACACCCACTTACAACATCTTGCATCACTGTTCCCTATCATGCAAACAGAATAAATGATAGGCAGTCCTTTTGGTTTCGGTTTTGGTGTAAAGTGAGCGCTGGCTGTAGCGGGTATGGGGGTGCAGCGGTGCCCCGGGGACCCACGTGTTTCATGCTGTCTCCAAACTTCCTGTTTCTTTATTCCAAGATAATACAAATGTCAGATCAGTTTATTTTTCCTCGCGGTTTATTTGTTAGAGCAGATTTGAATGTACTGTTTTTGCTAACAATTTTACATCCATTGAGTTATCTTAAAAGCATGTATGTTTCAGCATTTTGCTTTTGTTCTGCGAAAGCAGCTTGATTTGGATTCTCTGGGGAAAGCTCAGTTTTTATTGATATTAAAAATACCCATTTGATTGCAAACCTCAAAGTGGACTGGATTCAATTTAATTTACATAATGGTGTCTTCGGAGACAAAGATTGCGTGTCCTTTGTGGCATCAGTTTGTGGATGTTTGTTCCTAGCATGTGTCAAGTTCAAATTACAGGGTTTGTCATTTTACTCGTAGGCTAAATGTTTTGACTTTACTGAAGTCAAATATATGATATGATTATACTCATTGTCTTCATAGCCCCTGACCAGTATCCTTGCTGATATGGGATATATACAATGTCCATGCTCCCATCCAGCACCCTAATCTCAAAGAAAAGCCTCCAAAAGATCAGGCATAGGCCCCTTCAGTGCTTTTAACTCAAGTTAAAACTCCTCCTTGTGTTCCAGTTTCTTCTTTTCCATGCAAGACTTCTATCCTTGTATTAACTTTCTTTCCAAACATCTGTGCTTGTTTAGCAAAACTTTCTCACGTTCTTCTCTTGTTGTGTCAGTAGCATCCTTCCCATTGTCTCTAACTGGAGACAAAATAGAGACAAAGGCTGTTCTCAGAGAGGTTTTATTTCCCTTGGTATTGACTGTCTGTCTGTCTGTCTGCTTCTGCTGCAGTTTGAAACTGCCTGTGGAGTTTGTTGGAGCCTTCATGGGAACAGGTTCACCGGGCTTCACAAGACAGTGTTAAGAGAACACCCTTGCGGTCTGTGTTTTCACATTTCTGTTTGCAGATTGAGTCTTACATGTGCGGGAAACATTTATCATCAGTAATTAATAAAATCAAACAGAGAGTATTCTGGACCTGATGAAATCAACTGAAGTCCACGAATGGGATGTCTCCTGCAGACTTTGGAGAATTACATGTGTACTCCCATGCTTTGAGGTGGTTTTGCTATATTATTATTACTGCTTGTGTTCCTGCAACACCTGAGGGTCAAGCTGTTTGCTTTGCTAAGCACCTTCTAGTTGCACACCCAGAGTGAAGAGGTCCCTATGTGTGCCAGGAGAGCCCCGCGGCACTCAGCGGGTGCTGGAGCACAGAGAAACCATACGGCACATAGACCAGTGTGGCCAGCAGGTTTCATCATGCACCAGCAGCCTAAATATGCCTTTTGTTGATGTGCCAGCAAAGGGCAATTTCTGAAAGGGGTTTAAGGTTGATAAGGAGGTAGTTCTATGTACATATGAGGAAGCACTTTCCAAGCTTGAGGGCCCCATGAAAACGTTGAAGAAGTGCTTCCAGTAGGTACTGGAATCTGCCATTGTGGATGGGATGAAGGCAAGAATCGGTCCCCACTGAGGACTGATTTGTGAGACAAGAGCGGGAGGTGCTGTCAAGGGCTTGCCATTCTTGTCTTGAATATTATATTGTATTTTATTGGGTTTTTCAGAGGGACCGGTCCTGGGCTGGCCATATTGAGAATTGCAATTGACTTAGAAAGGTACCGATCTTCAAAATTCCTATTGATTTAAATGGGAGTTAATGCATGTAACAACTTCAGGATCAAGGGCCAATGGTGATTACTCTGTCTTAATCTTCTTTCCCATATCCAATCAAAATCTTAGTTCTTTAAAGCATCCTTGCTTTTCTCTTGAAATTATCAGACTGTCTTTATCCTTGTTCAGTTTCTAATTTTACTTTCATTTAAATGCACTTTTACAATGGCCTAGCAAGTACTAATCAAATAAACTTTAAAAGATTGCTCCTGATTAAATTATTTTTAATAATGAGTTCCTGTTACCAGGGAATACAGAGTTAAAAAGGTGATATCACTAAAATTAATTAGCATAAGACATGCTGGACTGGTAGAAGTGACTGGATCTTAATCAATAGCAATATGATTACACCCATGCAGCAATTATAAATTATTTAAAACAGTACCCCTAGGTTACTGAATAGTTGCCTTTAAATTAAATTCTCTGTCAATAATTGATGCAAAGAATTAATGTGAGAACACCTTCAGTTACTGAAACTTTTTTAAGGTGGCATAAAATATTGAACTGTTGCCTGTCATTAGCAGCCATCCTGTCTCTTTGTGCAGTACCGCTCTTTACTAAATTGGTCGAGAAGGACCTCCAGAGCATGAAAGATGACTAATGATTCCGAATGCGGTGTTCACTCTTCTTCTGAGGACACTGACACTGAGAAATATAAATTCCATGTGCGGGAGGAACTAGAAACCGATGAGGCTGGTAAAGCTCCTGGTCCGTTTTGCTACTGAAGCAGTGAAACGAGATATGTTTTCGCTCAGTTTTTAGATCTTGTTAGATGAGGAGCATCAAAAGAACACAGACTGGTGTGTGCTGATGTGCAGTGGTGTTGAGAAGACTGTTGATTTGTTATGAGCAGCAATTTTCGTCCTGCAAAAAACCCCACGATGCTCAGTCATATATATGAGTGGGGAAAAAAACTCCTTCTATTGATAATATTTAGTAATTATTATCTATGATTCAGTGTTTTGGAGCAGCTGGGATACATGTGATTTTACGTCTTTCAAGGGGCAGAAAGAAGCAATATAATAATTGTGATCTCAGTGAGGACAGAGAGGATTCCATTGTGCCTGTTGTGGAATGTGCTGTAATCTGGGTGTGCGTGGGAAGGACCATGTGTGAGACTGACACCGAGACCTGATCACTTCTCTTGCTAATGACCACTCTTCTTGCTGTGTAGAAAAGAGCTTTTTGAGTACTCTAGTAAGGATTTTCTAGGTTAATGTGGCATAATTCAAACCAGTACATTTTCAGAGAGCACCACATTACGGTGTGCATTTTTAAGATGAAAAAATAATTTAACAATTCTCGAAAATATTGGGGTGCTTAGAATGACGTGATTATTGTAAAAATCATACATTTGAAAATATTATGAAACCGTAAGATTTTAACTTGTATAAATCAGAATGATTATTGAGGTATTGACGTAAACTCACAGAAGTCGGGAAGGCCAGGGTTGAAGCCTGGAAATGGGAGACGGTGTTTGCTCCTACTTTTTGGCTTTTGCTTGCTCACTGTGGGGAGCTGGTGAAGCTACACTGATGTGTGGACGCAGTACAAATAACGTAAAAAGAAAGTCACTCTTCTTGTCCAGTTTCCTCTTATTCTTTACTTTGTGTCCAAAATACTCCGTTATTCTTGCTGCTCTTTTCATGTGTCTCCTTTCTTGTATCTCTTTTCAACAGAGCTGCTGCAGGGATGAAGATGAGTATCACGCTACTTAGATTACACCCTTAATTTAAATCTGTGTTTAAGAACACAGTTTTATGTATTAGCACTCACAAAATTACACTTTGGGGAATTTATTAAATAAAGGGACACCAGACTTTTTTTTTTTGTCTGTAACAGCTGTAAAAATGGCATGTCAGTGAAGGTTGTGATTACCAGTGAGAGGCTTTTGGAGTGCACCATGAATGAGTAAATACAGAGCAGGGCTTGGGCAAGTGCTAGAAAAAAGGAAAATTGATTTATTTGCAGGGTATTTGAATGGTGCAACAGAGACATATTGAGTGTTTGCTCATTATGGTATGGAATTTCTGATTTTCTAAGCAGAATCCTTTGACAAGGTTTGGGATAAATGGAGTGGATGCAATATTTAGGTCAATATTTCAGAAAAAAAAAAATTCAAATCCAAAACGAAATCCAGATTGTGCCACAGACCCCGTGGCACAGGGAAAGGTTCTTCTTTGCTTCTTGTTGCTGTTTGAAGCCTTTGGTCCAGCAAGCGTCCAGCTGCTTCAGCCCCTCTGCGTGCTCCCAGGAGGTCTCTGAGTCTTGATGGGGCACAGATGTATGGAAATCGTGAAGGTAAAGGCGTTTTGAGCTCTAGAAATCCATAAATTTAACTCTAGTGGAAGTTTGACTCCATTCTGAATTGGGCTCTTTGACATAAATGCCAAAATTTAGGAGAACAAGCACACCTTAGTGCTATCAATGACTCCCACCCAAATAGGCAACAGAACCAATGACAAATGCCTCATAAAAAAGCAATGGTCAAGTGAAAAAGCAGTAGCTTCTGACCTTCAGATCTCCCCATGCTACCGAATTACTACACGGCCTCGGGCAGTGCGGTTACATTTCTGCACCTCGCTTTGCTCATCCATGAACAGCAAAAGGTTGTGCTGCGGGTGGAGATGTGAGAGTTACTTGGGTAAGAGCTGGTTGGCATTTGAAAATCTAAGGCTAACTCTGTTACCTGGCTTACCACTCATTGAAGGTACCTGAAGGACATTGTTTAGTGCATAACCGGTCCAATGGGCAGTATATTTGGCTTTTTCATATTGAATACTAGCAAATTGAAATGGCATTTATATAATTACAGACGAATCATAAAATGCCTTAAATAATAGGTTTAAATTAACAAAATTGCAAACAAACAAAAAACCTGCTGTGTGATCGCTTCATTGGTTTTCTGTAACAAATAAGAAACAACAAGGATGTGATTTGCCCACTACTGTTTATAGTTTGATAAGAGTTTGCATTTTATGTTTTGATGAGAGTTTGCAGTTTAACACGTAGGAGCCTCAACTACTCTGATGAGCTGACTGTTCAGTCAGGGTTTCAGTCCGACCAAGCACTCCTGTGTGCACAGGAAGACACCGGCTGTGTGTTTACCTCAATAGCTACGGTTTCTGTGTCTTACTCATCAAGTGACTTCCATCCACACTGCATCCACTTTTATTAAAGCACGTATCAAGTCAATAGACTACCTGCACAAAGTACATTCAACAGCTGATGCTTAGTTTCACGTAACCAAACAGTGCTTGTGTGCATGCTTGTGGTTTGTAGAGCTGCTTGTTCTTTTTTGTGATATGCACCTCTTTTTGCCGTTTTCGTTCTGTTAAAGTCCATCATCCTTTGGTGCTGCAAACCCAACAGCGGTTTCTCCTCACTGCAGTGTGACTGCAGCATCTCCCTCCTAAAAGGATTGCGACATCTCGACAGTTTAGTGACTTGGAGACTTGGCTTCACTTGCTCAATTTTACTTTTCAATCCTCGCAGAATGAGAAACTGAAATGGTTCGAAATCTTCAGTCGTGCGTTGGCCCTGACTTGTGTGCAGGACATTTTGCATCTATCACTCTTAAGTTGATGAGCAGTTGCTCATTTTATGGATTTTTAAGCAAGCGTGGAAAATATTTCTGTCTTAAATATGAACATTTTCCCTGCTTTCATTCTTTTTTTAATTTTCTTCTACCTCAACACACAAATTGCATTTGCTTTGGGAAACTAAAATGAGGTTGAACTGGGAAGCTCTATTTGAAAACATTACACAAAAATATATTTGAACAAGAAAATAGAAACACTAAAGAGTAAGAATTAAAAGCCCCATAAATCCCAGTTCATCCTTGTCCACTCCTGCAGAGCAAAGGATCAGCCCAACAGAAATGCAGCTACTGAAGCAAAACGGCTCTTCGTTTCACCAACGTTAGCCCAAGTGGAAAATAAAATCTTAGGAGCTGGTTTGCTTGTATTTTTCCTGTTCTTACTTGGCTTCACCACACTTGGTAGCAGATAATACATGGTTTTGAAGGCAGCCTTCTGTCACAGAGCCTGGATTAATGTTCAACTGACCACAATCTGAAAATTCTCCTTATTTTTCTCTGTAAAAATTTGGTTAATGTGTCCAGGGCACGTCACTTTGACCAGCTAAGACATCGTGCTTGGACAGGCTACTCAAGGGTTCCTCTTGCCTGACTGGTTCTGTGGGAAGGTCTGAGTGGGGTGGAAAATGCCATGATAAAGTAGGATGAAATGAAATTCGAAAACAGAACAAGAAAGCCTGATTGAAACTGTGTATGACAAGTGTTGTTTCTGCTTTTCAGAAACGTAAGAAACCAGCCTTTCAGACCTCACAAAGATCTCCGGCTTTCCATGCCAAAGATGTTTTGAGAAACTGGTGACTAAATTTGTCCAGGATTTGTACTTTAATTCTCAGAATTTTCATTGACAATCTGATTAATGGGTTCTTTCCATTTATCGTCTATCTTAAAGCTAGTTTTACAAAAAATGCAAAAAGCATACTGTTCTGAAACATGATTACGTGACCAAAACGAAAGCATGTGTGAATTGCAAAATCCTACACCTATCAACGCTGCGGCTGCAACCGTATTCTTCCCGTAACACTGTGCCCGCGTCGATTTACGAGAACACGTATGCATACGTGTACGTGTGCGAGAACTTGTGTGTGTTACACATCAGTGTTACTGCTGTTCATGAAAAAATCAATATGCCGTGCTTGAATTGTTTCCATAATGATCGTACGTATCAGATTGGTGTTAATGTGTTATATCCGGTTTTGGAAACCACATTTCAAGGTCTGATAAATTTGCCAGAGGAAAAAATGTGCTTAAAAGAGCTATTAACTTGCCTGATAAAAGTACTAAACGAAGTCTGTAAAATTACTATGATTTTTATTGTCTATTTTTTGAATCAAAATGTAGTCGTGTGCTGGTTTAGGAAGTGACCTAAAGGTTAAGAGTCTAGAGCAGGGGTGTCAAACTCATGTTCACCGGGGGCTGCACCAGCTTTGCCGTTGCTTTCAAAGGGCCAAATGTAACTTTAGGACTGTATAAATGTGGGAGTAGTTACATTAAAATTCCATTTTAATGGAGCACCCCTCCGTGAACACAGCTAATTATTGTCCTGCGAAGCAGGTGTTGTTTTTGCTGCTTTTCACACAGGGAAACCAAGTCACTCACAGAGCTTAAGAGCAGCGTTTTGCTCCTGTTGTCAGCGAGATACTCGTTTAGTGTTTCAGAAACTACTTCTGAACTTGGGAATGGGACAGATGTTCCCAGCAGTGCTCCAGGGTGCAAGAGTTAAGGGTGCTGGGGGCAGCAGGTGGGAAGCTGGGGAGGCACTGGGGGCTCATGTCCTTGGAGGTCCAAGCTGGGAACTGGACAACCCTTTCTCTGTCGGCTGTGGCCCTTTGAAGGCAGTGCAAGGGCGCTCTGCATGATGGGGACATTCCTGGGGCAGAGGAGCGTCCTTGGGGTCAGATGGTGGCTGACTGCACTCTTCCTGCTGGTTTGGGGTGATGCCCCAGGGTGCCAGAAAGCTGCAGGTGCGATGGAGAGCCCTTCCTCTGCTTTGACCTTCAAACTTTTCCAAGTTGAGCGACCGAAAGTGTGTGAAAGTCCCCTCTGGTGTTTTGCTCAGCGCACACTGTCTGTTCTGGATAGCTTTTGTTCCAAGCTGTTTAAGCACCTCCCGTAGCCCCAGGAAGTTTGTCCACGCACAGAAGGAGCCCCCGATAGACGTAGGGTGACGGGGGGCTCCTGCAAGATAGTGCAGATCCGCACCAGTTTTCCTGTGGGTCTGGTGTCTTTCCAGCTGACAGCACTAAAACACAGCCCTGCAACAGCCCCTATTTTCACAGCTGTGCAAACATCCCCGATGACATTTTCACTGATGCCATGGAAAGCACTGACGGTTTGTACACCACCAAAATGTGCACATGGGCTGGTGGCAGGGCTGGGATCAACAGTTGTTGCCAGAAAAAGAGCAGGAAGGGAAGAAACAGCAGTGTCAATATTTTAAAGAGGATTATAAAATAGGGAGGAAAAAAGATAACAAAAACTTCAAGAATTCTCTTGCTGTTGCTCTAAGGGAGGCGGTGGAGGGAGGAGGCACTGGGCAATCTGTCCATTCCTCCTCATCCGACACGTATGTCTTTAAATTGGCTTGAATTCTTATGGGTCATCCCCGTAAATACTCTTACCTTTCTCTTGGTGTCCTGGTTTTGTTAAAAAGAAGACCTAGAGATCTAGGTGTAAAAAGCAGTATTCATATTCATACTTGTGTGCCTGTGGTCCCGTAGAATTGCCGATAAGCTAAAAGTAGAAACAATTCCTATAATACTTGTCTGAAGGAAAGAGAATTTTGAGTTGACTTGTGTATTTCCTTCCTATAAAGGTTTGAGGAGCTGAGCTTGGTGTCTGTGTGCTCTCAGAAATGAAGCCTGAGTATTGCTTAATGCAGTTTCAAATTGTGTATTCAGTTTTCATATGACATAATTCAAGCTTATTGATTACTCATATAATTTGTCTAATCTGAAAGGACAGAGAATGCTGCATGAGTGATTTACCTCACTAGACTGAACTGTAAATACTTGCAGGTTCAATTAATTGAAAAAAAATTCAGCAAGTAGGGCTGAGAACACAAGAATCAGCTTGTTGATGATTTGTGGACAGAAGTAAAAGAAGGGTTAAGAAAATTAATTTGTTTGTTTGGAAGTTGAATTCAGCCCCATATAGAAGAAATGTTGCTGTACAATGAGGGAAGCTACTAGAGAACACATACTGTTATAATGGTAAATCTGTGCTGTAAATTGCGTGAAAGGGTGGTCATATGTGTATTTAAATGGGCAAAGTAAATATTTGGTTATAGCTACAAACATTTCAGGGAAGAGTAAATAAACACTATTATATTTACATATGGTAGAAATACAAAGAAGATTCAGAAAACCGCAAGAAGAATGACATGAGATGAGAAAAGCTGTTTTGTAGGAATAATTGTACAGCTCTCAATCTATTTAATTTACCAGAAATAGAGCTGGGAGGTGATGAGGTCGCCATCAGTAGCTGCCTACCAGGGAAGGCTTCTGAAGAACTGTTCTTTCGGCTTATCAAAGCAGAATATGATCCAGTACTAGAAGCTTAAGCCAGGCGTACACTGAGAACACCCAGCATTCTTAATAGCAAATTTTAGAACTACTTTTGGTTCATCCAGTTTTGAGAATGCAAACATCTGCTGAAAGCCTGTGAGGAGCTGCACGTTGGATGCAGCAGTTTCTTGGTGACATTCTGTGGCCTTTTGTGAGAACCAGAGAGGATTATCTTAGAGATGACTTTTTGTCCTTGTTACCTGTGAATACAGGAACACACAAAAGGATAATAAATAGCTCTACAGGCCGGCATAGCATGGGTTTATGCCTTTTAATTCTGCAACCTGAGCAATTGCAGAGTCGAAAATACTAGACTGGGTAGCAGATATTAATAATAATAATAATAATATTATAATAATAATATAATAACAATAACAATAATAATAATAATAATAATAATAATAATAATAATAATAATAATAAAACATTCCCTTCTCAGTGTAATTCAGAGGTTATAATGTTATCCTTCTGGCCATACTCTCAGATGTGGTCTTTCCTGAAATGGTACATGTGGCCAAGGAACAAAAAGTGCGTTGAAGGGCCAGAAAATGCCATTTAAACACCATCTACCTGAGATTAGTTAAGACACAGCGCCAGAACTAGAGACGAGCAAGTCTTGCTACGATAGAATTGCAGCTTTAGTGGGAAAAGCATACAGGCTATTTATTCATACTTAAAACCCCATAGCTGGAGCTTCCTACAAATAGAGAGAGGAGCAGCATGGATGTATAGTGTTCTGTACCCTCCTGGCACCAAATGAGAGCTGGGACTGGTGGCACCATATGGCCCGTTTATAGCCTGGGCTCCAAGAGCCCTGGGGACCGTAAGAGGCCCCGTTCCCCACAGGGCTCTGCCTCCTTGGGGTCGTGTCCCTGGGTCCTGGCACGCACAGCAATCCTGTCAGCCTAAGTGCAGCCCTTGGTCCTTCCTGCTCAATATAGCAAAGAGTTGTATTATGCATCAAACATGCGAAAAACATCTAAGTTCCTGCTGTAGAGAGCATCAGTGGTACAATGTAAGCGGTTTAACAAACCCGGTAGCTGCTCACAGGATGCTCAGAATACGGCCACGGATGCTTTAGGGTATGGTATTTTCTGCACTGACACCACTTTCTAAACTGCCTTTTTTTCTCTTTTAGTTTTTTTTTCTTTTTCTTAGTATTCTGCATCTCCAGTTTTAAAGTTTAAATAGATCTATACTTTCCCCAAGGAGTTATGTGCAAACTAATATTAAGATTAAAATCTTTTATGTTTGTTCTGTAGCTTGAAACAGAAAACTAGTGCATAGTCTGTTTTATCCCACTGGCTCTCTAAGGTTCAGGTATTAACATAAATACAGCCCATTAACACTTGTTCCTCTCTGTCAGGACATAAATTAAGTCTGCAGGTGTTCCATGAAGCTTTACCCTTGGTACTAATTAAGCCTTGATAATTAGGTTTGTTAAATTCAGGCCTTTAAGCTTATATTCCCTCTTTGGGTTGCCAAAATAGGGATTTGCAATATACAAGGCCTGTTTCTGCAGGTTTTCTGGGGGTTTTTTTGTGTTTTTGTTTTCAACAAAACCAGAGTCATAATAAACTCTTCCTTAGTTTGGTGCTTAAAGATTCAAAGCGTGTGAGGAGCTTGGGTATCAGCTCGTATTTACATCAGAACGGTGGCTTTTGCCAGCGCTTTGGCAGAGCACAGTCCTTGTAGTGGAAAGTTTCCAGTCCATATGTTGAGCACACAGATGCTTCGACTAGATAAATGGCTGCAGTTCCAAATGAAATAGCATTCAGAAATGTACAAGCTGAGATCTTGAAATGATAATAGTAAAAAATATGTTTAAGAACAACAGAAGTTTAATTTAGCAAGTGTATCCCATATAGCAATGAGGCTTTCCTTACAGAGAAAACCATATAGAAAAAAAAACCTTTGGTTTTTGTCGGGTGTTTTAAAAGGTTATGTTCCCAGGTCATATGGTCTCAGTGCTAAATAAAAATAATAATTAAAGAAATGTAGCTCAAAGGGAACCTCCTGGGAATAGGGTTATTTGTAATACATGCACAGAACATCAGATAGTCTAATCAAAATGGATTTTCGTGCCAGTTAATCTCTTCTTTTTTGTTTCTCTATAAATATATGGCCCATCAGATCAAATGTTTGATAAATGTTATTTTTCATCTAGAACAAATGAAACCACAGCTACACTCGATTAGAGGTACTTTCCACATTGTTCATTGCAAGCATGCTAACTTGGTGCTAATGGCTTTCATGTTCGGGGCTTTTTTTAATCTATGGGATATTAAATAATATCATAGTTTTAATCAAAACTCTTTTTTTTTTTTTTTAAGGAAATAAAATAAATTAATAAGTGCTGTTAGAGACTTTCAGCCACATTAGGTTCTCATCCTTCATTTTATTTAGTGTTTTATTGACCAGCAAGCCACAATTAATCATTTTAAATCAAGAGCTACGTTTTTTGTAAGCGAAAGGGTTTTATTCAGACGTAGCACACAAACATGCACTCAGGGTAACCTGCCTAATAAGATCTTAAAGTCTTTTGATTTCTACTAAGACACCGTTTAAAGTCTGAAAAACTCTTCAGTCAACTTTCTTGAGAGAATAAAAAATACTTCAGGTGCATATTTAGACTCTGCTACAAAAAGGATTTAATGAAGAATGTCAGGAAATAGGCGAAAGAATATCTGTTCAGTATCTGGGGTGGCCTTCAGCTTGTTTCCCCTTGGAATGGTTCTGCTGTAGAAGAACCCTGCCGAAGGAGAGAAAATGCAAAGTTATATAATGATTATTATTATTAAAAGGCATCACTTCTTATTGCAGAAAATACTAATCGCACCTCGTAATTTACAGCATTTCTATATTCATAATGAGAAATGGCATGATACATAGCACATTTCACAGTAACAGTGTCCTAAATGCTGAATTAATTGGCAGATTTTTAATGGTGGCCCCATTGAGGCATATAACGATTGACAAAATACTGTAAGAGAAAGTATACTTGATAGATTCCATTTATTAATAGGTCAAAATCATTAGAGAGATAATGTATGAGAGAAGCTACATTCGAGTCCTCGATGTTTTGACTTTTTAGCAAGAGGGAGGAATGTGAGCTGGGCTGCTGGACTTCAAGCCTATAGTCGCATTTAGAGGGGGTTTTTAATAACACTTCCAGTTCTGCAGCGTTTTCCACATTAAGGAGGAAAAAAGACTGGTTTGGATATATAATTATTGCAGTGTTTTTAAGAGTCTGGCCACCAATACCAGTAATAAATCTGAAAGTTGTTGGAAGCATAAAGTAGGTTTCTTCTTTCTTGTGTGCATCGGCTGGGCTTCAACTTTCACATTTGTGCTTCTAAAGCTTCCTTTTCAGTAATTCGGTAGGCTTTATTTTTTTATCAGGAGGCTGCAGTTCCTTAGGTTACAGGAGAGGAGCGCTTTCCCCTTTTCAGGCGCCCCCAGCCTGCATTTTGCTTAGAAAACAGCAGAAAACAGCCCCAAGACTGCTCAGCCAGTGCACGTGTCTGAGCGAGGGACATTCATGTACCCCACCTTCCATACAATAACTGGCATTTCATGCTATATTACTAAAAACATTATTAACTAAGCAAAGAGTCGTTGCTGATTAAACACCTCAAGGACAAAAGCGTGACAACTTCTTTCTTTGTAGTGAAGTTTTATACTGCGCATCGTGCAGCTCCGTGTGGGAAGGGAAGACGCTGCCAGGGCTGAAAGGTGGATGGAGAGCTGGGGGTTAAGGCATTTCAAAATGTCAGGCAGCTTGTTATATTGCAGTACATCATTCTGTCCCCGGAGACTGCTGCTGAGGCCCAGGCCAGAGCCAGAGAGAGAGCAGAAAATTTGACACGAGCTTCCAAATTTTCTCTTTAGCTCTCTTGGGCTGCAACCCATATGCCATGGTTAAACCATCAGGCTTTGCTCCACTGAGACCTTAGGACAAAGCAACTCAGTATTTCCTTTTCAGTGAAAGTGACTGCTCGTTTCCTTAGCAGAAATCTGTTTTCCCACCCACTGTCTTCTGAAATTGAAAATAGCTGCTTCTTTTTTCCCCTAAATAAAAGGTTGTCTTGAATTGCACGCTACTTGTTTTGCTGCCCTTAACTTCTCAGCTCAAATAGTAGTGGAATCTAACAGCAGATTTTAATGAATTACAAAGGGCGTTGGTATTTGCATTATACAATTGTTTTGTTTCCCAAAGAGCTGTATAATCACATCTGAAACAGCAGCAGCATTCGTGGACGTTCCTCCAAACCCCATGTTCTCAGTTACATTGCAATGTATGTCCAAAATGTATGAGAGTGATTCTGACCACATACATCCAGGCTTTCATTTCACAGAAACACACCCAGTAACCCTATTCATAACTTTTTCCCTGGGTTCTTAATCTCACGTGTTCAATAGTTTATTACCGAACAATGTAAATATATTCAGTTCCAGCCTCGTGAAAATGCAGTGAAAGAAGCAGTCCACATTTTTAGTTCTGCGCATATAGCCAAACACGTTGAGGTTTCTGTTGTCGTGTAATAGCTTAGTAATTTATTATTCCCACTGCATGTATCACAGTTGTACAAGAGAAAGAGAACGTGCCAAAATTGCTATTTGTGAGAAATTGAGTTATGGCCAAGTATAGCTAAACGTTGGGGCCAGAACCTCTTCTCCCTTTCCATAAAGCTGTCCTGACAAGCAGCTGAGGGTTTTCGTAGGGTACGAGCGTTTTCAGATGCTCTGGAGCTGGCCGCCCGCTCCGTTGCATCCACCGCTCACACCGGGGCCGGGAGCGAGCAGCGCATTGAGCACCTTCTGTACCACACCTGGGGCCCAGGCCAGGTGCCACGATGTGGGGCGGCACTGGGGCTCCTCTTCCCCAGGAACTGTTGCGTCAAACATAATTTGCCAAAAATTCCCAGATCTATTCTGTGCTAAACTGTTTTACTGTCCTCATGTTTTCCAGCTTGACAAAACTTAGCATTTTTGGGTGGTTTTTTATTCCATCCTTTGAGAGACATTTGCATGAGTGTGAGTAAGAAAGAGGCCAAGTGGCTGATGATCTTTTTTCTTCTCCTTACAGTATTATTATTGGTGTTATTAGCCCTATAAATGAATTGTTATTTGACTATTGGTAGTAGTGTTTGTGTTTGCATATACAGATTTGGGAGATTTCAGAAGAGACCTACAAGAATTTTGAGACGTTTTCTAAGCTATTATCCAATAGCAAAAGACTAAAGAAGCACTGTCTTCAGGAAGAAAAGATTAAGATATCCTGTATTTCAAACCCCAAAATACCTGCGCTTGGAGAAAACTTCTGATAGAAAAGGACTTTTAATCTAGTAGGGGAGGACATATAGTCAGACCAATGAATGGAGTGAATCTAGGGAATTTATACTAGTAAGGCCATTAAGAAAGAAAGAAAGAGAGAAGAAAGGGTGTAATTAAGCACTGTAACAGCTTGCCTAGGAATGCAGCCACTTCTCCATCACTTGAAGTCTTTAAATCAAGATTGAATGTCTTTCTAAAAGATACTGGTTGTAGCTCAACCAGAAGTTATGAGCCATGGGCTTGATGCAGGAATCCCTTGGCTAAATCCTGTTAAACAGAAGGTCATACTAGATGGTCATAATGATCCCTTCTAGCCTTTAAATCTATTACTCTATTAATCTGCTCTGGTCATGAAAATGTCATTTGCCCACACGAGTTTCAGATCCGTTGAGCGTGCGTACATTTTGGTGAACCAGCTTGGATGGGGGCTCTGAAAACGTGCGCACAGCTCCTTCTGCCGCACATCTGCTTTAATGCCAACCTGAAACGTTCTCTTCTTAAAACTTTATTCCCAAAGGAAGCAGGCTGCCTGTTCGTACAATATTAATATGTGTTGTGTTTTCTTCTTAGGCATAAAACTGTATCATTTAAATTACAGGAGGAGCTGTTTATAATTCTTGTTCATTTTGTACACAAATCCATGTGATTCCATTAGATATGCAGCATAGCCTGTTATACAGTAGTGAATGGAGATCAAGCGCTTCTGTTTACCTATGAAATTGCCTATTAAAATTACAATAACCACCGTAAAAATGACTTTTTTATGTCTCTCCTCTGAGAGTTTCAATTTACTGGTTCATGTGAAAATATCTTGCAAGTAATTGTAAATATTTTAGGTAGATTTACTCTGATATTACTTGATGTGTCAACTTCACTAAAAAAATGATCTAGTGAAATGTTAAAAAGACACAATCAAGTTGAAATCTACTCAATTATTTTAAAAGGGGGAAGTCATTTAATATTCTGTAGTTCCTTGTTACAAGTAGTTATGTAAATCCAGATTTGAAAGTTGAATATTCCCTTTTTCTCCCGTTTTTAAAAAGACCCTTAAAAAAATCTTGAAAATGGTGGAATTAGGTGGTGAAGCAGAATTATCAGCAAATAGAAGGCCTTGTGTTTGGTTGGCTTAAACCAACATAACTCTTCAACATTTGGGACTCTAGTCCAAGACATTCACAAATTAATCAAAATCGAAGCCAAGGGGCAGAAGAGGAGGCGCTTCCTCTTCCCTTTTATCACCTGTTGGTCTAACTTAAAATTTTCCAGCAGGCTGTATAAAAAAAAAAAAGATATTTCAGGTTAAATTTTAACCAATATTACAAGATTTCTGCGCAGATCTTACTTTTGAATCCTGATCACAAATGGGTCGTGGTGCCGTGCATGTACTAGGAAGAGCCCAGTCCATAAAGCAACCCCTTAGGCCTGGGCACAACCCCAGCAAGCAGGGTCAGAGCAAGGAGAGCTGCTCACCTGTGGGTGATCTGCTCACCTGTGGGCGATCTGCTGAGCCTAATGCCAAATGAGGTGCAGGTGGCTTTCTGCAAATGGTGCTTATAGGTGTGAAGGTGGCAGCTTCAGTTTTTGTTTTCTTTGCGAGGAGATCTGCTCCATGTATTTGCCACAAAGTGAGGTTGTTTTTTCATTCACTTTTTGTGGAAACTTATTAATCAAGTTATAAGCTGGAGGCCAGTTTTGCTGGGAGCTGAAATATTTCTGCTTCATCATGTAAGACTGGAGAAGGGCAAGTGAAGAGGAAGGTCTGCATCTTGAGGAGCAGAAGGTGGTCTTGTACCTAAGGCACTATTGTTTTGGTGCTGAGACAGATGGAAGAAAGCCACTGCTGTTTGTGGGTGCTCCTGGAGGCTTTTCCTATGGGACCTACTGAGCGAACTTTACCTTTTCTGAAATGGAACAATTCCATAACCTGAGCTGGTGTTTGAAGGTGCTGTTCATGGAGCTTCTGGAGGCTGAGAGGATAAGAGACCTCTTTTCCGAGGTGAGTCGGTGTTGTTTGGTGCTTTCTGTGGTGGTGGGTATGTGTGGATGGTGGTGAGAAAAGGACATATGCTGCCACTAAAAATTACATGGATAAAATTCAGATCCTGTCTCATACAGCAGCCTCCCAGAGATGTGTGCTTACTGTTCAGCTGTTAAGATTGTTATTAAACTTTATGGACCATAAACCCCATGGAAACAAGGGAAGTGAACAACTATGCTATTACAATAGTGTCAAAACAGGAGGCATATTTCATAGCTTCAGAACTGTAAGCCTGCCTACATGCAGCATTTCAGCTCTCGGGGGCTGCCTCAGACTACAGTGTTTATTTAATCTCTAAATTAAATGCAATGTTGCTAATACATAGAGCCTGGAAAAATATGTTCCTTTTAGTTTAAAGTTCAGCTTCATAAATCTAGCTTTGCAGGCTGCCTTCTGAAATGGGAGTTGATTGGGTTTTTTTTATTTAAATATTTGTCAGACATCCATCATCTTTTAGTATTTCTTGTCATGGGAACCCACTTAATTCCAAACTAAATCCATCTTGATTTTCACTAAATGCCCCAACTTGCTTAGTCCAACAGCAGAGTCCTGATTAGGGGAGACAGACAAACAAGGGGATGTTGTGGGGGTGGGAGGGGGGAAGCAGAGAGGTTAAACGCAGCCTGACTCAGTGGGGCTTGGAATTTACTTTCAAATGTATTTATTTTGAGAAAGGAGCTGTCAGCCTCTGTGTATGTGTTTTAATGTGTTACCCGGCCTGTCCCTCGTGTGTATATATGTGCATTTCAGGGTCCTCCTGCAAATTGCTTTTGACTGGGCCAAGTTACAACAGTTTAAGTATCATCTTTCGTGTAGGCACAGGAAATAGTGATGCTTTGGAAAAAAAATCCCCAAAGCTTATATTGCAATATTCTAAAGACCCGGTCTCATGTATATCTGCAGGAGTTGGTGCGGGGGGTTCTGTGCCCCTTTTCCCCCTTTAAAAAAGAAAAGGCTAAAGTAGCAAAGTGAGGCTGAAGTGGCAAAACAAAGAAAATCAGGGTTATATGACTGGAACTTTGGCCTGGGGTACATACTGCTGGTCAGATGCTGTCTGACGATGTGATTGCTGGTTTCTCTGTGATTTGTGGGTTACGGCTCTGGTGAAGGTTGGGTTGGTTTATCGGTGCGTGTGTGTGCTGGGTTTTTGTTTGGTTGGGGTTTTTTTCCCACTAAAGGTTCTGAAAGCAGGTAACAAAGGTTGAAAAATAACGGCTATATTTTGTAAGAATGGAAATCTACTATTTCTTCTTTCCCTTCTTGTAATGATTAATAAAGAGACAGCTTTGGTGTGAGCGGTCCCTCCTCCCGCACACACGCTTTCCCCTTTCCTATGGACTGCTAATGACTATCACTGTTATTGTTGAGTGCCGTTGATCATAGGAAAGGAATGTATTTCATGCTGCTGTTTGCGCTGGGTTTATAAAACTGATTTTCATGTGATTCTCCTATCCGGGTTGATTAATTGCCACCAAATTAGGGACTGTGCTTTGAAGGAATTTAACCCATTGTTTTCTACTTGTGGCAAATGTGTTAATGCTGGTGAGGAAAGTTTGTTACCCATGGGTTATCCTGGTTTGTTGCTCATCAAATGGGATCCCCTGAGCAGGGTTTAAAATGTTATAAGCCTGCAACTGGCAACAGTTTTTCATGTGGCTGGGAGCTTATTTTTCCGAAGCGCATTGCTAAGTGTGCACTGATAGTGTTGCATGTAAAATGACCTGTGATATTTATTTGAAGCTATTATTTAAAGAATGCTATTATTATCTAGTGAGTTGAGAGAATAGTTTGTAAATATGCCAGGAGAAACTAATTTAAAACCACTTGAAATCACTTTCTCTATGAAAATCAGAGAGGGAAATGAGCTGAGTGATACACCTATAAGTATATAGATATGTATACTTCTTTTAACTAGGCCAGAAATTCTGTCAAAATATGAAAATATTCAGGCCAAAGAGAGTTCCTGTGCCTGGCAGACTTGTGTTTTTCCCCAAATGCTTCTATTTTAACATGTCTTGTTCCTTAAGTGGGCATTATGTTACTGTATTTTATAGGTACCTTTCCAAAAGAAATTTAATTACATTGTCATTTTAGCTGGTAAGAGTAAGCTGCACAGTATACAGTTCCCAAAAAGTGAATTCATTTTTAATGTGCCATCTGTTGCTGCAATACAATACGGAGATAAATAGTTGGAAAAGAGAATTGACAAGAAAGAGAAATGAGTTTTGATTTGCCCTTTCATCGCGCACATAAAACACCATCAGCTCAATCAATGCACGGAAATGAAAGCTAATACATAATAGCGGTTGGTCCCGATTTTCCCCACCTGTTGTATCAAGTCCTAATGAAGAAAGAGGCGATGGGAGTCAGTGCGTTAATGCTGCTTCTGCCGTGCCCGGGTGCGCTGGAGCATCGGCCCCGGTGCCGGGACAACCGGGGGGACGAGCCGACCCGTGAACACCGAGAAGTCCACGCCAGGAAGTTTTAATCAGCGCTTTTTACAACAGGGGATTTGATGGATAGTTCCAGGCTCTTTAGAGTGGGGGATCTCCCTGGTAATGTCGTGCTTTTAGGAGCTTGTTAGGCAGCGTAAAGCTGTGATTAATATTTAGCGAAATGATATATGGGGAGGCTTGAAAGCCGAGGTTATTTACTACGTATAATTAGCTATGGTTATTATTTGTAAAAGACGCTTTGTGGATTCTAGATGTAAGTAACAAAGCTCAGTAAGAGGGTTTTATTAGTTATAAAGTTCAGTTAGTATCAAAAAAGCTGTTCTGTAAAGCCCATTATTCAAATGTTTGAAAAGAAGTATTGAATGAAATGATAAGCAGAGCCTTTCTTCTTCAGGGAGACACGCGTCTAGGAAGATTTTCTGGTCAGATAAGTTTGCCGGTTCCTCCTCTCCCCTTGCCTCCGCCTTTTTAAAATGAGCTATGTTACAGAGGCATCTGTGTGTAGATTCTCAAAGCTGAAGGGAACAACAGGGTAAGGAAATGAGCATTGTTAGCTTGGTGGAATAAATTCCACCTGACACTTTAAGGTGACATTGCTTGCTTCAACAGGGGGAGATTAAAGAGAGAAATTCTGTCTTTCCCACGGTAGGAAATGTCCCTTTATTATCTAGACCAAAAGTATATATTAAAAAAATTAAGAATTTGCTGCTTTTCCCAGGTTACTGAAGTGCCATATTGAAGAAGAAAGACAATTTCAATAAAGCACGCGGTGTGTGTACATGTCCTTCCTCATCACTGCGTACTTTTTAGGGTCAAGTGATAAAAGAGACCCAGACGTGTAGAATCTGGTATGTCTGGTGTTCTCTGCCTCTGAGAGGCAGACGCTGCAGACAGTTGGAGACTTCATAAATAACTCAAGACAGAGATTGTGGTTGGCTTTTGTGTGTTTATTATAACAAAAGAGACACAAGAAACCCCGAAGTATTGTGAGGCAGGCAAGGGGTACATATGGAAGCAGTTATTTTGCTATGGGTAGCGTGGTAAAGCTAGGTAATGGGCAGGCTGATGTGTGCCCAATTTGGAAAGGTTTTGAGCAGTTCCTATCCCAGGTATCTCTTAACGTCAAAAGACCCTTCGGGCATCTGCTGCATAAGTAACATTGAACCTGGCCTTGAAAAACTAAATGCATTCTTCCTTGGAGCGCTCTCGGCTTGTTTATCTCCCTTCCGTTTAGGGCATATCAACCGTATTTCAAGAATTCAGCAAATCTGATAGAACTATAAATGAAATTATAAGTGTCTTGGTTCTGCTCGGGGCTCCATCCCACTCATCTCCGCAATTTCTCTTTTGAAAGTGAGATTTTCTAGGAAGAAAAGGAAAGAGAAATGGTGTCGGTGATGCTTCTCTTAGCTTTACTACATCTGTAAATCCTTCCCCACTGATCATGGTAGTAATGCCAAAGAGCGCTTTATGAATTCTTTACTGAAATCCATGTGGGAATAATGGAGTTTTGTTGCGTCTGATCTCAGGTTGGCTTCGTTATGCAAAAGCAGGTAGCAGCTTCTAGTGCTCGGAGAAATCCTGGTGGAGCATAATAAGGGAAGTATGTACAATTACTCTGAACTGACTTTCAAACCATGTTCGGGTTGTCCTCAGCTACAGTCAACATGTTTTACTTTTGTTTTATGTTGTTGCTATTTAATTGTGGGTGAAGTTTTCCTTCACAGCTGCTCTCGGTCTCATTCACACTCTTCTCCTCGTATTCCTTTCCTTCTTTCTTTCCTCTCCTGTTTTCATCCAGATTTCTAGATCTGATGAGCAGTTACTACAGCTTGACAAATAGGCTGAGTTTCTAGCCAAACCTTGTACTTACCTCCATGTCACCCTTTTTAACAGAGGGTTAATAAAAGAAAGCATTTCAATAATTTTTGAAGAATTATTTTCTCGTTTAAAAAACCAAGGAATTTTTTGAACCTTCAAATGTTTATTATTATTTGGATATTTAGCTCTGCTTTTTTGAGCACACGTGATCTGCAGAAACGTGATGTGTTGAGAAACATACACACAGGGAACAAACAAACAAAAAGCCTTATTTGTTTTCCAGTTTTTGTGCAGTGATTAACACTGCTGAAAGTTCTGCTGTAATTCTTGCCTTTCGATTTTGGAATAGTTTGGAATATTAAGGTTGAGACAGAATTAGAAGTCTGAGAAACAACCTGAAGTATTTATGTGATTTATGAATTCTTTATTTCTCTGCTGTGCAGAGGTGACAAACTGAACAAAATGTCTGGTTTAGTATCAGACCATCCAGTCCAGCTCTAAGGTACTAGAAGCACTATATAAAGAAATTAGAGTTAGTGTTTGCTTCTTGCTCCATCCCTCCCCTTCCCCCTTCCTTCTGGCAGGCAGATACGGGTGTATTGCAACTTTATGCCCTAAATGGAGGGAGCATGACCATATGCAATGTTCACCTCCAGGGAGTGAGGAGAATTCCGTGTGACAAATCTCCTTTTTCCAAGGCACAGGGACAGGAGAATATCTGTTTAAAAATAAATCTCCCACCACCTATATTTTTCCCAGAGAAGAGCTTAGTGAGGAGACCTCGGCCTTAAAGATGAGAGTTTTGTGTCTATGTGTTAGTGCTTTTGCTCTATGGAGACTTGGAAGGCAAATCTGGTAGAGCAAGAATAAACCTCTGTTCTGATCTTGCTAGGAGCAACTTGGTTGTCAGCAGCGTATGCGACGCATAGTGTGCATCCAGTTCTGTGAAGCGCCTCTTCACACTCCAGTTTCTGCTGTCCCTTTAGCAAAGCGTACTGCACAAACCTGGTAAATATTTTTATCTTAACCGTTCCTCGTAGGTGCATCTTAGACCCATGAGCTACGGTCCCAAATTCTCACATGACACTTTTGTTTGACCTTTGTTATGCATGCGATGCTGTCGCTGCGCTGCTACACCGCACCTCTCCATTGCTGGAGTAAGAGCTCGTGGTTGAGCCGCTGCGTGTTTGTAAGATGCAGACAAAACTGCCCCCTGACGCCACGTTGGCGGCTCTGAGTCGTGCTGCTGAGCTTGTACCGGTGGGTTCAGCAGCTGTTGTCTCTTCCTCCCCCGTTTTGCCGCTGGAAGGTTTCACCCAGGGAAGTCAGCGCTGCTGTAGCTTGGCAGCCTGGTGGCCCTCGAGGTGTCCTCGGGTTTGTGTCTCTATGTGGCTGTTTCCCTGCAGCACGAAGGTCGGGAGCTTGGTTGCTCCTGACCCGGCAGGTCTCACTGGGAGCTGAACCCTGAACGCGGAGGCGAAAAAGAAACAACTTTCAAGCTACTTTTGTGTCCGCTTAACTATTAATTTCTTGTAGGATAGTGAGGCTAATGATATCCCTGATGCCATAGCTTATTATGCAGGTTGGTAGGTGGAGCTGGAGCCTCTCCTATGATCCTAACAAAATAAGGCTGTTTCTTAATGAAAAGTGTGGCAGGGTATGCTGGCACACCAGCGTATACGTTTTCCACTTTGCTTGCTTTGTTATCAGGCCATGGTTAAGCTTGATTAACTGTCTGTGTCCAAGATTTTATATATGTTTCCTTTTTTAGCTGCAGTAAAGCACAATAAAAGCATGGTTTGCTGTTGAAAGGGAATGTCTCTGTTCACTAAGTATTAATAATTACAACGGTATTGAGATGAAAATGCTGTAAATATATCATAGAAGATAAGGGGCTTAAGCATTGGGGGCACAAATTATCATAAATACAGGTGCGTTGTTTTAATTATCCTATCTATTTCAGTATCTTAGATACCAGTTTATGAAGTGATCAGACTAGATAACATTGTTTGGTTTGATATTCAACTTGTAAAAAGGCCACAGCAAGTTATATAATGTAATTACCTTTGTGTAAAATCAGTCAACAGTGTTGAGGTAAAAAAATTGAGAGTCAATACCACCATATTGGCTTTTCTTGCACACCTGGCATGCAGACATGGATCCACGTACAGCTCCGTCATAAAACAAGTGCTGTAAACCTCCAGGACATGTGTTTGTTTTCCTGAGCCTCTGCGTGATTATACTATTTGTTACATTTATTTCTATTTATTCTCACTACAGTTTAACACAACCATGTGGGTGTTTGGCTTTGGGTTTGTCTATTTCTTCAAATCACAGCATATCAGTGATCAAATAGCGGTGCAGGTTCAAGAGGAAGATCTTACTTGAGACAGCTGGGTCAGACCCAGGAGGGGACCTGGGACACAGTGGCCCCGTTAGTCAGAGAAAAGGGACGTGAGTTCCGTGGGAGGTTGATGCTTTACTCCCAGCAGCCTAGTCCAGGTGTACCTTGTTCCCACTCTGCTATGGGGAATTAAATGTACATCATGAGAGCACCTGACCATCCCCTGCCCTCTGCGGTCCTTGGTGTGAGTGGTGCAGGGCTGTGTTCTGATACTTTAACCTTTGCCACCAGAAAACTTTGACTTGTAAAATGTTTTGAATTTGAGCCTGGAACAAACTTTCGCTTTCTCTATCTAGCTTGTTTTTATTTGTTTTAAAACCCTTTGTAGAACAGTTTTAGGCTGGCACGTGGATGTGCCCTCAGCTGCGCTGCTGTGACTCCAGGAGGACCCACCGCAACACGAGGGTTTTGTTGCCTTGAAGAGCTGAAAAATTTAAGAGCAGGAGGGGAAGGAGGAGGAAAAGGGGAGGATGCACATAAATGTTGGAGGCGTAAATTACGGCTGTGATGCCTTTTTGTATCCAACTTCCAGGCAGGTTTCTCTGGCCCTGCCCTTAGTGAGCTGTGTGCCTGCAGCTGCAGTTCCCGTGCAGGATGAGGCCTTTGCACCACCGTTCGCCTGCGCTGAGTGTGTGCTGGTGCGTGTGTTTCCCTGGGTGTTGCGAGGCTCGTCCTTCAGACTGCTTTTGGGGCAAGTCCGGCTTTTAATTTGCCATTTAAGATGGAGTCAGTATTCAGACTTGTATGAAATAATGACTGTACGTATGTGTGTTGCAGTTTGGTTTTACACTGGAACTCCAATCAGGAGTTCAAAAGAGAGTGCTGATCACTCTGGCCTCTGGTTGTATAGTCTATGTGCCTACAAAAGCAGTTGGTCCTTTGTATATACATATTTACATAAAATATTCTTACTATTAGTGTTTTGTTAAACCCAGAAATGCAGTAGCAGTGTGTCTGGACCTCCGCTTCTGCCTGTGTTTTCCACCTTCAAAATCTCTTGCTTTGAAGTAAATAGCCGCTTTTTGCTCCAGATGTCTTAGTGCCACAGAGAGCTGTTAAACTGTACCTGCTTCCAAAACGTGTGAAAAATGAGAATTCCCGAGAAAAGCTTTTGACGTCTTTTGAAAAGATAATAGCAGTGTAAGGTAACAGGGAGAAAACTGTACACTTTGCTTGCAGTTTGATCACTTATTTTATACCTGTGCATTACTGTTTCTTTAATGTTCACATATAAAATTCAGTTAAATGTTGTTCCTAAGAGCTGCAGGCAAACTCTTCTGAAAATACCAAGATAATGAACTTGAACCTGAGCTTTCTCCATCAAAGAAATCATTATAGACAATGTGTTTTAGCTTTTGGCTTTATTCAGTTTAAATTCACATTTTCTTTTCCGTAGAAAGAAGAAAGTGCATCTTTAAGAGGAGGTGTTTGTTAAATCAATATATACCTGTTGGTATTGCTAGGAATTGCCTTTCTGCTTTCAAATTGCTGTACAAAATACCTGAGTAGGCATAATGTCAAGAATGGAAATAATCAAAGTGTATTTAAGACTCACTTAAAAAAAAAATCCATTTAAAAAGTAGGAATGTGTTTTTCAGGCATTTTAAGACCATAAATTGAAACACAACTATCGAAATGCTTTTTCAAAGCTGTTTGAAACTGCGGTGTATTTGCATAGCCATGGAGTGAACTTTTTTGTCCTCATCATTGAAGTTTTCTAGCAGTTCTACCTTTTAGGAGACTCTGATGCCCCATAAAAAGCAAATACTCAAATTTTCAGTTTCTAGGTACTGAATGTTTTCCCTTCTGCTGGCTCTGTTTGTATAACGGTGATTTATTTTAAAAAGAAAAAGGGAGAGTAAGTGAGAAACTAAAGAAACGAATGGAAGATTTTGGAAAAGGTCATTAAACAAGCCATCTAAAATCTGTTAGATACTGTCAAATGCTAAAACAAATATACCAGCATGGTAGAGAGGAGGTGAGCTGGAGCCCAAGCTGCACAGCTCACAAAGCCTGCGGTGTGCTAAGCTGAGCTTAACTAGAGCGCTGCCAGCTGATTTCAATAGCAACGTGATTCAGAAGGTAACACTTGCAGTGAGAATAAAACCCCTTCAATCTTTACCAGTCAACAACTACAGGGGGCTCTCAGGGGCCATTTACAAGTGCTGAGGCTCCAAGTTTGGTCTTACGAGCACAGAACTTTCCTATAGAAGCTTGCTTGCTTTTATTTTGTAATTATTCTTCCAGAATCATGAAGTGTGTAGCAATTGCTGATCTCCTTGAGAGAAAAAATACTGAAGCTGTGGTCTGTGATTCACCCCAAGGAAAAGATCAAGCGTAGTCTTGGAAAAATAAACTTTTTATATATTTAAACTTAGTTTTATGTATTTAAACTTGGATGGGTTTGGTGGTTGTTTTTTTTTGGTTGTGAATAACTACAATGAACCCATCAAGAGGCACTGAGCGTGCTGCCAAGTATTAAAAGTGATGGAACAAAAATGGGGTACAACTAACTCATCTCTTGCATCCTGGGGTGCCTAATGCGGCATTCACACACACACGACCCCAGAACACCCCAGGGGAACCAGGCAGATGAACACCCTTGGTTTTCAAAACTAAGCTGGTTTCTACTCTCCTGTGGTCTATTAATGCTCCAAGCAATTAATGTCACCTGTATTTTGTTTGTATTGATCCTCAGCGTGCTTGTTCTCTTATGCCTTGTTCTGTGCCAAGTTGTGGGCCGGCCTTTCTTCATCTTGACTCGGTTGAAAAGGAGACAAGACCTTCACTGGTGCACAGTAATTTGGATGATGGAGAGTTATTTGTAGTGATAAACTGCTGTTCTTTAATTTGTCCCTCTTGTCCCCACCATTGCTCCATGGGACCATAAACCTGCTGGTAGATATCTGTCCTAATTCATATTAAGAAGAAATCGGCTCATGATGAACATCAAACCGCTCTTTAATGGAGTTCGTCAGTCAGGATGACCAAGGCAGGATGTCTACCCAAGCTACTGGGTTTATGAGACACAGGGAATCCAGAAGCATTGTCCCATCAAAATTACACCCACACCTGAAGAAGGCCTGACTTTGGGCTGTGGTTCATAATGGGAGATCATTTCTCATAAAGTGAGTACACATGGATCTCCATTAGTGTCCACAGACACCCAAGTTATTGCTTCTTTCTGCCTTGCATGATTGGGGAAGACATCCGCAATGGGCTGCACCCTTTTCCAGTAATTGAAGTTTTCAAGATTTTACACTCTGATATTCAGCAAAGTCCTTAACTGACATGTGAAATGCTGGTAGTTTGAACCAGAAACCATGATTCCTCCTGAAAAAGCAGGTTTACATGCAAAAATGTGAAGTTTTTGAGTCTGAGGAGTTTTCTAGAGCAATCAAGTTTATAACCTCCATGCACACAACTGACCAAGGGATTTAGATGCTCCAGCAAAGCCAAAGATCATATTTTTTAATTTAGGTATAATCATAGCATTATACAAAAGTCTTTTTTGCAGTTTTTCCCTTTCAGAGCTTATCTTCTACAATTCAGTGTAACAATGGCTCTATACTGCTGGCCCTCCAAAAAACATCAGACTAATTTTTGTGCAGATCCACTTGCAAAAATCAAGTTCAAAATGGATTGGATTTGAGCAGTTCCCTGCATGCAGTGTTCCTACCCCATATTGTACGCGTGGCTGCAGTTTTCAAGAAAACAAAACCAAACCCACAACGTGATAAAAGAGCATTGTAAGGTAGAGCCGTTTTGCCTGGAGATCTGGCAGCACAGGATGGTCTTTTATAGTTTGTGTCACCTATTTTGGTGGAAAGCAGTCATTGTTACTGTCTAAACTGATTAGTTTTGGTGCTCTTGTATCTGTTGTTTTAGCAATGCTGCTTTCATAGCTCTGCTGTGTTTTAGAGTTCCACTCCTATGATCTGTAGCCTCAGGTGTGACATAAAAACTCATGACTGTAAGCAGTCTTGGGTTCTTCCTTTCCTTTCCTTCCCAGAGTGATATGGTTCTGAAAGGATGGAGAGAGAACAGCAAAGGCAGCAATGCCGGTGATGATGAGTTGTGTTGATAAGGCAATACAGCCTGATTGCATCTCCAGAAGAATTCAGAATATCATTTAGTAAATGTTTGCAGTAAGACTTTCACTGTGTCTGATAAAATCTTACCTCTTTAGAGAGACGCGATGCTTGGAAACATCTTGTGGTTTTGTTGTTGTTTTATGATCTCTTATGTTTAGTGGTTTATTTTTGTTTTCTTTGCATAATTTGTGCTACAGGCACAGTTGGGGCTCCGCGTATTCTGAGAGATTGTGCCTTTCCCAAATACTCAAGGACTGGTTGGTTGGTTGGGTTTTTTTTCCTCTCTGTCCTTCTCAACAGACTTGAGTCACAACTTTGTACCCTTGGAAATAAGTATATGTTCTAGGGAGCAATGTTTCTTTGCTCTTATTCTTGAGTACCTCTGGTATTTGCAGTACACACCTTGATGCTGTGTGCAGAAACACACTGTGCACACCTAAATGTGACCTCTGTTTGGTTGTCCTGATTTATGAGATCCCACGCATGCTATAGGGAGGAAAAATAAATATGCAAAGTGCCAGTAGACTTTTAATGGAGTTACTCAGTAGTTCTTCGCAGAAGCTGACCTTGAAATTGCTTTTCATGCACAAGTCAAAGTATGTAAATTAAGATCTCAAAGTGACAGTTCAAAACATGTGTATAGTTTGTAAAGTTCTTGCCAAAGCTGTGGAAATTTCATGTTCTACAAAGGCCGTTCACCAGGCTCTGAAACTGTGGGTGGAGAAATGGCATTGCTCAAGCACTCAGTGAAATTTGGTCAAAGCACTGAGTTTCACTTCAGTAGGATGAGAAGTCTGCCAAAATTTACTCATAAAAACATTCTGCCAGTCCCGTGTAGAGCTTCTATCTCCCTTAAAGAAGCAAAAACTAAACTGGTATCGAAAACTGAACTGATATATGCCTAATTTTCTTTAATGACATTTGCTTTGCTGCTGTTCAGAGTGTCAGAGATGGCAAAATGAGCAGGACAACCAACTCTCCCACAGTGAAATGAGAAACTTGTGGGGCTTCCAGCTCCTCTTTCCTTTAACAATATATAATATTATATAATATATTCTATATATATATATAACAATATAAAACTTCATAAAATGTTGCTGTTGGCTGCATTTACATGTCAAATGCTCCCAGAAACGTTTTCATCTCATATTTCGCCTCTTGATTTCCCCGTACTCCCATTCTCCAAGCATTGCTTCTAAGTTTCCAGTCCCAGCTCAAAATTTTTCCATACTGCTGAGGATAGTAAGTATTTTCCCCTCTCCCCTCTGCTGTTGTTTGCAACAACAAAACAGCTCAGTACAATGAATTTAAGTTACAGTTATGATTAGTCCCCATTTAGAGCAACCACCACATTTGGCACAGGAACCTCTTCTGGAAGCGTTATTGCAGATGGATAAACAAGCCGATACACTGGGCTGGGAAATAGCTGGGTTCCCAGTGACAAATCTGTTGTAGGGATGAAGAGAAAATCCAGGCAAAACATTTGGTTATGTGGTAGTGCACAAAGTTAGGCAGACGTTACAATTAATGCCGCTAGCACTAAAAAGACATCGAGGATGTAGCGTGCGTTGATTATTTCTTCTTTCTGTTTAGACTAGTTTCCTCTCCTTTGCAGCTGTATGGTTATGCCAACAAAAGCCCCTGAGACCGAGCTTTAGCCGCTGCTCCTCTCTAACTGCATCATTACCTCACTCCAAACAAAGTCTTTTCTTTTTGTCAATAGAGGATGAAAACATTATCGGATTCAGGAGCTCCTGGTAGCTCCTGTATGCAGCTGAGGATGAGGAGGATAGATTTATGAAATGGACCATTTCAAATGGCATTATCTTCCCACAGTGAGGTACACCTTTCATAAATCATGGGAGAGCACTTGGAAAATAAAGCATTTGTTATTCCTGCCATACGTTGTATTTGCATCCTCCACAGCGTGATCTCGGGACGGGGGCAAGAATCCTCCATTTGCATTTGTTCTTCCCAATAATTGGGATTTTTTTCTTTTACGATTATGTGAAAACTCAGGATAAAATTTCAGAGCAAGCTTTACAACATGAATCTGTAACTTTGTTTAGTAGCGGGGCACGCACTGACCTTCAGTTTTCTAGTTTTGGGATGAAGCCAACCATTTCTCACGTACATCCGATATTGCAGGGCATCCTCTGCCTCGCTGTGCAGCGGGAGGTCGGATGGGAAGAGGAGTTCAAGTATAGACAAAAAACTTCCTATTTTTTAAGGGTGGTGTTAGTGCTTTTTTGTGGGTATTTTTGCTTCTTAAACTCAAAGACCTTATTTTTGCTGCATTAATAAATCTCTCCCTGATGCCTTTTGAACTCACCAGCATCTCTATATTGTACTGGGTGGGAAAATGGCTCTTTCTGTGTTGTCAGTATTTTTTCTGTATTTTCACAACCCAATATTGCAATAATTTTAACAGCGAGTCTGACGCCCCTTGGGATAAATGCAGGTCTCTATTAAACCTGTAACTAGCCTGATGTGAAAAGTCAACATTTATTACACTGTATTATTGGTGTGGATACTTGAAAAAAATCATCTGTTTGCTCTGGAGAAGAAACTTTTGAGAACGCTGTGAGGTTGCAACTTGTCATTACCTGCGATGAGCCCAGGAGAAAGGCCTTGATTTGGGGAAACTGTTTTGATCAGAATGGATGGAAAGATGACGGTGATAGTAGTGAAGCAAATTGCCTTGTTTAAGAGTGGAACGGAAGGAAGCGTCAATGGAATGTTGAAGTGTGTGTTAAATTCAGAACATTCTCTAGAAATTTAAAAAACCAACGTTGTTAAATTTCTAATTTGCAAACTGAATTTGGGAATTTGTCTGTACCGGCTTAATTCTGCCTCCTTGTCTATCTGTGTGAAAATTAACTGTTTCTGTTACAGCTTTCCATAGGTTTATACCCCACTGGCAGCACATCATATTGAAAACCAAGGGGTGACTGTGACACTGGAACTTCAAATGCTTGACTTGGCTACCTGGCCTTTCTTCTTCTTTTCTTTTTAAATATGGATGGGGGGAAGGAGCAAGTGGATTGGTGCTTTTCGTATCAATTTTTCTTCTCTGTAGCACATGTTAAAGTGATGAAAGAGTAGTATTTTATAAATTTGTATTTCATAGAAGACTGAATATAATGTATTTATTTCCTTATAGACATTACAATATTATTTTTTTCCTCTTGGATGTGCTTACAAAAGCCTTTATTAAGACCAGAGCATAGACAAGAGAAGCCTATTGCTGCCAACGTGGAGCTCAAAGCTTCCTCTGCAGTGGGAACTGAGAGATCAAGTCAAGGTCAAGCTCACTATTTATTGCTGAAATTTCTGCAGACACTGTTATTTGGATGTAATGAGCCCTGCTTGGATCCGGTTTGCAAAGATAGGAAAGCTTTGAACTTGGAAGTTTGGAGGCTCCAGTTACATACGTGGGTATCTGAACCCTGAATCTGAAGGCTTGGCATTTTAGATGTTGACTTTCCACAGGGTTTAGAACTTATTCCTGTGATAGTGAAAAGGTATTTTGCTGAGGGCTGAGGAACTCCTACCAGCAGCGTAAGCTGACCTGGTCAGGGCTTTCCTTGCCGGGGCTGGGGGTGCCGCTCCTGCGCTCGCCGAGCACAAAATACACCAGGAGGGAGAGAAAATGCATTTCATCAGCCATGCAAAAGATGGGAATTAAAGCTGTAAGTGGCATCCAATTCAGCAATATGACATGTTGCATTTTGTTCCTGAGTAAACAGGAGATGATCGTGGCTGAGAAAACACACGCTCCTTCCCGTAACACATGGGACGCTTGTATAGGAGCTCATTGAGTACGGCTTGTTGTGGGAAATAATGGAATCTTCTTTGCTGTAGGTTTTATAAAAGGTTAGATATATAATAATATTGGTTATGTCATTACAGCAGAAGAATTGGTTTTCTAGCTGCGCTGAGGTATTGAACAGTAGCGTATATAATGGATAAAAATGGTCCTTCTCAATAAGGAATGACAAGCATTGTCACCCCTGTTTTGAGGTGTATGTATAGTATATTTGTCCTTTTGTATTGACATCCATTATGAGGGCATGGGGTGTGAATTTTGTCTCTACATTAGTGTTGGGCTTGGAAGAGAGATCAAGAATTCTCTATGTACCGCTCTATCTCAACACCTACAGGCAATGAAAGGCAGATAGAAATTTTACCTGTGTTAGTATGGGTATCACAGTTTTGTTTTAATGCTTCAGTGTTTAAAGCTGTTAAATAAAGCTGGGATTCATCAAGAACAGTTTTAATAGAATTGTCAGGTAGCTGCAGTGGCTCTGATTTAAATGAGTAAGCAACACCTATGGGCAAATGATCTTTCTGCACACAGAAATTAATTACAATTCAGGACTGATGAACTTTTATGAGCTAGTTAATTTTTAAAAGATGCTGTGTATGGTTTATTGAAATTAAAAGAAAGTGACAGCTTTCTGCCCCTACCCTCATAAAATCCTGTCCTGCATATAATATTGACCTAATTTAGTTCAAAGACACTGGGTCTCTTCTCTAACGCTTTGTCGTGGAAAGGCCAGTTGAAGGTTTCAGCACAGTTCGGGTAAACAGAAGATCTCCTTGCTGGTCCCCCATGTTACGTTGGCTTATCTCAGGGGAGAAGCTCTGACCTCCTGCTCTTTTGTCCTTGATTACCCTCAAATCCAAACAAAGTGCAGTTAAAATTCAGCATCAGGTTACAAAATGCCCACTTATAGTGTTATGAGTGAATATTGATTATAAAGCAGCGCACCGTATACCACAGGACTGCAGATGTTTTTATGGTGTGGATCTTCTGGTGAAAAGATTTCACGGGCCACTGCCCTCCCTCATTACGACTGCAGGACACAGCTCACTTCCCACTCACGATGGGGCCACGTTGTCTTTCATTTATATTTGCATACAATTCTTGTGGGAAAGTGAAGTAACAGCTTATGGGAAAAGGTAATGTTATGAAGGCGTTTAGGTTGGTACTACCCAAGAATCTGGCTTTTGGTAGTTTCTGTTTAAAGTCAACTGTAAAAAGCAAGCTACTTAAAGCAATGCCAAGCAGTGCTCAGATATACCACCTTGAGTTTGCCTCTTTTGTGACTGCTGTTATTAGTCTTCCTTCCCCTAATGACCTTCACAAGCCCATAACTTTTCAAAACCTCTGTTTTATGGTCAAAATCTTGCAGGAACCTCTTTTTTCCTCCCAAAGTGGCATTTCTTTGCTGTGATACTTGACCAATATCAGGGGGTTTTGTAGAAATTCATGCCACGTCTGTGAAATATGACACACCAAAACAGCGTTATATGCCAGTGTTACACTTCAGCCAATGTGGATCTGCAAGAAGGAGCCTTCCCAGGGTTAAAATCCCCAATAATATCTAATTACTTTTAAAACTTAACCTTTCCAACAGGCAGAACAGCAAATTAGCCTTCTGTTAAATATTTAAACTATCTAGCAAAGAAGTGGAAAAGAAGTCCAGTGAAATGAGAAATCAGGATGCCACTTTTCATTCCAAGTGAATGAGTTT
The DNA here is from genome assembly GCF_963082525.1 of Nesoenas mayeri. Taxonomy (NCBI): domain Eukaryota; kingdom Metazoa; phylum Chordata; class Aves; order Columbiformes; family Columbidae; genus Nesoenas; species Nesoenas mayeri. The sequence goes on from NC_137547.1 coordinate 22,100,918, forward strand.
GATAAATATTATATGTGCTCAAGCCACTTAGATTTCTACTTCTTGCTTGTATCTGAAGCAACAAAGACAGCAACATTGCCATTCTTTTCAAAACCTTATACCTAAATGTTTGCGTCTGTTGTGGAACAGGTGCATTGGGGATTTTTAGCGTAAGCTCAGATGGGAGTGCAAAGGTGTTCTGTGTTGTTTTGGGAAGTTCTGCTGAGGAAGCATTGAGCACAGCTGCTCCAACGGGACGTTTGCATGGGGCACGTTGATTTTCATGCTTCCATACAGAAATCTCAAGTTTCCTGGGTGAATTAGCTGTTAATGGATTTCTAAACTGTAGCAGCAGTGGTATGGGAGAATGCAGTCTGTGCTGAGGCCAGGAAACACAGGCTGTCACCAGATAACCTGTTGTTATAATAAAGCCGGCAGATAATAGTTTGCATTGCTCGATACAGTAACTGGTCTGCCCCAAATCCCGCAGTCTTTGGCACTATGAAGTATGATGTTTCACCTATCGACTATTTATAACAGTTTTTACTTCCTGTGTATTCTAAATTGAAAGCCTGATTTTGCATGTATGAAAGTGAGATATACAGAAAATGAAAAAAACAAAAACATGAAAATATATACAGCATTTTCATATTTAATTTTATACCTGCCTTCCGTGATGAAAGAAAACCGTGTATTTTAACTTTCTATCATTTTTGGAATGTATTAATGTGTTTGGTTTTAATACTTCCAAAATTATTTCACTATTTCAAGAAGAACTGTCGGAAATTCACTAAAGAGTTTTGTTTCTCATGTAATCAAAAATTGCCCTGCTCTAAAATTCTAAATTATACATCAGTAACGGTTGAAGAAGAGGCTCAGTCGGGCAATATTGCTTATGGCTTGTATTCTGGCGAGCTTTGCGAGGAGCGTTCTGCCCAGTGATTCTAATGGGAACCCCTTGCCAAAAACTTCACAATTATGGGAATAAAAATTGTCTGCTCTTTACTGACTACCAGAAAATACACGTGTGCAAAAATCACCTCCACAATCTGGGCTGAATGTGCAGGTCTGTTTTAAAGTATATGGCCAGATTTACTGAATTTACTGCTACAAGTTTTTAAATGTATTCTTTAGTATTTTGAGGAACACGGCAGCAAATGTTTGGATTTAGAAAGAACATAAGAGAACAAATCCCTGACAACAAATAACTAAAACCAGGAGAAGCCCATGGTTTTCAAGGTTTATGACAGAATGTCTTTATATATAATAATTGTTGTTATGTAATAGCTGTAAGATTTATGATGTCCTTAACAATTCATGCTCTAAGAGTTTGTGATTTATAAATTACATGCCACTGTGTCAAAAATACCTGTTCTGCCTTTTTCTTTTTAACTGCTGGTGCCTTTTTTTTTGTGGCTATATTGTAATTAACATGAACACAATATGCAATATCTGCTAAGAAGTCATTATTTGCAAGTAATTATCTTAAAATAGTATTTAAAACACTACAAATATTTTGTCTCAATGCCAGAGCTGGTAACCCTTGGCAGTTTTGCGACAGACACCTTTACATTGATGGTATGGGGGTAGTTATTTGTAATTGTGGTTGTCACCTCTTGAATTTATCCCCCCCGATTCTCTTGAATGTTGACCAGGTTGTTCTCACGGATGCCCCTGCAAACCTATGAATGTATAGACTTCTGTCTGAGAAGCGTGTTGGAGGTATAAGTTTCTCTGTCTTGTAGAACCTTCTTGAAGCTTTTGAATTGGAGCTTAATGTGGCTTAAATTGTAGTTTCATGGAGTGCTGCAGAAGTTGTGAGGCTTCTGCTGGTGTCCTGCCCGACAGCCTGGCCTGAGGCCACTGCCGATGGACCCTTGTCCACAATCAGCCCCCTGGCATCGGTGGGTTCCTGCTCCTGTGCTGTCAGTGGCGTTGGCTTCATCTTACCTCAATGGCAATTAGGAAATGAAAATTTGGGCTGATGAATATCTGTAGTGAGAAGGAAAGTCTGTGAAACGTATGATACACCTATATCAGGGCTGTGGCAACACGGCCTTGGAGCAAGCAGCGGGTCAGCGACGTGCGTTTCAGCGTGTCCACCTGCATTGACCACGCGGTTTAGACAGCACGAAGATGCCTCTTTGAGGTCACAGAGCAAAGCAGTCGTACCCTGAACAAGTCTGTGGTAGCAAGCCTGGTCTGCGAGATCATACTTGCCTGCCCTGAACCTGTCATTTCGCAGAGACCATGAATTTGTTTGTGGAGAATAGAGATGTCACAGCTCCTGGGGACTGAAGGTGGTATTTTGTCTGTGAGAAGGATGGGACCCAAGCACCACATACCTTCAATCTTGTATCTTTTTCCTGTGAAGCCTCTAATTCATAACACAATCACGTTATTCAGAGGTGTTTCTGTAGATTCTATCTCTGAGAGCTTAAGTCGAGGGATTTTCAAACAGTCACTTGATTCATGTATGTGAACTTGCAGCTCGTAAGAGGAGTTTATTTTACAACTTCTTTAGTACTACGCACCAGAAAACTTCCAGGAATTATAACTCGCTTAATATTATTTTTCTTCTGCTCTGTACCCTTCCACCATGCATGAATATAAGTGGATTTCTTGTCATTTTAGCAATTTGGTACAAATGCATGGTAGGGAAGGTGAGCGACGCTTCCATCTGTGCTGTTGTTCTATGGCTCTGGTGGTTTATTGTTGCTGTACCAGCAGATATGATTTGGGTTCTCAAACCTCCATCTTCATTGCTACGTATTCATATGTTGTTTGCTGAATGAACCATTTTGGGGTGAACAGATTCAAATTGTGTCCGTGTAAAAAACGCAATCCGTGAAGCATTATTTTTTCATAGTTTGAAGACTTGTCTTTTTACAAGTCAAATGTCATCTGAATTTATTTTTCAGTCCATCGCTAATCTAGAGATGAGTGAAAGATCGTGTTGTCTCTATAAGACTGGGACTAGTTGACTGATATTTTTTCGACCACAGCTGCTTTTTGAGGTTTTGATTTCTATTGAAATGGTCCTTTTAATGTCATCTTTAATTTAATCAGGTAATGTCATCAAAATAACATTTACTCTATTACTGCAAATTCACTGCATTATTAGCTAGTGTAACTAGACAAAAAAGACAGTATGAACCCCCATGGAAATATATGCTTGGAGTAAAAATGGCTACAGTTCACAGAAGCTCTGTATTTAATGTGCAGTTTCAAAGCACTCTCTATGGAAAGCTTTTATGATTCTGAAATAATTTAAAAACACATTTTGATAGAACCTATAGCACCTACCAGCTTTCTCTAATTTTGCAAGTTATCATTCCTTTGCACAATTTTGAAGTTGAACAAGACATCTAACACAATTGCAGAAATAGTCTTTTAAGTCTACCACCATTTAAACGAGTGAGACTTGGGTGAGTATTTGTATCCAGGAATTTGAAGTCAATGAACTTCAGTGTATAGAACAGGTTGCATTGTAATTTGATGTCATTTTTTAAAGTGAGCTCAGAGGAAGCATAGATTTAGATTTGAGTTTGTGTCCCTGAAAAATAAACTATAGTGTGGGGGAAGGAAGAGTTTCTGTAATGAGAATAACCTTACTCCCAGTCTTGCGCATGTAGGTGTTGCCAGCCTGAGTGTTCAATAGTCTCAGCTTCCACCTTTGAACACCCGGAGAAGAATTCTGTATAAACCACCCCAGAAAACACAACAAAGCGTTTCTCAGCTCAAAACCGACACTTGGAATTACACCAGGAAACAAATTAGCGAAGTCTCTGAGGTCCAGCTACTCAGATGTGCTGTATCAGAAGTGCCACTTAGCCGTAACACAACTGACGTTTACATGGGGTTTCTTAAGATAATCTGATGAAAAGCATGTTGTGGCAGCAATCCATTATTGAGGAGAGCAATTGTCATCCTAAAGAAAGAGACCAAAACAAAACACGCTTTTTCCTCCCCATTAAAAACGATGGCAGTCACTGCATTCAGGCTGAGCACAGGCATTGTCGTGTTGTACAATGGTTCATTCGGAGAACAGCCGTGCACAGACTGTACCACATTGCCACTGTGCTACCTGCCCAGCTGAAATCTTCTTGGGACACCGAGTTAATTCTTTCCAGCTTTAAAAATGTGCACAACTATGCGGATATAAAATAGGGAGCCAATTCTGTTGATCAGAAAGCAGAATCGTCTAACCATCTATGAAGTCCTGTCACCTCCGCTGCCAAGCAGGAGGGGCTTTCCTGCAAAAAGAAGCGGAAGATCCTGTGTACATACAATGAGATGAACCTAATCACAGTGGCAAGCTGGTATAAAATTGGTGTGATCCATCAAGAAAAAGAATAAATGTCTGGGATGTGGTGGCTAGGAACAGTTACGGAACCCTCAGCAGTGCAAAACCTGGTTTTACCTGATTGTCTTCAATCCAACATAGATGTCGTCAATTTTCTGCGCGTTATGACATTCTAGTGAACACTAAGAAAATGTAGTCTGCACATCACATTTTGACCAAATATGCACTTTAAATGTGCTTGTTTATGCAAAAGAGAAACATTCTTGTGTGTTGGTAGTTTCTGATCACTTTCCGATGTCGGTAGTCCAGATTAGCACACAAGTAACTGGCCTGTAAATTTTCCCCTCTCTCTTCCTCTCTCTGTTTTTTTTAATGCATTATTGCTTTGCGAGGGGAAATTGTATTTCTGGATTCCCCTGCACCGTGGCAAGCTTGACCCTTTTCACTTAGGCTACCAAAGCAGAAAGTCACGAGTTCCCATGTAGCGGGAATGGTTTGGCTTTGGGTCTGTGTGGCTGGACACTCTTTACGCGTCCGTTCAGGCATTGTAGCCTGGTGTTCATACAGTTTCTCACAAGCCTATTGATTATTTTATTCTCTTATAGGTGAAAATTAGTGGTTTTCCTGATAGTATTTGCCAGAATAATATGGTTCACTTTAGGTGTCTTTTAGGAGAAGTTGATCTAATTTAGTCTGGTTATGCAGCAAATAAATACAAGGGAGCAGAAGCATTATAATTTTCTGTTCTGTTTCCATAGAAGAAAAAACATATACTGCATACTTCGTATCTGCGTGTTTCATCAAGGACAAATATGCTTTTCTGGCATATTTAATAACTTAAAATTATATGATACAGTATAATGAAACTCATATTGCATAATGTCTGAAACCTGCAACTTAAGTCATTTCATCTTTTCAACTCTAGCGTTCTGGTTTATCAGAAAGGAAATGGTGGGGAGTTCCTAACAGTGTTTGCCTATTGCTGTATTAGTACAAATATACCAGATATTTTTTGAAGCAGCTGGTGCAAAGTGAGGGGAGGAAAAGAAATCCCTGAGTGTGCATAGAGGATTCGAGCTATTTTACTGTCCTTACTTGGGTAAGAGAAGTAGCTTCTTTATTTAACTATTATTTCTCTTTTCCAAATAAATATGAGCTACTTCTAAATAGGGTGATGATAGCAGGTGGTCTCTCAAGCAGAAATTATTTTCAAGCTGACAAGTATACTGAGCACAGTATAACTACATGTATTTCAGGAAAACATCATGCACGTCTGTTTAAGGATTCATTAACGTGGTATAGATTAAGCCCATTGAAGATGGCACAGATTGTTTCATTTTATTACATTCAATTGGATTGGATGTGTGCCATTTGCAAAGAGCAATATTACCACAAAAAAAAAAGAGGAGTCTGGCACATTTGTCACACAATATTCCCCCATTGAGAATGAACTGTTTCCGAACATCAAAAGGTAAAAATCTGTTCTTCCCTCACCCTCTGCCGTATTAACTGCAAGGAAATATGACTGCACATCTTGTTATCGAGTGTTTGAGTAGCGCGTTTCTTGCACCTGAAATCGCCTGGTTTAGTCTAATAGGGAGACCTTTGCGTTCTCCATGGTGCCGAGATTTGAGTTCATCAACCTGCTGACACGCGGCTTCCCCGGATCCCGGAGCTGGTCCCGCTCAGGGCTCTCGGTCCCCAGAGCCTCCCTGGGTCGGGCATTGGTGGCCACGTAGCCGGGCCGGGGAGCCCTGGGCGAGCGGCGGCCGCCCCGCTGCCGGCCACGGGAAACAGCTGCTGCCGAGCAGGGAGCGTGCGCGCACAAAGAGCCACATTGACATTCATATAATGTTGCTGTTTATAACACGAATACTTTAGACATCTGGTTAAAGTCTACTGGTAGAAATGAATGGGAGCTTTCCCAAGACGGGGCTTATGAAGCTTTATCTGTTACATGAGCGCTGCAGATTGTAAAGATATGTCTTAATCAGCTATCGCTTGTGTCTTTAATATTAGTCAGTAGCAAAACTCAAAAAAAAAAAAAAGTACGTGGGAAATGGTGACATAACCAATGAAAAAGTAGAGGGATAAAAGGAGAAGTGTGTATATATATTCTAAACATTATATTTATTATATATAATATAAAACATATATATATTTATATATATTAAACATATTATAATACCACTTTTCATTCTATACCCTTAAAAAGACCTTGTAGTGTGTGTGTCGGGGGGGAACAGAACAAAAGCAAATTTGCTGTCATTGGCTCGTATCTAAGCGTTCCATTTTAAATGAAATGGTAGCGGTGTTGCAGCATATCCCATGTTGCGTTTTCTATTTCTGCTGCAGAATCCATTTAAATATATTTTTACCCCATCCGTTTTGGATTAATCCACCATATTTTTCATGAGCTCAGGCTCGCACACGTTTATGCTTTATATTATTAGCATTTGTTGTGCTGGTTTATTTCACATTGTGATTCTGGTAGGGGGAAGGTTTAAGTTTAATTAATGGGAAATTAAGAACAGGTTCATTTACTAAGCCTGTCCTCTGAACTGAAGTCTAGCAGTCAGGATGGAGTAGCTTTAGTTTTTCCATCAGTGGAAGTTACCGATTCTGTAAGTGAATAATTGTCAAAAAGCAGAGGTAGGGCACGAAGCGCTTGCTCCACAGTGTATTTTCAATGGGGTGCAATGAAGAGTTAATTTATTTTCTTTTACTTTTGTATTTGTTGGTGGTGCAGTTGGGACTCAGCTGTTGTTTCCTCTGGGATTAAACAGCTGTCAGCATTGTTAATGACTTCAAATTCATGCATTAAAATTCTCTCATTCCTCTCCATATAAAATGTGGATGTGGAAAGCGCTGCCATATCCCCCTTTGTGAAGGAATGAAAATCCAAGGAAAGATAACAGGACTTATTACAAAACCACAGAGCGGAGCTTCTGTTGATGGAATCTCGTAATGAGTAATTAAGCTACTTTGCAGAAGTCAGCGCTGTCACGTTTGCAGTTGGGTATTTCCATTCCCCCGTGGATACAGCTGGGAAAAGGCTACGAAGGTGACGAAAAGAGAGAAAAATAGAATTGTTCTAGAAATATCATCTTGGTGAAACTTGGAGGTTTCAATGCAAAGGTGGCTCTGAAAAATCAGCCTGCAGAAACAACCTGGCTGATGTAAAAGAGAATCCTTTCAAACACTCATAACCGATACTGTCTGATAAACACCAAAAAAAGAGGGTTTATTACGGTACGGTCTCACGAAGATGTGACGATGGCAGCTTTATTTCTGGGATAGGGTGCTGGCTTTTCTTTTCTCTTTCCCTGAGCCTTTTAGTCTCTAAATGGAAGTTTTCAACCCTGAGTCTTCACTTCTGTAGTTCTGAAAATCCATTATGGGAAGCTTGCAGCCTTTTGAGGGGAAATTATCATTTCAGGGGAGGCAAAGGATTGATACAGATTTCTTACTGTAAAGTTCAAAACATTACTCATGCTTTTAAACTGATGTATAATTCTTATGCCCCTAAGAACTCCAATTATTAAAAATAGTCCTGAATTTTCACTAGTTGGAATTTGCCTGTTCTCTCTTTAGTTCCTTTATATGTTTTTTATGGTTTGTTAAGCAATTAACTTACTTGTTAACTTTCTTCTTTCAAGTAGCTTTGTTTTTTTTAGAGGCAAAAAAAATGAAGCAGCAAGAGCAGTTTTCTGAATGTCTTTATCCTATTTCCAAGAAGTGGGTTTTGTGCAGAAGTACCCTAGTTTTTCTTTAATATCCCCATAAGTCAGCTGTTACAGTGGAAATCAAATTATATTAAGCCCAATGAACAAACCAGCCTGCTAACAAAATGAATTTATAAAGTAGTTTATTGAATTCAGTAAAATACACTGAAATATATAGGAATAAAACAGCTAATTGAATAACCAGCTTCCAGATCAGATGGTGAAATATGAGTATCTAATGAGTCAAATTAATACACATGTTAACTGAATAATATGCTGTGCCTTCTCAGAAACGATCTCCGTGTAAAGCTTGAGTTTATTTTTTCAAGGCCACATATCTTGAAAATATTCCAGCTTATTAGCAGAGACATGGGTGGACGTGAAGGCACAATTTATTTTGATTTGTTGAAACATTAACAATGTACTAAGCACCCCACTGTATTGAATAATACACATGAACGTGGCATCTATTATAAGACGGGTTTGTTTAAAATCCCGATGTTCAGTGAGACCCCTGCATGACTCCCAAATTCAGTCAAGTGTTGCGCTGGTCGTGTCAAGTGTCTTTTTGTAGTTAATTTAATCATGGTTGGCCCAGAAATGGAGCTGTGAAGCTCCGCAGTGGTAATTTATGTGTCCTTTTTCATCGTGACTGAAAATGTGCCCTTCTGGAACTAATGCTCACTAGTCTTATCATTAATGTGTAGTAATACCTTGTAAAAATATTTTTCCATTAGCTTCTATTTTCATGAGAGGAAGAACAAATGAAATAAATGGGAGAGCAATATGCCTGTGTTTACGTGAACTGTAAGCGGGCCTCGCAGGTTTTGAAGTGCATTGTGTTCCAGGAGATGAAGGCTCGTGCCACAAGCCGTGAGCACCATTCAGTCCTCTGGATAATTATCTGCTTTGAAACCGAAGGGCTGGAAGGGATGCTCCGGGAACGGTGACAGAAAGAAGTGCTTTAATTCTGGGAGCACACAGCTGATCCCTCCTTACAGTCAAGGTGCTCTCGCTCCGGATGTGTCACAGTGTCATCTTTTTTAAAATCCTGGATGAATAAAGACAAGAAAGTCTGGGGGTTGATAGGGTATAGTAGGAAAATTTGACAGTAACATCTACAACCAAGAAACCATAAAGGATTGTAACCCAGGGGGCGAAGAAGAGGTTACGAGTGTTTTCTTTGGCCATCGCAGTTGAAGGTTTTCTCTTTCCAAGTTTTACTGCCTCTAAAAATGGCCAGTTATAAAACGCCTTGTCGGCACGGGGGGGCTGCAGCCCTGATCTCGGTGCTTGGCTGCAGGAAGGTGCTCTCAATGTTGTGTCGCAAACACACTGAGACGTGGGAGTGCGAGTCCATGCTGGCCAGTGCTTAGAAGGATGCTGATGGTCTTTAGCTTCCCCATTCGATTCACCCCGTAACAAAATCTTAGACTCCGATGAAAGTTTTTCATGAGCTGGTGTCCTTTCTTGAGTAGCTCAAGTGCTAAAGCCTTCTACGGTTAACTCTTTACCAAAACGGTCTTGAATCATGACTTGGAAAAGACCAAATGCTCTGGAAATAATTTGATTTCTTTATAGCCTTGGGTGGGGGGGAGTGGTGGGATGGGCAGAAAAGAAAGCCAAACATATCTTGATTGTCTAAACTGGTGCAATTCATGTCAAACTTTAGGACATTCTGAGTAGCTATTTGCTTTGGCAATAGGAAGACCTAGAACCCCTTCTGCTTTGTAGACAAGTAAAATGGGAGTATGACCTGTGGTCTTTGTGGCATATGTATGATGAGGCAGCCTAAAGTATAGGGAGATGACTTCCAAATGCTTTCGCATCCAGTCACTAAGCCCACTTGAAAAACCAGTCGCCAAAAATTGCACTTTGTCAGACGTAGCCTATTAATTAGAGGAATAAGTCTAGGAAAAGAATATTCACAAACACCTGTATAACTGTCAATTATTTTTTCCTCATGCTTAACAAGAGCATTCCTATGCGTGGGAGCATACTCAGCTCAGGTATATGTATTTCTTCTTGGCGGATAATATAGTAGTTGCAAATCTTTCATTATCTCAAAGACCTGTATTACTCTGAAAAATGTATATTTAAAAAGATGCTGGCAGTAACTGCTGCTGACAACCAGCCCGATTTGAAATAGACTCCCTCTGTGGCACCGTGTAGGAAAGGCTCCCTACATTGATCTATGGATTTTTCATTTGCTTTCAAATAGTTCTACTTGTGTGTCTGCAAAGAGCGAATAAGCAAAGTTTGAATCAGTTTGACTTTGAAAGCGTGATTCTGAGCAATTACCTTGGGAAAATATACCTCCTTCCGACTAAATAGATCTGTCAGAAAGAGCCCCAGTACAGTGTGCTGCTGCTCAGGTACACGTGTGCGCTGGTAAACCGGACCCAGCCAATTAAACATCAAAATGTTGGCTGCATTCAGTTCACAGGAAGACTTATGTAAGTTCATTTTCATAGCGCGCGTATGTGTCTTTAGACTTTAACTGACAGATTCCCACAGTGAATAGACATGGGAGTTATCAATTATATGGTTAGCTGTGCGCTGCAATTGTAATGCTCTGTGGCTTTCTGACAGAAGCAGCCAGAAAGCGAGAGAAGTGGAATAATTTGGGTTCAGCAAGACTCTTAATATTTCACTCTCGGCTCCTGAAATCATTGTGAGAAGGTGGAGAAAATGGTCATTTTAAGCCTGACCATCGCAATTTTTTTCCTGTTCAGACATGTGAAATTCTAATGACTGTTTCACCCCAAAGTGTGAACCACAGTGTGCTGAGATGGGCTGTTCGGGGGGTTCAGTAATTCGTAGCCTAATAGTAGTTTGAACCATTCACCTCTAAGAGCACTGAGTAACTTTTATCTAATTACCTCCAAAGTACTTTACACAACAGCGAGCAGTATCTACAAATCCATGTGATCTGTTAGAAAATAGCCGCTGTATCCACTTGTTAAATCACGTCCATGCTCCAAAGGCAGCCTTGACTTGTTATGTGCGAGTCTGAGTGACTTTGATTACTGCTGTTTTCTGTCCTCCTGTGTGTCAATTTGGCAGGACGTTTATGTTCGTTAAACGTTTGCAGTTTCCACAGCAGCATGTAATGTACTACTGCTTCCCAGCCATCGCCCGTGTGTTGCTCTGCTCCGGACAAGGAACCCATGTCTAGTCTGGTCAGGATGGCCATCAAAGCCATTACACTTGTTAAGCAAACTAGGCAAGAACCGAAAGCACCAATTTCTGAGCGACAGTTTCTGTATCTGTCACATAATCTTTCCTCCCACTGTGGGCAATTCTTAGAATTCAGGAAAAATAAGTAAATAAGCCAAGTGTGCAGCAGACTGCAGCGACTCAGAAATGGGATGCAAAGGTTTGGAGCATCATCACGATGGATCCCCTTTGCACAGCACTCTGTCTGCAGTCAGGTCCCTCTGCAGTGCTTGCAGATCCCTGGCTGTTGTACCTTGCGGTTTGGTGTTGTCAATGCCCTTGTGGATGTTCCTGAATGGATCTGTTGTTGTCGTTTGGGTTTGGTTGTTGTCGTTTGGGTGGGTTTTTTGTTTGTTTGTTTTTGCTGAAAGTGAACTCAGCCTGCTTATCAAGGTTCCTAAGCAAAAAAAAGCACAGGTTAAGCAAGTTACAACATTTCTAGGAATTCTGCCATACTTGTTTTGTACAGCGCTGTATGCTGGTATGCGTGTAGGCAATAAACAGACTGCAACTTCAGACTGGTAAAATGCAATTGTATCGGTGGATAATCATATTTTTAGTACTATAATAGGAAACCACATTATATTAAATACGAAATTAATGCTTTCATCTGAAACTAGGTGTCAATATATTTCTCCTAGAGATCGTGGTAGAAGGGACCCCTGTGTCTGAAGGGCTACTAACATTTTGGTTCTGGTTGTGATTTAAAACCCCCAGGCTCCTGAATTGAAAACCTGTGATTACTCTGACGATCTGCTCTCCTGTTATTGTTCAGATTTGGAACTTAAAATTACTGAGAATCTTGTAGAATTTTTGGCCATTGGACTTAAAGCTAATCCTAAACTGTCCCTAACCTCACGTGGATCTAAACATTGATTCTTCTACTGGTTTCTAATTTTCATGTTCAAAAAAGTGCAGCAGTTTTCCATTTTCCTGAGTTTGTTTCACAACATCTCTTTGTAATATGGCACAGTCTCCTTGGGGTGAGTCTGACTTGTGAAAAATACTAAAAGGAGTTTATGTGCCATATAATAGAAGTATATACAAAGGTTATGTAAGCACATAGGGAAATACCTAAAGCCACGTCTTAACACACCGAAATCTGAGTATCGGGATCTCGTGATCCAACCCCACCAGCGAATTGGAGGTGACCCAGAGAAAGTGCAGGTGTCGAGGTTTAGGTGTCAGGTCTTTGCTTTTATTTTAGTGTTCTTATTCCAAGATGTTATTCTCTGCCATCTATATATTTAGATTATGTTTTTCTGGTGCTTATATTATTAGAAATTTGGCTGCTAGCCTTTTCTGGAGCTTTTTGTTTGGTCCCCTCACCCCATCACTGATGAATGTGCCAGAAGGGCACCCAGTGCCCTTACTCCAGCCTATTGATACACAAAGGGAGGAGCGGCTGGGGCGGCAGGATGGCGTGAGAAACCTGTCTTTATCTGCTCCCATCCTAGGAAAATGGAGCTTGGTATTATCATTACAGGAGCTGGAGTATTAATGGACTCTCCTTATATCTCAGATGAAAGATTCTTTTAGGTGTTCAGTCCTTCTTATCACACAGCGGTATTTACCATCCCCTACTCTTTTGGGGAATCTCGTAGCTTCTGTAACCTCTACAACTCATAGTGGGAGCGGGGAGGAGAATAAATATTTGGCTTCCTAGTCCTCCATCTGGAGACCCACAAATAGCCTGGATTTACCACAACAACTTGCATAGCTTTAATTTTTAGCTTATGAAAGACCTTTCAGTAAGAGACACATCTCCCGAGAGCTGCCCAATGAGCAGCTCACTCGCTGCCTATTTGCTGATGATTTTTCTCTCCACTCCCCCTTCCTAATTTTTTAATATAAATGCACATTTCCCCCTCCTTTTGGGGCAGAAATGTAATTTTTGTAGAGAGTGATGTCTGTTCAAATGACACATTTTCTAGGCATTACATTTGATAATTTCAGAGAGATACCAGAGTTACCTCCTAGCAATGAGTTAATGCGACAAAGGAGAAGGGGTTTGTTTGCAGGAAGCGGAGGATAACTGTGCCTAAACTTTACTATTGGTGGTGGTGGAGGGGGTGAACGGGAGGCACAGAAAATTGCTTTTTATAATTAAAAAGGGAATCTCAGATGTTTTATATCTTGAATATTTACAATAAAACCTTCGAGTGCTTGTCAAGAGGGTAATGTGTCATTAGCAGGAGCCTTTGCCTCTCTTCTCCTCTCGGACATGACAGTGCAGCCGGATAAGAGAAGAGTAATTATAGTTCAGCAGGGCTGCCAGGTGTGATAAATGAGTAATCAGCACACAGGAGCCCCAGTCCTCAAAGGAGGACTATTACAGCCTTATCAGCTGCAGGCCCGGGCGTGCGGCGGCTCCGCGCTGAGCCCGCGGCCGGCCCGGCGCTGCTCCCCGCGGCTCCCGCCCGCCGCTCGGCGCTCCCCGCTCCTCGGCCGCCCTTTGTGCGGGTGCGGGCGCCGGGGGAGGCAGCGGGAGGCAGGAATAAAGGGAAGAGCAGCGCTTCTCGCGTTTGCCTTTTGCTGATGTTTACAAGAAACGCCGCCCGGCTCTCCAGGTGAGATGCTGCGCTTGTGCATTTATGGCTTCCCGTGACAAGGGCTTGCGAGAAGCCGGGCTCCTGTCTGCGCTATTTTGTTCCCCTCCTGGCGGCCCCGACCTCTGTGTGTGCGAGCGCCGGTGTGTTTGCGGCTTCTGCTGCACCGGGGCAGAGCTTCCACAAACCAGCCTGGAGATAATCAGCTTCCTGATGATTCCACAGCCTCATTAACGTCGGATCACAAGCGCTAAATGCAGCTCTGGCCGTTTGCACCTCGTTCTGGTGACGTGATTCATCTGTTTATTATTGCTGGCAATGGTCGCATAGCAGAATTGAGTAAACAGTTTGATTAAAATTAATCAAAACCCAATTCAACCAATCAGTGGAACATTGATCCTCTACTTATTTATTTCCTTAAGTTCAGTGCTACCAATGGCAGCGCTGGAATAGGAATATTTTAAAAAATAATTCTTGTGAAAAAGAGAACATGCTCAGCCTATAATAAATTGTTATTAAGGAAAAGGACACAGCGTGCCTTGGAAAAACTGGAGGGCCAACACTTTTGATGCAAGGTTATTTTTACAATAGTTGCGTTTTTATCGGTTGATGTATTTTAACTGGAGCCCTGACAATAGTCACCAAAAAATTATTGCTCCAGCATGGAGCTACTTATCTGACAAATGCAATGTGAGTGGTCTTGTTCTTATCAATGAGATCAGATTTCAAACAAATGAGTACGAGGAGCGAGGCGTTGCTTTGTGAACAGATAACCTTGCAGGCATGAACTCGCAAACCTGAATAAAAGGATGTCTCTATGAAATAATCTGTGCATAAGTGCAATCAGGTCAGATTGTAATAGACAGCGGGGGGTGGAATCAAAAGGGGGAAAAACTCATTTCATCACAGTTAATGGCAAGGAAAAGAAGGCAAGGAAGGACTTTCTTTGGAGCGGAGCTGTTGCGACAAAGAGCAGGGCTGCAGCGTGTCATGCACCATTTGCTGTTGCACTAGCGCTCTTTTCAAGAGCTGTGAAGCCATTATTGTAATGTGAAAAAAGTAGAAAGAAATACTCCCTCCTGGTCACTGGAAGGGCAAATGAGGTGCAGGCTTTTTTTTTTTTCCTCTTGGCTTTTTTTTTCCCCTCCTGCACTATTTGTGCAGGGAGGTTTCTAGATTCCCCCTGGTAAAGCTCCGCTGGGATGCAGGAAAGATCACAGTGCCCTTATAAACAACACTTCTTGGCTCTGTTTGCCTTCTTTTGTGACTTTGCTGCCTGCAAAGGAGATAGGAGTACCAGAGGCCCAATCCCAGTGAACATTTGCCCTGCTTTTGTCTTTCAAGAAGCAGAACCTTTAGAATATTTTCTAGCGAAAGTTTTGCTCTATGTTTCTGTGGTTTGCATTTTAAATTAAAAAAAAAAAAGGCAAAGTACATTTCTGTATGGTAAAGTTATCTAGTGGTGATAGTAAATCCAATAGGCTGTGGATTTTGTGTGTGTTATTAAAAAAGAGAGGAGAAAGAATCCTTTGTTCATTGGCATAATGCAATGCTGTCTCTGAACAGTTCTAATTTGCAAACCAAGTACTTTGTAAAATGCGGAAAGCTGGTTATAACTTGAAGGCTGAATAAAATCGGTCATCTTAGAACTGAAAGATAAATATAGATGTAAAATAGTGCCACAAATGTCTTTCAAGCAAGAAAAATAAATAAATAATAGCTTTCAGAACTGGCTCGTTCTTGTATAGTTTATGGGTAAAGCAAGATTACACATACAGCCCTGCAGCCGATTCCCAGGACTGCTAAAGTGTGAAGAACAGGAGTGACATTCTAGTCTTCAATAAATCACTATAAAAATGTTTATGAACCCTGCAATTTACTGTCTTTTAAATGCAAATTGAAAGGGGCATCATCGCAAGTGTAAAGGAGACCCGCAGTGGCCTAAAGGAATTATAAAATGTTGCAAAAGGCTTCTGAAATTGTGTGATCTTAAATGGTTCTATTTTAAAAAATGAGTTCCCATTTATACTTCTGTGACAGCTTTGTTAATTCATTAAAGAGCTCTCTCTGAATTGCAGGAAGGTGTTTATGAGCACTGTGCTTCACAGAAGCTGTTCGCAGACTTGCAAGGGATTGCAGTTGAATTTGACAGGCGCTGAAGTTTGCTGCTCGCATACCAGTGGGATGGAAGGCCATGGGGGTTCCGAAATGTGCCAAGCAGTGACCTTGTCTGACCAAATATTGGTAAAGTAGCGAAGATGTCCTGCCTCTGCCCAGCTCTGCCGTGCAGCCGGCTGCTCTGAAACTCCTCAATGGGTTAGGTAAATGTGGCCCATTGCTGGAGGAACAGTTCGGCATCCCTCAGCCCAGCGGTGACGAAGGACAAGTTGACTGAAATCTGAATCACCTTTCTGTGCTGCAGCTACGCTCTCTCCAGCTGAAATGAACTCATTTCCACTTGCGCATTTTGCATTTTATCCAGAAAGCATCCCTCTTTGTGCAAGCAGATCCAATCCTGATAAATTAAGCATTAGGAGTTTTAATCAGTTGGATGGGCTGCTTGCTTTTTTTTTAATTGATTGGTAAATTTTGAGGATTCTTTTTTTTTTTAGCTAAGAGCCATGATTTTCTGCATTTGGGAAATGTAACTGCCACCAAATTGAATTTTTAAAAAAATAAAATATTCAATGAGACAGTGTGGGATATGAATGTGTACAGTTGGAACCCTATAGTTGTTTGCATAGCTCAGAACCCTCCACAGGATACTTCATCACTTCTATTTAATTTCATGACATAAATAACCACGATGGGCTCACGCGACATTCAGGCCATGTATGAGGGGGCATAGCGCATCGTTTGTAAGTGTATCATCATCTGCTGCCAATAATATTTCTTCTGGCTTCCCAATCATTATATTCCTTAAGAAAAAAGGTGTGGGTGTTGGATTTCTGGCAACCCTTAAGTTAAATATGCTGCTTTGGCACTAAGCGGTAATGTAGCTGTCAGAAATGGTTGGAGAACGGGCTGTTGGGCTCAGAGTTGGTGCAACATCTGCTTGTCTGGCCCGGGCAGCTTCTCAGCACACACGCAATGGAGGATCTTTGTAACCAGAACTGTGTAAATAAATCAATTCCAAGGGTGTGGGTATTTGCATGACTCCTCCCGTGGAAAGTGATACTGCTTGGCTTTATCACATTGGAGACTTCTAACCACTAAATAGAACAGTCATAGTTTACAACTCAATCGCACCCTTGATGTGTTACTGCTCATTTTGTTGTCATGCAAAACCACTGAAGCACTGTACCTTTTCCAACAGCCGTATATTTGCGAGGTTATCTTTTTCGTAACTACGTTTAATATGTAGGTATCATTTATTGGCAGGATTAAATCTGTTGTAATCCAGTGGTTTTAGAAGAATCAAGTCCTCTCTGCTGTTAGAGCGCTCGCTGCCTCACCTGCTGTTTCAGACCTGCTTGTGCCATGTGCTTACAAGGGTCAGGACTTTGTCTTGCGTTGGTCTGATCCAGAATTAGCTCTGTTTGTGTCCCCGTGGCCATAGCATCTGCTTATGTGTGCGCAAAGTTAAGGGAACAAAGCTGTGGATGTGCAGAATGTTGTGCATGAATGCAGGACCAAGTCTTGTTTCCTGGGGTTTGGAGAGGGCAGGAGCATGTTTTGCTTTTCAGTAATATTCCATGCTCGCTTTTATCTGATCATATTAGTTCATTGTTTAGAGCTTTCGAAGAGCTGAGCCTAATCCCCAAGAAAATGGCTCATCTCTTCATCTTTGCATTGCTAATACACCCATTATCAATGCCATCTTGGCAACAAATGTAGTTGTTTAGGAGCTGTACTATGTATCCATAATCTCACAAGCTTGAAACTTATGCAAAACCCTCAGAAATCACATCTATGTTCCTTCAACACCGGGAAGGATCAAAGCCTCACCTCTGCACAAAGACTTTCAGTAGCACTGAATCAAATGGCTTGTCACTGTCTGCACAACTGCAGGCGCGATGGAGAGTCAAATGGCGACAGTGATTTGTTAACGAGGGAGCATTAACGCAGAGCTGTTAAAGTCTTTCTTGAGGATAAGACTTCATTTCTGTATTTTAAGTGAAGTGTGTTTTAATGTCCTCATCAGCAAAGGGAGGAATGGCGTGTCTGTCCTGTGGTTCCTGAAGGCGAGGGTAGGTGGTACCTTTGCCATGCCATGGTTAGCCTTGGCGCGTTGTACCGCAGCCTGGACCAACGGGAGTGTTTATGCAAAAGCAGATGAATCAGATTTTCAGGTTAATAACATACATGGAGTGGAGCAGAAGACTTTGCAATGTTAAAGGTAAAGAGCTTGACACAGTGTCCCACTGGGACAATGCAGAAAATTATCCTTTTTCTGTTGTGGTGGAAAATACTTCCTGTGTTCATCTGTCCTAGAAAATATACTTAATAGTTGTCATCTAGATCTACCTGTCTAACATGGTTTATTTCAGAATATATTAGTCCAGTCCTGTCAGCGCTCTATGTATTTCCAGGTGGGGAGGATCTAAGAAGCCACGTTTGGCCCTGTTAGTGAGAGGAAGATGCTGTGACCACTTGTACATTTTACTGGTGTCCTGTATGTAAGGCTTGTTCCTGGCTGAGCATTGGCAATGAGCAACTAGACTGGAGACCCAAAAACAATTCTCATGCCCAAAACCAAACAGAAGGAAGATTCAGAGCACAGGCTTTCCTCTTTGCTCCCATCCTCCCCCTAGGATGAGCAAAGTTGCTAAAACAATGCTGATAATGAGGCTTGACCTTCCTGTTGCCTTCAACCTCTATTTACAAACCATCCACATTAAAAAAACCTTGAACTCCACCCAAGGGATTTGAACTTGGAAACTGTTAAACTTCTAAATATGATGTAGTTTCTGGCATGATTTCCTAGTCCTTATACTTCTCCGATCTTTCAGCTTACAATAGCACTTGGGCCAAAATACAGCGATCTGCCGGCACCAAGTCATCGTCCCTTCCTCCTGGATTCCTGGTCCCCTTCCTCCCCAGCTGCCCATGGGTCCCAGGGCATGTATGGGTGGGTTCTGCTTTACCCATAACAAGCACCACATAAATGATACGTGGACTACAAGGGGGAAGAGCAGCTACTGGATTTGGCTTGCTGGGAGTGGGCAAGGACTTAGGGGCAGACTGCCTTTAACGTCAGCATGTGTTTGGATGGAACAATCCAGAACATAGTCCTCAAGTCAGCTGCTGTTTCAGAAATGTAGTTCTTGTTCTGGAATTCCTACCAGGGTAACATATTTCCTTTTGTTTAGTTACCCCAGGTCTTTGGGACCACATCTTCAAATTCTGTCCAAAATGGCCTTTGCCTTTTAAGGTACTCAAGCTCATTTCTGCATGTGTGTAGGCTGAAACCACGCTTTTATTTGCTCTCTGTGGATGTTTATGAGTTCCTGGCATTATTCATAAGTATAGGGTTTTGCCCCTCTGTCCTTGGGCCAGAATTTCCCTCCTGCTATAAATTTGCAGAGCACTATGTATCATTTCCCTCCTGGCTGCCACCCTATACCTTGTAAGTGATTGTACTCCAGTGGGGAAGTGATTTGTATGTATATTTTTATAAAACACTTTGGGATCCTTGGGGAAGAAAGTTGTTATACAAATGTATTTCCCAGGGGAAAGTAGTGGAAATCTCATTACTTGGAACATACAGCATATTTAAAAGTAGGTTTGACAAAACATTAGAAAATAAAGGAAACAATCCCGAACTGGCATTGGGATGGACTAAATGATCTACCAGATGTTTTCCATCCCTGAAGTTTGTCTCAGGATTTTATTTAGTGCATTGGAAAAAGGGCATGAGGAATGCTGAAGCCATGCACATATAAAATATCCTTCAGCAACGCTGTGGCTTATTTTAATATAGCCTTTAGCAAAACACTGTGGTTTGCTTACTCGCTGATTTATTTTAGGTAGTTCAAAATATTTCTATTAGTGATCTCTTTGAATTACTTTAGGTGGTGCGATGGATTTGTAGCAAAACACAGCATGTAACTCGAGTGTACTCTCTGAAGCCAGATATTGGTGCCAAGCAAAATTTGTATGTGTAGCTTCTGTTTTAAGCAATTATATGGTGTGTAATACAGAGCAGAGAAATTAAGTAGAAGTACATTTTGCCCTAAGGGATTACTCTAGCTGTTGGATTTATTTTAAACAAGTTTGGTCCCTCATACAGTAAGGTTCCTGTAATAAATCACTTATGTAATAATCTACAGTATATTGGCTAAAATAACAGAAAAAAAGTCAACTGAAAACGAATGGTACAAGTAAAGGTGTGCTGTGGCAAGGAAGGGTGCTTATGTGTTGGAGAAAAGTCATTAAACAGTAGTTGAGGACTCTACCAAATAGAAGTCGTTCTGTAGCTGGGCTCAATGACTTCACTGCAGTAAACTACTTATGTAATAAACTGCATGGATGTCGCTGGAGAATAACCAAAACCATCCATCTGAACCATTTATCAGCTTACATAAATGAATGGTGATCTTCTCTCTGAAGGGAAAAATTGTAAAAACACATCAAGAATGTCCATGCAGAGATGTTATGAAATGAAACTAGTGTGGTCACTGAAGGATAAGCCATTTTTGAGCATGGAGAAAGGACAGTCTTCTGGTACTTCGGCTTTTAGAAGTTAGTTATAGGCTTCAGCCAAGTTGCTCCTATTTAAAAGGAAATCAGAAGTGTACAGTGAATAAGAGTCTTACCTAATTGCCGTATAAATTGGCCAAATGGTTTTCAAGACCACTTATTTTTAAGAAGTCTTGTTTTGACTGCCATAGCTAAGATATAGTATTGTATTCATTTATATGATATAATAAGATGACAGCTACAACCAATCAAGCTGCATCACTGTTCAATATGTCAGCTCCTTTCAACAGACCTGATTTCCAGAATAACCTTTTCCTCCAGACATTTGTTTTCCTTTGATTTTAGTGATGAGACCCAAAGGGATTTACTTTGGAACACTTGTGACTTCCAGCTTTCTGAAGCCATAAACAAGGGAGGAGGAGTGGCAAATCTCACAAACAACTAAATTGAAATGAAAATTCCAATCTGTCATTTGCGAACTCTTAAGAACTGGTAGCATTTTTTTTAAAGAAGAATTAAGTAGTTATGAGAACATGGCAACGTTCAGTAGTGCCTTTTGTAATAATTTGCTTCTTGTTCGTGAACTTCCACTTCTTCTACTCATAATTACTTGGAGACCACCCATGTTGTAGACTTCCAGGTAGCTATTAGAAATGGCTTTCGTTAATACTGAGTTGACCAGTAATCAGGATTTTCCTTCCTATCATTGACTCTGCTGAGGAAGTCCAGTCCCTTTGATTTAACTCTTCTTGGTGTGTTTGACAATAAAGGGAACAATTGATAAAGAAACCCCTTTATGAGCACTAATTTCAAGAAGAGGAAATGTGCAAACACTGCTTTGAAATGGGTCACCTTTACATCAAAGGTGATTTCTGGCCAAAGTGTCATCAGAAGCAGTTTTTGAAGGACTTGCCCTTTCCAACCCATTCCATTCTGACTCGTGCAGTGTGGAAAACAAAACGCAAATCCTCCTGTTACTGAAAGAAAATTCACAGTCCCCACAATTAAGGGGAACCACTATGAATGACAGTGTTCTTATTTTGTCCATGAGAAGTCCAATATCCTTCCAATATCCAAACATCAATGTTCAGCTTGCGAGCATTGAATAATGAGCTGTATTATGGAACAGGCAACAAAACAGTTGGTAGGTTCTACTTTAGTTGAGTCAGGGAGAATAGAAATGAAATGTCATTGCCTTTCCCATGGAAGCTATTTCTGCTTCCTTCAACACTCACCTTTTCTATGAGTATGGGAAGGACGTTATTGAGACCAGGCAGCATATCTGCATATTCTCATAACCATAAACATGTATTTTTTTCCATTTGTGCTGCGATGTTCTCCATTCATATTATAAGTGGCAAAAGCTTTTAGCTGTGATTGGGCCCAGTCCTCAGCGGACAAGAACCAAGTGTATCACATGGCATTTATTAATCTAAAAAAGTTGTCTTTCAAAACATATCTAAAAACATATGGGAGTTATGCGAAGCAAAGCAATTGCAAGTTCATTTGTTATTTCAACAAGCTCATTTCTTATGATTTCAGTTGTATAATAGATGCGGAACTGTTTGCAGGTTGTTGGTTGTCATATATTTTTCATTTGGTTCCTTGGGTTAAAGAAACGAATGACTGGAAGGTAGCATCCCCTCAGAGGAATGGACAGTGTTACATGATCTGTAGGGTTTTTCCTTCCCTTCTCATTCTTTTGTTGGCTGGCATGTGATACGCTTTTCAGGCAGTAATTTAGAGCCTGTCATTTCCCCGGTGGTCACTGGGGATGGAGCGATCATCTGACATGCCGCTCTTGGCGTTGGGGATGGAGCGATCGTCTGGCGTGCCGCTCTTGGCGTTGGCGATGGAGCGCTCGTCGGACGTGCCGCTCTTGGCGTTGGCGATGGAGCGCTCGTCGGACGTGCCGCTCTTGGCGTTGGCGATGGAGCGCTCGTCTGGCGTGCCGCTCTTGGCGTTGGCGATGGAGCGCTCGTCGGACGTGCCGCTCTTGGCGTTGGCGATGGAGCAATCGTCGGACGTGCCGCTCTTGGCGTTGGGGATGGAGCGCTCGTCTGGCGTGCCGCTCTTGGCGTTGGGGATGGAGCGCTCGTCTGACGTGCCGCTCTTGGCGTTTGGGGTTCCTGGCTGGCAAAGGTGTCGATCTCTATCTGGGAAGGCGTGTGCAGGGTTAGTGAATCACTGTGCTACGTCAAGCACGAAAGATTTTCAGCAGCTTCCTGGGTAATCCTTTACTAGCTATTGCTCTGTTGTGGCCCACCCATTACGTTAGTTACTCCTACAATGGATTTATGAAGTATTATTTGTACAGAAGATACTTATTCTTCAACAGTTCAATATACGCATTTCTCCAAAGCATGTTGTCTGTTCTATCAGTGCTCCCTAAGGAGGAAAAATACACCACATATTGCTTATCATTTTTAGTTTTATTTTGTGTTGTACTTTTAGTTTGCATATGCTATCTCCAGCCTTTTCCATGTTGAGCAGCTGAATAATGTTGTAAGCTGAGGCCTAAGCTATGGTTGATATGGGTTGCTTTTCTACAGACAACAAAACACTCCTACCTGACGAGCTGCTGTTCCTACTTCTGAGAGCATCAGGAGGGAATAAATAGATATGAACTTTAAACAATTAGACATATAATAGAATGGGTAGCTGTGTAAAGGATGATGCCACCATTGCCTACCTTTGGGGATCTGGTGGCATTAGATCCCAAAAGTTTTGCAAAGGAAGATGTTTTTGACCTTCACGCTGGTAGCTAGTGGTGATTTGTCCGTGGCAAAGCTATATTTTCATGTGAATTTTATTTATGTTACTAAAAAGAAACTTTACAAAATATGCAGTACATATATTTTAACCTTAAAATCCTTTTTTCATTGCTGCCATTAACTGAAATTTAAAATAATGCAGGTCAATATGATGGATTGAGTGCTGTATTAATTACATTCTATCCAAAAGGAAAGAACTCAGGAGGTCAGGCTTGTTAAATGGAGAGAGAATGAGAGAAACTCACCTGGGGCTGGTTCTGAAATGGGAGCTGAGTGGGTTCCGTGTGCACTGGGGGCGTTTGGGGCAGGGGGGGCGTGGGGCGCAGGCACAGACAGGTCCATGCTCGGTGTTCGGGATGGGAGCGCTGGCTGCTCCGGCTCCTGCCATAATTGCACAACAACCACAGCCCAGCCCCAGGGCTGAAGTGGGAGCAGACGCCTTTTTTCTTCCCAGAAGAAATTCTAGTTAGTTGGATTTTGGGTAAGAGGGATGCAATTATCACCTTGTCTGTGAATCTGGACAGGATTACTTTTTTCTTTCTCGGTTGTGCCTCTCAGAAAAAAAAAGAGTAGGTAAAAACGGTAAATTAACAGTTTATAGCCTGGATTATAGCGGTTGGATTTTTGATAAATGTCTTTGGTTTGGTGGTTTTCTGCGCACAGGAGAGCGCGACTGCATCGTTCCTGCCTGGCGTGCTTTGCCGTAGGCAGTGAAGCTGAGCTGACGATTCGGTGGCTTTTGTGAGGAATACCTGGTCAAAAATATTTATTGTGTGCTCTGTGATGACTTCTTTTAGAAAAGACTGAATGTGAAAAGGCAAAAAGTAGCTTGATATATCCTCGCCAGCGCATATGACACACCGTTGAGTTGACTTTCCTAGGAGACATCCAATGTTTCATTACCTTGTAGTCTTCAGGGCTGTGTTTGAGGCAGTTTAGATGTTTCACTGCCTCTTTATTTATTTTTAAAGGGTGTCAAAAATCTCTTATTTTCCACATATTTCTTTTCCTTTTTAAAAGAGTGTCAGAAATACCATATTTCCCGCACACGCTCTAAACCCATGGCCCAGGGTGGCCTGCCATATCTCTGTGCCGTATCTGTCAGCTGCGCTGGAGCTGACATGATGTACTTCAGTAATGCGGATGATTTAAGACGTGAACAACCATCCATTAAAAGGGGAACTGAGCTACTGGGGTTAGCGTTTTAAGTCAGGCTCTGAATCAGAGCAAAAGCAAATCGAAGCTTGAAAATAGCTGAAGGAAACTATGGGAGCTAAGTGCCCAAACAGCAGGTGTCATGAAGCATCAACCGAGCTTACAACCCAGTTCTTGAAAAGTTGTCCAGGGAGTCCTGTTTCACTGCTTCATGGATGGACGTATAAAACAGAGAGAACAGCAGCTGTGCAAAGAAAAATAACAACCTGATAATCAGGCTCCTGTTGGCATTAAGTAGTTGTGAGAGTCCAGTGCTTGGGTATCATAACTACAATGTAATGTGAAATATCCCTCTGTGGCAACATAAAATTCCTCCCATCTTTAGGAAGGGCACAGGAGAGAGCTCTCCTGATCTTCTGGTGATATCTAGTACCATTACTATATTTTTTAATCCTAATCCAGACACACTTATAGACTCCTGTATTACTTAGGCATCTGTGCCTATGTGGCTAAATTACAGTTTGATTGCCATTTACATATAATATTTATATATATATAGCTGAACCTTTATGACAACAAAACATGCAGTTAAAGGACTGACACTCTTACAAAACCATTATCGACCGATATATTGTCTCTTCTGTCCCACTAGAGTGGAGGCTTCCTAGTAATGCTCACAACAAAAGTGCTCTGAAAGGATGCATCTTAAAATTGCCTCATTGCTGATACTTTCAGTTTTGTTTCCCCATGCTACAACCCAGCGTTTGTGTAACTTACACTGTGAGTAATCTGAACACCTGTGGAAATTCATGTCTATAACTACCTTTGAGCTGGGAATAATTTTTTCACCCTGAAATTTATTCTTCAGTGCAAAATATACATTGCAATGACATAAAAATGGCAGAGAAGAGTGGAAGAGTAAGAATGCTTTTGAACTGAAGTCTCTGACTTGAGTAGTTCCAGGACTTGGGCAAAAAGTATGTGCTGGCCTAATGAGTGAGTCATATCATATCAGGAGAACAACCATGTCTCTGCACTTTATAGAATTGGGAGGGCCGTGTGATATCTAGTTAGAATTGTCATGTGAATATCATCTCTATTCCACTTCACCTGCCCTATTCTGTCAGGCTCCCGAGTTACAAAGCAATGAAATCGCGTAAAAGAGGCTCAGAATCACTTATTTCAAATGATACAAACTTGATCTTTAAATCTACTAGGATTATTTTTTATATTTTAGCTGCTAAGTTTGTGTCACAATAGAGCTGAGGAAGAGAAAGCAAGATGGTTATCAGAATTGTGTGATATTAACTTCCATTACTTCACAACCTGCTGTGAGCAGAAAGGCTTAGATGTAAAAGCAAACAAATCCCTGCCAAGAGGGAAGGTGTTCCGAATACGCAGGGTGGGGGTGGTATCAGAAAAAGTGCCAGTTTGGAGAGGGGGAACCTGTGTGCAGGCTGTGCTGTAATGACTATTGAATGACTGTTTGCTATGTGCTGTAATGAGTGACTATTTGTCTGCAAGTCACTTTGTACAAAACGAAAATATTTTCTTTCTAGAAGTTAATGCTAAACAAACCAACAAACCCACAATGAAACACATGAACAACAACAAACCTGATTCTTTTTCTCTCCCGTTGAGGATCAAATATTTTATCAAGTCACCATGTTCTGGAAAACACAAGGACCTGATAGTCAAAGGTACAAGTGCCTATTGCCTTCAAAATGTTTAAATTAATTGTAAGTATTCAGGACTGTTGGAAACAGTGTCCTTGTTCATACAGTAAGCAATACGAAATATTGCCGTGTCTGTTTCAGGAGAGCCCACGTGGTATGTACGTACATATAGGTCTCATACAGATACATCTGTAAACGCTCATTGGGAATGTTGAAATGCCTGGAACCAAAGAGGGAAGATTTTGTTTCACGGGCATCTGGGCCAACTCAATCATAGGTCTTGGGACTTTTGCGTCGAGGCCGGAGGTTTCCTCCTCCTTCACTAGAAACTGTACTTAGAGCTGGAGAAGAGCCAACCTGAGAAGAGTGATGAAAGAAAAGGGAAAACCTCCGCTCTATAAGCGGATGCCATTTACTCTGCACAGAGGGCACTTTGGGAAGTTAGAAGAGTGAAAACTGTAACCTTTTAATAACAGAAAACAAGAATGTGGGCCTTCGCATCGTCTGTTTAACTCAGGAGATCTTGGAAATTG
Source organism: Nesoenas mayeri (assembly GCF_963082525.1). NCBI lineage: Eukaryota > Metazoa > Chordata > Aves > Columbiformes > Columbidae > Nesoenas > Nesoenas mayeri. The sequence continues at coordinate 22,127,476 of NC_137547.1, forward strand.
TATTCTAAAATAGACTATTTAACACTGAAAGATAAAAATTGGTGCAAAAAACGTAATATAGAATGCTGCGTAAAAATGTATTATGTTATACTTCCATATAAATGTTACACTGGAAAATCTTGGAGAGAGGTAGCCTGCCCTTTAAACTTTTAGGCATTTGTGGCCTTAATTATGCATTTCACCAAGATTTTGCGTATTTAATATTTCCTTTTAGAGCTTTCAAGAGTCTCAATTATTAATTCCACAGAGGATTTATAGGTCCTCTGAATATCCCTTAAGTATAAAGATTGTAGACTCATCAAATACTGTTTTCCTCCTTTAAATTTTCACGATTTCTATATCAAATAGGCAACTGCAGTTTTAGAGTTGCAAGTGGAATATTTATCGCTTGGGTTTCTCTGCCTTTCCAAACAGAAGCAAATCCTCCTGAAATCTGTATCATCCGATATGGTTACAGAATGCAGAGAATTGATCTCTGATTCACGAGAACCAGGTTTTCATATTGCATGGCCAGAACAATAGCATCTCACCTAAAGACGCTATTTATAAAGTGAACTACCTCGGATGGAGAACAGTGTTAACCAGAAGCCCATGAATAAGTCATGGAGCCTAATTTTCTGTTATTACAGCCATTGTTTAAAAATGCATGTCTACCCAGGACTTTGTAATGATTTTTTATTACTTAAAAAAACTTTTACAGTTCTTTTTTTCTCCTCAGTTATTTCATTACTTCTTCATTAGCTTTGCTCTCCTCCAGTGTTTGTAGGGCTTCCCAAAACCAACCAGCAAAAAAAGAAAAGTTAAATTGCCCCTGAGACTATCAGTGCTTTAGATATTTTTATGCTTCCTTCTTCAAATGCTTTCACCATGTTATGCTTTGGCATCCATAGCAAAACCCATTAGCTGTGACAGGTTAAGATGCCTCTGCAGACTTCACCACAAAGGAACTGAGTCAGTGCCAACCATTATTGCTTACAGCATGCCACACCATCTCTCAAATGCAGCCGAATCTTTAACTGTGCTCTTAACTTTCTGGTCCTGTGAGGGCAGCTACTCTAATGACTCTTTTCAGTTGTTTGGTAGAGAATTTTCAGTCCTGGCTATACCATGATTTCGGTGCATCAAGGACATTCCTCATCCATTCAGCAGGTCCTTTATCCACAGCACATACGGAATTGTTGTAGGTTTAGAGAGTGCTCATAGATGAAAGACACAATATACTAATGAAATTTCACTGAGTTTGGTAACTCCACAAGCAATATGACCCATCTCGTACTTCCTACATATCTTTGTACTACCGATGAAGCTGCTAACCAGTCCTCTCTGGCATTGCTAAGTGGGCCCCAGACTTCACAGAATCCCAGACTGGTTGAGTTGCAGGGACCTCTGGAGATCATCTAGTCCAACCCACCGGCTACAGCAGGTTCACCAGAGCAGATCACACAGGAAGGTGTCCAAGTGGGTTGGAATGTCTGCAGAGAAGGAGACTCCACAACCCCCTGGGCAGCCTGGGCCAGGCTCTGCCACCCTTGAAGTAAAGAAATTTCTCTTCATATTCAGATGTGCTCCTGTGCTTCAGTCTGTGCCCATTGCCCCTCGTCCTATCGCTGGGCACCACTGAAAGTTAAAAAAGGTGCGTGAATATTATTATCCTCATTTTAAAGAGGGGTCAGATGAGCCATAGGAAAACTAAGTGGTCAGAGGTGAAGCAGAGACAGGGCTGGAAACAGAACAGGTTCACTCCTCCTGAATCCCCATACAGTTCCCTCGTCCATTGAAACATCACTTTTCTGAGGCATCTCCTTTTGAATGCCTCCTTGCAAAGTTGTTTTTTTTTAATTTCCTTAAAGTGAATATTCATTTTGAGAATAACTGACTACAGAGACTCGGCTCACCCTTCTGCGGTTCCTTCTCGTAGCGCTGAGGATCTGTTTGCAGAGGCCTTTCCGTATTGCCGTTGTTGCTCCTCTGCAGAGCACCAGGCGCTTTTGGTTGGAAGCTCAGCGCCACCGCGTCCCGCTCTGCGGGGCTGTGCCCGTGGAGGTGCCAGCTGCCGCTGGAGAGCTGCGATCTCAATCAAGTCTGGAGAGCATGAAACGTGCCGCATTTTCCTAGTGTGCTCTGTTCCCTGAATAACATGGAAAGCTAATTAACGTGAACTGGCAAATGGGTTGCAGTATGTGCCAGTTCAGCAGTGCCGAGTCCTCCTTAGCGTTCTCTTTGCTTCCATCCACCACAATAAATCCAGACTATGTTCTGAAACATCCAGTTGAAAAATATCCTTACTTTTAGTGTTGCATAACTTATGTTTTGACACATGGTGTGAAATCCTGATACGGGGCTCCCCACAAACCACTGCAGAATTAAAAGAAGAACAAGAATTAGGTTATGATGTCACTTGTCCAATTCAGAATTTTGTCAAATATGTAATAGATTGGATTTCCTCTTTTGGGAAGGTAATTTTTAATTATCCATCGTGCTAATATAATTAACTGCCTTCACAACTCGGCTTCTAACATACTCACATTGCTAAAAATCCGGTTAATTTTAATTCCATTTTTCAAGTCCAACAGTGCTCTGTTACCTGCCATTAAGGGATTATTTAGTAGCTTTAAAATTATATTGCTGGTATTAAATTCCTGGATGTAGGCCCTGGAGTTTTAAGATGGACAAACCAAGCTGAAATTCATTAACATTTTAAGAATTACTATAATTATTACAAATTTTAAATTGCTACTTTGTTTTTTTAAAAATACTTATTTTTGGCTATTTTATAGCTACAGCTCTTACCCAAGCCTGATAAATATCTATAAAGAAAGGAGAAGCTGTGCTAAAAGGAGGAGGAATGAAAGAGTTTCCACAGACATTTGTAAAGCTGAGACTCTCAGGAGGCTGATACTTTGACTCTCCAAATGAGCATCACGAACAATTGTTATACAAAATGAAATCTACTGTCTATTTCTGAAATGCTGTTCAGCCCAAGAGGTATTTCTTGCAGGTCTTGAACCACTGCTTACACGCCACATCATTATTCAACAAGACTTTTTTCCTTAGAAATTACCGAGTAAAATTGTGGCTCAGCCAGTGGGGGCTCTCTTCTCATTTTCAGGGTAAAATAAGTTTATTGCTCTGCTTTACTTGAGTGGATATAGCATAGCCAGCTCCTCTAAGACACTGATGGGGATTGTCTTCTTCCCCATGCAATGATCAACAGGGTAGCCAAAGTCATGATAGTTGTTCCCATTAGCATCCCTTGAGGGTAGAGAGATTGAACACTGCACCTATGTGATCTTTTATTGCAACTGGGGGGGAAAAAAAAAAAAGCTTCCAAGTTCTGTTTGATTTCTAGGCTTGCAAAGATTAATTTGAGTGCCTGGGATCTGTGAAATCCTCTTGCTTGAGCATTGCTTCCGAGAGGTGGTTTCACCTCTGATGGTGTTTGGTGTCTCACCCTAAGCAAACCATCCCGTTTCTCCTTAGTTTTGTTTTGGTTTGTTTTTTCCTTCTCGCTGGGGCTCCTGAGTCCAGGCTCGGGTTGGTGGTTCAGCTTTGGGCGGAGATTTACAAGCAGTTGGGTCAGTGCAGCTGAGGCAGGAGGGTGCCATGGAGAAGGTAAAACTGAGCTTAGGACTAACTGCAACCACCAGAACAATGCACCATGAGGTTACTCAGGAGGGTTTGACACCGCGTGGCCCAGAGGAGTCTGAGATATAGGTTAGGGATGTAGAGCTTTATGATGGACCACAGGGTATTGTTTAGGGGCGCAGGGAGGGCAGCTCACCTGACTGGTTGAGATTGAACTTGTCCATCAGTACGAACATATCCTGTGACTTTAGGTGCTCTCGCGCTGACCCAGCCCAGGAAAATACGGACTGCAGCAATTCAGCTTAGTTATCTGTACCTGTGTTTAGAGGTGTAAAACAGATATATGAAATGTAGCATGCATCCTTTTAATTACTGGGAGATGAATTAATTATTTTTCATAAAATGTGAGGATGGTGTTGGATTAGAAAATTTTTCATCTAAGTATTTTTTATTTAATGTTTAAAATGTGCTAAATAATTTAAAATTAAAAAAAAAAAAAAGAAAAAAAAAAAAGAAAGTATATGCTTAAGCATATTCTGCTGACAGTGCACTGAGTCAGGAGGTGTTTCACGGCCAGTGCTATGGCTTGAATGCAGATGATTCATGCAGACTTCAGTCACACTTGGTCCATGAGTCCTTAAAAATATTGAGTCTGTTTTGGCTCAGTAGTGCTATCTAAAAGTTTACAAGGTGCGAAGTGTTTCTCGAAGCCTGCGAATGGGGAATTACACTTGAAGATAAAGGTGGCTACTTGCAGCCTGGCTGCCTATCAGAAGAAACACCCTGCAAATGAACAGAGCCGCGAGAGCGGTGTTGTGCAGAGCAAACAGCAAGGGAGCATCACCGTGGTGTATTTCTGCGGCGGTACGGGGGAGCATCACCAGCCTATGGTGTATTTCTGCGGCGGTACGACTGAACCTGCATTGATAGCTAGTGGCCAAAATGTCACGTTTGGAACAGGACTTGGCTGCAGCCATTAGCGACTTCTGCTTGATAGCGGAGTATCGACTTGGATTCTGCTTCCTATGGCTCACACTTTATTTGTTCAGGTTTTTTCCCTTTGGTTTGAAGTCAGGACTGAAGCGGGGGGTCTGCCCTCCTCTCCTGCTGAGCGGAATCCTCGTTGTTTTGTTTTGGTTTAATTTGTCAGAGCCGCTGTTGGGAGCGGGAGCTCCGTGCGTGTGGGAGATGCCGGCAGGGCTCTCCGCACGGGCTGTCTTGCTCCCTGTCCTTGGCTCTAATGCAGCAAACACTTCTCTTTGTTTTCCACCTTGTCTGGGCTTTCAGAAAAGAATCAGCGGGGAAGCCAAGTTGCCCATTGTCATACAGTGCCACCCGTATTTAATATGTTGCTGAAGTGTTATAGTTGGGAGCAGGCTGCAACAGTCTCCCAAGGGTGCTAGAGATGACTTTATCTAAACACAAGTGAAGAAGTAGAAGTCTCAGAATCATCTTGTTTTGGCATCTTTCAGTCTCTTTATTGTATTCTTTGCTTTTTGCTCAGTATTCATCTCCTCTTTTTGCTGCCTTTTTTGAGAAAGCATCTCATTGCTTCAACAAAGGGAATTCACAATGTTTAACAAAGCATTTCCCTGAGAGGCACAGTAGGCAATGCTGGGGTATTTTTATTCTAAGATTTCATGGATTCTGATATGCTAGACTTGTCAGTACAAAATCACTCCGGGACATGACACTACATATCCATGCATGAAATTAGTTGGATTTAAATAAATAAATAAATCAAAAGATGTATTTTGAACACAGTGTAGTAAAAATCTGTAAGAAAGAATGGAATATATTGTGATCCATTTCCAGGTTTTCTGTTTAAACATGAAGGATTTGACTGGCCTGGGCCACAAAAGACGGTGAGTTAGAGGAAAGGAGTCATTTGGCTACACTTAATCCATGCCCTGGCAACAGTCAAGAATTGCTCCCCACAGTGTATTTGGTAGTATTTTTGTCTTGTGATTGAGGGTAAGCTGCAGTCATGAGATAACTGGGTGCAAGTTCAATTCACATGCTAACTCTTATTCCCAGAAGAGTACTGTGGAGACATTATATTAAAGCTTTCTTCTCTGTCTATACCTCCAAGCATCATTACCAGGCTCCAAAAAGATGTATGTACAGCTGCCTTCTGCTGGAGTGAACTCTGTATCTCATATAGTGAATTCCAAAGAAAGATGAATCCAAAAAATTTCTTCCTCTACTTTCCTTTGTCCTCTAAATACCAATAATGCTTTGTATTAAACAAAACTTCATTCAAAATTCTCAAAGTCCCTTGCAAGTCCTACTGCCACAGGCGGCTACTCATCATTCAGCTATACCGGTTGCCTTCAAAGGGCCGAATGCAATTTTAGGACTGTATAAATGTAACTACTCCTCCAGTTAACAGTCCTAAAATTACATTTGGCCCTTTGAAGGCAACTGCGAGGCTGATGTGGCCCCTGGTGAATGTGAGTTTGACACCTCTGACTTACACTAATCACTCATGAAGTTATTTAATGTAGTTTAGTTATTTTCTATTTTTAACTGTTCTTTAAAGCAATTAATTACAAACGTGCTAAATAAGATTTTTAGTTAATGAACCTTCAGTGTTTTCTAAAGTTAAAAATAAATTTTTCAATCAAAGCTAAAATTCCTAGGAAAGAAAAACGAATATATGTATCTATTGTAGTCCTGAAATAGCCATCTCACAGACAGCACGTGATGGGTATTTGGTTTACATGATTTTAGAAGATGGCTTTAACTGCAAGCCAGAGTGCAACTGTTTTTCGCATAGTTTTGTCTGTGTCTAGCATGGTTTCCCTTTTACTGGCTGCATTATATGTTATCCGTCTTAATTATTCTTTAAAATCATACCTTGCCATCAGGACAAAATGCAGCCTCATCTGAGCCCCTGTGGTCAGGTGACAAAATCACTTTTGCAGCTTAGGTATAAACTTTCTTCCACATCTGACCCTTTACTCTTGAGCATGGAAGTTGGTTGGCTATTTCCAAGCAGTAGTTACTAGCAGGGCCTTCTTTTCACCAATCAATCCATATCATTTTGCAAAGAAACAGAGCGTGCTGATGTTGTGATTGATTTACACGTTATTTATCTTTTTCTGCCCTGTTTAAGTTGGTCAGCCTGATCCTATTACATGATAAAAATCCTAATGTCTCAATTGACTTACTTAATAAACTGTGGGTTTGTCTGTTATTAGTGATCATCATGGTTATAACACAGCATGGAAATTTAGACCAAATTAAGTACATCCGCAAGCTGCTGGGTTCATCTGCAGTTAATCATAAGCATGCTGTTGAAGTGGGCTGAGGATTTTGCAAGAATATTTCCAGGAAGAATTTGTGGGAGGAGAGCTAAATATCCTTGAGTTGTTATGGGTTTTTTTCCACACCATAATCTTGGTTCTCCCAAATGAATGTTTATCTGAGACACAGTCAATGACTGAAAGTACAAAAGAGAGTTATAGCTCGAATTAAAACAGCTTTTCATGCTGCCAGTTCCAGGGCGCCAAATTTTTGTGACTGTAAATAATGAATGGAAGTTCCACATTGATACAACCCCCGCAGCCTCCCCTGCAGACTTCACAAGGCTCCCGGTTCCATCGTTCCCGTTTAATAAAGGCTCTCGTGGCACTGCAACAGAATGATGTGGTGAGATGTACAGCCTTGCATGTTATCAGATGATGACACACACTCTGAGCACCGGGAGTTATCACTTCCAGTCACCATTATTTCCTATGAAAATAATAGCTTCCAGTCACCGTGGGTTGCTCTGAGATTGCATTCATACTGATGTAGATTAAAAGTGAAGGGATTTCCTGATAATTACTGGTTTGTCTGGCACAAGGAGGCACAGATGGAGGGAGGTTTAATGCAAAAAAAATCATTAGAAAACAGCCCTGGCTTTCTGCAGTTTGCAGTGCCCATTCCTCATCCTTAAATACCATTGTGAGCTTCAGCTGGGATTTGGCGGCTGGGGCTGGCCGGTCATCCTGGAGACTCTTAAAAAGAATAAAGCAGCAAAAATGCAATGTAAATACGCGTGAACTTGAACAGCTCTTGCCCCTTGGAGTGCTGCCCTCAGGCCGGGCCTGTGAGCAAGGCCTGGGACAGCTGGCTTTCTGCAGGGCCATGGCGCTGGCAGGCCTGTCCTTCAGCCACAGGACTCTGAAGGCTGTGGTTGCCACAGTTTCTAAAGAGACTGGCCTGTTGTATTGTTGCTTTGCATGCTGCTAGTGAGATGGATGAATCTGATGGTGAAGAACACCCCCTGGGCCTGACAGAGTTGCTCTGTGCGTATGGCAGGTCACAGAATCACAGAATCGACTGGGTTGGAAAAGACCTCAGAGATCATCAAGTCCAACCCTTGGTCCAACTCTAGTCTGTTTACTAGATCATGGCACTAAGTGCCATGTCCAACCTCACTTTAAAAACCTCCAGGGACGGCGAGTCCACCACCTCCCTGGGCAGCCATTCCAATGCCTGACCACTCTCTCTCTAAAGAATTTCTTCCTAATATCCAGTCTAAATTTCCCCTGGCAGGTCTGCACTGGAGGAGTGAATGTGCTTGCTCTTTTTAGTAAAATCTGCTAGGTATCTACCACAACAATACAACTGGAAATGGCCTCTCCAAAACCGTTAAGAACATGTCACACACAATGCTGTCAGGAGCTATTTTATGAGCTCCTGCTTAAACCTCTGGACTGCAAAATCTACACATGTGAGCACTCAATCTGAGATGCAAGGATTTCCAAAGTGTGTTTTTCTTCCCACATCTTTAATGCCTCAAGTTTTGGCGCTTGGCTATGCAGTAGCGCTGTCCTGAGGCAGGTTAGTGTGAAGCTGCAAAGCTTCGTGAGATGGCAGCTGGTTGCACCCCTTCCAGGTCACCTCAGCTCCTCTTGTTGGCAGGGGTCAGAGTGACACTCAAACTCCTGCTTTTGAAGGCACCAGGAGACCTTTTTAACTGCTCTGCCACCCTCCAGCAAGAGACAGCAATAGACATATTGTTATAACTTGTTAAAGTATCTTGTATTACTTTTTTTTTTTGTTTAAAAATATGGTTTCAAACTTTTTTGTATGATACTTGAATAGTACAAGCCAGCTTCCCTCATGCATCCATCCATCCTAGAAATTAGTGCCTTTGTCATACTGATTACTGGAAGTTCTAGCGTCTTGGTTTCCCTTTTTTCCTCCTATAACTGGCCACCTAAAGAACCTCCTGTCTGCCCCGGGGCAGCAACCATGCCCTCCCTGCGCATCCTTGGCCACATTTTACCTGCATGTGGTTCCTTCTGCTGTTGAGGGGGGCTACGTATGAAATATTTTGCTCTCGGTGGAGGAGGGAGTGTTCTGATGGCAGAACACCAAGTCAGTTAGCTTTATCTCTGAGCTTCACACACACAAGCACTAACTTCACATTTCACCCACGGATGGTATTTCTTTTCCCGCAAACATCCCGCTGTATTAGGTTATCCAGCTGTTGGCTGGGAGCTGGGCACGGGGCTCCAGCGGGGAGGTGTGGGCGGCTCTTTGGCCCTTTTGCTGTGTTTAATTTCCTTTGGCTAAGCTGAGGGAAGCACTCAGCTCTGCTGCTCGCTCCGTAGCACAGACTCGGTCCTCAGTTCGAAGCCCCACCGCCAGCCCCCACACACATGCTGGCGCACCTGGATAACAGCTCTACCTGTTTACAAATTACCCCAATTTTCTGCTTGATTCAGCAGTAACTGCTTGCCCTCCCCCGTGATGTAATTAGGCCTTCAGAGTTCACGTGTGCCTATTATGATCTCTCTTGTGTTTTGTCTTTTTTTTTCTGTAGCCGTAATCATATATATATATGTATTAAAATTTCTTATCAATTGTTCAGCTAAATTATGCACAGTGGGCCATGCTAGCCCTCCATTAACATAAAGTATGCTAAACAATGTGTTTTCTTTCTGATAATTATGCTCTAAAGCACCAACTGCTTATTCTAGTGAATTTACCTTCCTTCTAGTTTTTCTTATTTCTTCAAACTTTTAGCCATCTTCATGGCAGGGCAAGTGCTCCTTCTGCTGTCAGTGAACTAGCCTAATTATCTTTTCTATTATCATCAGAACTTCCAGCTGCCTAATAGCCAGCCACTTGGTGTTGAAATGAACTATAACAGCCTGTCCAAGATGATTGTTTTCTGATCACGTAAAGACCCTTCCATCAGTCGGAACAAAATATTGCTTCCTAACCCCATCAAGGAGTTAATTGCATGATGCATGTAACCGAGCTGTGGAGGGAAGTGTTGTGAAGCAGCCTGCCTTCCCACTTTGCTGGAGTGCCATGAGCATCTGTGCTGGCCTGACTGTAGCTCCGAACTTGCAGCCCATAACCCCTTTCCTCCTTGGATCTGGAAAAGCAGCCGCCTCGCTCTGCAGATCCAAACAGCTGGATGAGGATCCAGCTGTTCGAAAGCACGAAACAACAAGAATAAAGTCTGAGGAATTCTCCTAACAGTCATTTTGTAAAGAGTTTAGTTTTGAAAATGTTGGCTTTTTTACTCAGGTTTCACTGGGCATCTCAGACATTAATATCCTAAATAGGATTTTCTAAAGGTAATTTGTTTAACTTCCTACGGGCCTTGTGTAATGAAAAAGTACACTTTGATATAGCGCAGTGTGCTTTTGAAGTGTTACACAGCTTACGTGGCTAAAAATAGGCAAAGCAATTCTTCGGAAAACTCTTAAAAGCAATAGGTTTCATTTTACCTTAGATAAGGATGAGTAACAACCTTAAGAAACTAGAACAATATGCTTCTTTCTTTGCCCACAAGATCAAAACAGACATTATCTTCAAGATACCAGTGTTTTTGGTTTTTTCCCATGGTGAATGAGCTAATGATAATATGATTCTTTAATAGTTTTTTTCTACCCAGAACAAGAATATCTGACCATAGCGAGTGTTAGTGATGTGTACAGTGCTCATTACCTCCTGGAAACCGCCGTGCAGCAAAAACTCAGGATAGGAAATGCTTTTTTTTTGGTCCTTATTGTATTCCTCTGAAATCTCTTTTTATTGAGAAAAGAGCAATTTTTAAAGAAGGGGGGCATAGTTGTTTATAGCACACCGCTTGGACTTGTAATGAATTTTCACATGATTTGAGATAAGGAGAAAACCATGTGTGGCGTGCTGGAAATCACCTGTGCTTTCTGAAGAGACAAATCCGGATCAGAAAGAGGCATCAGAAAAGCAGCTAAACCAATCTTTTGATTTTCGTAACGAATTGTTTCAGAGTATTTCAGCTGCATCAGTGTAAGATTTATAATGAGGCTCTCTTGGACTTTTCATTTTCATGCGGTTGACTAAAACGCTTCTAGATTTTTACATTTTAGGTCAAGATTTAATTTTTGCTCGTCAGAAGAAAAGCAGCGCTGGTTTAGCATGGTGGCAGTTGTAGAGGCAGGAGACTCATACTACAAACATGAGAAAATGATATGGGTGTCAATTTTGAATATGTAAAGTTGTGTCAGTCTGTGAATGAAGATCCAATTCATTTTTATGAAACTTTAGACTAATTAGTTTTATAATTTGCACAGTAAGGTAATGTAAATGTGTTGCTACTGCTTGACTTTTTGCCTAATCCTTTGAGTGGATATTTAATCTTTTTTTATATATTAGAATTAAAGTAACTGGAAGATATGAATAATTAATCTAATTATATGCCGATCACTTTAATTTCTTTAATGTTTTAGATAAAAAAACCCAACTTTACAAATTGGTTTAAGTTGGAAAACCCTTTTAGAGGATTTTGTATTTCATCAGTAAGTGCAATTTAGAGGATCCAAGCTCTGGAAGTGCAACATTGCGTTTCCCTTATGCAAATGGCAGTTAATCCCGGAGCTCTGGTGACCAGATTCTCAAGGTGCGATTCATCAGTTCATAGCTTGAATTTAACAAGTGAGATTCGCCAGTTGAGGAAGACAAAGAGCTTTGAAATGCTGAAGCCCAGCAAAGGGAAATGTTGTAATGAACCAGTAATCTGCTTATGCACTATGTGGACCAAAGGACTGGAGAAATGCATCGTGTGTTGTAACAAGGACTGTACCTTGCGGAGTGGAGGACAGAAATTCACTGTATCTACAGCGATGATTAGGTGGATCTCTAATTATATATATATATATATATATATAGTGCAAATGTGAAGTTATAGATCAACTAAGAGCTAACTAGTTTGCATACATCTGAGCATGCCATACATATGGAGTGCTGACTGCTTAACCTGTGGAAAATATAAACCCTGCACAGATCATCACAAGTGTGGGAGTTTGTATCTGTCCTGTTACGATCAGCTATTTTTGGTGACATCCATAAACGCTTCAAATTCCTTGGTGTTTTCAAAATTTTCCATGTTTCTTTTGTTCTCCCTTTAAAATGCGCATCATCCTGTGTTCATAGAACGAGCAGCTTTGGGCCGACTCGTTGGCTCTTTCCCTGCAGCCTGCTATTCCCTGCTATATGACTTTGTCTTCTGGGTTTCTCTGTTGGTTTGCGAAGGGAAATGAAAGTACTGATCATTACAGCAGAATTAAAAATAGCTTCTAACAGCTTAGGCTGAGATACAAAAATAGACTCTCTTCCGGCTTATTCTGTCAAATATAGTGGGAACCCTAGTAAGGTAACATCTGTGAAAACTTCATTCTGGGTTTATATCTCTTTTTTTTTTCCCAGAATATTTCCCTTGTGTCTGCGTAACACAATAATTGAAATCAGACTGTTGATTTTTTGCCATTTTAGATAGTTTGCCATTGAGCTTTCAAGAAAGGTCATTGGTCTTAAGAACTTTATTTCCCATATGATGTTTCACTATTTTATGATGTATTTATACATCATGGCTTAGGGAAAAGGACACGGTAATTATAGGAAATTTATAGACAAATACATAGTAACATAAATGTTGATCTTCCTGTGCATGAGATTTCCATACGTCTTACCTAGTTGGTGTCCTAGTGACGAGGAATTTGTCATTCGCAAGGACAAAGGTAGATTTTCTGTCCTGTGCTATTGAAGTTAAGGCATCCTGCTTGACTAGTGGAGAAGTGCAAAATGTATTGTGGTGGCCAAAGCAGCTGGACAGACTGTGAAGGAAAATAAATACCCACTTCTCAAACAGGAATGCCTTTTTCTTACCCCACTTCTCTGGTAATGGCTGTGACATCAGGCACAAAGTGAAGGAGGAGGCACTAGGCTAAGTTAAGAAGCCTGGGAATGTGTATCTTCTTGAAGTGGTACAAACAGTTCGGTTCTTCTCTCGCTTCTCTAGTGGGTTCATGGCATCTCTTTACAGTGTGGACCCTCATGGTAGAAATGAGACCTGATTCTAAGAGAGGTTTTCTGCAAGGGCACTGCAGAGCCTGGACACGTGCAGAGCAGTGCAAATAGGCAGGATGGAACCTGGGGCTTCAGTTTGCATGTGACAGCTGGTCAAGGAGGATCTCCAGACTCCTTGTGGCCGCCTTTGTTTCCAGTCCTCACAGCCTGGTGAGAACTGTCCGTACCGAGGCTGGGAGGGAGAAGAGAGGCAGGTCTCTGAGGACGTGCCACAGCACAGCCTGTGGTGACACGGAAGTTTCCTGCACAAATATTGATTGTGAAACTTCTCATAGAAACTGGTTATTGCTTTGGTTTGGTCCATGAGGGGACTGAACTTAACAAATATTTACGCAAAGAAGTAGAAGCGCTGCTGGAAGTTCCAGCACTTCCTCTCTCCCACAGGTCTTTATTTTTTTCTAGAGTCTGACGATTCTGCTTTGTAGTTTATCCCTGTTAGTACAGCATATAACATGGGCTTTGCAGAGGACTCTAAGACACAACCGCTGTTTATTTTTAATTGTGAGATACACAATTGTAGACAAAAAATAATTTTGTGCTTGTTTCTTTTATTTTCTCATCACTCAAGCAATTTTTAATGTTACAGCTAAGGTCTGCTGGGGCAGGACCCTTTGGTAACCCACTGCTTGCCATCTGAACCAGGCGGTCCTCCCAGTTTACCTGGTCATTAGTGAAAGCAGCTGAAATTGTTCTGTAACCCTTCTTATCAATGTCTGTCTCACTCTTCTCTCAGTTTAGTGGGCTCCCCTTTCATCTCCCACAGCTTCACGTGCCTCTGTGAGCCTTCCTGGCATCAAGTTTCCCTCTTCCAACACCTGGCATCATTGTTTTGTGCCTGGGAATTTCCCACTCTCCAAATGAAGTTCCCTGCGGAGAAAAATAGTTCTTAGCTTCATCGTATCAGTCACCCAGTCAAAGTACGTTAGTTCAGGTTAACACTCTATTGTCTCTGGTCTGCTAAGTCCGTGCTAAGGGCCTCATCAGCAAAAGCAGATACACAAAACAGAGGTATAGCATTTTGTAAAGTAACAGCTCCAACATACCAACAAATTATCTGCATCACCCTTTTCAATGAATATATTGAAATTCCCATGAAAGCTTAAGAAAAAGTAATCTATATGATTGGTATGACTCCAGATTCAGTTCTATGGATTTTGAAAGGAACACGTGTAGAATTGTGTTAAAGTCCACTCCTTTAAAATTCTATAGGGTTTTCCTATGAAGAAAGTGTGTGTGTGGTAGGTCTCCCTATAGCAGGTTAATGTTTGTGTATTGTCACCCTGACTGAACCCAGCGTGGGAGCTGGAGTGGAGTAGAAATCAATGAAATAGCATTAGGATGCAATTGTCACAAATTATCAGAGAAGAAAGAAGACAACTGTAATTCACTAGAAGTAACACTTTACCAACTGCTCTCACTAAGCATTAGTTTAGTGTGTTTTCAATTTCAAGGCACTTTCTCTGGAAAATACTTGGTCTGTAATGACCATTATTATCACCATCCTAAGATTTGTAGAATTTAACCTAAACAAATTCCTCAAAGCTTGCACTTAGTTCTGATATGCTCCATCCTATTTATCCCCAGCTTCAGCGGCACTTGTGCTATGAGGATGATGCTTCATATTGTGAATACCGTATCATTGCCACAGAAAGCTGCTCCGGGTGTAGGCAGCCGGTGTTTGTGTGTGTCCTATTTCGCTCACAGTGCCCGACAGGACAAGGTCACTGCAGAGTTTCTGGGGGGGCCATTTCTCTTCTGTTTTACTGGCAGTCATCACACCCAAGGTTTTGTTACATCCCTGCGACAACCGTAACCAACTGGTCACAATACCACTTGCCATCCAGCGGTCCTTCTCACTCCCGGCATCTTAGATTTAGCCTTTCTTTGTGTCCTGTTCACTAGCAAGCAAATTATTGGCAGAATACAAAATTACTGCTAAAAGCAGTTAAATATTACCTAACTGAAAAATGCATTTTCCCCCTATGCATACTAGATATATATCTAAACATGTCTAGGTTACAGTGGTAATTGTCTCTCTGATGCAATGTGGTATTTGCATTGTGTCATTCATCATTCTTTTTTCCAGGGGAAGGATCACTCGAGGGGCTGGTTATGTCTTTCATTTCCTGGTTATCCAGTCATCTCCTGCTCATGCCAGCAGGAATTGAAAGCTATTATCAATATTGAGAACAGGATTTATGTGAAACAAGGATGGGATGTCAGTCAATCGCCTAATAGCAAATCGTTCATATCCCAGTAACCACCTCACAACTATCACTTTGTCCTGGGGCTTAATAGGGGATCAAAGGCTAAATCATTACCAAAGCAAAATTAATCTCCATGCCAGGTCAGGATGGAAACCCCTGAGGAATGTGACCATGTGCGAGGGAATGTCTGAATAAAGATGAGAGTTTTCTTTGAGCAAGCTTTTGATCCAGCTCTGCTCTGCACAGGACACTCGAGTCAGTACGTCTGCCGAACTGCACTGAGAATGAATTCATTTATTTAGGAAATAAAAACAAAATCAAGTCATCAACAGATTGCTTCATATCTGATTACAAGCTCCGCCTGTGCAGGAGTGAGCTGAAGCCGACCATCTCAGGAAGGCAGCGGTGAAGTCTGGTTCAGCGACCAAGTTACCAAGACTGAGACTCAAGACTGTAGAGCTGGGGGTCCAGCAGTAAAGTTTTTGTTGTTCACGGTGTAGGAAAGGATAAGGGGTGTAGGAAAGGATAAGGATCACTGTCGAGGGGGGAAAAAACAGAGATTTGAATAATCGGGGTGGTAGGTAGGACTAAAGAAACCAAGGAGCTACTCAAATTGATAAGTGCTCTGGTGTGATAAAGGACATTACATGGAAATGCCATCGCCTCCCAGCTCCCTGTCTAGGCTGCTGCATTTATGTCTGATCAAACCTATAATTCTTTTCCCGTGGTGTAAATAGGTCCGGACAGGTCTTTGGTATCTCTACCATACTCCCTGGACACTGAATCTCAATTTAGTCTTTTGTCACTTTTAGAATTTCTACTTCTTTTTCTCTCTTCCCATAAAAATAAGTTGGAGTGCCTGCTTTCCCCGAGGTCCAGCTTTAAAGGTTCTCTGGCTACAACTTTTGTCCCTTAAGACTTGTGATATTTGAAGAAGGCAGAACCTTGCCAAAATGAACCACCTTAATTTTAGATAGTGTGTATCTGTTCATTGCAAAATGCCTATGCAGCGTCTCTGCAACGCTTTCCACACCACTGTTGATTATTCTTGAGGATCTGATCACAGACCATTTGATTTAGGTTCCCTTTTTGAACATATAGCCTAATTTCTGAATCCTGCTATTTTCCATCACTTTAAGCCAGCTTTCTTGGGGTCTTCCTTTAGAAGTCCCTCAGTATTGCCTGGGGAAACCTCCTCCATCTCTGCAATGCTTTCGGAGTTTTTATTTCTAGTTTCTTCTCTATGTAATAGCAGAAAATTTTATTCCTTAAAATCTGATTCACTTTGGAGAAATCTGACTTATCTAGGAAGTACTGACCCTTCGGGCAGTCGAGCACAGTGAGCCTTGAGCATGATCTGTTCAAGGACAGATGTGCTGGGATCACTCTCTTGTCATCTTAGCACAAATAGCATGATGCAGAACACCGCAAGTCAGTCAGAACGTATGAAGATTCAACAGCGCATAAAGTGAGAGTATAATTCAATGCTTCAACATGGACAGATTCCTGAAATACTGACAGAGGTAAGGAAAGGAGACAAGAAGTTTGATTTGCTGAGAAATGTAGGAAATACGCTGAGAGGGAAGGACAGATGGCAAGTATGGCAAGACAATTGCATGTACATCTCCTTCATTTCTGTTTCTGGCTGAAAACAGAGTGTTGTCTGTGAAGGACCTTGAAAATGGTGTCCAAATTTGTTTTGGACTCTGGAGAAGGTGTGGGATGAGGGCTGGAGAAGATGTGAGATGAGGGCTGGAGAAGATGTGAGATGAGGGCTGGAGAAGATGTGGGATGAGGGCTGGAGAAGGTGTGGGATGAGAGATGGAGAAGATGTGGGGTGAGGGCTGGAGAAGCCATGGGGTGAGGGCTGGAGAAGGTGTGGGATGAGGGCTGGAGAAGGTGTGGGATGAGGGCTGGAGAAGCCGTGGGATGAGGGCTGGAGAAGATGTGGGATGAGGACTGCTCTGTGACAGAGCATTAGAGCTCCAAGCAGACTCAGCCGAGGCACCAGGAAGTCAAAGTCAGTTCCAATGGATGTGTGAAGTTTGCAGAGAAACAACGCTGAAGATTGATTTAGTAACAGATGTGTTCAGGAAGAAGATTAGAGAGAAGTGAATGTAGGAAGAAAATCCAAATATCAATATGCCTGCAGCACTAGGAGTTTGTGTTCGGCTACTGAGAAGATTAATCAGATTTCAGAACACTCCAGCGGTGCGGTGCACGGCAGATTGTGCTCCTCAGCATACAAACCGTGCTACGCTATTTGCTTTTTTTGCAAAAAGCATGGTTATATATGCAAGTAATTTCCATTTTTCTGCTGCCTCATTTTTAACCCATTTAATAACCTTTATGATCACAGTTCAGTCAAGTAGCAGCAATCGTGCCAGTAACAGCATTCCAGCTGGGTTAATGAATACACACATGATTTCATGAAGAAATAGATCTTTTCTGACCCAATTTCAACCTTGCCCGTTTCAAGCTGTTTAATTAGAAGATATATTGGGGGAAACAAACACCCATTTATGCAACGTTAAAAGTTTAAACAAATTCCAGACGCAATTATTTTAGGCACCAAGTGTCTGTGATTGGTAGATGTAGGTAACAAATTAGTCTGTTAGCTGCAAACTTCTAATTTGTGGCACAGTTGATAAATGCCTTTCACAGAACAGATGCAAATAACCAGACTTCTGTGTTCCTTGAGTCTGCATGATAATAGGTTCTTTAAGCACCCTGCTAAGAATTAGGAAATTAGTCAAATGGGATCATATTTAGGTTGAGCTAATACTGCACAGCTGAATTTACCCACCATTATCTGTGGGTATAATTGGAGACAACTGGTTTTTGGACCAGCTGTGCAGGTCACAAAAGGATAATAATGGGGGCCCAGCCTTGCCGTGTCAGATTGATAAATGTTTATGGCAGCATGTGGCTGGAGGAGCTGCCTTGAAACAGGTACCGTTTGGGGTTATTCTTTTTTTGAAGATTCCTAGAAATAAATACGCCAAATTAAATGGTGTATTGATCATCGTTTCTGCATGATATGAGTCACTGTAATTTGTAGGGGGAAGAGAGAAAGGGTGTGGTAGGAGGAGAAGCATCTGAGAAGTGCCAGATAAAACTTTCCCACCACATCTAATCTGTTTTACACCTTTCTGGTAGTAACTCTCCCTGCAGTTTCCTCACCTTTCCTTTCCCTGGGTGGGTGGGTTTGCATCACTTTATGCTGATATTGTGTAATTTAAAGTGCCACTCATGCACTTCTAAATGTGTCTCTGGCTCTTTTTAGCATTTAGGCTTAATTTGTTTGAATAGCTGTTCCTGGTATTCTGACAAATGTTTATTTTAAATGTTACATCCAAGTACAGGTCTTTACTACTGCTAACCTATAAATATGTTAACAGCTACGCTATGTTTAGAAAATACAATGCGATATTAATATGAAATGGATCTTAGCTGAATCCATTAGTCCTAAGCAGGTAAACAGAAAAGCACATTCTGATTTTAATTGCAAGTAATATGCTTCATACTAAATACCTGTCTTACTTTTTGCGCACTTTAACCGCACTCTTAGGATTGTGTGTCCTATGTATGTACTGGAAATTACACTTTCTTTAACAAAATTCATTATTTGTGATGATAAATAGACAACCTTCATTATGTTAACTAGGTACCACTATGCTTTAGGTTTAAATTAATGAAAAGAAAATGTTGGTTCTGCTGAGTACTCGCCTTGTAGCACAGACCCGGATTTAGCTGGTTTTGTAACAGAAAGGGGGAGAGGTGGGAGAATAGATCTGAAAGGTGAAGAAGAGGGGTTTTAATCTCATTTTAAATGAGTTATCTTAATTATTTTCCTGATAGTTTTCCTGAACTTGACAGGATTACATTTGCAGTAATGGCCAAAAATAGTTCTGGACCCCCCAGCACACTAATTTTGCTAACAGCACAGGTGTCACATTGCCACCTCCTCTTCGCTTCTGCTTCGTGGCTGTTGATCCCCAAGTCTTGAAAAGCATAGAGGGATTTATCAGGGTGTTGTGGATCTCGCGTGTGCAAGGGCCGAGGGCACGTTCCGTCGCACAAGGGGGCAAAAGGCTGTTTGAGGAGCAGCTCCAGCAGCCTGGTGGCATCTGCCGCCCTTCTGCAGGCGCATTGAGAGCCATCGCATTTGCAGCTTGTTATTGTCGCACAACACGCGCAAACTATCTAAAGTGTATAAATGCAGCACCCGAAGAGTGTTTTATTATCGAAGTAATTGCTGTATTTTCTAGATTAACACTTGTTAGTGGAGTGGACTGAAATCATCACCTGTTATCTTATCTGCGAGAGAAGTTTTATCTCTTGAGGCCCCCGATGTTGCTGAAGACAGCAGGGACTGGTAACACCAGCTCTCTTCGGGCTGTCGGCCTCCAGAGCAGCACGATCTTGCTGTCTCTGCTCAAGATGGCATTATAGAACTGCCTCTGGGATCCGACTTCACAAAAGATCCTTTGGAATCAGAATTAGTATTTCCACCCAAATCCAAATAGGATTTCTGGTCGGTTCTTTTCCAAATTAGTGATGTTTCTGGATGGTGTGGGAAGGAGGAGGGGAAGACAACAGTTTTAAAATGGTTTTATTGAAACTTAAAGGCAATTATTTCTGAATTCCCATTTCCTTAATTAAAAGTGTCACTGATTTGTATTTAATCAGTACTTAACAAGCCTTATTGTGAAGCGAAAGAGCTAAACAATGTCTGTAATAGACTGGGAGGGTTAGCTGAACTTTGTTTAAATACAAAGGGAGAAGTGCATCTGCTGAAGAACTGAGCCTTTCCGAAGTTTAGGACACTCACCAGTGCCATCCAGCATAAATCACAGTGCAAACTGTGTGATTATACCCTGCAGGGAAATAGACTGTGTGTTTATGGGGCTCTTCACCAAGCACTTAGGAATAATCTGATATAAAGCAGCAGGGGAGGAGAGTAATGACAACTTCAAATTAGTTTAATGAATGTTTACATTAAAAAAGCTTTTCTCCAAACCTGAAAACACAAAGTGACAGTTTCCTCTCCAGACAAAAACACCCTCGACTTCTCCTTAAAGTACTGGCCATTGGGAAGGTGGTGTGAGTTTAACCCTTTCAGTACAGCGGAACGCAGTGTCAGTGCTTTGCTGTCATAGTGCAAGTTGTTAGCAACTGAATTACGAACACCAGTACCTGCTTGGAAGCTCATCTGTTTTAAATCCCACTCATCTCAGGGAAGGAGGAAAAAAGAAGAAAAAAGGTTGAGAATGTCATTATTGTAAAAGAACAAACATCTCCTCAAAATGAGCTTCATCGGGCTTCTGGGGAGCAAATGCTCAACGTGTCATTGACTGTATTCGTTCAAGAGGGATCTGCAAGTTCCTTTTCAGTTTAAGCAAAAGGTAACAAGCTTATTTTAAAAAAGGGGGTAACAATGTAGAAATAATGTGATATGTCCAGTTTTCTTCTCAGTCTCAAGAGAAATAATTTATCAAAATTCACACACACAAGGTGTCACTATATATACTGAACTCTTGGGGAGTTTGGAAGAATGAACAATCTGTTCTTCTGAGGCAAGTGAGATCCTTCTATCTGAGAAATTACTGTGCGTTTCAGCTCCAGCATGATACCATTTTTCATTGCCGCAACATACGTTCATGATATGTTTTAAACCTAGTTTTGTGTTTTGTATCGGATAGAGATTGGGTTTTCCCATTCCAGAGTAGATGCGAAGTTTTCCACTAAGAATTCTGCAAATAAGTATATTTAAAAGGAAAAAAATGAAGACAACCACTTTTATAGTTGAGGTTCAGGTTAGAAATAAAGGTTGGAGGTAAGTTAGAAGATAACTCACAGTGTTTTGAAGCTTCCTCAGCAGTTATCTGTGGGAAATAGTTGTAGGTGTGACTCTTACCATACAGTCTCTTACTGAGTTTTGTTTGCCTTTTGTCCAAGGATGTGAAAAATTAATAACAAATCAAGGACCCGTTTTTCTTAAGGAACGTGTGTATTTTTTAAGTAGCCACGGGGAGCCCTGGTTTTAGACACTAATTTGTCAAGTGCCATGTTTGCAAATGTTTTTCTCAATGTGGTGTGCATCCCACAGCAATGCTTGTTCTGCAGAGCTTTTGTGTCTATGTCACTCACACATACCAAATCATCTGTGATCTGAACTCTTTATAGTTATTGCTAATGTCCTTAAGAACAAGATAAAGACTCAGCACTTTCACGTGATGGAAAGAAAAGCCTGTGCTCTTGAGAAATAGGTAAAACCACGTAGCACAGTCACGCAGGCAGCTTGTTTATCATATGCTACATGTGATGTGGAACATCTTGAACGTAGACCAGATACACCGTGAGAGCAAATCAATAGAGCTTCTGGAATCAAGTGTGATTGACATTTGTAAAGTTGTTAGAAAACGTTGCAAAGTATTAGAAAAAAGTGTCAATAACGCGTGTCATTTCAAAATAAGGATTAAAGGCTGGATGGTGCTAACTGGGAAGCTTGGAAGCCCCTCGGGTTGCAGAGCACTGACTGTGGTCAATGCAATAACAACAGTTTCTGCATAGGTGGGAGGTGCCATGAAATATTGTTTTCCTTATATTCTTCTTAAGCTACATTTTTAGCTTTTTTTAGTGTTATTGCATGTTACAACCTACTCTAAACAGCCAAGCCAGTGGTTACTATAATCGAGTCCCTCCTGTTTTGTCAGTGGCAATATGGAGGCATTTTACTGAGTTTTTAAGTGCTACAGAAAGTATGTTTTCCTCTGGGAAGCGTTCTAAGAGCACATTAGAAAACCACACTATTGATCTCTCTGGGAATTTCCTGCAGTGCTTTTTGGCAGTCCTATGGCCAAGCAACCTTGTCTGTCCCTCTGGTGGGTGGAACACGCCGTGCGGATGGGCGAGCTGCGGGCCAGAGCTGCGCGCTCAATGGGTTTCCTCCACTGAATTCCCATGTAGCCTGGTTCGAGTCTTCCACAATTAGAGCATGATTTCCAGAGAAGCCAAGCACCCATGCTGTAACCTGTGAGCAGCTGAATCTGTGAAAGCAAGTCATAAAATTGCTGCTGTTACAGGATGCTTCTGTGTTCTTTTTAGGGAATATGGTTTTGTTCATGCTTATCATTTCTATTGCAGTCGTGCCTTTGGTCATCAGCTGCATCTGGCTGAGAAAAATATTTAAACATATGCTGGACTGGTTACCGAGTCGCAGCCGTGGTACATGGAATTCCCTTTCTGAGCTGGACTGGACTGCAGCTCCAGCATCTCAAAAGAGCACATGGCAAAGTTTGCTTTATTTCCAATTAACTTGGTGGGTGCAGGTTTCCAGTACCCGTGGGGGCAGAAAGCCCAGCCCTCCCTCCTGTGCAGACCCTTTATGGGCAGGGTGGTGCTGTTTCATGTGTCCTCAGTCCTTCCTTAAGGACGAGAGTCGGTCCGTCCGTCGTCTCTGTCCGTCCATCGTCTGGGGCGCGCAGGGTGGAGGTTTAGTGCCGCGAGGATGTGTCGTAGCCTCTGTGTTTCGGGCGGCTTAGTGTGTGTTTGTTGTATCCAGCCAAACTATGTGAGTGTTGTGTGAGCGTATCTCAATTGCTCCATTTTAATATCCAGTTATTTCAACAGAAACAAAGGTGGACTAGCGTTAACCCATTTTCTTGTGATAAGACTTTCCCAAATGTGACCCTCTCCTGGATGCATGGAGTTTAATATTATAATTAAATATAAATTAAATTACCCTGTTTTACATGCTGTGTCTACTTCATTTTAAAGCTCTTGGTGAGTAATTTGATCGTCATTTATCAGGAGATAGAGCGATACAAGTGATATGAAAGACAATTTTGTTTGCTGTTGTGTTTGTTCATAGAATTCTGTAAGAGAGAGTTGTAGTAAAGAAAGGGAGAGGGGTTTTCTGGCTTAGTGTATTTCTGCTCAAGACAGCCTGTATCTGGATGTAAAAACCTCAGCGTGATTGAGTTTTGAGTTGCCAGCTCTTTGACGCGCTCTGTGTAGACACTGTAAGCTTCACATTAATCATGACCGAGCTGTAGCATGACCAACGAACACCAACTGTAGCAAGAGAGCCAAATGGTTGGGAACATGTTCAAAACAGCTTTATTCCGCTGATGGAGAGGACTGCTTAAATAGGAAGCCAAATTTAAAAAATCCCAATGTGCCATCAGAATTCTTCATATGTGCTTTTGTTATTCAGCCATTGCACAAACCTGAAGTACGCAGACCTGGGTTATTTATCTCAGTTGATTGGTATAGACATGCGAAAAGTATCCATCTATCTTTTCTTATGTGACTTCATTGTGCTAATGAGAACAGTCAGACTATCAGCTGAGGGAAAAAATGTTACCAAAAAGACTTAACTTCAGGAAAAATCCAATAGAAATTGTCTGCGTGTCAGTCATGCTCAGTAAGCTGTAGAAAATAGACAGGGAACATGAAGCAAGGGTGCCCAAGTGTTTGCAGGAATTAACATAGGAAAAAATTAAAGAATAATTCCATGCTGTTAAAGAATGTTTCTTTTCTTTCTCTCATTATTGTTATTCCTGAAATAGTTTCACTGAGAAGAAAAACGGCATTTATCCAAAATTTTGCTGTTAGATACAGACATGGGAACCCTGCAGCACGAAGACAAAAGTCCTTCTCCTCATATAGCGACGGTCAGGAGGGCGATGTGACCCTGTCCTTTTGTCCTCTGCTCCAGGGATATGTGCTGCTCAGGGTGTATTAAATCATACGCCCTGTAACCAAAACTCACCCCAGTGAGCAGCGGCGTGTACATTTACCTGGAGGGCTCCAGGTAGTCTGGAGAGGCGACCAGGGTTGTGCTGGGGCTGCTGGCAGGAGCCTGGACCCCGGTGTGAATAACAGCAGCGGATCGTCTGAATGCTGAGCTGCACTTTTCCCACCTCCTCCTGCTAAATTTGGGTTTAGGATTCTCTCCAGAAAGGGAAAACCCTACTCAGCAATAATCGATCCGTGCCTTTTACTATACACGTCCAAAGATCAAACTTCACAAAATAGAAAGTACAGTTTAACGCTCTTTCACCCACCTTCTCTGTTCAGATGTGCTTGACCCCGTTTTCCATTCCTGAAGCACTATGAGGATGCAGAAAAGCGCATGTAATGTAGTAAGTAGAAAACGCCTGACTCTTCAACCTTCTCAATAACCTCTGAGCACGAGAGAGGGGAATGAGGAGGGCAAAGTTTCTCAGTTATACGGGGCCCACAGAGGAGTCACCTCTGTGACACAAGAGGGAGGACCTGGGCACCTATAATTTATAATTACAGCTGCATTTGGATAGTGATAGAAAAATTATGCTTGCCACACATCTCCATTTTGTAATTTTGCTGTAAAATTATCACAACACCCTCCTGTGGTTTCCCGGCTGTATATGTGTGACCCTGCAAAGACAAGCTCAAAGACATAATGTAACGTGATACCCGTCGCTGGGCTCGACGACTGTGAAGATGCGCAGTTTGTGCCGCATCTCTGCCCCGTATCCAGCACCAACAAGGAGCTCATCACCTCACCAATGTTTATCTGTCACTCTCTCCCTTTTGTGTCATTAATGACTGGCTGACAATAATTGCAAGGTAAATAGGTGCTGCAGGAACTTTGTCAGTGGCAAAGTTGTTTAAAAGGACAAGAACTATTGTATTCAGGACTGAAAAGTTTCATATTCAAATAGTGTCCAGATTAAATAGTTTTTTCCTGCACTCTTTCTTGTCTGAGTGAAGCGCCTGAAGTAAGCAATGGATATTTGAAATGCAGGCACAAGCAACTGATAAGAAAAATACAATTACAACTAGCCCTAAAGATATTGCACTTAAAGGGGGATCACACTTATGTGCATTTAGAAGACAATATTAATAAAACACTTAAAATAACTTCATATTAGGGAATTAGGCTGTTATTTTTTAATGAAACTCTGGGGCCATTTTATCCAGACAAAGTGTTACGTTTTATTCATATAATGGAAATCCAGATAAAACAATCACATTTCTTTAGTAACTGGAAGCTGTGAATTTTAACAGTCACATTAATAGTTTTAGATAACTAGGAGAGCAGATTTAATAATTTATAAAACTTTCCATTTGGGACCTAAAAAGCCATTGTAGTCCAGAGGGCATCTGCTCCCACGCCAGCGCCGTCCCGGGACGGCAGCGCTTGCCCAGGGGCTCATCCTGCCCCTTTTGCTCTGGGCCCACACCCGCGGGGCTGCAGCCCCCATTGCCAAACCCGGCTCCTGGTGCTGCCCCAGCATCCAGAGCTGCCCTGGCCAAGGCGGTGCTGCGCACTGAGCACAACCCAGCCCGAGCGGGACGCTGGGGCTGAGCTCGCGAGGCCAACAACTCACCTGTTTCCCCCTAGATTTGCCATTTTCTCTGCTCATTGCCTTTTTCTCGATGGTCATTTCCCAAGCCCGCAGCGAGAAGGTGTGGGCTGGGACCCGTGAGTGCGGGCTGCAGCCTGCCCGCAGCTCTCTCGCTGTGCTGTGGCCATCATTCCATCATTCACACGGCCACATCTTAGATCACTTCTCTCTTTTTTTCATTCGGCTCTCTGGTTGTGCTTTATTTCTATTTTTGGCTATTTGGAGCAGTTTTGGACCCTGCTGTAGCAAGAGTGGTGATTTTCCACCAACCCTTCAGCACCCTGCAAGTGCGGACCTGTGTGGAGGTGCCCAAGGGCTCTGCAGGCACCAGTGTTGTACTGCTGCTGTGCAGAGGAATTTAGATGCTCTTATTTTGTTATGATGATAGAAACAAGTCCAACCAGGACATTTTATCAGATCTCCAAACTCTGTCAGCTGAGAAATTAATTGAAGGAAAAAAAAAATCCATAACTTAGAGTTCCTCTGAATCATTTGGCATTGGCGTGAACCTGCTGCTCAGAACTTAAAGGTTATGCTTGACTTCATTAAAAACAATAGTTGATGTCACTTTGCTAAGTGTCCCTGTGAAAACCACAATCGTTGTAGGCGGAAGGCGCATCAGCATTTGATCTTTGGGGTTTTTTCAGTGTTTCTGTGCAGTGGGAGGGATATCTCCTGCTTGCTATACACATTTCTTTAAAATTGTGATTATTGCAAATCATTGCTTTTTTTAAATTTAAAAATAAGGTGCGGCAATATAATACCTCCCAGTATATAATTCTTTAGGGGATCCTTAACAACATTGCAAAAAGGAGTACTGTTATTTGTTCATCATCATTGCAAGGCCTTTGTGTTCTGGCCTTCATACATAAATCACCACTGTTTTCTTTCATTTGTGTGTAAACTGACAGTGAATTTCTTTTGTATCGTCACCGGGTGGTCTTAAGAGCTTTTGATTTGTGTTTTCATAGAAAGCAGCACTGTGCCCTACGCAAACCTTGCACCGAGAGCCCACCCTTGCTCTCTGTGGGGTTTACATCGGTTAACCACTTGCTGCTATTTTAAAACACCACATCTAGAACATCATAATTTGTGAACTGCTTTGTGGTGGGAGAACGTGAGAGAAACACAAGGACGGATCACAAAATGCAGATTTAGAAGGCGTTATGTCATCGTTCTCCAATCTTAGAAGTTGTGCACCCTCGTTTTTCTTTATGGCGTAACAAGTAACGCACAAAAGTGCAGGGTGGATGGTGCGCTCCTGAGTTTTCGTGGGGCATGGGGGTTGTCTGCACGCACACCGGTTTATTTGTATCGGCATCTTTCCTTCATGTTTGCAAATCAGGAAGTTAAACGCCTGCATTTGCATGCACCAGCAAATAATTAGAGCATTGAAAGTGCAGGCAGTGTTGTCTCCTGAAGGATGCTCTTTGCTGGTTTTATTTAAAATGGTCTTTTCCTTATGACTCTGAAGCCCTCGAGGCTTTGCTGTGAGCGTGGCTGGCGAGGCTGGGGCGCCCGAAACATGAATTCTGACATAAGCAGGAGAGCAGCAGCTTTTCAGAGGAAGTGGTTGTGTGTTCCTGGCCTTGCGCTGCGGATTTCTTCTTCTGTCGCGGGTGAGCAGTGCTGTTTCTGTTCCTACCCTGTCCTGGTGTTTGCTGCTGTTGCAACATCTGCTTCTTGGGGCAGATGATCTCCACAGACCCGCCTGCTCCATCCAGCACCACTGCATTTTGAGTGCTCCTCTTGACCCTACCCGCAATGACATTGGAGATGGAAGTTAATAGAAGCAGGATGTGAGAACACTACCGAATGTAGTTGTATCCTTTTCTTTTGTCCCTGATGATTTTTTTTTCCATTTTGGTTCTGACATACCTCTTAACCAAGACCACAGTTACTTGTTTGTTTAAGAAATAACATCTAAATGGAGCAATTGATTTGTGGATATCATACAAATTGGGTTTATGGCATTACAAATGAGTTTATGGCCATCAACACAATAAGAGCTATATTAGCAGCTTTAGCAGCTTGCCAAAACCCGCTGCAAAAATTGAATGGCGGTAATAAATTCATGCTCCTTGCTAGTTTTTGCTGTTGCCCGTGGTGTAACTGTCCACTGGATAAGAGAATGACATAGTGTCAATCTAGGCACGTCAGGAAGGCTAAATACTCTCTTTTTAACCCACTCTTGTGTTTATCCATTCCTGTGTCCCGCTTCCTACCTGCCGTCTCCAGCACGTGGAGCCGCAACCATCCGCTCATCAGCTGTGAGCAATGAGCTCCCGCTTGCCCTGTGTCCAGCATCCCGCGCTGCTCGACTTCAGGCATCCTGGACTCTGTAGGTACAGAGCAGCTCCATCTTGCCATTACTTGTGGTCTAGAGTTTGCTTGTGCGTGGGTTCAGTAAAAATCAGGATTAAAAGCTACCTTTGGCCAAACGGTGGGCAGACGTGAGCTGTGGGCAAGCCGTGTGTGTGAGGCCAGAGCAGAAGGTCTTCAGGACTGCTTTCAGAGCCCTCGCAGCCCTGGGGGATGTTTTATGGTGGTGGGAGAGGGGATTTGTTGGAAATCTCTGCTGTGATAACTTTTCTTCAGAGCCCGCCCTACCCGCTGCAATTCTGGAAGTTTTGGGCAGGTCTGTGGCCCCAGGGGCGCGGGAGGGAGCCGAAGGCACCTGCGGGCACCCAGCCTCCCCGCTCATTTAATCCCCGGAGATTACGGGGCTCCAAAGGCTGAATTTCCCAACTGTTGTGCTCTGGCTGCTGCTCCTGCAGGGTGCAGGTCACGGGCTGTTGTTGGTGGGTCAGTGAACTGGCAGGAGGAACCATCACTGCATTCTATCCTCAAAGACGGAGTTGCTAACTTTAGGCAAACAGTGGTTAATCTTTCCAAGAGGGGAGATTTATAGTCTGGCTTCTAAGCATTTGAATTCATTGTTACAGCTAATGGACATCTCATATTGTCTTAAATCACTGGCTTCTTAGTGTGCCAGATAGTAATAGAAACCATAGAGCTACCCTGATTTGGCACCTATGTTTCAAATCACTTGCCAAAGGAACTTAGATGGGGGGAAAAAGATCAATTGAAATGTGTTTTTCTGAGTGCTTTCCCTGTGAAATGCTTTGTGGGGCTTGAACTCCTGAATATTATATGCAGCATACAGTACTATAGTAAGTTCATGCTAGCTACATGGTTGCTTTTCCATGTTAAATGAATTTATCAAATTTACCATAGAGATAAATATTGATTTGGTGAGAGAATGAAGAAATACATGTTGTAGACAGCCTGAGTTTTTTTCAGTGTGCCACCACTAATATATGTAACAGAATAGTTGACTCTGTCAATGAACAGTCTCCGGTAGAAGTTATCACTGTGTAAAGTATGGCCAGTGATTTTATATACATACAAAGTATGGCATGATTTATCGATGTATCTTTGCATAAACAGCTTCCTTCTGTGTGTGCTGTCAGCATATCACATTATATATCCTTTTGTGGTATGTGAGAAGTGAAGCCGGAGCCCCATGGGTGCTGGGTGAAGGACCTCAGTGCTGGTCTCGGAGCACGGGCCACACGTCTCGGGGAGCCCAGAGAGCAAATCCTCTGACGCTGGGCTTCCAAACATTGAAACTTGAGGAGGGTCCTGATCCTGCCCGGGATGACACGTCAGTGTGAGGTGGCTGCTTAGGGAGGTGTGAGATGAGCTGCAAGACTCTTCCCTTCACCATTGCATCTGCCTCCACACCAGCACAGCTCCTGTGCCACAAAAACACGAGTCCTGGCCGATTTCATGGTAACAGGCAGAGGGATTGGAATGCCAAAAGAAAGGTCTAGAGAGTTTAGCCTTTAATGAGATAACCTGAGAATTTTCGCAGGGAACCCATGATTTATCTTGCCCGGCACTCCTTGATGGCATAGACTTTTTCCTATTTAAGAAAGACCTTTTCTTTGTTCTAGGAAAATACCAAGGTGATCATTGCGCTGTATAGCAGATTTTTCTCTTGAAAAACTGTCTTGCACATGATTAACTTTATGGTGTATAATAGAGAGAAAGCTGCAAGGTGATGGTTAATGGCATCTGAAAAGCCATTGTTAACCTCAGCTTAGAGAGATTTACAGGGATCGCTTAATATAATCAATATGCTGATTACAGTGTTATAAATAAATGTTTATGAATATCAGTTCTTCAGCGGAATAGAGAAATATTTAATATACATGTCTGAAAAGCTTCTACCTCCTTTTCCTCTGTTTAGAAAAGTGGGTACTTTTAGCAAACAGATTTTCTGCTGAAAGGAGTTTTTTGTTTTGAGTGAAAGTTTTCCCAGTGCCGTTTGTTTGTGTACAGATATCTATATATACACACAGGCATACGTGTGTTTGTATACATCTATATATTTTTGTATATACTGTTCATTTCCCATACCATCTTAACTATTGTGTGGGTGGCTGAACAGAGCAAAGATGAATGATAAAGTGATGTGGGAAAATGCAAATGTGCCACACCGGAGAAAACAATGAAAAGACGAGAACACTGGAAAAATAATAATTAACAAAAAAAGAGCCAGAAGCAGCAGGAGCGACGCGGTTACGGAGGCCGCCGCAGCAGGAAGCAGATAGAGCTCTGCTTTCGCTCTGCTCATGGGAACCCGCTTGGAAAGTGTTGTGGTACAAGTGTGCGGAAAAAAAGAAGAGAAAGAAACATGAATTGAGCTATAAATATCTGGTTTTCTTTGAAGTTTTGTGACCAGCAACTAATGTTACTGGAAATCTCATAAAGAGTTGTTGTTTGATGAACTCTGGTTTGGCCGAGTGGTGCAAAGCAAAGAGAAGATGAAGATGAGCTCGTCCCCAAGGTGGCTTCTGGACACAGGTTTCTTTAGCCCCTGTGGCAGGTATGGAATAAGTACAGGCAAAAAGCCCTGTACTCTTTTCCTGTGCTCGTGATGCTGGCTACAGAGGTGCCTTTAAAGTGACAGAACCTGACAACAAGGGAAAACCAGGTGTATTTGTAAGGACAGTGTCCATATGTTACATGTCCTGTTAGTGAAAACGAGATAGGAAGGTTTGTTTCCTCTGTTTATCCGCAGTCTTTGAAAAACAGGCTTCTTAAAAGAAATAAGCTCTGGAACAGCAGGCTGTCATCTAAGCTTTTTTTCTCAGATTAAAAATCCTATAACTTCTAAATAAGCAGTAGGCCAATAAATGGACTTGAAGGTCACAAATTATTTTTCAGAATTTATAATATCTGGGGAAAAAAACCTGTTCTCTTCTCTAAGTAAGCCTAACACAGCGTTAAGCATGTTGTTTTTCTTGTCAGTAAATACCTAGCTGTTACATTCCAGTTAGGTGCCACATTCCCCCTTTTAGGGAGAGATGTCATTACAGTGAATATGATCATATTAAAAGTCCATTTAAAGCTGGTAATGATGCTGGAAAGCTGGAGATTCTACAGAAATAATCTCTTATCATTTCCACACTGAGCAATTTAGGTGGGTCTGTTACAGCAGCTATAGTTGCTAATTGTAGTGGCTTCCATTTATTTAGCAGGCTTTGTCTCAAATCTTTTACCATCTAGTGGATGCCCATTCTAAAGTGGTACGCAGCGTTGTGTGTTTAACTCCAGAGTGTAATTAGCACAGGGCAGTTGTCGGGATTATTTTCCCAAATACATCTTTCCAACCTGCAGTGGTGTATTTCTACCGTGTTTTTTCACTTGGTACCCAACCATCCCAGATTTCCTGGAGAGAGGGGATAATCTGTACTGTGTGATATTGCATCAGATAATGAGCTTGGTCCCTCCTGAGGGCTCTTCCACATCTGGATACTCAGGTCTGAGCAGTGTGGGTAGACGGGCAGGGAGGATAAGCACATCCTGTATCACTTGACTGGATGAGACGAGCATCCCCGGGAGAAACCATGGGCAGCAGCGCAGCTCCTGTGCTGCTCCACAGCCCCACGCTCACACTGGACAAAACTCACACTTACAAAGTCTTCGTAGGTTGGGCACATCTGCAGATCCATTGCAGAGCCACGGAGCAGCAGGATTTGCAGCCTGGACATCTTCGTATCCCCTGATAGAGGGATGCGGAAGAAACTTTGCTTAGAAAAC
This sequence comes from Nesoenas mayeri, assembly GCF_963082525.1. Taxonomy (NCBI): domain Eukaryota; kingdom Metazoa; phylum Chordata; class Aves; order Columbiformes; family Columbidae; genus Nesoenas; species Nesoenas mayeri. The sequence continues at coordinate 22,159,139 of NC_137547.1, forward strand.
CTCACAAAATATCCCACCTCCCTCTCTGGCCTCGCAGAAAGACCTAAGGCCTTGCCTCGTGCTATATAATAGACCTATTTTGCCAACGTGAGTTGTAGTTCAGGAGGTGTAACTCATTGAATCAAGTTTTATCTATATTTTTGCTAGTGCGGTGTGCAGCTACTGCAGCAGAGGACGCGGTTGCCGGGGTTCTTGTTTTGCAGGCTTTTTGAATTGGCTGCACAACTGTCAGCATCGTGTCCGGGTGAGTTTCTTCCTCCAGCGCTCGTATTATGTGCTCTGGGGGCCCTTGTCAGCTCACATTCAGCTTGTTTGCAGACAAAAACTACCAGCAGGGAATGAACTGTGATTGAAATTGAGATGCTGAGCTACTGTACAGACTCTCAGTGAGACGCGGCTGCTTTGTATACAAGTGTCTGAGCTCTCTGGGACTGCCTTTACTGTTGTTTAAATAAAACCCAGCTCTGATTGGTTTGCTGAAAAGCTCTGCCTACCCTCAAGGCCCTGTTTTGCACTCAGATTATTAAAAAATTAGCTGGAGGCTGTGTTTGGAGTTTAATTCACTCCATCACTTTTCTTCATATATAGATGTGTTTCCCCCTACAGCTGCAACCTGCAGAAAGTAGCTTTAGTGCCGAGACATGCTGTCATCTAGCCGAATCAACCTAAAATATGTGAAAGACAATAGATTTGAATTGAACTTCAGGAGGGAAAGAGAACTTCTCCTTGAGTTGTTATTTTAGATTCATTCTCACCACAGTTCAGGGCTGTGAAACAGAACCGAGGGGAGGAAAACCAGCCTGGGACCGACTTCTAAACACAGCTGCCCTCTGACATGTCATTAAATACAGTAATTCTTCCATTGCGCTCTTCTTGTAACAAAAGACATCTTCAGAATTCTTAGAGAGAGGAGTTTGGGGGGATGAAGCACTGGGTGAAAGTCTGACTGTATTAAAAGCCACTGGGACCATCACAGTTGCCTTCACTGTGCCAGATTTCTGCCCTCTGGTACTGGTTTTAACTTGTGTTTTATTCTTTCCACTTTGTTTCTCCCACAACATTGAGCTGCTGCCTTGTAAATGAAATGTATATTAGAGTGAATCATCAGGACAGCAAAGTCCTAGGCTTTTTTGAACGCACCACTAAGCACCTTATCTGCATCTCAATATCTTCACAAATCTGAGGCTTGGGGAAAAAAACTTAATGGTGCTTTATTCAGGCAAGCCCAGGATAGAAATGCCCAGCACTCAAGTGTTACTTTTGATTGAGTTTGCACACGCATGCAAATGTCTTGCACTGGCTTTAGGAAAGTGCTAATTTGATTTTCAGGCAGAAGGTTGTTCAGTTTCTGTTTGAGAAGCAGCGTGGTAGATGAAGAAGGGGGCTCCAGTGCAATGCCGAACTCTCAATAAGGACACACACAACAATATCGTTTACATTAAATGCATTTGTTTTTTTATGTTTTGGCTGCTGGGGTTTGTTTGGTTGGTTGGTTGTTTTTTTGTTGTGTGGGGTTTTTTTAATATCAATAAAATGAAGACTTTTTAGTAGGCGGAGGTTTGGGGGGTTTTATTTTGTTGTTTAGTTCTTTGCAATGTTTTGCATGTTACGATATGACATTGACAAAATTATATACCTTAGGGCTTCAAATACTATTTCAGAAAAATACAGACGTTTCTTACCAGAAATCCTGTGGTACAGTGACTGCAAATTTCATACAAAACAATATTTGCATCAGAGAAATGTTGCTGCTACTGGCATGCTGAAAACATCAGTGTAGAAGTTACTCCAGATTATGCTAAGCTTGATTCTTTGTGAAAAGAATTCCGTGATGCAGTATCTGCAATAACACGGATATGAGACCTGATGGTGCAGGAAGGCTCCTTCACTCCACATTTCCCTGTTCTCAGTGCAAGAAAAGGTGCTTGTTTTGTTAATCGTTAGGTAGCTGATCCAATTTGCCTATTCTCATTTTTAATCCTATCAGAAAACACACTTGTCTTTACCCCAGAAAACAGGTCTCAATAGAAAATACACCTCATTTGGCACTGAAAGCAAAGCTGCAGACTAACTGAATTCCAAGAAATGTCTAATAAATATTTTTCTTCTGTTCTTGCCAAATAGTATCTTAATCCTTGATGCTTAGCTTTGGTTTTACCCTTTGTCGCTAATGCTGAGCTTATGGGGATTTCATCAAATAATGGCAATATTCCTTTATGAATTATCCTTTTTGTACCTAACCCTAAAGCTGGTCTTTCTCTGCCTGTGTCACTGCGACCGAAGGCAGAGGGGCCCAGCAATTAGTACGATTCCCAAGCAATAAATCAGTTAATCCAGTTCTGTACATGATGTAGTCATTATATGGTGGAAAACTGAATTCATACTCTTGTTTCGGGTGGGCTGCACTGGTACAGTGAACACTGCGGGCTTTTTAATATCCTTTGTTTGTATTCAGAAAAACATAACACCCTCCCACTGAGAAGCAGAAATCCTCCTGTGTTCTCGTGAACATGACATTCAGAAATGCAATGAGAAGAGATGTTGATGTTGGCAAGGAGCATGGAAAAGGCATCTGTGTGCCACCACTCTCCCGAGAGGAAAAGAGCAGTGTGAATCCTGGAAACTTGCTCACAAGTGCTTAAAACTATTTGAAGGCATTTTCTGAGTACAAGGTAATCAACATATGGCTTAACTTTTAAAGGGTTTGAGCAAATTAGCTATTTGTAGATGCCGGTTGGCTCTTTTGTCCTTAGTGCGAGGGAATAAATCGCGTTCAGGCTTGTGGTGTGATAAATGGAGAGTGACCGTGCTCTCCCAGATGTGTTGGTGTGACTGGGACCCTGAAGGCTGAGTGCAGTTCTCATGTCTCCCATGTTCTTCAGATGCCTGTGAGTTAGTGACAGGCCATGGAATGGCAGCGAACTGCACCCTGGTGAACCTGCTGAGATGGAGGGACGGGGGGGAGCATGTTCTTCAGAGCCAGGGAGCCATGGCCTCACTTTCTCTTCTTCATGGAAGATTCAGTATGTTAAATCTGTGGACCAAGGCAAGAGAGCTGTGGGTAACGCCCGGGGGGAAGTACGTGGGTTGAGCTGTTTAATAGACACTTGGATTGTCACCCTCATCTGACAGGAAGCAACGTCTTTAATTAGAGTTAATGAAGAACCTCCTTTAATTCCCAGATGGCAAGAAAGGAATATGAGTTCATGATTGTGCAGCTTTGTGCGGCCTTTGCTGTTTAGTTACAAACACCACTTAGAAAGAGCATTTGTAACCTGGCCTGTAATTCCTGCAGCCGGGTGTAGTGCGGTAAGTACCCGGGGTAGCGTGGGTTTTCTCCCTAAGGAACTGCAGCAATGAGCCCTTAAGCTCAGAGAGCACTGCAGTTGTAAAGGCCTTGGAACAGCAAAGGTTTCAGTCTCATTAAGAGAGCATTTCACAGTTTTCATTGTTTAGAAATATAGTTAATAACTACATATTCTGTCTGGGAAAAATTAATTATGGAACAATTCTTCTGTAATCCATGTGATACCTTACATAATTCAGTCACTGAGTATAGAGAGCTGGCTTTAATAAAGTAAATAGAGGGTATTCAATATGTAAATGAGCTAGTTAAAAATATACACTAATGGATCATTAACCTCTCTTGAACTTACATTCTTAGTGAAAATCACGTTAAGTGAATGTAGGATTATGGCAACACAGACCTGTTAGGAAGGAATCCCAGTGAGCACGCGGAGCTGGGGGACACGGCAGCGGGGGGACCAGGCGGGACACGCGGCACTTTGTGAAGCTCTGGAGACTGAGTAGGGACCTGGGATGGTGCTCCCGCTGGGCAGAGAGCTGGTCGGGCGCTCACCAGCACAACGAGCCCCTGTAGGAAAGGAGAAAATGCTCATTTTCTCTATCTCCACTTCCCTGCCATGCTAGGAAGATGGCTTTGGCAACCACACACATCAAAATTCTGCTTTTCTGCATACATTTATACTCTGCAGTCTCTAGATGGACCGTGTTCAGCTCCTCAAAAACGGGAGGGCTAAGAAGTTGCAGAGGTTTGTTTGGCAGCTCTTTAGAAAGCCTACAGGTTGGTGTGTTAGGCCCTTAGCCAGCCGACCAAGCACAGATCTCATATCGCTTTCATCTAGGTTACAGCTCTCTGCATGCCCCTCGGGGGGGCACCCATCCCAAAGAGCAGCTGGCTTTTTCTTCCTCAAAGAGATCCAGCTTTGCAAGGGCTTCTTTTGGCTGAAAAAAATCAGAGGCAACACACATTTGTTGAGCTGCGAGGTATTTGCGTGGCACTGCCCACACGCCAGCTCCAGCAGTTGTTATCTGCCTTTCAATTTCGCAAGCGCGGGATTTTACTCCTAAAAATAGCTAAAAGAGACCCATGTAGACCCGCAGTAAATAGGGCTCCTTGAAGCCACTTTGATCGCTATCTGCAGTTGTGTGGGTTTAGAAGTGACAAAGTAGATGTTGGTATCAAACAAGCGGTACCTTCGGCTTTGGTAAGTGTCTCTGGAAAGAAACTGCCACACGTGAAGGAGAGAGGGTGCTAAACCTGGGCCCTGTTGTCAACCGTGTGCCAGTTCTTCGCAGCTCAGACATAACTGAATTCAAAATCATCTGGGTAAGGCATCCAAAACGTAGTTATTTTTAACTAGAACAGTATATTGTAAAACTGTAGCTCACTTTGCATTTAATTTTTCATATTTTAAATACCCAGTTCTTCTTATAAATTTTTCTCTCTGTTCAAAGCAGAGCTTGACATGAAATAGTGCCCCCTCAGCCATTTGGAAATAAAGCAGTGGGGACCACTAACTGTGGCTGGCTTTGCAGCTTTAACTGGCCTTTATTACCATAGCCATAAATAGCAAACCGCCCCAAATATTACAGGAGTTTTGTTGGCTTTAACCAATGAAGTAGAACAAGACCTCTGAATACCCCATTAGTTCCAGTGCTGTGCTTTGACGACTTTGCATTGGCAGCTCTTTTTCTATACAAGTCACTAGCCTCACCCGTGTCTCTTAACAAATACCGTTGACAGGCACCATTGCAATTTTTCTGCATGTTCTGACAGTTTAATTCAGTACCTCCTGGCTAAGCAGCCAGAGCCTGAGGGGGTAATTCAGCACCTTGGCATCACACTGCTGCAATTAAAATAATTAAGAGAGTTGGGATGGGCTTACAGAGCTTTCCTTCTTCTGCAGCCTTGTACAGAGAGTGCACTTTCCTATTCCCTCATGGAGTGGATGCAGGAGCTTCCTTTACAATACGTGGCAGTGAAATTTTTTACGATGCTTATTTCCAGCCTCTATATGCAAAGCTGTTTGCATTCATGCCTAACAACTTATTTCCTTCTCTTCCTGCTTGTATACAACATGATTTCCTTTTCTTTTTTTTTTTCCTTAAATACAAGGGGATAAATACTTTATCTTCCAGCTGTGATTGCTTTTGATTAAGAGAGGTGAATAACCCATTAGCTGCATAATCTTAGTCAAATCATTTGCTATGGTGCTTTAGTAAGGACAATTAAGCATAGCTGTCTAATTCGGTGGGTCTCATTTCTCTTACTGAGAAGGAAAGAGAAATAGCAAAAACGAAAGCTGCTTCACTATGCCTTTACTATTAAAGGCAAAGAGAAGAGCCAGACGAGGTTTTGCGTGTTTGTGCATATACATTTAGAAACTCCTAATATATATATACGCGTGTGTGTGTGTTTATGTAGAATGGAAAGGATTCATTGTTTTCCTTTGTTCGCGTATCTCATACTGAGTATATTTCTACTACTTGCACATGTAGGAATCCTACAGAAGCACGTTTTGCTGAGGTGTATATCCCGTATCTCTCTAAAGCAGGAGATGTCCTGGTTTTACTGAACGGAAACCTCCCCGACACCTCTGGGCCAGCGTTCCACCTGGGAGTTCACCTCGTTGGCGGCGTGAGTGAACTCCAAAGGATGGAGATAAGCGTTTGAAAGGAGCTGCGATAAATATCAGCTGTGTGAAGTGAGCAGAAATACCCTGTGTCATGTTCAGCTCGTCTAACGTACGCAGCACCAGCAGGTATATCACACACTCATCTGAGCCGCCTTATCTGCACGTCCTGCGTGTGTGCCTGATGCAGCCTTTCCCTGGATAGTTCGTATCAAGCTCAAAAAATGCTGCCCCTGTATTTTGTCAGGCCCTGAAACATTAATCATGAGGAGGAAAAAATAGTCTCAGTCAACAGTATTGCGAGAGATTTGTTCTGTGGGTTTAGGTCACAGGTTTTCTGCTGCTCAGGAGACCTGTGAGGTATCAGCGGCGTAAAATGGGAGGTGGTAACGCGCTGGCATTGGGCTGGTAGTCAGAGGCAGGCTCTAGCTTTGAAGCCACCCACCTCTAGCTGTTCCTAAGCCCACCCCTCAGAGACGCGGGCTGTAATTGGCACATATTGCCGTTTGTCTCCCTGCTCACCCATTTTTCAGTGACTGTTCTGTAAGCTGGGAAGCCAAGGCCTGTAGACACCAGCTCAGGCTCTGGAGGAGGGAAAGGGGTTGTTTCCATAGACCAGCTGGCAGGTTGGCCAGGTGAAGATGCCACTGCGGATTTGCCCAGGCCCCATCTGTGTCCCTCACAGGCTCCTGCGATCACAAGGGGAAGCAGGTCGTGGCTGCATCAGGGGGTGACCACGCGAGAAAAGTCTTTTCTCAGTGCCCTCGCTTGGGTAGGGAGGAGCACACTGACAGTTGCTCCCTTGGGTTTTTTAAGTTTCAGCTCGTAGGCTTAAATTGAACGTTTCTGCCTTTGGCAACTCTGCTTTCCTGGTTTTAAAATGTGCTTATTCTACCAAGGGGGGTGGCCCGACGTCTGGCGCAGTTTGGCCGGGCGGTGCATGGTGGGTGCAGCAGGCGGGTCCGGCTGCGCTCCCTCAGCCCGCTCCCTGCGTGCAGCGCTGCTCTGATGGCCATGAGGGATCAGTGTCTCGAAAAGCGCTTGGGCTCCTTCAAGCAACAAATACAAAAAGCTAGTGCTTAATATAAACCGCTACACCTGTTGAGGATTCTCTTGAGGCCGCTCACATTGCAGCCTGACCCTCACAAAGCAGTCTGTGGCCAGAAGTAAAACCCATTCCAACCAACTTGGTTGTTGTTGTTTTTTATCAAATGTATTAAAAAGAACATTTTAAATGGCAATATCTGTTCGTTGAAAGGCAAGGTGGCTCCTCACTGTGCACTGGTGCGGGGCTGCAGCTCAGCGGCGCCTTGTCTCATCGGGCAAGACTGGAGCGTCCAGGTGGGACTGGCAGGTTCCAGCGTTGCTGCTGCCTTGTGTTCACGTGAATCTTTCGGGGGTGATGGGGAGCGAAGTGGCTTTTATTTGTGATCAAAGTTCCTGATCACACGTACAAACGGGTTGTGCATTTCTGCCAAAGTGCTTTAAATTATTTGGGATAACTAGTATCAGTGCAATACCCTAGGTGATTTATCTGTAGGGACATTAATTGCTTTGCCCTTAACTGATGCTTAAGGATGTTAAAGTTGTAGTGGAAGGGGAGTGTCCTGATTTCCAGCGCACCTGCTGCACCCGCAGAACATCCTCACTGTTACCGCTCTGTGCATACGGTGACACGTGTAGCCACTTTAGTTAGACTTTCCTTTTATCTTCACAAAGCTGTGCCTAGGAAACGCGGCTCACCTATTTTACTAGGAAGAACCTTTGCCCATTTCCTGCATACTGAGAAGCGTCCCTGGTGTCAGCAAGTGATGCGGTGGAAAGAACAAGAGTCATCTCCCATGCCTTTCCTGTGCACCCTCCCTTCTGCTTCCAGGAAGGCTGCTGTAACTTTAAAACAGGTTTTGCAAAGCATCTACCTCCAGTAGCTCAGCTGAAATAAGAGCGTCTCCCGAGTTTAATGGATCAAACAGCAGTGATGGGTTTTATGGCTCTTTTTCACTTTAGGGCTAAGGGAAGAGAGAGCAGGGCAGGTTGGTTTTAAATTCAAGGATTTATGCTGTTAATCCTCCAGGCTAATTATAATTTATGGGATCCTGATAAATTAATATGCAGTTGCTATTCAAATGCGGAGAATAGCGTAAGGCAGGCATAAACAAGTCTTGTTCATTTTAAATTTATTTTCACCAATGGAGAATATTAAATAAAATGAACACTGGGGCATTTTGTGGGAAGTTTTGTTTTCATTATTTATCTTCAAATTTATGGACTTCATATAAAGATTTCCCAAACATTTCTCCCTCTAGTGAAAATCACTTTGTGACTTTGAGGGTCCCAAATGCCACGCAGCAGCACTAGTTGTAGTGTTCTTTTTTAACACAGATTTCTGGATCACTGTAAGAGTGAGAATGGCAAAGAAAACCCCTTGATTGGTTATTTTTAATGCTGTGAATTTAAGCGTTTATTAAAGTGAGAGGCTGGCAGCAATAGCATTGTGTGCATTGCTCTTTGAAGCTCTTGAGTGTGTTTAAGCCCTGCTTGGCGCTTTCCCAGCCCTGGGCTCGCTCTGGCAGGAATTGTGACAATCAAGAGGAGGGTGAGTGTTTGTAAAGTTATTTCTGTAGAGTGGCTCTGGAGCACAGATTATCAGACATTCAGGAGCATGAGCGTTGCACAAAATTTGTCTTAATCCTGAATAGCATCCGTGCTTTCAATAATCACAAGGTCAAAGAAAGCAGAGTCTAAAACAGTGGGAAATTTCTCAGCCAGAAGAGATAAATAACAGCGATTGTATAAGGGGGAAATTATGATGAATCAGCATGTTCCATTTAGGAAATCGCTGAGTCAGGACTGCCCACATGCTGTGCAAAGCTTGCCCTGCCTCCCCCATCCCATGCAGCGTGGAAGGCTTTTGGGAGACCCCCAGGGCAGGTGGAACAAGGGCTCACTGTACCCAGGTGTGTTGACAAATGGCGAGCGCACAGGGCTCTGCCGCTCCGGCTTTAAACCAAAGGCGAATTCTTCATCCTGTCAGTCTTTTTCAGCCTTCGGTTGATTTTTCTGCTTCCATAAACATGGCTTTAAGCAGCATCTTGGTTAACGCCAAGTAAATCTGACCATGTCTGATCCAGGATGCATATGATTGCCCATCAAGAGTGACTCTCTTCTGCCAAATAGCAAATGGAGGCTGCAGGATTGTTAATTAAAATTGTCGTTATTGAAAGTACTAAAATACGTAATTAACAGCTGGAAGATTAGACTGAAAACTGGGGAAAGATAGTGGCTTGGCCTTCTAAAAGCTTTGAGTTGTCTTAGGTGATGTGCGGCTCACCTGGTCCTGTGTGTGTTTGGCCACCTGAGGTTCTGCAGACTCTGCTGTTTGGCATTTTTATGAGATTTTTTTCTGAGGAGTTGGATAAATGTCTTTTCTAAACAAATTTCACCGTTTACATGGAAATTTAGTCACAAGATTTTCATAAATGGAAGTAGATATGAGTCTCCTTACCCTGCAGGGAAACAAATTGTACAGATACTTCCAGATATTGTTTGTTATTTTAAAGTATTTTATTAAGCAATCTGCACTCATTTTGCTCTTTAGTAAAATTTCCTAAAGTACCAAAACGCCTAATTGTGACTTAGCCTAAGTATTAGCTTGTACAAATGCGTCTGCTGCAATGATTTACAGCTATGGCTGCCATAACAAGCTCTTTTGGTTCAGATACAGCTTCTAATGATAAAAAGGGGACTTTTAGGAGTTCCATGACTAGTAGAAGCACTTTTCCCCAGGATGTTTATACACACTGGTATTTTTGATGGCAGAGATATGTCAAAAGAATCATTTCCAAAGAAAATATTTTACACTGACATAAATTCCGAGTGCAGAGTTATTCTTGGGCCTTGAGGACCAGGGTCCTTATTTTTAGTAGCAAGATACAGCCTTCTACATCACTTCAGTGCCTGTGAAAACATTGCTTTTTGCCTAATGTTATCATCTATTTCTGTAGCTCTAAGATAGAGTTTTACTTCTTAATTCACCATCTAATTACTGATACTTAAAAAAATGTGGTTTAAATTCATAACCTGACTTCCAGCTTGATCAATTTACCAGTTCCCAAGATCTCCGCAATTTTATTTTCCATAGGGAGAAGCTGTCAGCGAAGTGTTTTGAAATTGCTCTGCTCCGTCCAACATTTGTCAGGCAGCAAAGGCTTCTGTCCAAGTATGAGATGACCATATAATGGCATCAGAGGGTTCTGTTTGACAAACGCCGTGGTAATCAGTTCTAATTTTACATTTCCTGGGTGTGTTTGACGTTGCCAGATTCAGCATCTCTTGAGGGCTTTGATTAGTCATAGAGAAATGTAGACTGGAGGGGACCTCTGGAGGTCACCTGTACCCCCCATTCAGAGTGGGGCCCATAGTGAGGACAGGATTGGAAGAAAAGAAACAAACAGAAAGCAAACCAGCAACAAACAAACACCAACAAGCCCACACCCCCAAACTCAGTAGAATTTGGGCAAAACAGGAATGTTTGATTTGTGCTTCAGCCACTATAAAGCCCAGGCGGTGCTTTACTGATTTAATTGCGTCTCCTTTCTTCTCCTCCTGTAACTTGGCTTGTGTGGGCAACTCTACATGCACGCGTTTCCATTTTTGTGAGGGCTGGTTTGCAGGTTCAGTAAGAGATGTGGATTTTCTCATTGCATAAATCAGCCTGATTAAAACTTCTCAATGGGTTAGATAGTGGCATATGAACTTGTTCAGCTCCATTAAAATCAGGGTGGCAGGAACAGGCTAAGGCTCAAATTAACACACATCTGTCATGCCCGCGTATCAAAATATGGTAGAGTAATAAAGAAATTCCCAGTCAATTTAAAAGCACACTCACCACCTCCATTAAAAGGGTTGTGTCCCAAGAAAAGGAGCCTGTGGAGCTGAGTGGGTTTGTCCTGGGGGCTGTTGCGAGGTGAGGGGGAGTGAGCAATGGAGTGAGTCACGAAGGCTCCTGTGCTGGCAGGGGCTGGAGCAGCACGATTTCCCTTCTTCCCTCTTCCTTGTTAAAATATGTAATGTGCATAATAATATTCAAGCAGGGTATGGTAATTCTCAAAATAGAACTGCACGTATTTAATTAAGTACTTAGATTTTTAGGCTACAGTTACTATAAATATACTGTGCACTATGACAGAAATAGGGAATTCTGCTCAGAAGGAAGAACAATTGAGCAAAGTCGCTGAAGACATTGGGCGCAGAGAGCCAGAAAAAGGCTCAGTCTTGTGCTGCAGCCCGTGTGCTTCAAGAAGAGGGTCCCCAGCACAGATCAATGGGACTAGAGTGCTGCTGAGGTTGGAAAAATTGTCCTTAAGAGTGGCCGTGATCAATATGGCTTTGGCTTGAGTGTTGTTTTGCTGCTGAACGGTGGGACAAAGTTAAGCAACTGAATGACAAAGTTAAGCTAAAGGACTGTGTTGTAGCTACCGCTGGGAAAAGAAATCCGAAGGCAAAATGTTTGCAGCAGTTTGGGATGTTGTACTTTTTTTGCTTAATTTTCTGAATATTTCATGCCATAAGTACTTGTGGAGACTAAATTTGCAAATTAAACAAATATGTATTGAGAAACATGGGATAGTATTAACTCAAAGGTTTGGGGGGATAAATATTTCCACTCCAATTCTTGGATAATTGGTGGGTTTCAAGACAAAAACCTTTCATACTTACCAACCTAAAACATTCTTAGTGTGAAATGTTGCAGGACAGATGTTAACATTATGTCTCTGGCTCTGTGGAATAATGCAGAAAGTATTAGCATTGTGTTTTTCTATCGCTTGTGCATTTTGGTGCATCGGATTTTGGGATAAACTGTTGATTCGGAGAAATTATTGTAACTGAATTCTAATGCACTCCCAAATGCCAGCAATACTGGCAAATCTTTATGGTTTTGCCTCAAAAGTATTCACTTGAGTGTCTGACTTTTGGGAAATTTGTTTTAATGAATTAGTAAAGGAGCTGATTTCCCTCGTCTTCTCTTCAGCTTACCCCTCTGGTCCCCATCGTTGTAATGAGGAGGACTCAGGTTGCTGAATTCCATTATAAGTTACACAAAATGGGCAAATCTAATATGATTCCTCCCCTGTAGAATTAACATGAAAATCTATCGTAAATGGTTAATGTGGCATAACTCACGCATGAATAGAGTTCTGTGCTGTCTAAACTATATAAGCAAATACTGCTGTTGGATCTGAATGACATTTAAATAATATCACGTTTTAAAGGACTTTTTTTTGAACCTCCCAAAATGAATAGAGTACACAGAGCAAATGACGGGGGGAGGAACTTGGGGGCTTATTTCCAGTTGAAACTGTAAGGTAGAGTTCAGTGGGGAAAAGCAGGTTAAAGCCTGAGAAAGCCAGTTACTCACCAAAGCAGCTCTTGACTTTAATAATAAATAATATTGAATGTTGGGATATTAAAACAATTCATTCTTGGCAAAGCACAGGGAGGTTTTATTCCCCCCAGTAACTCTGGCCTGAACAAAATACTCCTTACAAGCTGCAGATTTTAATATAGCATCATGTTCCTACAGGTATAATAAAACAAGAACGTTAAGAGTATTAATTCCTTTAAAAGGGGTGATGAATCCCAGGTGCGGAGGGTGCGCGGGGGGCGGCGGTGCTGAGCGGCGCAGGTGCTGGCGGGGCTGCTGCGCCGCGCTGCACATGTTCCCGGAACACAGCTGTTCTCAAATCCTCTGCCAGGCGCTCCCAACCCTCTCTGAAGTTGTACCGCCTCTGGGCACAATTAAAAGCCGTATACTACATTTCATAAGGTAGTGTTAGAAATTTAGGCCGAGCCAAAAAGGGGGAGGGGGACGGAAAAGCGGGGAGAGCCCCTTGTTAAAGAGGAATTAACCCCTTTACCTTTGCTATTGAAACAATAAAGCTGCTAAATGCCACTTAAAAACTCCAGTATTAAAAGATGCCACATGGAGCCACAAAACAAGTACTATTTTTATTTAATATTGATTTTCAGTAATTCATTCACTAATATTAATATTTAATATTGGGGGTAAAATCTGCCCAGCCTCCTCCCACCCCGTTTCTCGCATTTTCTTCAAAAATATGTTGCTGGTGTATGTGAAAAATAGCTACACCGGCACAGGACGATGTGTGCTTCAAAATTGCTTTAATCGCAAAATATTCTGAAGCTAAAACACACAGTATTGAACATTGAGTGCTTTCACCTTCAAACCTTCATGATCACTTTACCACGGGAAAAATTTTGGGAAAACCCAAATGTTGCTAGCATTAGAAACATGAGTCAGTACCATAGTGTCTGAGCACATATGTAGACTTTGGTAGAGCCTCATGAGGAAGACCTGGTGGGTGTGTGAGCCAGAAGCATTCTGAAAATGTTTAATTTCTATATTTTTGGGTGCAAAATATTGGTAACTGCTTTAGAAGCCCCTTAAACAGTCACACAGAGCCCATCTTGGAAGGTCCTGTTGGCTTTAGCCTGATGATGCTGTGGTGCGGTTGGCCCGTTCTGTAGATCCGGGAAGGATTCATGGGTCGAAGGACAGCACCACTGTGTGTCTCACACCCGGTGTGTTCTGCTCGGTGCGTGGCGAGATCTCACGCTGAGCTTGGAGGCAGGATGCAGAATACAGGGCAGGCTGACTTACCAAGCCGCAGTAAACTTCATAGATTTTCACTATGGAAAAAAGGGAAAAAGACAGACTCAAACTATCCAAGAAGCGTGTTTTATAACTGTACGTAAGCATGCCTCAGAGGCAACAAGAATTCCTCCAATAAATTCTGTAGGACATGTGCCAACCACAGTGGGCACAAGTCTCCTTCTAAAGTGAATTTATGCTCTATCATTAAAGGAAAGTGAAGTACACTTCTGCAATGAAAAGAATTAAGAAAAAATATCTCTGTCTAGACAAACTTAATGGCAATTGTAAAGGTTTTCTGATGCTACAGCATAGTACTTGTTAGGTGGAATAATAAAACACAGGATGAATCTTATGGTATATAACTGTAGGCTATTGACAAGGTAAAGCGATAGGGAAGTCTTGAACAGAAGTGAAGCAATACCATTATCTGCCACCCTTTGCCATGGGTGGTGTGCACGAAGGTCTTCTGCACAGGGAAATGTCAAGATCTTATTGAAAGAACTTTAAACAGAGAATAGTTGAAGTAACGTTGGAATTCTGGCATCATTTAGTGTGTATGTCCCTGGGCTCTAGTTCAGGAGTATGCCTACCTTTAATCCATCCACAACCTACATTTGTATTTAAGTCCCACGGAAATAAATGGATCTTAATATGATTTTTTTACATTTTGATGAATAGGAATGGCTTACTTCCATATCTGTGGTTGAACTTGACTGAATCATTCCTTTATTGGAATGGCTAGAGCTTAGAACATTACTATTTATTGTGTTATGTGTTTATTATCCTTTTAAATTACTATACTGTAATGTGATTTTTCAGTGAATAATATTAGCCAGTTGGATTGGAAATCATAGCTGTGAGGGAGGCAATATGAAGGCTTCACCATTAAAATAATGCATATGCATTTAGTTTGTGTGGTTCCTGTAAAATCTATATCCATTTGTCCGGTCCAAAGAATTCAGATACTCTTTGATTAGAGAAGTAAGTAAAGTGCAATTTATATAGTGCCATGCAAGTAATGAACCAGGCGCTCTCAAAGTGTTTGATTAAACTAATGTAAATGCTGCATCAAATTGCAAAGATATGTATGCCATAAATTATAGGTAGATGTGACTGAAAAGCAGAGGTGAATAAACTCTTGTCATTGTGATTGTCTTGTTAGATTACTTATCTTTCACTTAATTTGACATTTAATGTCCTGCTGTTCTGATATGCTTGTCTCAGCTTGATTTTACAAACTTTGGCGAGGATCCTAGCCAGGGGAGTTCTGCAGCCTGTAGGACACCCACATGCTTCTTGTTTTGATCCTGACTACTGTGAATCAGAACTTTAACCGGAATCATGCTAGAATGAGGACAAAAAATCAGAATAAACTTGTTAGTCAGTTGTTAGAACACGTCCCTTCCCAGGAGAGCTCAGAGAGCAGAGAAACTACAGACAGCTGACTTCTGTTTTCACCTGCTCGATAAATGTTAACTTTAATAAGATACAGCAGTGCTTGTTTCTTTTCCAGTCTATTCTGAGTTTGTTGAAAGTTACGGCAAAGTCATTTTTTAAAGATTATTATGCTTTGTAAATGTTAACTTGATATCGTCGCAGTAAACGCACCTTCTGGTTATGCAGGAAACAAATTAGGAACATATGTCATGTAGCAAAAGCCAGTGAGCTGCATGCGGCGGTAGCTTTGGTTACAGGGGTTTCACGTGCATATTGAAAGGTACAGAAAATGCATGGTTATTGATGTCTGCTCATGTGCAATAAGACATGGGTGAAGTCCTCCCTCCCATGACAAGGACTTGTTGTGGACATTCATTCTCCTGAAGAGTCGGTGACAGGCTGTGGCTGGAAGTGGGGAGTCCATCGCTGTCCCTTCACCTCTCATTCTGGTATTGCTGGTTTTGTTTTCAGTGGCACACAGGACCTTTTGTGGCTGTTTTGGATGTTCACTTTTCAGCTGCCTTGACACCTCAGGAGAAAGGCCTGATTCAATTATAAGAATAAGCTATCCCGTGCCAGTTTGTGGAAAACCCACTCCTCTTGGCCCAGTGTTGTCAGGTCTGTCATCTCCATCTCTCTCTGTTGTTATTGATATCAGAAAACAGTGATAAAGGTTGATTTCCTTAAAACCTAAGCTGTAGTTATAAAAATGAAAAGGTGTGTCTGTGGACACGTGCTGGCCCACAAACCCAAGACACCCATTGACTTTTACAAAGGACTATTGACGCCAATCTTGTTTCATCAGTACACAGTCCACAGTCTCACTAATTGCTTTGGTGATTTCAAACACTGTAATAAAACTAAAATGTTTCAAGACATTTAGTAATGCAGTACAAAGGCTTACGTATAAAGGCAGTTGTGAGCTTCAGCGCAGCCATTCGGTTATTCCAGCATGTTTTGAAATGAGTGAGTCTTCTGCAAGCTGAAAGACCTGGGGAAAAGCTGCATCTTTGATGCTGTTTCTATATTTGTACATGATCCAGGACTTACGACATTAGATTTGTACAACATTATAGCCGGAGCATCAAATGCACGAACTCTCAGTGAGCTTCCTCATAATCAGTCTGACAATGATTCTTTGCAGTGGGAAAGTCAAAAGATTAGCTTTGAAGGGGAAAAAGAAAATCAATATGTGGCAAGTGTATATTGAATGCAAAGGCTGAAACAAACTCTCCAATGGCAGCTATATCTGGGAGGAGGTCTTCATTTGTCAAGTTTTAGTTCCACCGCTTAGCGCAGCAGATACAGGTGCAGCCACGTGCCTTGCTTTGCACTCAGCAGTTTGGGTCGATTGTGAATAGAACTTCTTTTAATTGAACGTGACTGATTACATATCCTGAACAGTTTCTATTTTCAAGCAACTGATCTTTTTTCATGCCGTCTTCAAACGTGATGTATCAATTAGATGAAGGAATACAAGTGTGCAAGATACCACTCTCTAGTTAAAGCTGTGCGTTCACTTACAACTTGCTGAAGAGTTTTGTTATTCGGAAACAAGCAGCGCAGTGCTTGGCCATTCTCAAAGAGTGCTAGAACATCACCACCTGTGAGACAGTTTGAAGCTTCCCTGCAACAAAACTCTAAAACTACTTGGAATTGAGTAGAGTTAAGTCCTAGCCAAATACTTGCACAGTAACCTGAGACAGAATGAATGGCTGTTATCAGCTGTTGCCTGTGTGTTTTGCTGGAAAAACAGAATGATTGCACATTTTCTTCTGGCATTGAGAGCAAAGGATAAACTTGAATTTAAACTTGATTTCCCTCCCTTGACTGATGTCCATTAAACTGGTTAATTACTTGTAAACGTCATTCCTTTCCCTGTCTCACAGATACAGATATAAATATACAAACACATGCAACTTAAGGACTGACCTAGCATAACACTGGTTTAGATTCGACTGTAAGTCCAGCGCAGATATACTATTTATAGTATACTGAATTAAAAAAATGATCTTACTGCAGTTGTACGTCCTGAGTACGTTTGAAGAGTCATTATATGAAACTTAATGGTTACATATATATATACTTAGAAGCCAGCGCATGGAAAAACATGTATTAAGAGACTATTGTACTGAAGCTAAGGAAGGAACAGCAGTATTCTGTTTTCACAGAACACTGTAAGGCAACATTCGTTGAAATGATGAGTTTAATGTATATTTTTTGTTTAAAGACATCCAATACTCAGTTAGGCAGTGAGCAGTGGTTTTGACTCTCTTTTAGATGGGATGTCGCATTCATTTGAACTTGAAGTTCAAAGTGAACTTGTGGGGTCAAAGTGTGAAACCACATGGGACTGAAACCGAAAGGAGAGATTCACCCGACCCCCAAGCCGAAGCCGCAAGGCTGAGCATCGCTGGCCAGGCTGAGCATCGGTGGCCAGGCTGGGCATCGGTGGCCAGGCTGGGCATCGCTGGCCAGGCTGAGCATCGCTGGCCAGGCTGAGCATCGCTGGCCAGGGCATCTGCGGGACCTGCCACCGGTCCTGCTCCTGGAGAAGCAGGTAACCAACCCCCTTGGGGGAAACAAAAAAATATAGAGGTTGTGTTCAGTGCTCAGATTTACAGCTTGGGCCCTAGAGTGCTTGACCAGCTGTGTTTTCTATTAATTTAATTGGATCATAGGTTTTCAGCTCATTTCAGGAACAGATCTGCAATACTCACTCTGCACTTCATATTATCTTTCCCGTATTGTGACCCTGTGCAGGTCAGAGCCATCGCTTTAGCTATTTGTAAATCTCCTTTAAAAATGCACGTTAACTACACATAAGGCCTGCACTTGCAATGACTAAAGGTTAGAAAATTGCTATTCTAATACCTGTTTTCAAATGTTAAAAGGTTTGCAACTTTTGCTCTCTGTAGGTTGATTGAATGTGGGCATAGAAATACTGAGGATATTAAGTACGGCTAGTTTTTCTTGCATGGTGCACAAAAAGGCAATTCAGTGGAAGCTTTTAAAGCTTTATCCTTCACTCTGTGTTAGCAAAGCAAGCATTCTGTGCATTCTGCTTCTGGGGTTTTCCTTCCTATGCTTGTAGTAAAAAGAAATCTTTGGAAAGTGAGTGATAATGAATATCAGTTAACAGATATGAGAAGCAAGGAAAAAGTTCAGGCATTTTATATATTTTGTTTTAGAATGGGAACTTAGTAAGCCGCAAAGTATGAAGGTTATGATTAAATTGCCGGAGCAGTAAATCCTGACTGCCATGGCCTTACGCTGGCTGCACAAAAGCAGCATTGTTATGCTGCATGGGGAGAACCGAGGTTCCACACAAAGGTCACAGTGACACTGCTGGATGGGGAACGTTGTTTTGCATCCGTAGATAAACAAGGTTAGCATCTCACCCGCTCGACAAAGAAACCATCGCGTGCTCTATACCGAAGGGTTTAGAGCGAGGATCTCGCAGTCGTTCTCGCGTGAAGCGCTAATGCTCCTTTGTGTTTTATCAGTGACTGTTATCCCAATATTTAACCTTCAGAGGTGACAAGAAGATTGTTGGTAGAGCTCATGCAGTAAATAGTAGGGATTGTTGGTTTTGTTGTTGTTCTGACTTGTACTTGTAGTACGAGATTCTTTTGAATAAGAACTGTACAAATAGTGAGTAGAGTGTGGGATGTACAATGAGAAAGCTTGATGCTAAACCTCTAAGCTCTAGTACTCATATAAATATGCCTTGCATGCATTCATTAAAATAAAAAAGTAGTGCCACTTAGTAAACTTGGGTTTCTCTGAGTGTAGGAGTTGGAGAGAGGGAGAATGGTATTAAGAGGAGAATATTTTAGTCCAGACCAGCTCAGGGAGATTGCCACTAGCAGAAAATCCACAAGGGGTAGAGCTGTAATGATGCAAAGCTGCTGCTATTTTCATTTTGTTATGAGTCTTGCTGATTCAGAGCATCCCAACATGAATTACTATTAATATGGTCTTCTCAGTCCCTTAAGGGCAACCATTAGCAAAAGCAGGTATTGCTACGTGTTGTGGCGTAGGGCAGCAAAACGTACACTTTTTGGTGGCTACCTGGCCGAGTCTTGGCTTGTGCATGCAGCTGACTCAGGGGTGGTTGAGGACCAAAGCAAGGGTTTGTAAGGACAGCTAAAGATGGGGATAAACATTAAGGAGGGAGATCTGCACCCCTAGAGAAGTGGGTGGCCCTTATATTTTGTCATGCTGCCATGGAGCCCCGTTGGAGCCAGGTGATGTGGCTTCACTGCAAAGGTCTCTGGACACGACAAACCAAACCACTCCTCATGAGGAACAGAGCCAAGTGACACTGCGTAAGCAAGAAATGGCTTTGTATCAGCAGTCTAAAAAGGTGACGGTTTTGCTTTTTGTTTTGTTCTGGGACAAAAAATCCCAAGTCCATGTAAGGTTAACCCAAATAAATGGGGCTGAACTTGTTTCTGGATCTCGCTGTTTGTCTGTGTGTTCAGCCACTGCTCCACAGACCCAGGAGAGCTTTTCCATTATGATTTGGGCTACATGACCTTGACAATTAAAAATGTTGGAATCACATACATCTCCTTTCTTGTGCAAAGCTGATGACACATTTGGATGTTCTTTTGAAAGAAAGAAATAACCCAGAAAAAAAAAAAGTCTGGTTTTCTGTGAGGATCTATATGTAGACTAAAATAGCAATCAGGAGGACCTTTCACAGCATTCTCTCATTTGGAAACTGTACTAATCCTTAGTTTTTAGTGGATGTTGCATCGTTCTATCACATCTCGCTAGACCAAAACTCAGTGGATTCTGAGAGGGGCACATGATGGTGATGCTACTGAAGTGAAATGTTATTTCACTATCACAACTGAGTGATAGTCTGAGGAATGAATAATACGTAATAATGGCAAAAACTGTTTGTTTTGTCTTTTTCAATCCAGTATGTGAACCCTCGAATAGCGAGTGGGGCAATGGATCCGCACAGCATGCAGCTGAGTGAGCTGCACTTAAGGAGAAAGATAAATCTGAACTTATTTTACCGGAGTTAGCACTAATAAGTTTTTCTACTTAAGAAATTTTAAGGGTTTGTTTCCAGTGTTGTCCAAGTAAATTGTAAAGTATTGAGAAAGAGAGACCCACCTCCGCCCCCCTCCCCGCTTCAAGGCCATAAATCAATTCTTCAGTGACGGTATATTAAATGATAACCTTGCGAGGTTTAATGTCACAGCAGAAGGAGCTGCAGAGCACCGTTCCTCCCAGCTGTATCTGTGCGGGTGAATTAACCGAGTGAACGCGAATGTGAACTTTCATAAAGCTAATGAGAGCGATCTTGCAAAATGTGGCACTGTGGCATTTCTGCCTGCTGCTCCCTCCTGAGAAGCCACCACCCTGTTTTAAAGGTGTACCTGTCTTTCCTCGGATTTCCTTATCTCCACTGATGTACTGGGAGTAAACGGCAGCTTTTTCAGTCTCTTGGTTAGGGGTGGCGTGGAGTTTCTCTACAAATTGAATGTTGCAGTATTTTATATGAAAATATTTGTGTGTGTATAAGATGGTCTACATGTCAACGCTTTTTCTGAGATCGTTTTAAACCAAGCTTTCCCTGACTTCTATGGGAACAGGATTTGGCCCTGGAAGGCTTATATTTCCCTGAGAAACCTGACTTTGAAAAGAACCCCTATTGAGCTCTGAAAGAGTTAAGCAAATTCAAGGCTCTGGGAGCCAAAATTCGCTTTTCAATGTGCTTGTTGTACTTAAATGTCAATCTATTTGAAAAGGAGAGTGTCCCAATTATTCAGATGGCCAAAAGAAACAGCTTCAATTCTTTATCACGTAAATACACTTAAAAGCCTGATTTAAACCAGATGAACAGAGCGCTGAATTAGTGTTTGGGCTGCGCGGCGGAGCCAAGCGTAGGCCTCCTTGGCACGGGCTGAGCCGGCTCCCGGGCCCCAGAGCGGCACCGGGGGCTTTGGAGCCGGTGCGGAGCCCTGGCAGGGGTTCAGCGCCGGCCCAGCGCCGCCCCCGCGCCCCACAACCCGCCTGGCTCCTCCTGCAGCTCGGGAAGGGTCGGCCTGCAGATACAACCCGTGAGCCAGCCCAGAGCGGGTCAGGAGCTGCTGCACCTTCGCCATAGCCGCCGTTAATTTGGGATGGCAAGCTCTGAAGTTCCTTTCCAGCTAATTTGTTCGTATAATTAAGTTAGCAAAATCATATGTTTTATTAATCTAATAAAATGCGTTTCATGGCTTAGACTGTCTTTAATCCTTTGACCTTTGAAGTCACTCTTTATAGTCTTCAGATTGCAGTAATTTATTTTGGTTGTTTCTGTTGGGAAAACAGTTTAACAATCTGCTTTCGTTCCAGTTTTACATTTTTTTCCCTTAAAGGTAAATGGGATTAGTAAACATCTGCTTCTTTTGAATATTTACAAACTTCACAATCAAGATTTAACAATGCCAACAACATTAGTAGTTTAAATGCTTATAAATATTCACAGACAAATAAATATAGCGTTGAGACACACTGTGCAGGTGTTTCTAATTTCTAGGAGTTTAAGAGTTAGCTGTTAGAACAAGGCATATCTTTTATGCAGCTCAAAATATATTTGGTGATATGCTACATGTGCTTTTCACATTTTAAGTACCTTAGTTAACCTACTCTCCTTACCTCCCAGGGCACTTTCAGGAGGAAAACATTTGCTCAATTGTATTAAATGCTACAGAGAATTTTGCCTGCCAGTATAATTTAAAATAAAACACACAAGCTCGCTAACTCTATGTGTAATTAAATATATGGAGTTCAACGTGAAATGCTGTGAGTTTATATTTGCTTGGCTTTTGACAGTGGTTTATTCTGACGTTTAGAGCTGCAGGCCTGGGAAAACAGGAGTCAAGGCAGAAGTCCAGTGCTTGCTGAAATGCTTTCCAGCTCCACTGGATAATACTACTGCAGTTATTTCCAGTGTTTGTGTGTCCCAGAGGTCAGTGTTAAACACAAGGGGCTTTGCTCCTGATTCTCTTCAAAGATTTTACTTTAAAGGTATATTTCTCTGCTAACCCCGCGCAAAACGTCGCTGTGCCGAGGCTGCCCCCAGGAAAAGCTCAGCTGCGCTGTGCACAAACCAGCATGGTCACCTCATCGCTGGCAATTGTTTTCAAAGTGTAAATAGTAATTTAAGACAGGAGAAATACAAGAACCGAACCCTGTCCCAGGCAGAAGCAGGAATCCATGAGGACCCAGCAGAGCAGCCATGTGCCCCTGCTGCCCTCTCCGTCCTCCATCTACCGCAGGAGACGGCTTTGCTCTTCCTGGCCACATTTTGGGGGTTAGGCGAGGTGCCCAGCCGCCTCTCTAGACCTTCTTGCTCTGTGCTCCAGTTATTCCCCATGCGAGGATGACAAGGAAACACTTCGCTGAAATACTTTGCACTCGTGTTCAGTACCCAGACAACGTGCTATGTGTCAACAGGGTTATGCGCTGCAAAAGAAAGAAAATTCATAAAAACGAATGCAGTGTCATGGGGCAGGTCCTTTCTGTGTGTGTAGAGCGGCAAAGAAAATGTTCTGTTCCTTTCTTAATTTGCAAAGTCTTTGTACTACCTCAGGAATGAAATCCCTTTGCATTTCACATTTATTTACACTACCAGGGCACAACCATATCAGTCGCAACCTTGATTTGTCTCTTTGCCTTACAATGAGTTCTGCTCTGGTTCATCCTTTATCACTTTTTCACGGTGCTTCCAGCAGTGGCTGCATATGGTCTTAGCCCTGAAACTTGTGCTTTTAACAATCAGTTCTTTAAGTTATAATAATAATGATATCATGCTTAAGAGGCAAACACTGCTCTCACCCCATTCAGCCATCTGGCTTTGCTGGGGGAGAATTACTCCCAGCAAATCTACCCTGTTACCAGGGTTAAAGCGCAGGATTCATTTAGGCTTTTCTTCATGTTGTTTAAGCTGAAAAAGGCTTTTTCCCAACACGCTTAAAGCCTCAAAGGCTCGCAGTGGTGGGTGGGACAGCGGGGATGGTGCAGAAGCCCCACGGCCGGGCACCAAACCCATGTCTAGCTGTGCACCTGCACAAACAAGGTTTATCGCGGTCTCCCCCGCCTGCCTCCGAGTGCCAAAAGCCTGTCACTGTTTACCTGGACGTGACCCGGGAGCCGTGGCTAGACAGCTGCTTAGAGCCCAGACTTGTTTTTTAGACTGTGTATTTGCAGTTTCGGGGGTGCTGAGGCCGCGAGGAGCAGAGGTCGGAGCCCAGGGAGGGCGACCGGCTTGGGCTCTGCCCGTGAGGAGTGGGAGATGACCCCTCCGTCTTCCTGCAGGGAGAAGCGGGGAGCTGGTGCATTTTGCGGCACCGTTCACAGCCCCGGGATGAACCTGGCAGGGTGCGAAAATAACCCTTGTTGTCCTGCGTGACATTGCTGGGTGCCCTTCAACCAGCTGCATGTCTCAGACTTCTCCAAATGATTCCTTGTTCTGGGTGAAAAGGATGCTCTCCCACCTGAGTTAAATGCTGGGCTTTAGTTGCTGGTTAAATGCTGGGCCTTAGTTGCTGGTTAAATGCTGGGCTTTAGCTGCTGGTTAAATGCTGGGCTTTAGCTGCTGGTTAAATGCTGGGCTTTAGCTGCTGGTTAAATGCTGGGCTTTAGCTGCTGGTTAGTTGGTTGAGGATTTTTTTGCATGCTATGGCAGGTACCACACCAGCCTTTCTGGGACTCTGTTCAGATCTCAGCTGGTTTAGAAGG
Source organism: Nesoenas mayeri (assembly GCF_963082525.1). NCBI lineage: Eukaryota > Metazoa > Chordata > Aves > Columbiformes > Columbidae > Nesoenas > Nesoenas mayeri. The sequence continues at coordinate 22,182,935 of NC_137547.1, forward strand.
AAACAAAGGGCTGCTTGCTTTGTCAATGGAAAAATCAGGGGTTTGCGCTAAAAACAGTAATCAAGTTGTTCATGTATTAAACACACATAAGTCAAACGTGGCGGCAGAGCTGTGGTGGTGCTCGTGAAGATCAGTATGATTTCCAAAAAAAGATGCTGTCTTGCAAGTACCAAAGTTGAGCTCAACAGCCATCTCCTAGTTTCTTTGCATTATTGTGCTGGGGTACTGTGCCTGGCTTGAAATGAGATAAATAGAGTACAAAAAGCCCATTTTGTAGACATTATAAAGGATGAACGACGTATTTTGTGGCAAAGCTAATGTAAAGAGAGAAAAAAAAAGATACGTATAGTTAGAAAACTAACACTTCCGAAGTGAAATTGTTGTGTTTTACCTTTGCAGTTATCTGCTTATCACACAAAAATAGTAACAATTTTAGCTCCCATTCTGTTTTCTCAAGACAGCCTGCCCACAGATTTTCTAGAAAATGTGGTTACCAGCTGGTATGGCAGTTCACAGTGCAATTTCTGTTTTGCTTCCAACAATCTGGCATCTCATATCTATATCAAGTCACAATTTACAAGGAAATATATATATATAGAAGAAGGAGCTCTAAATCATATTAGCATTTTTGGTTTTTTAAAAAGGAAATCTAAACAAGCCATGGAATCGAGCCCAAGTTTCAAGAAAATGACTGTGGAAGAATAAATAATTGATTTTATGTTTTAACCTCAAGTAAATATTTTTAAGCGAACACGATCAAGAAAAAAATCATTCCTGCACATTTACAAATTAAATATTCGCATGCTTAAAGATCCCTGCAAGCTTCCTCATTATTCTTTGGGAATTTTCTGGTCCTTTATGAGGTTTCTGTCCTTCTCTATCTCAGCCTGACATAATTGCCCTCTAACCCTCCCCTGCAGCAGTAGTGCAGGGTTCTTTATAATGTGTTTGTTTGCAGTTTGACTCCTTATTTCAAGCACCTTTGGCTCAAGGTTACCCTAATAGAAACAGGGTGTCAACGCTGAGCAGGGGGAGGCTGGAGCCTTCCGCCCCCCTCGCCTTGCAATGGGGTTTGAAATACAGGTCTTAATGACTTCCAGGTGTACCCTGATGTTGCACATATTTGGCTGTAATCCTGTAGAGACTGGGTTTCTGCCTTAAAAAATACAGCAGAAAACAAACTTTGAAGTTTGGAAGATTAAATTGGTAAAAATAAACTTAAAATAAGTTAGCTCTTGCATTCCAAGGAGGGGAAATGGTTTCGGCAGGCTTTTTCTATAGACTCTGTATTAGTGTTGGAAAAGTGTTAGTACCGCTAAATATTCTGATTGAAAACTGAAGGCACACGTTTCTCTAAACTTGATAAATTTTGCAGAAAGAAACACAGCTTGAATGAATTCCTGAGCAGCCCTACGAGCATCTTCAGATACTCTAAAATTGTTTCTCTTGGAGACCTCCCATTTTAAAAGCCTTCGGTTGCTTTCAAGGAGTCAATTAAAGTCTATAAAATTTGATTGTATAATGACTGTGGGCTCTATTCATAATGTACAACCTGTGAGCTCCAAAGGTGCGCCGCTCACGTTTTACAAGCCTGCGAAGGTTTCCTGGTTGCTCCTGAACTCCACCTTTGCGATGCATGAGGGGACTTTTCTCACCCTGTTATAATCCCCCAAATGAACAGAGACCTGTGAATTTGTGCTTTTCAGGGCAAGGAGGGCAAATAACAGCTGATTTTTCTTCAGATTCTGTGAGTTCCTACACTATGGCTGTAAGTGGGAGAGTTCTTCAGTAGGTCTGAATTAGAATTAGGTGATGACTTCTCAACATGGTATTCCAGTTGACAAAATCTTGCCTAAACAACTGTAAAATAGTGCTGTAGGACTGCACAGATATACAGGAAAGACAAATTAACATTGTTAATAGTAAAATAGTTTAGACTGGAAGGGTGTGGAGTTAGGAGCTGGGGGCTCCTTTGTCCTTTAGGGTCTTTGCATGCATTTCTTCCCCAATACCTGCTACTTTTTGCTGGCCATAAGCCCCATCGGTGACTTGCGGTCTCGCACACGCACTCGGTCGTCCCCTTCACCTCCTTTTGTTAAGACTATGACCACTAAGACAACATTTCCAAGAAGCGTCTCGTATATCTTCTAATCCTCCAGTGGTCAGGTGGCTGTTATGTTCTTGTGTTTATGTCTGTTTGGTGTGATTCACGTCTCCTGTTCTTGCTCGCTATCTGTGGAAAACAGCGCGATGGACAGGAGGGTCCAGATTAACGTGCTTTATCTGCTCTGCACCACAGTGCTGACAGAAAACAGACGCAGCTCTACCTCAGCTGGTGGAGGGGAGGTTAAGAAAGTACACTCGAACAGCAGGGCACATCAGCCTTACATAGTCGCTCACAGAAATGAGAAATGGCTGTATTTCCATGCTTTGCTCAGGTGTCCCCACTGTTGGCATAGCTGGTGACAGGTCTTTTGCTCATGAAGAATCGCGGTCAGAAGATGACATCAGGGGGATGGGAAGAGGGTCAAATAGATAACAACAAGCAAAAGGAAAAGGTTTTGGCAAAGGCAGAGCTGTGAGTGCTGCAGAAATGGAGGCTGGAGTACCCAGTGGCCAGGGAGGGGACAACACCAGCTTTACCCATGGGGGATGAGCAGGGACTTTGCCTCTTCACTTCCCCTTATTAAAGATCTGTGGCCAGATTTTAAAGCCAAGTGGAACTGGCTGAGATTTCTATTCTCTTCCCACTTAGGGGCAACGTCAGTGTCACTTCTTTATGCTTCTCAATGGAAACAAAATGGCTTGGTTTCCAATTGCGGCCTTTTTGTTATCACAGCCCAAGAAGAGCGGAAATGAAAAATCATCTTAATTTAAGAACACTAAAGTCTCATGAAATACGTGGTTCTTGTTTTTGAAGTGCTTTGTCAGGAACAAAGCCATTTGTCAGTCCACAGCCATTATTTTTAATTAGCTTATCTTTTAAATTAAAAAAGGGTTATTTGCATTTTTTTAATGGGGAGTTGCTTGATCGTTGAGTTGCCCTGTATTTTCATGTTATAAGACAAGCAAGTCATGCAAAAAGAGAATCCAGGCGATTTGATTAAAAATACATTGTATCTTTTCTTCTTATTTCTTACATTTTTATACAAATTATGTGAGCTTATACAGTTATCATCCTCCAAAAGAGTCTCTAAGCATTTTACAGACATTGATAGGGGAAAAAAAAGGTCTTGTAAGAGATGTGGTTATTTAAGAAATAGCTTCTCTTTCAAATCATAATTAGAGGTCAAGAGCCTAAAACAAGGAGAAAAAAAACTGAAATAGAGAAATTTTGAGAGATTCTCTTTTCACTTCAAACTATAGAAAATGTTTTTGTGATAAAATAACATCCTTTCTCAATAACAAAATCAATGTTTCTTACCAGAAAATGGTTATTAAAGTCAAAAATAATACAAATTGTTTTCTAAAACCATAATAAAAAAGGGGGTTGGTTTTCACTAAATGGTGTTTTGTAGTAGAAAAATCTTGCTTTCTATTTCTAGAAGTTCCCGTGTGTGGTTTGGTGTTCAGGGGTGCTGAACTGCAGACAAAGACCACTGTCTTCAGCTCAGACTCCACATGGTAGAGTGGGCACCATGACAGACCAACCTCCCCATGAGTGCACTGGGATGAAGTCACTCCAACCAACAGCAACAATCATCCACATTTACCCTGCAAAGCACCAGTTAACAGTGCAGAACAGCTCTCTTGAACTTTCGCAGCGTAGTGGGGAGCAATACCATGTGCAGTGGGAACGTCCAGACCTGGAGGAGCTTTCCGAGCTGGACTTTCCCCAGGACAACAGTGTCTGCACCCTTCTGCTTAAGAAAATTTACCTTGAGACTCTTAACAACCACCAGGGATTATTGGTCACAGTTTATCTTGAGATGGTGGGTACTTCCAGCAGTACATTGATCCTTGGAACAGACGGCTTATCAAATATTTCTTCTTGTTCTGAGTTCTGCATGATCATTTATGCTGAGTAAGAAGGTGTCATCCCCAAATTACTGCAGTCCGTACCAGGGTCTGACTTTAATTCTGGACTAAAACCATAGTGCGGAGGTACACCAGATATTCGCAGTAGCATTTATTTACACTGTCTTGGCTTTTCTTTCCCTTTCACAGCGGTGTGTGATCATGCCAACAGCTCTTTGTGGATTTGCAGCCTTTCTGCCACATTTCCTTACGGTTTTGTTGTTGGAATTTAGTTCATAATTCATCATATCTATGCACTGTGTTTACAACAAACTCAATTCAGGTTAAATTAAGACGCTCGCATCTGGAAAATAAGATAATCTTTCTCAAAACTATGATCCTTCAGTGAGGAATCTGCAAGTGACCGAAACACTTATTGGATTCTGGTTATGTTAGTGTAGTAGAAAGGAGTTAGGAATATAATGTGGATTACAGGGTGAAAAGAAGACATTGGTGAACAAATATATAAATATTGAACAAACGTTGTCAAATGTTATGTTGTATGCCAGCAATCAAAGGCTGTGTCTGCGTGCCTTCCTGGTAGCAGTGGCAGAGCTATGCCTTGTCTCAGGACACTTAGAATTCAAGCTCCTAATTATGTTGTTTGGGTGAGAATGATTTAGGGGGAAAAAAGGGAATATACTTAGAGCAAGTATTTTATAGTGGTTTTAAGTGATAAAACAAATGCTCAAACAAGCTTTAGCTCCATAATAGCCTTGAGCCAACCTTCCTGTTTCTTCCTTCTTGCTGCCAAGTTGCATCACGAGGTAACATGTCATGAACTCACTATTCATTATTATTATTGTTTTTGGAAAGACAGGGACTGGAATTGTGGTTGTGGTAGGAGAAGTAGTACATTAGTGAAATCACTTACAGTAAAACCCCAGTTTTGAATATCATTGCACTTCCTAGACAAGAAGTGTCCTGCAAAAAACAACAAGAGAGAACGCAAGTGGAGGAGGATCTCAGCCCATCAGCTGGAGCAGAGCCATTGCACAAAACTAGGTGCAGTTTCTACAGAACATTGCTTTTCAGCCTGAATTGTGAAGACCTATTTAAACTTCTGTTCAGCAGCTTTATAAGGATGTATCCTACTTAGCTATCAATGAAATATCAGCTGCATTCAGCAGCTCCTCACTTGTTCCTGCCTTGGTAATAAAAACCCTCCAGTCCTGAGCATGTCTGATGACTTTGAACTCAATTTTCTAGCGCGAAGCTAATCAGTTCCTGCCTTTTCACCCTTCATCTATAAGTCTTTGCGGCCATCTAACTTTTTCTATTCAAAATTCTGGTAGTACTTTCGGTAATTACATTACTGATGATTTTTTGAATGTAGGGTCAGCCCATAATCTGACCGGCAACTTTACATGTCTCAGTGATCCAGATTCACTTCTAACTGCCTGCTGGAGTATTATAATTTGTAACTCAGAATAGATTAAGCCTACAGGGTTAGGCAAACATCCCAAAGATTCAAATCTCATCTTGATGACTACGAATAACCAGCTTCTGGCTCTTAGAAGGTTTTACATATCAACAAAGCTGTGCATTCGCATTAACGGCTATCACACCACAGGGGCCTGCTCGTGTTTATCTTGGGAGCTACCAGAAGCTGAACATTTAGTTTAAATTTGTTTAAATGTGACTCCTGTTGAAATCGGTGGCAAGCTGTGTGCACATATGTGAGCTAGAACTGTGCCTAAGGACTGCATTGCCACCAGTTTTTCATATCAAAAGTTATGTCTGAGAGAAAGATTAGATGATGGATCAGAAAACTGCCCACATTAGTAACAATAATTCAGTCAAAACATATACTTTCTAGGACTATATTATGTTCTCTGAGCGACAGTTTTGCTGGCAATTTGTGGCTGTGTTTAAGGGTTGCGTTTCAATTAACATCAGTGGCCAAAAAAAGTGTGCCAATGTGGAGGGTAGGCAGTTTTGTCCTTTATACAACCCACATCCCAAACCTGAGAAAAGGTGTGAGTGGGAATATCTCATTTTTTGAGATGGTCAGAATGGTTTGGGCTTTAACATCTAGGCTTTGGATTCACTTAGTGCTGAATTTTTATGTTGGGATGACTGTCTTTTGGCTTCACCTTAATCTTTACATTTGCATTGCATGGGTGACCAAGCTGCCAGTTACATTTGAAAAACAAATGCCTCTTAACAAGCTGAACATTTTGCTAAGAGGTAGAGGCACCAAAATTGTAGAGCTTTGAAGAGAAGTCTTCTTAAATGCGGTTTTGAGAGTGTGATGGAGAACTGGACTGGCTGCACTGAAAACAGGTTATCCCATTTACCTTCTCCACTCCTGCATTTGGGGTTCAATTCTACCTGCCCCAAAAGTCATTCTGTAAAATCACATCTCTCCCTTTTGTCACCACCATGGCTACCGTGAGCCTTTCAGGACTCTTGCGAACGCATTACTCACTGTGATACTTAATGTGCAGCGGTTATCCTGTGTTTATTGTGCTCACTTTCTCTTTGATGCAAAGGAATTTCCACGTCTTACCTTCTGTTTATGGAAAAGATCGTATAATCCGCAAGCAAAAACATACAAGTGAATGTGTATATTTTTCCGCTATATTGTTAGTAGCTGGAGGAAGTGGGAAGGTGTTTTGAATTTGCTCTAAATACCTGTTCTAGTTTTTCAATAAAAACATTATACGTGTGGCTATCTCGACAGCTAAGTCAGGAAAAGCCTTCACTTGGTTTGTTTATGTGATTTCTTCTCTTCAGTCTCTCAAAATATTGAGTCCCAAAGATAAAAATAGAAAAATGTTATGTCCCAAAGATAAATAAGAAACGTCGAGGTGTGAAAATACTTTTGGTTTAGCCATTCCAGTACTGAAACTTCTCTGAATGAGGAGCAGCGCCATTATTTTGAGCACGATTACTGTTACTGTAAGTATGAAAGGCTTTTTCAGCCTACTTTCTTGTCTCGAGTTGTCCCCAGACCTACAAGTAAACACCTGTGTGCAAACCCCGCTCCAGACACGCCAGGCTCAGAGCTCGGCCTGTCGTTGTCTTTCAGTTTAACTTTCGTGTATTCCTTATCTCACTACTCCCGACTTTAACTCAGGCAGCAACAATTTTTGTTGTTTTGCCTCAACAAGCTGAGGAACCGGCTCCCTCTGGGCAGTTAGTGGCTTTGATCTGGTGGTCCACGGTCACCCTTTGTCTGGTTGGGACTGTGCCTCTCCTCGCCTTTGTTGTCGTTATGTTTTTAACCCTGAAATATTGCGATGAAATGACTGAATTGAGGAAGGATTCTACATTACAGGAAAGCATTTGAAGGACCTGACAACATATTAATGATAAAGGGAAAGACTCGGAGAGCTGCTTCTCCTCATTTACGGAGGTTTGCTCGCTAATAGCATTTAGAAGTTTGTTTTAGCCTGTCTCGGCAAGAAGAAAAGGCAGCTTTAACAATTCTGTCTCCCTCAGCAGTGCATTTGAATTTGCGTTGCCTCCCTTCGGCGTGCCGGTCAGAGGTCAGGCAGAGCAGGATTAGTTGACCCGTGTTGACAGAGGGGTGATGGATGAGCGGAGCACAATGCGCAGCCTGTTGGTAGCGGGGCAGCAGTGGTGCTGGGGCGGCTCGCACCTGCGCTGAGCCGCAGAGAGCATCTCCCAGCCCACCGGGATGCTGAACCACCGCTGCCTTTGTAATGGCTTGAACGCTGAATTCCCTCCCGTAGTCTTGCACTCATTCCAGAGAGTCTGAGACTAGCCGTTTGCTTTTTATTAAGAAGATTTAGGAAACACCGAGGCTTAATGTAGGAAGGTCAAGTGGTTCAAATTCTAAGTAATTGCAGCAAATCACACTAAACAATGCTAAATCTATATTAAGGAGCACATCTTGTGTGAAGAATTGGACGTTACACCTACCAAAACCACCACTCTTTATCTCTCTCCTGCTTATAGTAATTTGCTTAATACTGGTGACGCTTTATTCAGGGGTACCGGAGGTAGCCCTGCACAGTCACTGCTGTGAGTGATGAGGTAAATACGCCATCCTGCTGGTTATGTAAACAGTTTCTTTTTGAGTGCAAAAATATCAGTTTAACACTGAAAATGGACCCAGAGGCATAGCCAAGCTTTGTGGAAACCCATGTTTTGGAGAGTCTATGTGACCACTAATCTATCTCCAGTTCAGGCTCCTTTTCAAGTGGATAGGCACCAGCTGAGCTGTCAGTCAGGACAGGCTGTTGGAAGGGAACCAACACACACTCGATTTCTCTTTCTCTTCCTCATTAGCAGTGAAAATCATCCATCATAAGCAGGAGTGTGGAACCAGCGATGGCAGATCTCGCGGGAGCGCCTGCGTCCTCCGCGCGGTGCAGCCGGGTGGCACGCCGAGGCAGAGCCGTTTGAGACGGAGCCAGTAGACGTGTCTGGTGGAGATCTGTGAGTTTGTGCAGGTCCATCAGCCACAAACCACCATGTTGGGGCTTCGCAGAGATTGCAGCCTTGATTATAGCCCATTAGTGAGAGTCATAACCCTGAAAGATACATCAGGCTGGGGTAGTCAGACCTGGCAGGGCTCGATGCATTGAGCTAGCTGCGTTGGTCTCAGTCGTTACAAGGCAGGGATTTGACACTGGCACAAAAATTAGTTTGGGAATCAATATTGCAATTAAAATTAAACAACCTAAGAAATTAAAAGAGCTAAATTCACTGTGCTGTGAGCTGCAAGATTTGCCAGGATTCCCTAAACAGAAGTAACATGTTTGTTTCCTTAGTTTTAATAGCATTACTTGTACAGTATATCCAACAGTTTTATTGAGGCAACCATTCAGGATGCATTCAGCTGTAGTCGTTGGGGGAGGGGGAAGTAGCAGCAAGACCTACATGCATAGATTTAGGCTTGAATTCACTTTATGAACAATGTGTAAAAATATCTTCCAACATGTCTTTATTTACAGTAGGGCTGGGAGGTCAAAACTGCTCTTGTCTGATTGAGCCAGGAGAATTAGTTCATGGGTTCCTCCTAGAACTGCAGGAATGTCCAGAGCCAAGAGCAGACTGCCACGTGAAGCTCCCGATCTGCTGTGGACACCAGCAAGTACCACAGGACCAGATTTAGGGATGCTTTCTCCTTAGCATACTTGTGTCTGTTGTATTAACTTTTGCTAAATATGTCCCATTTTCAATAGCCTGGATGTCAGATCATGCTCATCATGAATTTGACATCTCTGAGCTGCTAAATCACTGTTAGAAATTAAACTCAAGGTTTTTAATCCAGCTGCTGATAATACTTTCATTTGCCACCTCTTGGTGACTGAGATATGACTATGCTTTTTCAAGTGTGAAAAATAACAGCTGCTTTGTCACTACTAGTTAAATACTTAAGGAGACGAAGCAGTACATGAATTAGTTTTTTAAAAATACAATTTATTCTTTTGTTTACCTGTTGTTTTGAGTGAGAATTAGGAATTACAAGAAAATGCTGTTAGGAAACAGAAAGAGTTGTGTTGGGACCTGTATGAAGGTGATGCTGGTCTGGCTCTAGTAAGTGGGGAAAAGCCATTTCCAAGTTCCGGCACAACTCACACAGCTATTTTTCCATGGCCAAGGGACTATAATCAAAACCTCCTTATGGGTGATACATTGTCTAATTTAAACAACCCTAGATATCTAATTTGGATGCAATAGAAGAAATGTTTATGTTTTTTTGCATGTCTTAGTAACAGCTGCTGCTCAGAGAGGGTCTGAACATGGTGGGATTGGGGGGCACATCTGGAGTCAGACAGTGGATGTGTCAGTCCTATAACCATGACACCTTTGCAACCATTGATCAGTTGCTGACAATGGATAATTAATGTGGCTTTAGCAGTTTTGAGAAGAAGAAAATCATTTCCCATTAATACTTTTGATCTTGTCCTGGAAACCTCCTATAGCCGAGTGGCTGAGTGTGGCTTTGACCCACATAATTCTTGCCCCCACTGATGACACTATCTTGTCATCATCGGTAAAGTCAATGATTGTAAGAAAGGTGATTGATATCAAACTCATATGCAGAGATTTCATACCCTATTTGAATGAGAATTTTTAGAAGTTTTGTTTTCCACTTGACTATAAGCAATATGAAATCCTAGACTACAGAGCCTTGGATACATGTACAGGTAGCTGCACATTCAGTAACCTTGGATGAAATCGTAGCTTCACTCAAACCAATGTCAGAATTCATGTTACTTTTACTGGAGCCCAGATTTCATCTTTTGTACAAGGTAATTAAAATCAAAGGCTAGTTACTGAAATACAAGCTTGACCTTATACTGTTTCCTAGTGTGAATGATAAGAAACAATGACCGTAGTTCTGCATCAGTGCACATTAGTAGAACTCATAGAGGGAACCTTTAAGGTGTATTTAAGTTAAAACTGAATATGGATGACAACACACCCTGACGTAAAGGTGGATGCTGTGTAAGTAGACATGGACAAAACTACTCATATTTAAAAGATCAGAGTGTTTATTTGAATAAAGGCCATTCTACTCCTGAAGATTTAGTGCTAGCAGATCCTCAGAACATCTAACTTTATTACTAGAAATGAAAAAAAAAATTGTTTCATTTTTCCATAGACCTGATTTCTTATTAATAGCCTATTTGTTAAGTCTTATCTATTTGTTTGCAACAGGTTTTTTTATAGGTTACTTCTTTTTCAATAAAATCTGCGGTTGATCTCATCTGAAGGAATGTGATTCCTGATTTAGGGAGACACTAGGGGACATAAGTTCCTGGAAAAATTGGATAGGTTTTCCTGCTTCTCCCCGTTGTGAGTGGATAATGGCTATTTAGACCCTGTCATCTCTGTGGTTGCCAGCATAAATAATCTCTGTTTCCAAGAAATAAAACTCACGTTGCGTTTTCAGTTCTAGAAGGCCCAATGTACAAGCTGTGTTTTTTAGAGGCAGAGCTCCCGTTATACATATGTCATTGTTTTTAGAGAAAACAGTATTCCCTCTGACATTTGTAAGATACCGTCTATAGAGTACATGTCATCAGATCATCACCTTCATATATTATCTTCCCTAGCAGAAATAATTGATCTGTCCAAATGCCAGTGACCGCTCCTGTAAGGAAAAGAAAATGCTACAACTGCCTATTCCTGGGAATGGCCAGAACATAAGAATTAGATTTCAAAGGACTTCCTAAGTCAAAGCTGCTAAATCTGTAAATGCACTGAGCATCATGCATTTGTCACAGGGACATTTTGGCAGCTCTTGATCCTACACATAGTTCAAGAGAAGGAGCTTAGTTCTGGAGGCCTCAGAGTGGATTTACTGTTTTCCGTTCTTGTCAAGAACTTGCAGCTTAGTGGCAGGATTTTTTCATAAAGTTGGCAGATTTTGCTTCCATTTGTGGTCCAAGGAGAGAAGGCGGCACTTCTATACCACAGCTTATTGCACTTCACGGTAAACGACTAAATTAGGTCAGATGAATAGTTCTCAAAAAGTGCCTTTTTCTGCATTTGATGGTAAAGGGAGTCTAGGCACTGAGCTATAGACACCTACATTAGTCACATCTGAAAACAGGGGAGATGATGCTTACCCCACATTGCTGGTCCCTCCTGGCCCTGAGCTTGGCTTTCGCTGCCCTGAGGGCAAGGCAATAGCCCACAGTGTTGAGTGGGAATCTGGTCCCTCTGGAGGCAGGTGGGGCACTGACTCTAAAGAACTGGAATTTGTTCCCTTGCATCAAAATACTGGTGTTCCTCTGCATCTTGTTGATGATTCTTCACATCTGTGGTGACGGCATTGTTTGTAAATCCAGGAATAATTTTCCTTTCAAATTATCGCAGTAAATAGCTGTTGTAATTCTCACCTGTAATTTGTTCGGACTTTTTTGCCTCCAAGATGAAATTGTTGTGGTAGTTGCTACATTTAATACATTTGCTGATAATAGTTTATTTCTACCACATGTTGGGCCCATCTGTATTGGAATTTCATTTTACAAGAGTAAGTGAGCAGAACCATTACTTTCTGTTGTCAGATCCCATTTCCACTACACCATTTCACTTCAGCCACCCTGGATTTTATATCCATATTGTATGACCAGTCTATCAGGTGGTTTATCCCTTTCTTGAGTGATCGGGATCTCAGGAAAAAGTCAACGCTGCTCTGGCACGTCCTTTTCAAACATACTTTCTAAAACGGTTTACCGGGTATTCAGGTAAAAATCAGCTTCCAGTAATGATATGCATTTTAATTCATTTTTTTTTTCTACATTATAAACACACATCTGTTCAAAAATGAAATACATTAAATGTCCCTCCTAGCATTAGACATATTGATTGAAAATTTGTTCTGACTTGGCCTAAGTGTCAGTAATCTTGACAAGTTTTCCAGGCACTGATGAGTCCTTGTACTGCTGAAGTGATTTCTACGTGGATAGATGCTTATGCTCTTAACGTTAAGATAACTGCAAACTATGCCTGGATAGACAAAGGTTATTTCTTGTAGGAGTTTTGAGTTCATTTGGCCATTTGAACTACCTGGGTATTAACCATCTAACCTATGCTGAGTGTCTGAAGACAGTAATTGTTGTACAGAAATGCTAGGAATGATTTTCAGTATTAATCACAACAAAATTGTCAATTGATTTTCTTTCTTTGAGGTAATGTACCAAAGTGGAGCATGTCATACCCCAGCAGCAACCTCCCATTCTAGTCATGAGCTGGGTATAACAAGAGCGAGCAGCCTTGCTCCTCAGGGTTCCCTCCTGCTCCTTGGAAACTGTGTTTAGTCACCAGTTTTACAGATAAATGATTACGTAGTGAATTCTGATGCTTGTGAATACGTTGGGTCTTTTTGTCTAAAGCTGCATGTAAGGATGGATATACAGAACATGGGGGGCTTGGCTATAATGTAAATGTAGCACGTGGCCACAGGTGCCTACAGCCACAGCATCCTGGTGGTTTCACTGGCTCCGCACAATTGAGTCACCATTTAACTCCAGCTCCCGAGGTGGTTTCAGGATAAAGCTACAGTGAACATGTCCAGATGTGTAGGTATATCTAGGGAATGGCTTTTTGGTGTGTACCAAATCCCCTGCTCCAAACCCATCATTGTGATGTTGGATGATTTGATTTTGTAACGGTTGGGGGGTGTGTGTGTGTTTTTTGGCCTTGTGTGTGTTTTTTGTGGTGGTGCAGATTGTTTGCGTGTGTTGGGGGTTTGTTTGGTTATTTTTTGTCGTTTCATTTTGTTTGTATGTTGGTTTGGTGCTTTTGGTTCGGGGTGTTTTTGAGTGATAAGAGGAGTTTGTTTCAGAGTGGTGGTGGTGAGCTGCCAAAGCAAAGCAAGAATTAATAACGGGGTGCAAAATAAGGCTAAAAGAACACACGGAGAATGAACAGGTCCTGAGAATGCTTCTTAGCTTGGTATTTCTTTAATTTCACGTAAATTTCACTAAGTAAATATGCCTTAAAAGTGAATAAAATTTTATTTCACTTTAACAAGAGAATATAAAAGTTAAAAAGGTCACTGTAGTAATAGACTAATCTCAATTACCAGGGCAGCCGGTGAAACCCACAACTCCCACCTAATCTCATTCGGTGCACACGCAGTGCACCGTGTGATTTCCAACACGGCTAAATGAAATTATAAAGCAGTGTTAAATTTATTAATCATTTAATTAGCTAAATGTTCCTGCAACTACTCGTGAGATGAATGGCATGTCATTTTCTAATGCAATTTGCCTCTCAGCCAGGCAGGGTCAGGAGGGAAGCTACTGGCATCTTAAATGATCTTTTTTATATTGCACCTTCTATTAAGGGACAGTGTGATATCGCTGATTATATTAGAGTCTTGTACACAAGGCCAGGGAGTTTTCTTGTTGTAATAACAGGTTATATTTAAACCAAAATAAAAATGGTAAGATCCGAGGAGCGAACAATTAACCCATCTGTGACTGCATTTCTCACCGCAGCTTTGCAAGGCAAATCTTTTTCATATTTAACAAGCCAGTGAACAGTGTGGGGAAACTGCACCGGCAGGTATTAAAGCAATGCTCAATCTAGTTTTATTTCTTTAAATTTACTCAATTGTGAAGGAATTTGTGGACTGAAAACCCTCCCGGTGCCCGGTTAGCGTAAGCCTTCTCGTTGACTCAGAATTTATTTGCACATTCCCCGTTACTACACGAGACCCACGGCCTTTGCCGTCCTGTACATTCAACAATTGTTCATTTTTAGGAGTTGCTCAGCTGGGGTGTTTGGCGTGTTTACGTGTGCATGTCACACCAGCTTGATAGGATTATTTTCTTCTGTTCCGATGTTTTGTTCTGTAATTATTTTTCCACTGTAAAAATTAGTGACAAGCAGGATTCAGCAAATCTGTTTGAATTGACACCAGCAGGAGAACTGCACTGCTTGGAGCAAAGTGTTCACCAGAAACCTTCGAGCGTATTGTTCTTGTGTCAAGCTGAATCTGCCTGGTTAAAACACGTCAAAAACAATGATATTTTAAGGTACTTGTTTCCCCGGATAGGATATAAATACATTTTCATTATGTGTTAGAGGTTTACTTTCGGTTCCTGCAGCATGGTCTCCATACAGTAAGCATCGATGGTGAACTCCAAACCAATGAGAAGATGCATGCAGCTTTGTGCGTGCTGAGGCCAAAATGCCAGTAATGTGTCAAAATATTTGTCTGTACCAAATGATGATAAATGATACAGACAAAAATAAAAGAAGAGGAAGCAGTGGGAGATAATCTTAGCACATTTTAAAAAATATTGACTGGCAGTTACTATTTATAGTGCAAACACACGCGTAAACCACTTGGAAGCGGGACCCCGTTGGATATGTGCTTCATGTGCAGCTGATAAATAACTGTCCACGACCCAGATTCACACTGCTTAATCAAGGCTCCTAAGATACAAGATGTCACCCCTGTGTTGTACACAAATCCAGTGCTATGGCTGCCACCAAAGGGTCATTCAACTCAATTAACTTCCCGCTCGGCGTCTGGAGGTATCAGATAACTCCGCTGGCAAAGGGAGGACAAGGGCATCCACGTTTACTCAGAGGTTCTTGTTTAGGTACCTAATGCCTGATGAGATAAACCCTGGTGCATGTCATTAGCCATTTTTGGTGAATATGAGACAAACAGGTAAATTGGAAGAAAACAATGGTAAAAAGTCCCATTTTTTGTGGGAAGTTCTGATCTCACGTTGAAAACAGGCAGTGAGCGAACTATTTCCTTCTCATTTGATGTGAAGTCCCGCAGCACAGCCCGGCAAGCTGGGAAAGCTGAAACTTGAGTGAACTCTTACCCCTTTTCTACGCACTACATGCTTTTTTTCTGCTAGCTTTGCAGATAGTGATTTATTTGTGTAGTTTTTGGAAGATACAAAGTGCACCCCCTTGCAGGGAAAGTGCAAAAGACCAAATGTT
The DNA here is from genome assembly GCF_963082525.1 of Nesoenas mayeri. Lineage (NCBI taxonomy): Eukaryota > Metazoa > Chordata > Aves > Columbiformes > Columbidae > Nesoenas > Nesoenas mayeri. Next base: position 22,198,355 of record NC_137547.1, read on the forward strand.
GAGGCACGACTTGGGCAGGAGAATGTGCTGGAGAAGTGCTACGCACAGCGTTTCCCCTGGTACCTCACACCTGTTCTTCATTAGTACTAATGAATCCAGAAAATAAAACATTTTGTACTAGTGAGTCATATTGTTCTCTCTTGGCTGTGACTTCACTGTGGATCAAATTAAGGCAAACAGCGTTTTTGCAGAAGCTTTAATTTCTTTTCCTGGGACACTCCATGTGTTTAGATAGGCCACCTAGCACCTATGGGATTCGGGATGCTGTCCCATTAACTTCTTTCCATTAGCAAAACTTCTTTAGTTTGAAGCTGGGAGATACGGGGCCTCCCTAAGAGCTTTAGTTCCCAACCCACACAAAATTTATGCCTTGTTCACTTCCCCGTTTGTAAAAGATGTATAATCAGACTTGGGAAAATGTTGTGTAGCTAAATCTCCAGTGCTTATATAGCACCATAGGAACCTGAGGAAGAAATATAGCTTGTAAGTCAAAGTTGTTATTAACATTGTTACTTGGAAATTGGAAGTGTTGTCACACAGAAACAAGAAGATTTTTGAATATATGTAGGTTATTTTTTTTCTTGTTTTCCTTTCTCTTCTTCTTCGGGTCAACTACATTCTTGCTCATATGTTTTTGGGCTGTTCATGGTAAACGTCTGTCTATTTTTCTCGCAGACGCACACTAAAAAAATCCTCAGGAGTTTAGAAAGCAGGGATCTGCAAATATGAAGATCCAGTTGAGAGATGGCCACATTTTAAAATAGTCTCCGTTTTCATGAAGGTTTCTCTTAGGACCAGTACTTTATTACACAGAGTTGTTTCATGTAGGTATTAATAGGCTGTGTTTGTGTGTGTGTGTATGTATAGCTATGTATACAAACAGCAGCTTTTATTTTGTGTCTTAGAAAGCACACATGATCAATATACTGTATACATTGTGGTATGTGTACGTTACATATTATGCATTGCATGTTTATGAATAGTTTAATTGTATAGCTTTATTATCTAAATATTTAGTAAAAAGGTCTGGTTAGATACTTTGCTCATAGCAAAATACAAAGCAATACTCGTCTACGTGTCCGAGTTCAGTGCAGATAAATACAGGCTGCTGTGGCTTCATGCCTTTAGTTTCCATGCACATTTTTTAACATGTTAAATATTTCTAGTTAACCAGTTAAAGCGGTGAGATGAACATGATTGCTTTTAGATTGCAGCTATAACATTGAGTGAATTTTATAATAAGAAGCCATTTTTTCTTTCCTGCCGAGCCGCCCTTGTGGCTGCCTGTCTGACTTTGAGGTCCTCATTATTGTGGGTTTAAATGAAGGATGTTCATCCAGGCAGGGCGGGGGAGGCCAATAGACATCGCTGCTGTTATCTGGTCCTTCTATCAGGCCAAGTGACAGGCTTCTCGGGGAAGAATGCAAAGCTCATGGTGGAGACCTCAGCCTGACACAGAAGGTGACTCCCCTGACTCTAACCTTGAAAGGAAAAAGTTCCCACTTTATTAAAATGAATTTCGAAAGGGCCGCTCTGACAGCTGCATAATTAAATATTGGAGTGTCAGCGATAATTTATTCTGCTCGCATTTGGTGGTCAGAGCCTGCTCGCTGTAGGGTCAGCAAGCACAGTGACAGAGCCAAGGGTACCGGGGATTACGGGGCCCTTTAGCCACACGAGTGAAATGAGAGACTGTAATTTTTGTTTAAATAGAGAAAACAAATGGCGAGGGGGTGAACAGGCTCTGAATTGCTCTTCGTAGCTTCTTGATAAAAATGGTGAGGCAGCACGTTGCAACTTGTGCCGAAGCTGCTTTGTCTGGCAGTGCAATGGGCTGGAGGCTCTGGCATGATTTTCCAGCTTGGTGGCAAGGGCCATTTTCTGCTTCCTCCTCTAACATGGGTGTTAGGAACAAACACAGCAACGGTCCGTACAATGCACATCCTCACTTATAAACATTTTTCTATAAAATTATGTAAATGGCCACAAATACGTATGAAACAAGTCAGAGATATATAGTGTAGGGGGGGTTCAAATTGATCCTGTTAGCATTTGAAGTGACCTCCCGGCCATGAATATTCTTTTCAGAGGGCAGTGGTTGCTGGAAATCAGCATCTAACAAGCAGTTTTTCCAAAACAAGTTTCAATAAAATGGCTGGGTGCCCTTGTGCCCGGCCATAGAGCAAGAGAGGTCACACTGGGGAGCAAGGCTGTTGTCTGATGGGCATCTCCTTTGGAGCAGGCTGGTGGGAGAAGGCTGTCGCGTTTCACTCTTAGATTGCTGGTAACTGAAGCTGACATACCAAAATATACCCTTTTTGCACACCCCGGTCTTCCAGCAAAAGCACATCGCTCGCACAAACAAAATCATTTGCAAAGACGTTTTGTTTTTCTCTTCTTTGCCTCAGCTATGAAACACCTATTTTCCACATTTTCTTTGGAGCCTGCTTGAGTGGATGTGTTACTAGAGCTCAGGTTTGCTAGTTTTCATCTTAATGTCATGTAGCTTTTAGCAGCTTTTACAGAAGAAGGATTTACTGAATTCCTTCAGCACCTTCCTAGTTATTGAATGAAAAGTTGACCTTATTATGAAGGATGAATGCTGCTTTTGTGGCTCAAACACTGGATGTGAACCCGGCATCCTCAGCTTATTTTTTTAAACCACCTTTAAAACTGTGAGCCAGATAGTCTTTCTGTGACTCGGTTCCTCATCTGTAAAATGGGAATAACACTGCATTTCACAGGGTTGCTGGGAGAATAAATACTTTAGTGTTTATACCGAGTTTTTATCTTGCTGAGCATAAAAGAAAATCCCTACTTGTGTTTCTGCCTTCTTGTTTGAAGAAAGACCATGAAAGCATCTTTGGCTGCTTGATGTCAAGGTACAGACTCTTAAAATGACACTTGAACATCTTTAATGTGATTCTTTTGGACTCCAGATGGGCAAGTTTCCATTGCTTAGATCTCTGTAACCGCCTATACCTCCTCTAGTTATGTTTGCTGCATGTTTGTAATGGGGAATGTTCTCTTTCCACATAGGAAGGATGTTTTGGTTGTATGACATTTTGCTCCTATTAAGTAGGCATGTTTAAATATGTTCTGAAGTGGTTTATTGGAAATCTGGTGGTCTGGTGTAGGGAGAAAGGGAGCATTTAACATCCATATTTAGAAGTGGCAAAGAAATGTCCATGCTGGCGTGCAAGTACACATATATAGTCATACGTCTGGTATTAGATTTCTGTTTTTCTTTTGGTTTGGTGTTGGTTTTTTTGCCAAGCCGGGTTTGCCTGGAAATCTCTAACTCTGCAGTAGCGGCTTCAGTCACACAGAGCTGGTTTTTTAAAGCTGGATTTGGGGTTTGTTTTGTTTTTCAAATGAATTGCTTATGGGTAGAGTTTTGCACCAATATCAATGGCTGGAGCCGTGTGTCATGTATGTGTCCTGTATGGACAGGTGTCAGAGTGCCCTGTTGACCCACCTGTGGGGAGGCGGGTGCAACTGGTCCCAGTGTGGGGAAGAGCTGTGGTGGGGATAAGTCACCCTGCGAGGCTTGGCAAACACATGGGATATATGTCACTGTCAGACGAGTCAGGCTGGGGACAGGGCTGTGGTTTGAAAATGATAACCAGGCTTCATAAATGCTACCGCTGCAGTCGAGCTTCCTTGGAAAGTCTTTGAATTTGGGTAGCGCATACTAATAAAGGAGCAGCTGAAGCTGATGCTGGCCCCGGCAGCGCTCCCGAAAGCCGGCCGAGCAGAGAGGCTGCGGGCACCGCTGAAACAAGCTGCCCCTCCGAAAAGAGACAAATCAGAGGGATTACAAGTTGACCTAATATTTTTTTGCCTTTCAAGATAAACTTTATGGGTCTCATTACGCAGAAAGTATTAGGCTGTGGCAGGGAGCCGGAGCCAGAGGGTGAACTCCCGGTGCTATTGGAGTCAGTGGCAAAACTCCCATCAGTTGAGCGGGACGAGGATTTCATTCAAAGTTCGCAGTGGGATAATTAGTGTCAGCTCAGTGCTGGTAAAACACAAGTAAATCTGTCCTGCTTGCAGCTTGCAAACTTTTACAAAAAACTCAAGGCTTGTCTGGAGTTGTTTTTGTTTTACTTTGAGATATAAACCTTCACCAGCACAACTTTAAAGGGAAAGTCCATTATTACTTTAATACCATGCACATTGTTCTGAGTGCAGGAAATTTCATCTAGATCCACTGACCTTCAAAACAGCAGCAGAAATGATATTAAAAGCGCGGTGTTCTCTATGGTAACTGGGAGTTAATGTCCCAAGCCGCGTTCCAGCGCTCCTGGTTGCGCGTCGTGCAGCACGCAGGCGGCCGCTCTGCTCACGCTGTGTCCCAGGGATTTCACCAGCACTCCGCGTGTCAACAGTCATCTGTCTTCGTGCTGCGTGATTCAGGATCAGGTCATTAGTTTATACTTAATATTAAATATTCGGTTTGATTTTAGGTCTGTGAAATGAGAGCCGAATATATAACACCCGGGGTTAGAGAGCCCTTGTATTTTTATAAGTCTCTAAAACATATGGTCACGTAGAAACTGCTTTTGCTCCTCTGCCCCCAAAATGGTTGTATTTGGAACATTATTGCGATTACAGTTTTCTTTAGATGTCTGGGATTATTTTCTAAATCCATTTCTAACCCCGTTTCTCCGTGGTACTTAAATAAATGAGAAGAAATGAAAGATTTTTAATTTCTAAGAGAAAATGCTGATTTTTTTCCAAAGCGCCTCCTTTCATCCTCTCAGATCTCCTCAGAAAAAGAACATGATGACATATTGATAGTTACAAAACCAAAGAGCGCTGATTTGTACTTTGGAGCGAAATACGGTCTGAAATGACAAGTCTAATGCGAGGCAATGTTTAGTTGGATATCTGTGCCTGGTTTCCTGAGTTTGCTTTGGACACACACAGACTGCACTGAGCAGTTTTCATTTAATTGAGTCTTTTATGGAGGCATTTTCCTTCTAGGGAACCTTGGCCAGTTATTTCTTTGTGAAACTTGCAATAAAATAGCAAGACAGCTCATCGGGGGTGGAAGGAAAAGGGTAATATTGAAATGATGCTGACTTTGAAGACGTTGCTTTTGGCTGGTTCCTTGATTTTTTAAAAATGTACATTCTGATGTTTTGTATTTAAAGATTACTCACAGAGCTTTAAAAATTCCTTTCTGTGACTACTTTTTCCTCAACATACGTATTCTATGGATGCCTGATGGATAACATATATCACATCCAGGTTACCAGTGGAGGCGTGAATACAAAGTATAGCAATGAGAATTCTGTTTCCTCACTTCTTTGTCTAATTGTCTAACTTGCCTAATTGTTTTGGGTGCCTTTTTTCCCTTTAAAATGTAGCCACCTGAAATATCTTTAAATAATCACAGTTAACCTAGTGAAAGAAAGGCTGTCAAAGCACTTGTGCATTCGGGTTCCTGAACAAATAAAGCCCCGTGTTATAACTCAGCCCCAGCGCCATTCACTCTCCTATTACCTTCATAACCAAGGTCATACTAATCAACTCAATTACCAGTCCTCTTGGACATTTTCATAATGTTTTCTGCTAGTTGCTCTCCTGTGAAAATCTCCCGGTCTAAGCAAATTAATGCCATTTTTATAACTATCTACGTTTCAGGTACAGTGATCATCTTTCAAAAGGCTGCTTCATGGCAACAAATAGCAGCTTTAAGTACCAGGCAAATGTTAGAACAACACGGATGTTAAGGTATACTCTTGACCTCCTTTATTGTGAAAGCAAGTTTAAATATACCTTAAAATAAAGATGCACGTATCAGAAACCAAGAATAAACCACGTTAATGTAACTTCTAAGAACCTGCTTGCAATTCACACAGGAAGGCTTCGCAGGAAGGCTGATTTTACGTGTTGCTTCATTTTTGGAAAATCATTTAAATGCCACGTTTGGTGTTTCAAACACAAGGGTAATTGCAGACTATATTTCTCTAAATGTTTTCTCAATGTAAGCCCAATGCCTAATTTTTATCTTTCTCTGAATTTTATTCTCAAAGAAATCTCACTATACAAGATTTTAGTAAAAATATTAGTGCCTGAATATTTAATTTGGAAATTGCTAATATTTGCACTGCTACATCTTCTCAAGCCTCCACAAAGTATTTGTCTATTATCAGGCAAAACAATCGGAGGGCACTAATTTTTTATCAATTTATATTTCTTAAGGGCTAAATTGCTCCTTCAGGCAGATTTTCCTACTGGATAAATTAATTTGGTCTCTCTTCAGGGCTTTCATGTTTAGTGGAACAAACAGGCACTTTTAATTCCTCCTGTTTCTCCGGAGGTGACACAGCTCTCAAGTCTCACCGTTACGTGGTTCCATTGGGTTAAGATATTTCATTTCCCTTAGACCTGAGTGGCGTGTAACCCCTAACAAGAATGGCTTCAGCTACTCCAGATCCCCTTCACTTCTCTTAGAAGAGCCTCATTGAATTTCGGGTGGTGTGTGTCATTCCTGGCCATGCCCTCTCTTGCTTTCACCAGCTCAGAAGCGCCCGCGACCCGCTGAGCATCCCGAGGCAAGAGAAGGGGTAAATGCAGCCACGGCCGATGGTCCTGCCATGCCCTTGGAGAGGGTCCCATCCAACCCCGTTGGGCTAAACCCATTTCTGCTTGAAGTGGCTTGGCTATTTCATACCCTCTGCAAGTTCAAGGAGGCAAACTGACTGTGCTCAGCTCCAAAAACTAAAAATGCACAATTGTAACTGGCACTTGTCACCTCTATAAAACAAGACCTGCGTTAAAAATTAAAGTGTTTAAAACTGGCATTTCTGAGCCTCCAGCTGAAAGCAGCCTTTCTGCATAAGCATGGCAAAACAGATAGTTCTCATAATAAGGGCAAAGCGAGGGACTGTCAGGCAGTTTGCATAACACCACTAGCCTGATGGAACATCCAAAAGAGTTGTAGCTAGCTGAAATGTTAATATATGTGATGTCCCATGCACGCAGCTATGAAGCCAAATGGTTCCAGGAATATTAAATGGGTATTGTAGCAGCTTGAAAACCGACCTGCAGTAAATACGTTCCTGTTCTGTGTTGGTGCTCTTAGCATTTAGCAAGGTGTCTGGAAATGGAAAACTTTGTCTCCCGGAGAGCAGTATGGAACTAAAAGTGTTGTTAAGAAATGGTTAAGAGATGAACCCATAGGTGCCCGAATTAGTCAAGGCTGCTGTGCACATAGCTGACATTTAAGCACCTGGTTCTGGATACACGAGGTTTTCTGGATACATTGGCGAAAGGGCTGGGTCCTGGATCCAGGGTTTATTGGGTGCATTACTAAAGGTTTTGTGTAATGCAATGATGTTAAAACCAAACTTGTTCAGAGCCAGCTCTTGTAGGTGTGATAATCATAGGGATAAAAATAACGGTGTTGCAAACTCCTGATTTACTCTTTCACAAATTAGTAGTGAGTTTGCCTCGCTTCGTCCTTCAGAAATGTTATGTATGTTTTTCTGCCTTACTTTTTTGTCCCTATTCAGCAGCATCCATGCTTCAATTCAAATGTGAACTTTCATTACTATCGGTGCTGCAAAGGACGTGTTCTTAATTTATGCTTCATCCAATGTAAAAATCACAGCACTCTCCCCACTGAGAGCCCATTTCTGTCCCCTTAGTCAAACTGCTGGATGTTCTGTATTTCGTATTGCTCATACTCTTCCAGCTTCTTGAAGTATTTTGGTAAAGTTGACCAGAAGTCGTTTTACTTTCATACACATTATCCTGATGGATAATTATCTTTTATCGATCAGTCCTCAATGTATGACTATAACCATATCGAGTGCAATAGGCAGTGTTACTAGGGATTTTGCTTCTTCATCCTGCTTTGTTTGAAGTCTCAACTGTAGGGCCGATTTTCACATTCCTTAAAGAAAGAATTGCTAAAATAAATTCAATCACAGAAGCTTTTAAAATTTGTGGTTGTGGTACTTTGTGAATAGTTGCTTCGGACTCAGCTGATATGGTCATATCAGAAATACAGTGACATTGTGCAATGTTCCTGTGTTTTCCAGCAATAAATGCACCATTTGGAAATCAAATGCCTGTATACTTTTATAATCTATGCATACCATAGTACACCAAGCTTCTCGCTTGTGCTTGGGCTCTGTGGTATACATTTCAGTTGTATAAGATGCGTACAGGATAAAATGCTGCATACAGCAGCTATATGACTAAACCTAAATACTAGCAATATGACCTCTTAATAAATATCATCATGCATCACATATCCACTTTATAATAATGAAGAAGTGCCAAATAAAAACTCTATTTGGGCCATATAAATTAGAGATTCATATGTTTCCTTTCCAAATCTGTATATTCAAAGACCCTTGTGGCATGTTAATACCAGGCTCTGCTTTTTTATCAGACACTCACGGTGTAAAATCACTTTGCACAGGGTTTTTGGCTTCCTTTGGGGTACGATCCACGTCATGCTCTGCATCAAGCTTTTGCACCCATGTGCACACTTTTGTTTTTAAAGGGAATGTAGAGGCTTGTGAGCTGATGGAGAGCAGGGGGATAAGGGAATAAGGATGCAGGTTTTAATAAAGAGATTATTCCCATAAGAGAGGAGGGTAGAGAACTGTGACTTTAATAAAAGAGGAAAAAAACCACTCTGCCAGCATCAAGAAAATAATAATAATAAAAAAAATTAAAGTTCCACCTGTATACTTAAGATGCTTCCAAAAAGAAGTGTTTACAACATTTTAATAAAATCTGGCTATTGATATTCTCTGAAGGTCCTGGGAGTAAAGAAAGGAGGGTCCGTTTAGTGGGATCCCCTGGAGTTGCTGTGTGGGACAGGAAGGTAAAACAGGGAGTTCCTGCCTTGTGACATAGTCCAAAGTTTAAACAGGACAAACTTCTCCATCCTGGAGAAGGAGTGAACTACACCACTCAGAGTGAACTACATGGGATTCATGGTTATTTTTCAAGAGTATCTGTGACGGAATGCTGATAAATATCTGTATTATTAATGAGTCATGGTTTGTGCTAGCGAGATCCTTGGTGATGTTTTCACTTCAGAGGTATTCAGGTACCAGTGGGAGCAGATCTGATAACAGCCAGGTTTAGGTACACTTTCCATTTGCTTCGCTGTTCTAAATCATTAGTCAAATAGTATTTATGAACCCGCACTCAGCAATTATGGTGCTTTTCTTGAGATGAAACTTCCATCTAATGCTCCCCAAGTCAGAGCGTTCTCCTGGCTCTGGCTCTTCTCGTTTCTTATTCTCACTGAAGGCAAGTCCGAAGAACCATCTTGTGTGATATAAAACTGAGTTCACTGGTATCTCCACATGTGAGCGGTACCCCGCTTGAAGAAAATTCCTGTGGTGGATTCATATGCATGATCTGTATCATTAAGTTGTGTTGTGGCTTCATTAGTGAGGAGGAGTTGTTTTAAGGACTTAAGAGTTTTTAATCTCGATCCATTTTCCTCCTCAATAGCAAGTCTCAGTTAGGGTAGCTAGCATCGGTGTCAGTACCCAGCTTGGAGCTCCTTCTTTTTCTACCATCACCCAAAGGAAAAGAAAGTAGCTCTAACAAAGAAAAGACATTGTTAGAGAAATTCTAATGGATTGTGCTCAATGTCATGCCAGAAAACCCAGTCATTTCACTGCAGATGCAGCTGCGAGGTGTGCCGTGCGCAGCTGGAGCAGCAATGCTGTAATGCAGTTGTCCAGAACCCGTGGGACAGTTCCTGGGAGCCGGTTTATTCCCCACATGGTGCAGGTTCCTTAAATCGGCTTCTCTTGGGCCATCCCAGAGCAGATGTTTAGTTCTGCTCCACCAGAACTGGACAAACAGAACATCTCTGTGCTCTGGTGATGGGCTTCGCCGTATAGACCAAACTCATACCTGACCCAGAACACTATAGGAGATCAAAGAAATGCACACTTTAATATCATTTTAACCTTCTTGTTCCGTAGGCCCTTTTCTTTTCCTTTTTATTTTCTGTTATGAGTTTTCACAGTATTTCTCACTTGAATTTGAAGAGCTAAGAGCCATGAAAGGTGGTTAGCCCCACGCTGAGGTTTTTGTTGCTGCTAACTGGTTTGCAACTGGTCACTTTAACTCTGTTTCTCCTGTTTTAAGGTGGTCGAGAGGATCATAGTGTTTTTTCTGTGAATGTGGAATTTATCTGCACATTTTCATTCCGTGGCTGTGGTTTCAGGTATGGCATCACACAGGGACTGTCTTCTAACATTGCTCATTTGGCCAGGGAAAAAAAGGTTGTCAATGGTTATTTCCATGTGCAGTATCTGCCTTTGGTGCTCCTGGCGGTGCGGGGCTGATCTGGACTGACCCATCCACAACTGCTATTTGCTGTGTATGTGAGATTTTTAGGTGACACAATAATAATATTTGATATGCATGAAGTGTTAGATTTCTGCTTAATTCTGGTAGGCTCGCAGCAGAGTCCCTTTTTACCCTTCAGTTGCCTCAACGAGAGGAGTCACTGCGGTCATATGCAAATCTCGCCATAATTACCTGTGACTTTCTCACTTCCACACTGAGTGGCTGCACCAGAGCTTCCAGTCCAGGGCTGCTAGGAAACCGCACCCCGAGCTTATCCTCTGCCCAGAAGTGTTTCCTTTGATGGGACGTGTGTTCTCCAAAATTGACACTGATGCTAAGTTTGTTCCAAAGCAGCTCAAAGACCTGATTTGATCCGACAGCACAAAATCTTCTTTACTTTCCAAACTACAGTCCAGACCAGCTTGTTTTCTGGAGTATTTCAATAATGCAAGTCTAGAGAAACTCAGGTTCTTGATCTCTGGGGTGATAGTATATCCCTACCCAAAGTGGAGGGCTTGGCTTGAGATGGGGTAACCTTTATGTCCCGGTGGAGGGGTGAGTGTGTGAGGTTTATGTCAGACTAGGAATGAGTCTGCAAGGAGACATTCCTGACAAGTAATAAAGTCACTTAAGTGTACACTGACCAAAACTGGACACCATAAGTCAAAAGTTATGCTGGTTTAATGAGATCTTTGTAATTAGATCATTCATTTGCTGGGTGAAATGATCATTAGTAGAGGAAGGTTTTACTAATTCACCTTTTTGTATAAAGAATATAATGAATCACTAACATTCTTATAGATATTTCCACTATTATTTCTGCTTCCTGCCTTGCAAGCATCTTGTTTCAAATTAGGTTTATCTGCTGTCTAAAACTAAATACAATGAATAGATGTATAATAAAATCTTTTAATTGTCTTAGCATATGTTGCTTTTATTAGGTGAGAATAATTGCATTCATGGGATCACCTACAAAGTCCTTTAGAATATAAAATGGAAATGGCTTCACACTGAGTGCACAAGTCCTTCTGAGCCGTGCCATTTTCCCCTTCGCTGCCTCTTGTCCCCCTTTCGCTGTAAAGTTCACATTGAAGTGTGACAAGAGACACTTGACAACTGACACATGCTGGATCTTATCAGCAGTGAGTGCAGTCATGGGCCCTGACTGAAGAGCGATTGTCATTTCTACACCATTTATTCCTCTCCTAGCCTCATTGCTTGCTTCCTTTCTGGGGAAATTTTCCCTGTTAAAGTACTGTACTTGTCGTTCTTTTTTGGTGCGTGTCTTTGGGATATTTTTTTCCCCTTACGAAAGGATTTTGTTCTGCATTCCTCCCATAGGCAAGCCTGTAACAGACTTCCTCTAACCTCTTAGTGTCAGGACTGCTCTAAGCTGATTCAGGCTCATAAAAGCAACCCAACAAAGCTTTGATGGTGTCATTACATCTTCCTTAAATCCCCTTCCTTGCTAACATCCAATAATTCTATTACCTCTAATCAATTCACAAGCTATTTTATTTGAAAGGAAGAGAAATCAACTTCGAACCATGCCGGCGCGGTTTGCCCAGCCTTCACAGAAGGCGATGATGTTTCTGCCATGGATTCAATTGACTCTTTAAGTGAGTTCTGGGCTATTGAGCAGTCTGAACTTTTATTTATGCTCCACCAGCCCCAGCCAACAACAGCAGAAAATGGCCCGTTGTTACCTCCTGAAAGTTCCTTCACTTCTATGTGACACTGTGTCATTTCTGTAGTGTAGGTAGCATAAGCAGTTGATGATTTTAGGGTACTGAGGATAAGGCATCAACTTACTGCAGGAGTTCTTAAATGCAGGAGTTCTCCCAATCTATTTTAAACGTATTGCTACAATGCTCTGTATTGTTCCTTTTTGGAGCCAGGATTTTGCCACTATTGTTTTAACGTACTAGAGCTTTCGCGCATGCTCAGTCCCACCAGGGCGATTTTTGGACATTGTCATTAATACTGCAGAGATGTCTGAGCAAGCTCTAAGGCTATATTCATGCATCGGTGTCTGATGGAGGTTGTGTCTGCCAAAAACCTTATTGCCTCTGGCTCACATCAAGCTGCACGTCACGATCACTCTGACAGAGCTGCTGCCACTCTTGGCCTAACATAGTTCTTGCAAAATAAGCCTGGTATCTTCAGCAGCTTAAATAACAGGTCTCTACTAACGCGTTCTTTAGCTGAAGCAAGTCTGGAGTGATTAGGTGAGCATCTGGGCTGCAGATCGTGTAGGGTGGTGACCGCTGGCAGAGAGGTAATGATGAGCAGCAGGACACGGGGTGGAGGTGCTACCTTCTCTGCCAACAAAGGACTTCTGAACATACCCTACATGATCAAACTTCACTCCCCAAAGCAATTTCAGCTAGGCTATCTATCCGCAAAAATTAACCCTTCTTAGCATGATAAATTATCCGTGGTTACACAGCAGTGTGAAATGTAAATGTACGTTGGACATCAAGATGCCACAGGAGGTTGACACTGAGTAGAAGGGTGACACCCTGGTCCTGAACCAAAAGAAACTAGGCTTTAGTTAGGAGAATAACCTGTCTATAACTTGCTGCTGAGAAGAGTCTTCGTGTTTAGAACTAGCTAGATTTTATCTGGGTCAAGGGTCTGTTGCTATTGTCACTTTTCTTAATGAGAAATATACATAACCTCATCATACATTGGTTTCCTCTTTTATCTCTTGTGATACATGAAAGGCAGAGGGGTGGGCATCCTGTTTTCTCCCACGCTGTTGTAGTTGTTGGTTTCATAATAAGTTGAGTTTAAGCTCTGAACTGGGGTGGAATTCAGTGCAGGCCTCGTGTTGGTAAGCACTGACTCACGCAGAGCACTGAGATGACTCAGCTAAGCATGGGCGGCAAACCAGCACAAGTCAGGATTGCCTGCACTCTGTCACCGTCTATTTTGCTTGTTAAACCATGGCCTGGACTGTTTGGAAATACGAGGGCTTTGTTTTCTACCCTGTATGTTCATACTGTGAGGATAATGCATGTCTCTCTGTAAATATCTGTCAATCAGGTAGAAATTACAGCAGCTTTTCAAAGCATAGTTTGGTGATGTTGCTTGTAATTTCGGTTGTCACGCGCAATACACCTTGTACGACAGGATTTCATCGCTCTCAATTGCTACGAGAGATTTCTAAGTATACGTGACATGTAAATGACACTGGTGTCGCTACACATAAGCCTGTGGTTACGCCTGTGTCTGTTCCCACGCGTGCCACCTCCTGACCTGCACGGCACCAGGTTCCCAGCCGGGCTGGGCTCCAGCGTGGGGACAGCCACACGTCCCCGCTGTGCACGGGGCTCCTACAGCCCAGCCGGCCCCGAGCTCGTGTGGCCGATGCCCACGTGTGCCACAAGCGTTTGTCCTGCTCAGGGCTTTCATTTCTACGCACAGCTTTCTCATAGAAAGGACGAGCAGAACGAGGAGAGGCTTGTGCCGCCATGGAACGGGGTGACTCCCTTGCCGCGGCAGCTGGCGGCAGGGCGCGGGGGACAGCGTGCGAGCCCGCGGCGCCGGTGGCACCAGCAGATGTTCCTTCCCTGGCTGCTGAGTGAGAGAGGCCAGGGATGGAAAGCGTAATAATTGATTCTGATTGAAGCGACATTAAAATATAGAACTTGAATAGCGGTGGTGATTTACGACACCATAACTGAACTGTAGGTTTCAATAATGTGTTTCAGCTCCAACAACGAGGGAAAAATGCACCAACTTCTGTTATCCTAAAAAAGAGAGGGAGCTTTCCATGGAGGTGCTTGTACCAAAATGCAAAGTTCGTCTGAATTTCTTTTTCTTATTATCTCAGGAAAAAAGAAAGGTTTAAATGTGCTTTTAGTGCATGCAAATGAACACCCAGTTATGCGTTTTGGTTTGGTTTTAGTTTTCACTCCACCAGTACAGCAGCAGGAAAAAGTGCCCAGAAAAGGTATTTAAAGTCGATCAGTGTGGAAATTTGTAGTCTTTTGAATTAAACTCTAGGTAGCAGAATCCATGGACTTCCAGTTAAATATTAATTGATATTCTGATTTATCACCTGACTCAGGACATTCAAGAAGAGAAGATGTAGACAGGCAGTTTACAGGTTAACATTTTCCTTAGGTCTGTGTAACACTTGTTTATTTAGAGATAATTTGCTTAATGACATGCCAGAACCATTTTTGTTCATCGTGTGTTTATAGATCCATCATAGTTTGATTACTGTAAGCCTATCCTGTTATCAAACATATTTCTCATCAAATATGAATTAGCCAAGAGCTTCACACATGTGGACAATGCTGTGGAACTTCGTCACTATCATGATGTTCATCACCATAGTTATACATTGTTTTGTCTTCTCTGTAACATGCTTTTAAGGATTACTCGAGCCAAATGTCATTTCTTTGCATTTTAACATAGATTCTTCCCATTTGTTGGATCGAAGTATTGGAGCTTATTTTCTTTACGATAAGGTTTTTAATAGCTTTTCCAGTACCAGGATATTTAATAAATCCCAGGTTCTGAATTTTGTATTCAAATGTTAGAGAAACACAAATCCTGAATCCAGTTCTGGGCTTAAGCTTGGTGGATTCATAAAGTCAGAAAGAGGAGAGTTAGAAAGACTGTAGAGAAAATGGAAACAGAAAGGGAAGTGGAGAGGGACGCCAGACAAATGGATCTGGTCATCAGTGAAGTCACTGTGGCGTCAGAATCCAGAGCTGCCCGTGCACTGCGGTCAACAAGGGGTTTTCTCACCGTTGTCTCTCTGAGGTCGACACCAGGTGTAGGTTACAGAGAAAAACATTGTGATTGTAAGATCCAAAACTCTTACAGGGTGAGGAGGATTTAAACCACCATGGTAATTCTTAAACAAATTCGATTTCCAGATTGTCTGTGTCGCAATATCAGGGAATCCCAAGCAGGAAGGTGGTTGGTTTGGAATGGATGATCTGGAAGGAGTTACGCGCAAAGGAATGATTTGGAAAAGAGTAAGAGTGAAGATCAGGAGGAGAGACTTATGAAAAATTGCTCTATATTAGGGTATAAGTGGGATGATAATGTATTTCGTCCCTGGCACAACGAAGCTGCTTAAAGGGAGGAGTTATTAGCTCTTCTTGATCATTATACCAAATGGGGAACTTGGAATGTGGACAGCTGGGAAAACAGAGGTTTTGAGGAAGAAGCTGACTTACTCTTTTATTAGCACTATCTGCATCCCACGTAATTGCAGTGTCTGTTCTGGAATGGCAAGTAGTGGCTTTACAGAAGCAGGGAGTGTGATGCGGTGAGTTGTGCTGGTGAGCGGTGGGGCTGGTGAGCGATGGGGCTGGTGAGCGGTGGGGCTGGTGAGCGATGGGGCTGGTGAGCGGTGGGGCTGGTGAGCGGTGGGGCGCAGGCGTGTGCGGCCGTGGCGGCTCTGCTGGTGCGGAGCCGGCTCAGAGGATGCTGTGCAGACTGGTGCCGGCGGTGCTGCGGTAACACCGTGTTCAAAGGGTCAGGTCTGACACCGTCACAGTGCTCAGTGTCAGAAACATTTGGGGTCTGGCTGTTCACCAGTAAAGCCACAAGAAAAA
This sequence comes from Nesoenas mayeri, assembly GCF_963082525.1. NCBI lineage: Eukaryota > Metazoa > Chordata > Aves > Columbiformes > Columbidae > Nesoenas > Nesoenas mayeri. The sequence goes on from NC_137547.1 coordinate 22,214,284, forward strand.
CTGTCACTGTTTCGGGAAAGGTTGGGGAGACGGCTTTGACACTCAGTAAAGCAGGATGAGACCCTGTGCCCATCGTCAGCCTCCTGTTTTGCACTATGTCTTTGCAAAATGGTAGAAAACATTCATCTGACACACATGTCTAAGCATTAATCAGGCCAAAGCCAGCAATTCACCAGAGATACTCTATTTTATCCAGATTGTACACTGTGACAAGAAGCCACTTTATTTCTGCATTAATTACTCTCCATTTTCCCATGTATTTTTGGTTTTTCCACCTTCTGATGGGTATTTTTGGAAGTTATCTATGCACAAATAGCCTTTTTCTCTAGTGCCTTTCCTGCCCAAATATTGCACTTGAGGCCAAGTGACCCGACAAGCGTTTGCTGTACAAGTTACTGAGATATGAGCAGAGCCGCAGCCTTTGTTACCGAGACGTGGAGGAGGAAATGGAGAGCAGGGAGGGGTGTAGACTTTTATTAACCTGCAGCTGGAATGGATTCGAGCTGCAGCGGCAGCAGAAAGGTATATATTTACCTTTAAGTGTCTCGCTTAGTTTTGTGTGTTCAGACGAGTTCCCTTTTACGGTGTGCAATTTCCTTCAGAGATTTCCAGAATTCCCCCTTCAAAGGACTCTTGCAAAGCAGCAGAGCTTTGCCATCTTAGCAGAGAACATTACAAACGACTAATTTAAGTGCTTCTTGGAATCATTTTCTTTTTGTTTTGTATAATTTCCACACTTAAAAAAATCAAACTTTGAGTTAAATGTTTACACAGTAATTCAGTGGGCTTAAGCCATCTGCCAGTGTGGCATCTGCAGGGTTGTTTTGATGCACACTCAGTATTGTTTCCTTCACATATCTTGTAGCCGTGTATTTTGGTTGCAAAAAGATCATTTTTTTTTCTAACACAAAAGAAGTGCTGTTTATATCCCTGGCTCTAATTGCCAGCTTTATTTCCAGACTCTACTTCAAATCAACTTCTTATGCCTCTAAAAACCTTATTCTGATTGACGCTTACTTTTCAAGACCCGTGTCAAGTCTTATCTCGCTCTTTTATTGTACTCGCCTTTATATCAGTATTCAGAAAAATCCTTATCATTGGTGAGGAGTATAGGTGGGCTTGGAGCATTGGTATTCATACTTGCATGTTAACAACTGTTATAACACGTACCAGAGGGAAAATATTATTTCTTGTAAATGCTCAATAATTATAGTCTTTATTGCATCAAAAGCTGTGTTTTGACAGATAGTGGAAAGCTTTCAAAGCTTTCAAAGCTTGTGTGGGATGGATGACAGATCGCTGCAGGTGGAAAAGATTTTTTTAGGTATTGGGTTTTCTAGCACTGATACTGTAAATATTCTTCCAAAATAACATTAACCTTCCAAACAGGGATGGTGGTGTTCGATGGTAATGTGGGTATTAGCAAAAGATACCTGGGAAATAATTCTTAATGATTCCACCTAATTAATCTATGGTTGGGACATTAATGTCTCTTTTCATTAAGTTGAGAAGTATGAAAGACTAGAAAATTACTGCTGTGCTGGATTTAGTGCTTTAGGTGTAATTTGAATGGATGTGCTAAGTTCTTGGTCATAACTTGCACTAATACCTACTCTAAGAAAAATGGAAAGGAAATCTGATCTGCTGTCACAGTTTACAAGAACACCTGGGTGCTTTTAAGCCATTTGTAGCATAAGCCTACGTGAGTGGATTGTTTTATACACCTTATGACACATTCTTCAATTCTTCTCAGCATATGTGATGTCTTGGTTTGTGTAAACATCAACACAGAAAATGACGCTGGGTGGTATGCTGTCTTACTGGATAAACACTTGCATTTACAATGAAGTTGTATCAACCAGTAGTTCACTCCACTGCAAATAAGGTCGTGAGAAGTCTGGGAAAGTTCATCTGAATTTGCAGTTCTTTTGTTGGGAGTGCAGATGTTCTGATCAAGTTTGTGCTGGAGTCAAGTGGACCTAACAACGTGATTTGTGCTGAAAGCCTCGCTCGTGCTTTAAGAGTTTAACGAGCACAATAGCAATGCTGCCACCTCATTTGGACACATCCTGGGGTTTGTGTGAAACGCCTGAGCCTCTGCCGTTTCAAGTGTCTCTTGAGTATTAAGATACCTCGATAACCTAATAGGATTTTAGGTTTTCAATGAGTTTGAGAGTAATCCAGTTGTGTTCATTCCATCTTGAACATTACGTTTGTAATGTTGGGTCTATTGAAGTCAATGGCAAAGCTCCCACTGACTTTAATGGGATCAGGATTGCAAACCTAGAGAGAAAAGGCAGCGGGACGTAAGATTTCTGTCAACTGCCTTTAATATTGCCTCTGAATTGAGAAGGCCACTTCTCTTACTTGGAGGCAGTGAGGATGCTAAAGTGTACTCGACAGATGTCTTGCCAAGGGTTCGAGCTGCTTGCTGAGAAGTAGCTCTCAGCAGCCCTCTCGCAGACCGATAGTGAGTGCAAGTTGGGCTTGAGCATCACTCCATTCACAATGATTAAACGAGGCAGAGACAAACTATCTGACATCAAGCGCTGCCACCTTTTATTAGCCCCTTACATCATGCAGAAGGCCAGAAGGCACCAGCCAGATATGTGGGCAGATATAAGATGTTCAGATTCCAGCTGTGCTTAACTGATAATACTCCTGGAAAACAAATTAACTGTGTCTGGCTCCCGCAAGGGTTCAAATCTGACCCTTCATCCTTTTTTTCATGATTAGGTGGATTATGCCAAGCTGTAGACTACAGTACCATTTCAGATGACCAGGAACTTTCTGAAGAATTATTCTTTTCCAAGAAAAATCCAAAGAGCTGAGACAAATGGACTAATTTTGTCCCTGAACCGTTAGTTTCATAGATGGGACTCCCTATGGAATGTCATTCCTTGAGAAGTCAGCAGGGGTCACTTAAGTTCATTATTTTGCAGCAAATTCACTTTTGGACTTGTCAGAAAGTAAGAGCTAAAAATCCTTTAGGTATGTATAATTTACACCACTGAGTGATTTTTCCTTCTATAATCTAACTAGGCCAAAGAAAGTGATGAAAAGTACGTAAGGAGAGTTAGATAGTGCAGCTCCAATCCAGCATTTGGACAGAACATAAATATATTTCACATGTTGCCAACTGGAAAAGATTATACCACTTAAGAGCGCATCGCACTTTAATAGAAATTTATTGTCAAAAGACTATTCTCCTAGAAGGATGTGGCATTGTGGCAAAACAGGGGATAGACATCTTGTTACAGACCATCATTTTTGCTTGTGTGAAGCAAATGGAAAAATACCGAGATAGAGTCAACTGGCTGGTATCGACTGAAAAGGATCTTCTGTGCATTTGCTTGGAAGCCAGACACATTTCCATCCCTCCTGCTGCAGAGAGTGGGAGAGATCTGTATCCTGTCGCAATAATGTGCTTGTCGTTGAGCGCCAAACCAGCGCAGGCGGCGCAGGGGGTGCTGAGCTCAGCTCTCGGCCTCTGCATGGAGCATCTCCGGTACTCTTAGGACCCTTTGCTGCAGTTTTGGAAAGGGGTACAGATCCAAGTGTCGCAAAAGTTACATTTCCAAAATCGATTCCTTCTAAAAAGTCTAATTGAGGTGATAACTTAAAAGGAGAGCCTTGTTGTGCTTTAGCTGAAATCCTGGAGTTTTCTATATGTTTGGTTTGTATTTCAAATTTTCTAATGTAATACAAAAAAATATTGATGTTCTAGTGGGGTTCCTTCTTTTCCCCACTTTTCAAGAGGAGTTCAATAGAAACCATCTTGAACAGCAGCCAGAGGAGTAGCCCTAAGAAAAACTGCCTTCTGTCTTTCTAGTGGGCATGATATTAGCTTGTGTGGAAGAAGAAAATCATGCTATTGTCAGGAAAAATGTGGACATCCAAAAGCTGGGGTAGGAAGAGCTCCAAAGTGGCTTTGAAGGATTGAGTGCCACATGTGGGCTTGGAAAGGAGCTCCTTTAGTCCTGAGTTGGTACCAGCTGGAACTGACCGTGTTTTACAAATATTGTGCAAAAAGAACACAATTGCATGGGTTTCCACCTACATGATCCAGAAGATCTCTGGATCCATCTATTATGTTCCCAGGGTAGTTGCCTTCCCTAATTGTATTTTTGGCATTTGGTGCTGGGTCTTCATTGTTCTTTGGGGGATATTATTGTTGTTTTGTTAGTGTTGTTGCTGTTGTGTTGGGGGGTGGGGGTGTTTTGTTTTGTTTGCGTGTGTGTGTTTGCTCTATCTACCTGCCCAGCTTGCTCAGGACACGGTGTTTTCCTGCAGTGGACACGCTGTGTGTTGGCAGAGCCGATTCATGCTATTCGGACACCGCGCCAAGCAGCAGGGTGCTCTGCGCTCCCATTCCTCAGCCTCCTCTTCCCCTGCATTACAGTTGTTGTGGTTAGATTGAGTGAGAGCTTTGAGAGAAGGAAGCTAATGGTTCTTGCAGATTAGACTGCCTTTTGCCAAAAGGATTTGAGGTGCGTATCTTGGTATGACAGTCTTGGCATCATCAGTACTGCAGCACAGAACGCAGTCCAAGGAGCCTCGCTGAGGCTGGGAAGAGGTGCTGCAGACAAATGGAGAATGCAGCTTAAACCCACTAATCCCTCCAGAGATAAAGCGTTGAGGGTGTTGCATAGAGCTAATTAGGGACACATAAATTATTAGCATAACAGATGTAAGAAAGAGCATTGCACAGAGTAGAAAATAGGGTTTAGCTGATTATAGGTCTGACCCAAGGTGCAAACATATACCTAAGTTGATAGAAATAGGAGCAAGGAATAAACAGTCTTCAGCAAAATTTAGGATGCCCCAGTAATGTCATTCCTCACCTTACCTCTACAATGGAACTTGCACCTTCCTTTCTGTGCTCCCTTTATTCTGCTATAGATTAACCTGGGTAGGAATGTTCTCTTCTTACACTCCTTTTTTCATCGTTGCTTGGTTTATTGTTGCAATTTGTTCATCGTGTGGTTGTCTTAAAAGAACGAAGGAAATTTGACATGAACTGAAAGCAGAGAGATGCAGAGGTGCTTCCTAGTCTGGTGGGGTCAAGAAGTATCATTAGCTCAATGCACAGAACTCTATTACCAAATGTGAATATGATTTGTGTGAGAGGATCTCCGTGAGCAATATGGAATAATTGCATGAAAGGCAGCTGCAGGAACCGCATACTCAGTTACCTTTATTAGTGTCCACTTGATATTTTAAGCGAGCAATTATATATATATATGTAAATATACACGAACACACTTGTATATTTGAATTTCAGCGTTTGGTAGCATTAGAGAAAGATAACCTGCCACTGGGCAATAGCAGTTACTGCATCTGTAGAATTACTGTTACTGTTGGACATGTACTGATTTCCCAATAATAGTCAAAGTGATCATTCAATCTCCATTTAGCATGCCTGGATTTAAAATGCAAACCAGCAACATACTTCATGCAAACGCCAACTTGGCCTATGTTCTGGAGCGCATGTCCAGAGCAGGAAACAATAAGTTTATTCTTCTCCCCAATTAGACTTTTGTGAAAGGCTCAGTTATGTCTCCAACTATCACACTGAACACGCACTAAAGCAGCACATTAATGTGCCTTTTAATGCTTCTTAGGAGTAGATCAAAAGAAATGTCAGGTGCACTTTGCATTCCTGCCGTGATGTGTCTGGGGCTGTCAGCGTGTCCCCGCAGCCGGGCCGTGGTCCCACCCGCCGTGCCGGGGCAGCGGGCGCTCCTGGGGTGCTCAGGCTTTACCGCGGCACCGCTGCGCCCCACGTCTCAGCTCCAAGGCGCTGGAGCCTGAGAGCCGTGCTGCTGGCACCAGGAGCAGGTTTGGCCTTTGCTATTCAGTGGGAGAAAAGAGTTGTTGAAATCAATCCCGGAGAAAATGACTTAAAACTCAGCACGCTGGAAAATGGAACTTAATTAACGGAAGCGAACTTGCAAACCTCCACTGTAAACTGTTATTATTTTGTTTGCTTACTTGAGGGGATATGTCAGAGCGGCGCTTACCTTTTCTTCGTACGAGCTTGGCTGTTCTACCCATCATTTATTTTTACGTGATTAGCAGGTGGGCTTGTGGCTCTGTCACTCTAAACACGGGATGCTTAAAATGCGCAAAAGGCAACTTTACAAAGACAGCGTGGCTGGTCTGGCCGTGTGACGGCGTGGTGCATGGTGCAGCCCGCTGCTGGCACAGGGGCCTGTCCGAGTGTGGGGCTGCGGTTGGCCAAAATACTGCAGAGCACATTTAGCGTGTGGGACACGGCCGGGGTATCCCGGGCACCCACTGCTACACCAGACGCTGTGGAAAGAGAGTTGAGTCTCTGAGATTTGCAGAGCTGAGTGGGCATAGCATTAACATGGAAGATGGGCAGCAAGTAAAAGGTACCTGCTGTTAGATATAGGATCAAAACTACAAAGCAGGAGACAAGGCTAAGGAAAGTATGTGAGAAAGAGAAGCAAACGGTTTGGAGGAAGGAAACAGCAAGGCAAGAGCAATATTGCGGTGTGCAGGGTGGCGGGGACGAGGACAAGAAGCTGGAATTAATTGCAGAAGCGGGGAAGCAGTGAGAACGGTTCAAGTTTTGTAACAAAGTTCATTTCTATATGTTTTCCTTTTTCAAATGGATGCTTTGAATAAATAGTGCTTTCATTTCCCGTGAGGCAGAGGTGAATAATAAGCACCTCGTCTGGGGAGGCTGATCTCCCCAACATCAGTCATCTGCGTGCAGCCTTACGCTCCAGCAGTGCTTTGGCTGAGCAAATTAGCCTGAAGTGTTGTGCCCTTGGCTGGCAAATCCTTTCAACCCGGTTGAACGGACAAAATGAATACCCAGATTGTTCCTGTGTCTGTTATTCTCTGCTGTTTATCTGGCGGAGCTGTCAGTCAGGCCATTATAACTGTGGTGCACACTCAAATGACTTGTCCACTCACAAAAGCGGAGTCTGTTGATGATAAGCTAAACAAAACTGGAGAGCGACTGTTGACAGAGTTGGGGGATCTTGCAAATGTCTCAGGTAAAAGCAGAAATGCAATCTGGGAAGGTACAGAAAGCAGCTTGTCTTACGCGTGTGTAGTTTTAAAGTGTTCATCGGGATTTGTCGGCAGACGATAAATGGGCATTTATAATGAATTGGGCTCCTCTCTACTTTAAACAAATTAGGCAGTGCACAGAAGATTTCTGAAACTTGAATGTAAGGGTATACTGCACTTACTAGAATTAATTAGCCTGAAAAGACATAATTTACTCGCACGGGCTTTGCCAGGGCAGAGCGAAGTTGCAATCCGCCCTGTGCTGTCCTGTCCCCGGTGACACCCCCAGGACTGGGGGGAGCAGCCAAACCTCCCCACAGGGCTCTGGACACAATTAGCCCTGGAGTTTAATTACTCTGACTCAGGTTTGTGGGTCCGGTGGGTTTGAAGGTGTTGGGTGCTCGCTCCTCCTCAGACAGGGAGGACGTTTGCATGAGGGGGATCATTGGTTTTGCTCATAAAAGAAATTTGGCTTCTTAAATATCTGGCAAAGAGGTGAATGGCACAGGTGAAGTGCTGTATGAAGATTTATTTCCTGACTTTTAATTTTGCTATTAGGACCCTGAGTTATAAGTGGGACTCTGAGCAACTCCTGAAACTAATTTTGCTGCATGACATTAGATAATGCCGTGCCTATCTGCTGAACGTGAACATAGCCAAAGACTTGTGCTCCTTTAGCCTCATGTTTGTGATCATAATTAACAAGCTTAATGTTTACAGATTATGCACGTGAATGCGGTCTCAGGTGTTTGAACAGTGCTGAACCGTATAGCAAAAAGTGTTTCCTCCAGCTCCTTCCCAGGCGGAGAAACTCGTTCGGTGCTGGATTGTCAGAAGAGTTTTCCCCACCGTCCCTGCCCTGTGCATTCTGCAGCAGAAAGGGAAATGTCGAGACTAGGGCAGGCTGCAATGCTTTAAATCCTCGTCAGTGCCATGAAGAAGCTGAAGTCCAGAAGGTCCTGTGTCTTGCTGGGGGTTTGTTAGGATGCACGGTTAGTGAGGGGGATGCTGCTGAGAGTGTGGCACAGCACGGCAACATCTCTTTGATCAGCAGCTGGTGACTTCACGATCGCAACCCCGGTAGCCTTGTTGGCGGTGATGATAACTGTAACGGATGGTACAGCTATTTTTCATCAAATGCTTGTTAGTCAATTTATTAGATTCCTAATATACTAATGCACTCATTTGGCAGGCATCTGGGCAACCGAGACTTGCAGTGCAGTGTACTCATTCAAAGTCACGGTAACTCACAGGTTGCTGATTTCTCATCAGCACTCAGAAGATAATTTGCAAATGTGCCATTTATCATTATGTGCTTTGTGGAAGCAGATCTCGTGAATGGGATAAACAGATAAGAGCCTAATAATGAACGTTTCCTTCCCAAACACCATTACCATTATTATGTTTTATTTACGTTGTACATTCTGCACCTATATGTGCATATGAGTTTGTATATGCTGCTAAAGTAGCTGCGGACACAGTTTTTTGAAGGATGGGTAGTGCACTTATTGATCCCTCTGCTGAGGGACACAGAGTTGGAGCAAATTAAATGTTGTCTACCAAAAGAGATAAAACTTTTAGTTGTAGTAGTTTCCGAAGTGATAGGCACGTGTGGACTTTTTCAGCGTGAAAAGCCACCACTAACCTGACAGCTTTCCTTTCCCTACTGGCAACATAAGCATCTGGGAAAAGCCCCTGGTAAAGCCAACAAAAGGACTATTCAGAGGCTGGATGGGAAGGATTATATGGCAGAGGTTGCTGGAGGAGCATTTTTCTTCCACGCCAAAGACAACAGGCTGTAGGGATGCTCTGACCCGTCCTGCTGTTTGCCACTGCATTTGACTTTGCATCGACGACTGCTTCTTATTCGCGTGTTCGCTTTTTACTGGGAAGAAGTCTAAGGTAACAGTAGCCGGGCGATCAGTCTGCAAATGTGGTTCCTGTCTCCTCCTGTGACATTCAGGGTGGAAGCTCTGCATACAAATCGTTGCTACTTATTTTTGCTTCTGCAGATGTGATTTTGTGCAATGAAAGGTGTAACAAGGAGCCCGGCATAGGAAGGAGCCCTTGTGCCAAATGGCTCTGTGTGTTTCGCTCCGCGACTGCTATCCAGCAGAGCTGGGAAACCATGCAAAGATATTGATAATTGATTCCGTTTTATATAAGTTAAAAACTAGCTTTTCCCTCCTAGTGTGAAGGTAATGGGTTTTGTCTATAGAAAGATAATAATCCTATGAACCATTTCTACGCCCTCTATTAAAGAATAGTATAGCTTGCACTTGAACGTAATGCCCATGTCAGCTCAGCTTTTTAAACATTCATCTTAAAAGAGTCTTCAAGGACTGGAAAGAGATCTTCCGCAGGCACTGAGCTAAGTTTGAGAAACTTAAAATGTCACAAAGATCCTGTCAATTAATGTGTTTATTCTTATACATCCATCTACTCTGGAAAAAGCATCTTCAGACATGAAAGCTGTTTTCTTTCGATTAAAAAGTTGTCATTGCATTTAGTTTCCATAGATAATGCAGAGCGGATTTCCCCCACCCCCCCTTGCCATATTGGGGGATAAATATGTCTCTTTTTTCTTCTTACCATTTTCCTCATAGGAATCTTCCTTTATTACAAGAACAAAAAAAAAAGAAGGAAGAAGAGAGCTAAATTGAAACCTTGCCTCCAAATTTGTATGCAGGAGGTGGCTTGATTTATAAGCTTAGGTAATTTCATTTTTGTTCACACTCCTTCAATTGAAAGGCTCCCACAAACAGTGTTACTGCACTGGAGGGAAGAAATGGGCAAATTTATCAAGCTATTTATCAAATTATTTTCACAGTCTGTCAAAGTCATAAGCATGCTAGAAGAGAAGCATGGAGAGTATATTCAACCAGGGGAGCGTGTCTGAGCCAGTCGGCAGCACAGCCAGCGAGCAACCGCGTGGCCAGGGACACGGGGACCGCGCTTGGCCGCGATGGCACCAGTCCTGGCACTGGTGGTGTTCCATCCGTACCGGGTGGATTATGGGCTGAGAAAATGAAATTGAAAACATCATTAAACAGACAGAGAGGTCAGAGCAAAGGGGACGGACTCCCCCTCTCTCTGAGCATCTGCTGGGGTTTGCAAAGGGGGACGCTGTTGAATCTAATGGGGCACACACCGAGTCAGAGTGACTCACATCCTGGGCTGGGGAGAGAACAGCGTTGGGGTGTCAGTCCTTGGTGGGGGGTCCGAGGAGACCGTCTTGACCAAGCAGGGCAAAAGATGAACAAAAAAGCAACCGAGATTGAAGGAACCAGTCTAGTAAGAAATCTTTAATTTCTAATGAGCTTCAAAGGGTTTGAGAGAGTTGAATTTTCTTTTTTTAACAAACCAGTTCAAGTACATGCCTTCAGATTATAAAAGTACCTGAAATCGCCTAGAATATCAGCATGCATAGGTTGTTAGTATTTACATATATTTACATAGGAAAACAAGAGAAAGATCTACAGTTATTTACAGTCTACATAGGCGAAGAGAAAGGCAGCATAATTGTATTTCCTAAAATACAGTAGTTGAATAGTCAGCACATGCATATTAAGATATATTTGCATGATAGAACGCAAATGTTTTAAGACATACCTTTTTAACTCCCTATGCTAAGGTATAGCATAATAAAGGTAAATTTTTTTGTGTTTTGTTTCTAGTCTATTTGCATCAAGTGCTTTAAAATGTTCACTAACACAGCGGCAGCGTTATTCACCCTGGCAATTAAAGCAACAGTACACACGATAATTTCCTACTAACTAGCAACAAGCTGCTGGTGAATGAAGTATCTATTGTTTCTCATTATCTGTCGACCAACATACAGGGATCTCTCCTTGTAAAGGCAGTGCCTAAGCTATCACTATTAATTATAGAAGTAATATAAATGAGACTCTACAGTATGTACTAAATGAAATATTAACAAGGCCAGTGTCTTTGAGCCTGAAAGATGCACTAACAGGGCACACTTTACAGCAGGCTATCTATGAAAATCAAACATACATAATACAGGAGTGCCTGGCTTACAGCTCTAAGCCTAGACTTTAGAGCCCTGTTTGCTAGAGCTGTATTATTGCAAAATACATTCCCTTAATTAGGTTCTGGAAGACAGAGTTAGTAGTTAATTTCTTACCATGATATGTCCCCATCATAACACCCGATGGTTTTTCAATGCATTGTATTGCTGAAATGTGTGTGTATGAGCATGCGTGTATCAACAGATGAAAAAGAGTCTTTATCTGTAAAACCTAAACCATCAGCTTGTTCAATATTTGTCCCAAAAGGTCACTTGCTTAAAAAGCATTGTGTTGGGAGGCGGGGGGGGTTCACTCATATGTGACATGAAAGGCAGTCTGGAAATTATTTGTGCAATGAAGGAGGAAGCCAAATGCCAGTCTTGTGATGACGTTCTTTGCAATACTGCATATGAAAAAGTCTAAATTTTGACTAGTAATAGTATTAAAAAGCTATATAAATATATACAGCATATACAGTACTGTATGTATACATACATTTTTATAAAGTATATCTATAATTAAAGTTAGGTGCAGCAAAAACATAAAACATTTCAAGTTAACATAAGTTAATAACAGAATTGATCTCAACGGAGTCTCATCCGTGTGTATGCCCAAACACCAGCCAGCCCTATTCTGATGGATTAGTTGCAGCAGCATATCTGTTCTGTCTTGTTGGCAGAATATGTTTATTGTCAACAACGTGTTTGCCCAGTTCTTCAAATGACCCTTGCCCAGAAGCATCCACCCTCACCGGGCAGGGATATGTATTTCAGGAGGATTTCCCATATCCTCCATAGGATTTCCATTTTCGATAGTGGCTGACAAGCAGCGGTAGGACTCACGTTTATTGAAGTGCACACTGTAAAATCTCTGAAAGCAAGTGACAGAGATTTCCAGGCACGACCGGCTGGCGATAGCGGTACCGTGGTGCCCCAGGACTGTCTCTTACGTGCGCTTTGCTTCTCACTCCACTGGCCAGTGTTGGCACGTAGGGCAGGGGGCACGCAATGCACAGCAGCACAACACGGTCAACCTGATCATTGCCTTACCCTGTTACACTCTGAAATGAAGATCAATAATTCTCCTCAGGGGTTTTTCACAAATCCAGAAATGAGCAGGAGCGTGCGGTGTCACACCGCTGCTCCGTACCAGCCTGCCGGAAGAAAAGTGATAGTGGATCGGAACAATTTGCACGCAGTGTTCAAAACTGCAGCTTCAGTGGAGCAGTGATATCTGTAAAGGGTGAATCAGGTGTGAACGGGAGTTCAGCAGGCAGGAGAAGAAAATACAGCAGGGCTATGTGTGGAAATGTGGTGTGGGCGCAAAGGCTGGGGCGAGCAGCCTGGAGGCTCCTGCCCTCGAGATGCTGGTTGGGCAAGGTAAAGCCCTGTGCTTCATTAAAGGTTTTGAAGCTCGAGAAGGCGCTGTGTCAGGCTTGGAACAATTTCCAGAAGCTGATTGTGGACTTTAATAAGATACTGGGAAAAAGAAGGAATACGGCACTGCCCGTGGGAACCAGCTCCCTTGCAGGTGCTGCGGTGAGAGCAATTGGGTTGCACAGACAGTGATGCTGTATGGTTTCATCCGAGATATCTGTGAAGGGCTGGCAAACAAAATACCAGACCCATGGGGAATATGTGCCCTTCTGGAGGACAGCCGTAGGGCACACGGGATATCCTAAGGCGGCTCAGATGTTTTAAGACCCCATGTAAGGCAACTGAATCCCACTCCTGGTATGCAACCATGGCTCTTTCTAGCATAAGCAAAGGGTGAGGTGAACCCATGGATCACCCTTTCAGGACTGGCTGTCCCTAAAGCATCCATTTTTGAATAATTTGGTGCTGTTTTGGCTATTAAGAGTTTTCCCAAGTTCTCTGTGAGCTACGCAAAAAGAAACAGGGAGAGAGAGGGAAGAGGCTGGAATGGGGCCCAGTGCAGCACACAGGTTCATAAGTTAGAGAATTAAGTTTATACAATGGAGAAAAATATGCGTGACTTTAAAAGGTAACTACATTTTTTTGTCAGCTATTTTGCCAACCTTGTTCTACATCTTCTACACATTTTAACAATGGTTTATAATATACCACTTTATACTTACACAGTGCTTTTCAGCTCTGAGCATGAAAGCACTCCATGAATCTGAACTCGTCCTCACAACACCCCTGTGAGGTGGGTAAATAAATAATCATACTCTTCCCATTTTAGAGCTGGGAAAAGGGAGGTACGTGGAGTCAAAGTGACTTGTCCAAGTTCACCGGGGAAGTAAAAGTTGACAAGAAAATACAACCTAGTTCTCCTGACTTGACGTCCCGTATTGTATTTTTGTTCTCCTGTGGAATGATTGCAGACAATCTGTTTGACACTGGATGTTGGAAGTTTTCAAGCACTATCGTTGCCATAATTGAGAACATATGGGGTGTTGCATAACACAAACAACATGGTGCATTATCAAAATACATTTATTACAATGGACACATTTTCTTTTGCAAAGTTAAAACCCAGAATGTAAGTTAAATATAGCTGCATATACTGAATAGTTGAAATAATCACTGGGACTTAATGTCTCAATGTCTCAGCAGTTGAAAACAAATCCTCTTTCGTGAGCTACTGCAGTTTCCTTACCCAAAGAACATAGCACACTTATCTTCTATAATGTATGTAAAGAATACTGTAAATGTCTAAAGGTCTTAATGACGCTAAGAAAAGTTACAGCTTGAAATCAACTATGCTTTGCAAGTAGAGAAGCTGATGGAGTTTTGAGTCTTTGTAGTTGGGAATTAATTGAAAAAGGAATACATCAGAGGAAAAAAAGCAGACCTTATAGATTTCAGTTTATCCGTTGTATTATCTTCTAAGAGATGCTTTGCTGGTTTAAATGTGGTGATGGGGGAAGGGGAGGTGGTTGAGAATCTCTGGTTTAGATGTGGTTGGGTGAGACCTTTGAAAATGCTGCAATTACAGAGCGAGTTCAGCTCACGTTTTCCTGCCGATACTTGGGTGGAGATGGGACCTGAAGTCAACTGAGCCCAATTTGTTACTTAGATCATATTTGGCAGCTCCAAAGTTTTATTTTTTTTAGCTAGAGATATTATTTCAGTTTATCATACTCACCCAAACTAGCAAAGGCAGCTTTCAATTTCATATTTCCTTGCTGAAAAAGCAATCGGGGAATTCTATTTTCTTACAGGAGACTAATACATACATATTCTGAGCATTACTCATAAGCTAACTGTGCGTGTGGGATTGCTCGGAGTAGAAGGACTTCAGCAGGAGCTGAAGAGTTCTCCTGTCATCTCTCACACCAGACTAAAACTTGTTCACTGCGTTGTAAGAAAAGTGACCGAGTTACCCTGGTAGGAGGTGGAACAAGGTGACACCTGATCCTGAGCATCAGCTCCCTCAGCTACGACCGATACCATGGCCGATACCACCCAACAGCTCTTAAGTCTGATCCTAAAAGCCCTTCAGATACTAGGGAATCCTGAAGGCTGAATGAAGACAGGAGGATTTTAGACTTACCAGTGTTTTTCAGAAGAGGTCATCATGCTCTGCGTTGTTTGCAAAGACTTGGACTTGATGGGAAAAACTAATTATTCAGCTCATCTGCTGAAACATTTTAACATTACAGAGAAAAGAGTAAGTGTATTTTCAGAAAACTCAGCATCACGAGCTCAGCTGGGGGTTGTTAGCAATCCCAGAATGGAAGCAAATGCGTTTGGAGGGCAGTTTTCTTCCAGGAGGGAAGACAAGCTGGGCTGCCGAGCGTGGTCTGGAGCAGCAGCCCCGAGCATCAGCAGCCGAAAACTGTGGTGCCGCAGGCACGGCAAAGGACCTGGGCTGGTTTACACCAGGCGAAGATGGGCTCAAGGAGTATAAAATGGCAGCTGTAACTTTGGAGTTTGGCTTGGGCAATTTGGAATGAATCGCTGTGGAAACGGGCTCCATATCTTTTTGTTTGTTATTCCCCGGAGATTTCCTATTTCACCTCAAATCGGGAAATGGCCATTGCTGAAGGTAGATGGTAAAGAGCCTTTTCTCCCCAGTCAAGTGGATTTGAACAGCACTTCAGGGTGCTTTACAGAGCACAAGGAAGGTATGGGAGAACCCACTGGTTTCATGATCTGGAGTATGTTTGTACTACCTCATCCTCACACTGCAGTTGTACAGCTATAAAGAGTATGTTCTGCTATAAAGAGCAGAAAGATCAGTATGGATCTGATAGTTTTGTGTTAGGGATGTGTTGGCTTTGCCCAATAATCCTGAGGTGAATCACAGGAATAGCCTGAAGACTTGCAAGGAAGTCCTGGCTTTTTATTTCACTTGAGCTGCTTGCTTTGAATCTGGTCCTTGTCACAAATACTCACCTCTCACGTCATTTTGAATTCACCTCTTCCCACTGTCCGTCTTTCAAAACGCACTGTGCTAAACTTAACCTCGGGCTACCATGATAACCGACCTTTATTCTTAATTTTTCATAAGAAAACAAAAATCTCCTTTTCAAAGCAGCTGATCCCATCTCAGGCAATGTCTACCCCTATCCGTACGCCCTTAGCAGAGTTCAGAGTGATCTTAGTCATTTGCAGTTGGTAAGTATACAGATAAGTTATGGCATTGTTTCTATTATTAATAAGCTTGATATGCAAACCTGCTTCAGAACAGGGGTCTAGTTTTATAAAATAAACATGCATTTGAAAATAAACAAATCTGAAAACTAAACATTAACTGTGTAACATGTTTTCTTATCAGGAACATAAATAGTATCTTAGAATACTAACGAATGCATTGCATATACTAATGAGGGGTTTACCTTATACTGCATATCAATAACCCCTTTTCTTTGACTATTAAGATATTTTATATTAATTTGTATTCAGTGCTATCAGTTACAAATTGACAGCTAGCGGTTATGAAATAAATGCCTATGAACTACTAGCTACTTAGTATTTTCATCTCAACAAAGGACTTTGGAAGGATGTGTAATTTAGATCTATGAGCCTCAACTATAAATAAACAGCAACTGCTGTATAAATCCCACCCCGCTGCAGTTGAAGATTGTGTTACAAAACTGACAAATGATTTGCGGAAGAGAATGATGAACCCTTATTACTAAGACACTCTTCAACTTAATCCAAAACAAGATTCCTGGGTAATTTTACGTACACTGGAAAGATTGATGGCGCGGTGCTTGCCTGGCAGCTCTCAAACGTTTGGCTGGATTGGAAATGGCACTGAGGCGTGATTAAAGATTCGGTTGGGCTTCTCGCAAATTCTTTATCCTGTATATTCATCATTGCAACCCGCTGCCTTTCTTGCAGGTTACGGCAGGCTGACCCCCAGCTCCGCTGATTAGCACCCTGTACAACTGACAGACGTATAGAAGAAAATGTTTAGGTTGCCCGGCACTTTTAGCATCGTTTAGCGGTTGAAATTGTTGGGGGGGGGGGCGTTAATCACAATAGATCAGGGAGAGTCTGTGACAACTGACAAGCTCATTGTTTAAGACACTTTTTAACGAAGTTGTTAACATTAATTCTTTTATATAGTGCTCTAATCTTCTTCAAATTATGTTCTGACATGGCACAAACCGCTTGGCATTGAAAGTCATTCAACAGTGATTAAAGTGCTCTTTTTATCGGTTTAAGAATGTTTCATCTTGTATCAGCAGTATGGAATTGTTTACTAATTAGATTCCCTAACATCCTCTGCTGTCGTATGCTGATGATATGTGAACAGGAAAGCTGATGAGCAAAAAATTAAAACTTGTTATTAAACTGTCATAAGGCCCAGCGTATAAAGACGTCATTCAAAAGTCTGTTTTCATGAGGGATAAACAATATTTACTGAGAAACGGAGCAGTTTCCCAGCCGGGCTGGGCATGGCCGGCGGCACTTTGCAGTGATCTGCAGCTCGAGCTGGTCCCGGAGCTTTGTGCTGTCTGAGTCGTAGATGCAAAGGAAGAATTTGTCCCTGGAGGACCTTCCTGCTGTCTGGCACATACGGGGCTCCCGGGTGCCACGCTTTGGGCTAGAGACGTCCTGCCAATGCAAAGTGCGACTTGGGTCCCGCCATTCTGACACCCATTCCCCTCTGTATTTGGGCAAGTCACTTAGGCAGAGCCTCAGATGTCTGAATGCAACTAGCGCACGTTCACCGATGGAAATCAGATGCTTACGTGGCTGTGAGAATCTGAGATTTACCTTCCGTTTTGCAGTTCTGCTGTCTGAAGGAAGCTCCCGCATTTGATGGGTTAATGTTTGTCCGTTATTCTGAAATATTAAACTGTCATAAGAAAAGTACTTTTCTTTCAATGATAGAACCACTGAACTTTCTTCTTCCAAAACCGCCAACACAATTGAAACATTTAGAAAGAAGTAAAGATATACACAGCCAAAAAGCAAATGGCACATTGCTCACATCCAGTTCTCCATGAAACACTGGAGGCATCGCAAGATAAAGTGCTTTGGGCTTCCAGCCACATAATCTTTTATCTCTTAGAGTAAATATCCTATGCTCACACAGGGAAAACTATTCTCTTCTTTTGGAGTTTAGGTTGTGTCAGTGTTCGAGGTATAAAGCACTGTTATTATATTGTGGGATGTTTTTCTGCCTGCTGAGAATTTTGTTTAAAACTCATCAAATTTGACTCATTTAAAAAGATAAATTATTGTTTGGGTTGGATTTTAAACTGCTCTGATAAACTCCCATTTTATAAATGAGCTGAATTCTATTAGAGCTACCCTGAGTTTAGCTTGGCTGAACAGCTGCTTTTCAGCAATAGCTTAAGGGCTCTCGCTCTGCGTTGAGCAATTTAGTTTAATTTTACCTTTCTAATAAAAGTCCAGTCGAATTGCTTGCAAAAAACTAATAATACTCTTCAGGGACTTTGAATCATTCTAAACAGCTGAATACAGTGATCACACCTGTGCTGTGGAGCTTTATGGGATAGTTCAAAGAGCATAGGAATTTTATTGTTCTCTATTACTATTATTTTTAGTAGAACTCTCTTCCATTTCTGCTACCGCCTTTAAGATACTTTCTCTTTTGTAAAAAAGATATTGGTTTAATAAGAGGATTACTATGTCTTATACTAACTTTAAAAATATTTTGGTCTGTTGATAAATATATGCCTCTCAAAATACTTAATACAGCCAGTTTTGGTTTACCTTGTGATGGGAGATCATTTCTGAGCTGTGGAGTCATCATTATCAGTTTAATCCCATCTTCTGTGAAAAATGCATGTCTTGCAAACAAATGTGCCTTTCCCTGCAGTCACAAAATTGAGACGCCTCAATTAAGGAGAATTGGGCATTTTGAAACTGCTTGCCGCACCTGAAGGATGCGAAGACAAAGTGGAGCCCTCGCTCGGAGCCCCATCATCACCCTGGTTTCCTCGGCTGCCACAATGAAAGGCCAGAAAAAAAGGACTAGAGGAAGATCACAAGATGTTGAAACCTATTCCGTTTCCCCATTAAATTACCCTAATGTGGCAACACCTAATTTCTCTTTGTTTGCTTTTTCAATCATAGTTGGCAGCCTCTTTATTCTGATTCCTATCAGCTCATAATTAGTTACCACAGAAAGAGCTAAGATGTACATAAATAATCATAAGGTGCCAGATAAACTGTATTGGTTTTAAATTAGTGTTGTGTCTTGCTATGCACTCTCACCTGTTATTTTTAATTATAGTTTACAAAGCAAACTAGCTTGTTTCCCTCTTTCCAGCTCTTCTGGCACTGCACTTTCAACCCGTGCCCATGGCCGGAGCAGGGTGCTCGTTCCAGCCTCGTGGCCTCGGTCTCCACTCTTCTGTTAGAGAAATTCAGAGGAACTAATTCTTACTGTTTGAACAGAAATTCACTTAGTATGAGAAAGAAAAACAGCACCTCCTGATCCACAAAAGCCTCTAATTTACCTGCTCTGTTGAAATGCTCCATGAGAAATGGTTGTTACAGTACACAAAAAAACCCGCTGGAATGCCTTGTGTCTCTGCAAAATCAGAACCTCTCTCTGCCCGCAGCAGATCAACATTCGTACAAGGCAGCAGCGACAACTGTCACAGTGAAACTGTTGATCAAAGATATATGGGCCCGTTTGGCACCGGTCCCGATTGCACTTTACGTGATAGGTCTTAATTGGAGTGCCCGGGTTAATATTGTACAAGAGGTTTAAAAATCCAAACAAACAGTGCGTGTGTGTGTCAGCCTGCGCTGCTGGTCGAGGCGAGCGAGCGGATGCCCAAGGGGTACAGCGGTTACTGTGGTGCAATGGGAAGCTGGGAAATGTTGAGGTGCTGCTTTTAAACCTAGCTTAACTATTCTAGTTTCAGACCTTGCCCCTTTGCATCAGGCCAGAGTCTCCCTGCCGCCAATACAAGGTTTTATTGAAAAACGGGCAAAAGACTCGAGACGGGGACTGAGGTTTGGAAGTGTCTCTTTCTTTTGTGCAAACAGGAAAGGAAAAGAAAATAAACCCCTCACTAGGATGTTTTGTAAATAAGCGGCCAGCAGGCACGCAGGCAGCACCTTCGGCAGGGTTTCAGCCTTGTCACCGGGCGAGTTACTCGGCCGGCTGGGATGCTTTTCACTGATGCTTTTGTAAGATGCACAGCGTCACAGGACCACAGTCAAAATTATGATGATAAAATATCTATCTATATATATAGATATATTTATATGGCGTATTTTTTTTCTCTCTCTCCTTCTCTTCTCTTCCCAGCAACAAGGAGCTGCCACCACCGTGTACTGCGCCACGGCGGCGGAGCTGGAGGGGCTGGGCGGGCTGTACTTCAACAACTGCTGCCGCTGCCTGCCCTCGGCCGCCGCGCAGGACCCGGCCGCCGCCGCCGCGCTCTGGGAGCTGAGCGCCAGCCTGCTGCGCCAGCGCCTTGGCAGGCGGTGCCGCTGACACGGAGCTCGGCAAGGATCAAAACACGCCGGAAACTGCCAGCGCTGGATCCCGTCCAATCTTATCATCTAGAGGGTTTCCGTATACCTCCGATACAGATTAACCGGTGTTAAATGAAATAATAGCAGTCACAACACAGTGAAAAATGTTAAGTACTAATGGGAAATGGGGAATACCGTGGGTTAAAGGGACAATGCGGCTTCCTGGGGCTTAGTTAGTCTTGGTTCTCTTTCTTTTGATTATAGCCTGTTCAAAGTGTAACCCAAGGAGGCATCTTTTGTCTTGTTTTAGAAAAGCAATGCTGCAGATATTTGCTGCTGTTTTGATTAATGGGTAGGTACGTAGCCCAATATGGGATTTCCTCTTTATTTTGATAATGACTGTCTATTAGGCTTTAGGTATTGATCAGGAGATGGGAGTTGTGTTGATTCTTTTTCCCTACAAGGATTTCATTGGGTGTGGCAAATAAAAAGACTATTAAGGAAAGAAACCTTTGCTGCCCATGACTGCTGGCTGCAAATCCATCTGTCTGCGCTGTCTGGAACAAGAAGGTGCAAGAAGACATCTCAACAGAAATGGTAAAGTCACAGATAACTCAATATTTCTGGTTTTTCTTAAAAGGTTATAATAAAAGATATGTTGTAAACCATTCCCTAAATACTGTTGAGTTAGCAAAGATGATGTTGTCTCCTTAAGAACACACAGGCTGTAATCAGGGGTTTAAATGGTATTTCCATTGATTTCGCAGTTCACAGTTTTAAAGTTTTTTGTTCACAGTTTCTCAGTTCTCCCGACACTGTATCCCATTCCAAATCTCTTTTTTCCTTTAAATGTAAATTCAATAAAACGACATGCGTGCTCAAATAGTCACCTGAAGAGTTTTTGTCTCATTGCTGGAAATGTCTTAGTTCTTTTTTTTTTTTTTTTAGAAAAGAAAACTTGAAGAAAAATAAAGAGCTTCTTGTTGATGCCAAGAAAACGCTGTTTGTTTCTCGTTTGTTTCTAAGTTCATTTTTGTATTTTGTGCTTTGTAGCTGTCTTCGCGCCGGAGGGTTGTCCTAAGCCATCCTCAGTCCAGCATCCCATTTTCTGTAGACAGAATATAAACAAATAAATAGAAGGACACATTGTTAATAGAAGTTTATTAGACCCCCTCATTATTTCTGATTTATTGCTAACAGTCTGCCTGCCATGATTGTTCTTGTCTGCAGTCACAACGCATTGGATCAGCTGTTGAACAGGTGTTAAAATCAAGTCATTCACCTTGCGGAGTAGCTGTAGCATCCCCCCCATCAAAATACCCACCACGCTTACATAAGGAATGACAATATTGCAGTGTGACAGCTATACCTTACAGTCATATAGTGCCATTTCTTTACTCTTTACTCTTTTTTGAGTTTATGGGTAATTCTAGTTCGGTGTGAGCTCTTCTTAGGTAGGTGGCGTTCAGCCTCCTATGCACATAAGAGTTGAAATCTCTGCAAGTAAAGTCTCTATGTGCGAAATTAAATATCTTCCAAGTGGACGGGGGAACCCAGAGTGCACTGACCTCATATCTAGGATGAATTATCTGAACTGGCTTTGTACAGAGGAAATGAGGGCTTTTGCTTTTCCTCAAAGCCCTTGGCATCCTTCAAGCTTCTGCCCAAGTGCAGCCTCAGCCGCTCCCTAGTCGGCAACTTCCTTACCCGATGCCTTTCCTAAAGCAGTTGTAAAGAATATATGGCCTTGCTTATACCTGCTACACCACCTGTGTAGTAAATGAGCAATCCTGCCCTGCGTCTTGCCCTGCTGTCTGCAGCACCCCTTCCCCAAGGCCAGCGCGTCCTGAGGGCTCGCTCGGGCACTATTTGGCAGAATAAAGAACCAACCGGGGCTATTCCAGAAAGAGCAACAACTCTTTTCAGCCTTTATTGGAGAGGGGAAGAAATAAAGTTCACTCTTGTCTCCTGTAAGTTTTGTCAGGGCCGTGCCACAGGTGCTGCTATAGTGTAATACTTGAAAACTGTAATGGCTTGCATGTGTTTGCAAGTTGAGGTGAGGGTTACAGGCAAATTCTTTGTATTGTCTGGAGTTTATCTGGGAGAAAAACTGATTAACCTGTGCAACAGCCTTCTCAAATGGGTTATTTTTTTTTCCTTTTCACAGCCAAACAGAATTACTCTCATATAATAATACAGCTGGTCCGTGACAGCAGAGTTTGCATCAGAGCTTGGCATTGCTGGGTTCAGAAGAGGCAGTAATTAAGCAACGCTGGGAGCTCTGCACTCCCCCAAAGGCCTGGACCTTATGCTCCATTTAGGCAAACATTAATAATCGATAATGAACACCCTGTCATTCCTTATTGCTGAAATATTGCATGCTTTTATGAGAATTCAGTACTTTTAGAGAGATTGCCTGCCTTCCTTCAAAGAATATCTGCGAGGTGGATTTTCTTTGTACACGACTCACTATTCCAGTGTTATGGGGTAAAAGCATTGTCAATGTCAGCAGAGTTTCGTGTTTAGTATCAACTAAGTCGGTTGGGTTCCTCTGGTTCCTATTTCTGGTTAATAAATATTTATTGACACTAGTGTATTACCCTGTCTAGAATTTCACTATCACTATTTTCTCCGAGATAGATAAAATTACTTTCTCTGTTCTTTCTTTCGTTCTTTTCCTTTCTTTCCTTCTTTCTCCTTCTTTCCTCCTTTCTCTTTCTCTTCTCCTCTTCTCTCCCTCTCTCCTCCTCCTCTTTGCCTCTCACCTGTGTTGAGAAAGATATCTAAACATAAAAAAGCTTTTCTTTATCTAAACATGTTCATTCCAAATAATAAAAAAATGGCAGAAAGCTGCAGAGCATTTTCTTCTATTAGAAACACTTGTGAAAATAGTTTTTCTTACACTCTCAGCTTGATTTGAGCACAGGAGGGATGCGCAGGGGACATCAGAATGGAAAAGCAATAGAAAAGAAACAGACTCCAAACCCTCAGTTTTAATATCCCAGATGTGCCTAAAAGTCATTGGTTTTCCGATATATTTTGGTGTAAAATTTGGCACATTTACAGCTGGTCAGATTTCTTTATTTGACTGGCTTACATTTTTCCGGTTGATTTACCTGAGGCAATGTCTGTGTGAATTACTCTACAATGCATTGACTCCGGTGTTCATTAAAGGTAGTTAAGTGGTCCTGTGTCTAATATTAAAGCAAACCCCATTAACCTTAACTAGTATCATATCAGCAAAACAAAAAGAACTGGATAAAGCAAAATAGACGGGGTATTTACAGTTCTTGGAAAAGGTCCAGCAAACTTACATCAAGCTCCTAATTGTCCTAATAAGCACTCTCTGGTTCGCCCCATTAAAAAAGGAGGCAGCTGGGTAAGGACTGTTTCTGAGACACCTCCCAGGCCCCACGGGACTTTCTGCAGGAGAAATGCTGCAGAGCGTTTCCCACCTGCATCCCGAAGGGCATTGCTTGACCCTTTCCCCTCTGATTTCCTTATAGAGTCAACATTGCCCATTTTAATGTGGCGGGGCGTTTGTTTCCCCTGTCTGTGTGTCATGTCCATGTCAATGGGTGAGCAAACTCCTTGGCTAGCAATGAAGAGCAACCAGAAGCTCTTAGGGGAATGCAAGTGCCATTTCAGTCGGTGACGGCTTCCACTGCTGTCCATGCAGCAGATATTCAGATATTGCCCATGGTTTGCCCAGGAATTGACTGACTGCTGGGGCCTCTACTTGCAACACCAGATTGAGGTAAACCAGCAGAAACACATGCCAAGTTTACTTTGTTCCCCCCCCACCACCCCTTTTTCTTTTGACATCTGTAAGACAAATTTCAGCTATTCTCAGACCAGGTAGGGATTATTCGAGACAGTCTTTCCCGCAACACTGCAATAATTTGACTTGTATCAAGGTTGAATAACTCCTTGTCAAGTGCTAAGCTCATGACCTTCCAAGCCAAACACACTTATACTAACCAGTTTACCATTGGAATGATCAATATCTTGTAAGTGAGAACGTCTAGACAGATCTGATTTTGTCCTTTGGTATCACTTGTGGCTTTGGAATTGATCATTATATGTGGCTGGGGAAAAATTGCCTATACATTTCATGCTCTGTATTTATCTTGACAAGGTTCTCTAGGATTATATTTTCATAATCTGAATGGCAGTGGAACAGCTGCTCAGACTGTGCAAGCCCTTCTTATCAGGCTGAATGTAAGCTACGGTAATTACTCTTTCTCCTTACGTATTTCTTTTTTAAACAAGCATGTACTATACATTAAAATGTATGGTTGTAGCGGCAGGTGGGCATGCTGAGAAGCTTGGAAAATGCTGCTGAAGTGTATTTCTTTCCATCCACAGTGGCTGATGTAGGCTTCTATTTTATTTTAGATGCAAGATCATGTCTGAGTGTGCATGTTCTCTGACGCAGGATCCCAACCTATGCAGGGAATATATTGTTTTAATGACAAGTCTATGAGAATCAAGATACCCTGAGAATGGAAACGGTTTAGAACAAAACCAAAATAAGCCATTGGTAACACCCAACAATAACCACATTAGTGACTGGAGCCTCCAACCGGTCCTTCGCAAAGGGGTCGCTCAGCAGCACCCATCCCTGGGGAAGCAGCCCGGCCATGGCCAGGGGCACAGCACCTGAACGGGGACCCAAAAACACGTCCCGGCCGAACCGTGGGCTCAGCCAGCAGCCGTTGACACAGGCACTGGGGACTCTGGTGACACAGCGATGGAAGCACTGACATATGGACAGCAGGTGAGCGGCTGTTCACTGCTGTCCTTCACCCTGGGACACAGGCAACGGGGAAACAGAGAGGTACCTTACAGAGAAAGAACATGCTGCTTTTCTCTTGGTTTTGTATTAACAGTGGTAACTGTGTTATTTACTGGATGCCTTTCCTGGCCTGTGCTTTTTCTTCTCTCCCCCACCCCTGTTGCGTTTGCAGAGTACTTTCCAATGGGTGTTTTGCGAATTAGCTTCATGCTTTAAAAGAGAAGATTGCTCTGGCAGGGAACAGCATAGTTGTAAAAGTGTCAAGGTGTTATGAATGTCCTGATGATAGAGCCCAGTTGTTATCTGCTGGGTAGTGAGGGAGGATAGCTAATGATGTGCAGCATGTAAACCGTTTGTTGCTCTAATCCATCTGTGTGGAGAGGAGTGAAAAAGAGGGGCGAAATCCTGGGAAAATTACTTGGACAGCTGGAGATAAAGTGTGTACTGATGGAGTCATCCAGAGGTAGCTGTCAACATGAGCTGTGTTTGCATAGAAGCCAAGCGATGCACAATTATTCCTTCTTTTTTTCTAATGGGGGTTCATGTGTCTGCGCAGAGACCTTAATTACTATCCAGTATCTCTTACCAACTGGGCTCCGGTTTTAAGTAAGGAATGTGATTTTAATCAATTCATGGCTGGGTGGCGGGGAGAAGTACTACAAACAGACCAAAGCAAGACATACGGATCCCTTTGGAAGACCTGAATTAAATGAGAAGCAGTAATTTTATTAATTCTGCTGTGTTTTATAGACCTTTTATATGGAACATTACCCATACAACTTCACTATCTAATTAAAAAGGGTTCTTATCAATTTGCTGGGCAGTTGCTTATGAAAGAAAAAAAAAAAAGAGAGAGAGAGAGAGAGGAAGAAATAATATATATATTTTGAGTCCCAGAAAATTATCTACCTTAAGGGGATACAGAACAGATCACCAGATGCCTGGTGAGACTATTTTGGCTGGTTGTCTTCACTCTTTTTAAAGAACTGTTATAAAAACTGAACATTAGCCAATGCTTTGGGACTGAGGTCTGCACGGTGTGCAATGTTCATATAGAAACCTTCCGCAGGTCTGGTGCGGTGCCCGCCAATATGTGAGCACAGTGTAAATTAGGGGCTTTGTACACTGGATTTACATGATCCCTCCTGGAAAGGAAGCTTTGAGCTGGTGTTGGTCTTGAGCAGCTCTGTAAAGTCCCTTGTGATGCTTGTGGACGTGAAACGTGTGAGCTCTTTGCAAAGGGAGGAGAGAGAAAGCAAGTGCATGGGAGCCACGCTGGTCCCGCCTCTGATCATCACATCAACACAGCACTAATGGCCTTAAAATGGACTTTGCCTTTTGCAGCCTGTGAGGACGGCAGG
This sequence comes from Nesoenas mayeri, assembly GCF_963082525.1. Classification (NCBI taxonomy): domain Eukaryota; kingdom Metazoa; phylum Chordata; class Aves; order Columbiformes; family Columbidae; genus Nesoenas; species Nesoenas mayeri. The sequence goes on from NC_137547.1 coordinate 22,240,406, forward strand.
AGTGATGGGAAGGGCTATGGAGAAGCCGTGGGGCGCAGCTATAGCCGTCCCAGCACCTGAGAAGCAGCGTCACAAGTAACCAAGCAGGAGGGAAAGGGGAAAAACAAAACTGTCTTCAAAACCCCTTGCACCTCCATAAACCCTTACTTTATGTGGTGTATTGGATTTTACAAGCACAGAGTCTGCTGGGAGCTGTCTGCCGAGCATACAGTTAGCCGTGATTGAACACCGGCGTTTTAGCATTTTGACTTAAATCCAGTGTAAACTTGTAAGTGAACTGCTGGCCCAGGCTGGGTCTCTGGTGGACAGCAGTCAGCAATACATCACGGGCTGCGCGGCCCGCCGAGCGCCCGCCCGCGGGTCACAGGGCAAGAGAAGGCTGAAATTCCGCTTCAATGGATCCTGAGTTATCTCTCATCCCAGGGAAGGCTTTATTTCCCTCCCTCTCCTTCCCTCCTAGCACTGAGCCAGCATGGCTGGAGAAGAGAGGAAACGGGGAGCTGCTACTGAGACCATCTCAAATGTACCTGGACTACAAACAAACCAGAAATATTCTCCTTCCAGCAAAGCTGTTCCTTTAATCTTTATGAGCGGTAGAAATTCATGCATTACAGAGGCACAAAAATGAAAAGAGAAAGGCGGGTGGGAATAGTTGCATTAGAATTAAGCGCTGTTTTTAATATGGCACCTGTCAGACTTATTGTTAAAAATATGGAGAAAGGCTCCCTTCAGAAATAATAACATTGCAGCAAGGTTAGTTATAACACGGTGAGCCCTGTCAACAGCCGCAATTAGAAGTTGTTTACCATCGAGCGAAACAGCTCTGCAGCACCGGGGCTGCGCGGACGCTCCGTGTCGGGCTCACAGATAATCCTCTCCCCCAACGCCATGCGCAGCCGCCAGCGGAGATACTTCCCCGCAATCACATTACTTTCCTAACCACACTATCACCCAGCCGGGGATTAAGTGCTGCTTTACAGTCAATGAATGGTGTCACCAGGTTTAGGCTGCGCTAAACAATTAAAGGGTCAATTTACAGCGTGTTGGTGGGTGGGGGTGAAGGGCAGGGGAAGGGGGATGACTGGCACCCAGCGCCCCCGATAAACAAGAGCTGTCACAGAGCGCTGTGCCGCAGAGGTGGCTATTTCTGTCAGCTGGCTATTAACAGGCATCCCTCGCCATCACAATTAAGCCCCTGCGGGGCCACCCGGCACAACTCCCCTCTGCGGCGGCCGCCGACTGCGACGCCGTGTTCCTAAGTCACCCGGCACTGCTAGTTAAGCTCAGACCACAAAACTAATTTCATTGATGCCTTCAGCCACATTTCAAAGTAAGGCTCTGGAGACACGGGAGAAATTAATTTATTAAAAAGCAATAGCTTGATAATGCGCGTGATGATAGAATAAATGAATCTGTTCAATATCTTCTAAAACAGTTGGCAATCACATAATAGAGCATTCATTGTCAATTTAGTAGCTTGTCTCATTATACTCTGCAAATAGTAGTAAAATGGTGTATTATTCATGAACCAACATGCTTTAATTACTTTTAGTGCACATTTATTTTTTTCAAATGTAATATGAGTTAGATTTATCTGTAACTGTAACTCAGCTTATGAATCTTCAAGTGGTAACACAAACTGGAAGAGAGATTTTATGACCACGGGAATCAGTTTCTGGGAAGTTCACAGCATTTCTATATGCTGTGAATGCAGGTCCTAAAATGCTAACCTCAGATGTGACCCCAAACTTGGAATATAGCTTAACATACTTTAATAAAGACGTTTTTATTTAATAATTTCATCAGGTGTAATTTCAGGTTTCACCATTTGCTACGTTTGTTGGTCTTTACCCCCCCGCCCCCGCCACAAAGCAAATCCCAAAATCAAATATAGTTTATCTCTTGTCTCTACAAACGCGAATTGTCTTGTTCCCACCCCCTCACTTCTCGGCTTCCCTCACACACACACACTTTTCAGCAGCGTCATTTGCTATGAAGGTCTCACATATAGACAGCCAAGGTCAGTGAAAGTCCACTGCTCATTTCAATTAGAATGTTTGTGGGGATTTATAAGTAATAAACTCATCTTGCCTATAATAACAGGTTTCCTTAAGTCAGTCTTGCCACTACTAAGTATAATGTTGCAGCACATTGTTGATTTCTATGTACATAGAAGAAAAGAGCACTGTAAAATAAGATGACTTAAAAATGCAATTAAAGTGTAAATCTTTATACCCATTAACATTTAGGGTCCATTAGATTACTTTGTCTTTTACAATATTAAATGCTAAGATGTTTTGCTTTTGTTCTGTAACAGTATATTTTAGTTCTATTTATAATACAAATGTAATTTAGCTCCCAATAAATCTTGGCTTTAATTGGTTATTAAGTATGTGCTACCATGTCATAAATTTCAACCACAGAATTTCTTTTTCTTCCCGTTCATCTCTATGGCTTTGTATTCTGGGGTCAGGTACGGGGTTTTGCACCATCATAAATATTCAGCCCATCCGAGCATCCCGCTTAAGAACTCGAATAGGGGGCATCACCCTAATGCCGAGCCCTCCAGTAGGTGCTGTGACCCTCGGGAGCAGGATCCAGCTTTGCCCCTGCCATGGGGACACGGCTATTGGGGTGAATGGATGCCCCAGGTTGGGGACTGAACGGACACGGGGACACCCCCCAGGTCTCCGCGCGAGGGGAACGCTCCCGCGATGGGGTCGCTCTCTTCGCCAGCGGCTGATCTCGGGCAGGGGGTCTGGCTCTCCCGCAGGAGATGCGGTTGTGGCCTGATGTACGGCCAGCGCTGGAGCTTTGGCACTAACAAAGGTTGCAGAGGGTATAAATCAGGGCCGAATCTCACTCTCTCTCGTCCTTGATGTTATCTTCAGCTTTGAAAGGGGTCCAAACTATGGCTGCGCAATTATAACTCTTTTCCTCAGGCCTCAGTAAGCACAACTTAGACTAGTTTTTATTGGTCACCGAGGATGAGTTTCTAAGGTTTTTTAGATTCAAGAACTGGGGTAATAGCATTGTGAGGGCATGGCCCAGTTTCTTTTGTAATCCTGATTTCAGTTCCCCATAGTAACCTGAAGCCATGACTGTTTAATCCTTAATTCCTGCCACAATTAACATCTCATATTCAGGAGGACTTCTCTGAGATTTGGAAGGAAATCTGTCCCCAGCTAGGTCAGCCCTAGCCAGTCTCTTCACTAAATGGGATGGGATCCTTTTCAGCTTGAGTCAAATACAGTAACACCTCATTTAATGGGGCAATAGAGCAGAGAATCTGTTAGCCGGCTCCGGTCGGATGCAGTACGAATCAACACCCTTGCAATTAGAGCTAGAGAGGAATGCAAGCACACCAACTCATAAGCTACTAATGAACTATTTGAGCAATTCTACAGGTATTTATGTAAGGCTCAGACAGCAGCCTCAGCTGAAGAGTTACCCCTCTCCCCCCTGCCACGTATTCCCAAGGAAGCTGTAACACAAGTGAAATTTCTTTATGTAAATACAGGCAACACTGAGAGAGCCACATTTTCTGCCGTCGCCTCTGTGCTTGTGGGTTTGGGCTTGTGCTGGCAAACAAATGGAGCCTGTTCTGCAGAGCCCTCATTGCACGTCAGTGCTGACAAGTGTCAGTTTGCTGTCTCCTCACCAATATTTTTACACTTGTGAGTGCATAACCGCACCCCCGCAGATGAGCCAGAGAACAGCGGTATTATCCCTCTTTCGGAACCCTTATACCACCTTGCTCTGTCCACAGTTATCCCGGATTTGCCCACCTTCATCTGCTCAGCTCTGCGCTAAATCCCGCCTGTCCCTTCGCTGCAGGACAGTCTCAAAGAGCATCTCAGCTCAGCTGAGCCTGTTGTTCTTTCTGTAGGTCATGGCAGGTGGTGTCCATGGCAAACCCCTCTTCACCAGCAGCCCAAACACATCAGGCTGTGACCACGAGCAGCTGCGGCACAGCCGCTATCCTGTCTGCAGCAGCATTTCCCCTGCTCCTTCTTGTGGGTCAGCAGAGCGAGGTGTGAGGGTAGACCTGGGGTTCACACCACTGCTCCTCTGACGTGCTTCCCAAATGCTCTTGGGAGCCACCAATAATTACATCAACACTCACCCCGCTCTCATCTGCGCCTGTTTTTTTACAAAAACATCCAAAAGCTGAAAACACTGTGGTGACATGTCTGTTGAAGTGCTAATTCAACTTTGGTCCTGAAAAGCTGAGCTTAAAGCGCTACTGCGCAAGTAGGCACTTGACCAAAGCCCTGGAGAAGCCATTGAAGGCACCGACCTGCTCAGTGCAGAAGTCCCGCAGTGCCGGGCTGCGTGGCATGCCATAGGGAGAGCTGCGCAGGGCTGAGGCTTAAAACAAGGCTTCACCTCAGTTCATCACGGTGTAAATTGCATATGGAGCACTTAAGAATTCAACACAGAAAATAGCTACCTCAATTTATCTTTAAATAAATATATATTTTTAAAAGAGTGAAAAACCCACCTGTGATGATCAATTGAACGACACTTCAAACAACTTTTACCAGCAAACTGGTCATCTAAATATTTGTTTTAGTTCCATGAACAAGTAGAAATTACAAGAAAAAATTAAAAGAAACCATTTTTTCCAGAGCACAAGCCACAGTCTTTGCCTCAGTGGTCTTATTGGCTGATTAATCCATATGTTTACTGCACTTTGAATGAAATACAATAGTTCCATCTAAATAACCTGAGTAGTCTTAATTTCCTAAGTTTTATATTAGTCCTCTGGTTTTTGAACCCTTGGGCAACTCACAACAGTAAAATACTTTCCCAGCTCCAGAGCGTTTGTTCACGTGGATGCCATTACTCCTGAACGTGAGCTTAATGGCACAGCCATACATTCACAGACACACTCCCACGAATAGATGTATATACATTACAAATATGTGCTTATATGTAGACATATATATCTCGCATATACACACATTCATATATACATAGACACTTTAATATATTATTTGCTCTAAAATGCTTTTATTTGCCCCCCTCTGTCTGAAGCATTGTTTTCTTCAGATGAGGAAAGAAACAAAATAAAATCACTTCTTCATCCTTTGTCTCTAATTTTTTTTTCCCTCACTATTATTCTTATTGGATTCCTGATTGCCCGATCAGTTATTTTATACATGAGATTTAGTATAGGTTTTTGTATTCTTTTATCACATATACTTTTCTGTTTGATCACACAGATGTGTATTTCATAGCTGGCATATCTAAAAATCTATTTCCTTTTGCAGTTTTCCAAACTCCAATTTTCCTCCATATTTAAGCCAAGAAGGACCTGAAAATTAATGCAATTGTAACAAGGCAATAAAGTGTTATTCGGAACTCCAGATAAGCAGAGACCAGGTCAGATGCTCCGTGCTGAACCTCTTTGCTTGGAAGCATCCATTCGTGACTGTGGACTTGATAGTAAAAAGCATAAAAATATATTTCCTAAAGAGCTCCTACAACAACACATTCACAGTTAAATCTGAAACCACAGTAAACTTCTGGAATCACATTGATGGCCATCACAAAATTTATCTGCAAACCACTGCCTTAAAGTATGACCCTTACTTATATTATTGCACATCGTCATGGCTTATTAAGGTATACAATACAGACAAAAACTCCCATAAACCGCTAGCTATTGATTTGTTCAGATTTTGTTGCCTCCCCTAAGTTAGGAATCAGCCACTTCAGCTTTCCATTTGGAAATCTGAATGCATCTGCAAAACAGGAGATGAAACAAACAAAAAGCTCCGTAACGTTAGAAACTGCTTCAGTTGCTTTAAAATCTCCACTGAACTAGCAAGAATATCTTCCAGTCCTCCTTAAAATTAGTTCCTGGCTCCCAGTACCCATTAACGTATTTATATACTCTCCCTGATGACCCTGGATGTGCCGGGAGGTCGGTGCTCCAGAGCTCCTGGCTATCCTGATGGTCCCACTCACTTGCTCTCCAAGCCTCCTGCCCCATGCCAAGACAAATGTTTCTGGTCCTTCTGTCTTCAGCAGCTCACGGTATCAGTGTTACAGAAGGACAGGCTCTTGCCGAATTGCAGGACCAAGTGCTTTTGCCTGTTGACAATGGGCTGGATGAGTGTGCTGCAGTGATTGCAGACCAGGATAAACAAAAGTATTGTAGAGAACAAGAGAGCAACTTAAAACTGTTAATGGTGAGTGTTTGCAAGGTGGTTTAAATGTAAGAACCATGGAATCATAGACTTATAGAACCATTTTAGTTGGAAGACACCCTCAAGATCATCGAGTCCAACCATTGACCTAACTCTGGCACTAAACCATGTCCCTAAGAACCTCATTTATATGTCTTTTAAACACCTCAGGGGATGGTGACTCAAGCGCTTCCCGGGGCAGCCTGTTCCAGTGCTTGATAACCCTCTCCAGGGATAATTTTTCCCTAATATCCAATCTAAACTGCCCCTGGTGCAACTTGAGGCCATTTCCTCTCGTCCTATCACTTGCTACTTGGGAGAAGAGACCAACACCTTCCATGCTACAAACTCCTTTCAGGTAGTTGTAAAGAATGATAAGAAAGAAAAACAAAACAAAGAAAACAAAAAACCAAACAAAAGCACAAACAAACAGCCAAGCAAACAAAACCAAACAAATAAAACCCACAACCACCACACGTGTGAGCAAACGTTGAACCCTGAAAAACCCCTTTCCCCTCAGGAAGCTGTGAGTATTTTGTTGGGTGAGGTTTTTGTTGGCATTTTGCCGATGTCTCTGAGGGCACCACTGAGCCCCTTCCTCACCATTTCCCACCACCAGCATGTCTCAGGCTCCACCAGAGCTTTTCTACTCCATGCTTGTTTCCTGTGCCCTTCTCAGAATTTCACCCCGTGGTATCTGTGGCTGAAATCTCATCACACTTTGCTGCTTCCCGGCCCTGGTGCTGCCTCTTCTCTCCGGGCCGGGTACTCGGTTGCCAGCGCAGAGCCCAGGGTGCTGCACGGACCGCTGCTTTCCCTTCCCTTCTGCTGTCACCGCCTCTGGAGCTGCCACTTACGTCTAAACCCAAGCATATGCCATCAATGAACCTCTCATATTCATTGATCTTCCTGAGCACATCAACCTGTCTCTCTGAATCTGCGCTCTGATTTTTCAAGTAATAGAAAGAATCCCTCTGGATAACCACATAATCACCTCCTTTTGGCTCCTGGTCAGGCTGCCTTGCTCTTTCTTGCTCTCTCTTTTTTTTTTCCTGAATAAGGAAGGTGATAAAAATGCTGCCTTCCCATCTGAGGCTTCTGCAAGGCTTCCTGGGCGCCCCACCAGACCCTCTTGGCTTCCAGCTCGTTAAAGATGAGCGAATAATATTCCTCGGAGTTTCTATTATCTGCAAACTACCAATTAAACAGAAGCAGCAACCGGAGATAAAAGTCTGGCCTTGGCAAAATCCACAGCAGAACGGACTTGGAAAGCCCAGGATATTTTCACCTATGCAACTGATGGCAAGTCAGAGATGCCAAGCAGGAAATGGGAGGAGACGCCAGGTATTGGCATCCTTATTTGGGCTCAAATACCCATGGAACAACTCTGTAATTGCTTTGGGAATACAGGCTAATTATTATGCAATTATATAATTATATATAGTTAGCTATATGAGGGGAAGAGGTCAGATTTAGGACATTATCATAAATACACAAATCAGGAGGTTTATTTTAGCATCTTTGACTGTGTGGCCTTTGATCTTTGAACTGTTTGGTAACTTCAAGGATCATTACCCCGTAATGTGCCAGAATGTGCAATTAGCGTGAGTACAATTACATACGGTATGATATTTGTATTGTGTTTAGTACTGTGAATTTGTATGCACCGAATAATAATAGAATCCAGGTTTAATTATTGATTTTTTTAAAATGCTTTTAATATTCTGATACTGATGCAGCTAAACATCAAATAGAGTAAATATAGCACGAAACTGTACAGCTATTAGGTTAAAATGTGACATTCTCCATCCATCTTTGCTTTTTCCATTGCACCTACCAGCACAGCATATAGACGATATGATTTATTTATTTTGTTTATTTAGAATTAAATAATAAATAAAGAGACTCCTGCACAAGGCTCTAGAAACCCTACTGCACCATCAATAAGCGATGCCATCCCAGCCGCATTAGCGCAATCCTTTCGGCAGGAATTCAGCCAACAAGTCACCTACAGGGACACCATCCTGCCTGTCCGCTGAGCTGGAAGGCAGCTCCTTCACCCTCTCCGTGTGAAATGACTCTTGCAGAGGGGCTGGAAGGTGCCCAAGCACGGGTTATTTCTGACCCAGACCTGGTCCCCATCCCTGGGGGGGGGTTTGCACCAGCTGCCCCCTCCCCGCCCCAGCAGCACAGCCAGGCTGGGCAGTGCTGCCCATCGCAGCAAAAAGGTCACATATCAGCTCCCAGCAGTCACTGTCCCTGCTCAACCACACAGACCACGTAGCACTTAATGAGAGCCTATTTATTTAATGCGTTCGCTCTGATGTCTCTATCAGGGCTGCCTCGGGGGCTCTGCCGCGGGCCAGCCCGCTCCCCCGGCTGGGGCAGGGGGCTGGCAGGACGGGGGCAGCGGCTCCGCACACAGCCTTGGGCTGTGCCATGCAGTCCATTGGCAGCAGAGACCCCACTTGTGGGAACCTCATCTCAGCCCTGCAGGCTTCCAGATTTCACAGGGGAAGGGTGCAGGGTGGCAAAACCTGCGCTGACACTGCACAGCCAGACACAAGCAAGGGTGCGCTCTGCCCAGGGTTATTTATGCGGTTAAAGCCAAGAGCACGGGAAGATGCTTTTCTGGGTTACTGCCACAGTGCTCAGCACGGACCGAGGCTTCGATGTCTCACACGGAATTTGGTGTGCAAGAGAAAGTGGATGCCTTTATTTTTATCTGTCTAGGTATAAAATTGTCATCAACATAACTGAACAGACAACTTCTTCTCAGGTGAAATAAAATGGAAATAGCATCTGCCTACAAAAATCAATTTAGAAACTACATTTATATTTTTGGGCTTAGACAATGGGTATTTGCAAAACCATGCCTTCTAAAACCCTTCGAATGCAAAAAAGAAGAAGAAAAAATACTACCTGGATGTGAGCTATTATCAATCAATCAGGAAAACTCACTCAGACTCAGATGCATGAGCCAAAATGAACTTCAGATTGAAATGGATGTGAGACAGGCTACGTTGTCTGATTTGCTTGGGTTACTTCATTATTAATCTCTTTGCTTCCATTTATTTTAATGATCATAGCCAAGAAAGTCTCGTTTATGAAGACCACTTTTTTTTTTTAAAGCACTGCTTTACGCGGAGCTGAAACCTGCCCTGCGCTCTTTTCTTCTCAGCTGCCAAGAGCAGAGCTGCTTTCCTTCCAGCTGCCTCAGCTGTACATAAACCACATATTGGTGCCCTGACCTGTGGAGAGTGGGGACCTTGGCCCCCCAGCATCTGCATTCGGGAGCCCAGCTGGGTCCCCCACCCCTCTTTGGGGGAGTTCTGTGTGCTGCATGTGCTGGCAGACAGTGAGAAAACTCGGTGATGGATAAGAAAGAGGTCAAAACCCAGAGTTTATTGGAATAGATGCTAATAGATCTGGCCTTCATGTCTGGGATAGAGGATGAGAGAGATTTGCTTCAAACTTGTTTGCCTCATTGCTGCGGCTGCTCCTCCAGCACAGCCACCCCCTCTCCTCGTGTCCCAGCCTGGCCCCCTCAAACAAAACTCAGGCAGCCAAGTAGGTTTTCCTAAATGAGATACACCTAATTAGTAGCTAGTCATAGTCTTGCTGATCAGACAGATTTTCAGCCCTTTGTTTATTACCCAACATATGCATCTGTAGCGCATTTTTACTACTAAATATACACGTTTCATTAAAAGCTCCGTCTCCTCTGCTGCTTCCATTGCTTTGTTCTGTAAAAGACCCTTGCAAGTATTCTTTTTTATTCCCTCAGCCAAAGGAAAAAAAACCCATCACTTCCATTTTTAATTAATGCAATTTCAACTAATTAAGGAATGATTTTCCAGAGTTATATTTATAATCTGTGGCGAGTATGCATAACAGTAGGGTGAAGCACTGTTCACCACAGCTTCTTATGACCAGCAGGTGAGTGGGAGCCCTGGTCAGCTTGCCGTGGTGCCAGGCAAGCGTGGGCAGTTGCACCACTGCTGCAGGAAGGAAACTTGATCTTGGGGAGCAAATGAAGGCCTGTGGGTGCCCGGGGCTGGCAGGGACCCTGGGCGGAGGTGGACGGGGCTGCAGCATGCAGGACTGGGGTTCCGGGGGCTGCAGCATGCAGGGCTGGGGCTACAGGGGCTGCAGCATGCAGGGCTGGGGTTCCGGGGGCTGCAGCATGCAGGGCTGGGGCTACAGGGGCTGCAGCATGCAGGGCTGGGGTTCCGGGGGCTGCAGCATGCAGGGCTGGGGCTACAGGGGCTGCAGCATGCAGGGCTGGGGTTCCGGGGGCTGCTGCAAGGGTGGCATGGAGGGGAGCAGGGACCACCAGGCAGCCGCAAAGCCTGGGGATGAATCCATCATCCCTGCCAGCCCACCTGGGCAGCAGGTGAGTCCTGTTGGCACCTGCTTTGCAGTCGCACAAGATGAAGTCTCATAGAAATAGAAGGCAAATACTTTGCCCGAAATCGCACAGTAATTCACTAGCAGGGCCAGGATTAGACCCCTGGAGCTTTTTGTCCCAGTCTCTTTCTCCAAATTCCATAAATACTTTGCTACTGCAGCAATATTGTGAAGTCTTGCAGGGCTCTGATGCATGCGGTTATCTCAGTCAGACTGCAGCACTGTGGGTCTTCAGAGGCTGCAAAATTAGGGATACATAAACACTGCTAATGCCTCCCTGCAAGGCAGAGGCTACTTGCGCTTTGCTACGTTTGCCATCAAATTTGGTAGTTCAAGTTCAGAAATAATTATTTTCTTTCTAACCTGGCAGCTCCTACTACTTTTTGTTCCCATGACTGTAAAATTCGTTCAGTCCCCTTAAGTATAACTGCTGAAGCAACTTCTAACAAATCCACACCGTGTCCAGAAAGAAAGAGCAGACGTGCATGGTGCACCGCAACGGCTGATCCGAATAAAGGTCATTGAAGACAAGACAGGTACCAGTCCCCATGCTGCCACTGCAATGGCTGGAGGCACCAAACCTCTTCTCATGATCTGTCATTCACCCACATGTGAAACCCACTGTTAACCTTCAGAACATCAGCCATCTTATTCTGCTTCTTCATGCCAAGACACAATGGCATGCTTCCCCCGATGACCTTGTACGCTGGGTGCTCGCAACAAGAGCAAAAGAGAGAGGAAAATGTCAGTTTGGTGCAAACTGGATTAGGAGAAGGAAATAACAACAAGCTACACTTCTGAGCAGTTTAATCATCTAGGGTCAAAAACTCGAGGATAAAATGATGCTTGCAGAGACAGTAGTGTGAGTTTCTTTAAACAGCTGTATGTGGAGAAGTGCATTAGCGTAATTCGTCTCGGCACACTCATGGTGCATCATACGCACAGCCTGTCCCTCCTCCCTGGGACAACGTGGGTAGGATTTGGGCAGCTGTGAGAGCTGCCAAATTTCTCCTGCAGGGGAAATCCCTGGAGCCCCATCTGCTTGCTTAAGCCAGCACGATGGGGATGGCTCTGCCTGCCCCATGCACGCCACGAAATAAGAGCTCGGAGCTGCGAGCAGTTGCGGTGCAGAGGGATTGGCGGGGCTGGGCTCCCCAGCAGTGGGAACGTCCTGCCTGCCTTTGGGGGTGGACGGCTCCTGTCGTGGTGCCAGGATGAAAAGGAAGAAGCAGATTTATGGCTGGCTGTTGAAAGGCACAAAGCAGATCTTACGGGGGGAGGCAGGGTGGAAAATGTAGCCTCATGGCGATGGATCACTGTGTGCAGGGCAAAGGAGATGGCCAACATATGGGCGAAGCATCTAAAGGTGAAGAATAAATGCAATTTATCACATGCTTCAGCCATTAGTTTTGCAGCTGATCACGGGAGTGTTAAAACCATGTGTGCGTGTACCAAGGAGGTGCTAAAGGTTTTGTCAAATTCTAAACTATAAAGAAACTCAAGACTTGGTCAGGTTTCAATTATGGTAGATGTAAAGAGTTTGATGAATGCTTTAGTTTCTTTGTAAACTGCTGTTCATTGTTTTTCTGATTTTCGGTGTGTGTGTGTTTGTATCATGGTTTGACAAAGCCAGGGACAGAGCCTTCTCCTACAAAACTCAACAGTCTGCCTATCTCAACATATTCTGCACCCAGAGTCTTACAACATAAGATTTACAAGCTCACGGAAAGGGAGAGGCTCATTTAAGAACAGCCCATTACACACAAACATCAGGAAAAGCTGGAGGAAGAGGAGAAATAGTTTGTCTTAAGTATTGCTAAGCGCCATCCACGATTACGAAGGAAACGTCTACAAGCCGACAGCTGAAATTGCAGCTCTACCATTTGGTGCTCAGTTTTGTAGGTTTTAACTGAGCGTTAACAATCATTGTGGAGTTGAACACCTCGTTCAGTTCATTAGCTGATAGCTGTGCAGTGCTGTCAATGTGCAAAGTGCAAGCAGGTGCTAAGTATTATAATTATTTGCTTCCTCCCCAGCAGTTAAACCACTGGTGATTCCCAACCCCTGGACACGGAAGCAATTTGCTTTACATGGGAATGATGAGGACAGAGACAACTGCAACAGGAGCATCACATATGGCCCAGACTTCCTCACTTGCTAGCTGATGTGGTTGGTGCTCTTTGCCCTCCTTTAAGAGAAGAGACCCCCCCTACTCTGCCTCTTGCCTGGTACTGCTGGTCCTTCTCTCATGGCAGTTTTCCTGTTGGAAATCCCGGTGAACCGCGGTGGTTTGGCGTTCTCCGGCCTGCTGCCGTGTCTCCTGTGCTCAGAGCCCATGATGTTTATTGGGGTAGGACCTCCCCTCCACCTCTCCCACCCACTGGGTGCTTTGCAAGCTGTAACTCTGGGGAAACCCATGGCGGGAGGAGAAGCCCAGGGGGGTCAACTGATGGAAGGATGCTGAGTACAAGGGAAAGGTCCATCTAGCCTCTGGTCTGTCTCAGGAGCAGCTTGAACACCGTGTTAAACAGAGAATGCCAACAGAGAATGCCTGTGCTGTTAGCTAGTGCTCTTCTTGTCCTTTCATTCCTTCCCCATGTGCAGCTTCAACCAGGAGCTATGAAACCGGTGCCCTGCTCTTCTCCAGACCTGCACAGTGCAGGCTGGGGGTTTGAAGGCTCAGCTGTAGAAAGCTGGTGTTTGAGTCTTTTTGGGTGCCCTGACTGTCACAGCTGGAGGGTCAGCAAAGTCCTGTCCCCATGGCCCAGCTGGTGCTCACCCAGCACCGCAGGACACCCCCACCAGCTCACCCTGCTGCTGTGACATTATGGGATGAGCACAGTCACCCAGCTCACCCTGCTGCTGTGACGTTATGGGATGAGCACAGTCACCCAGCTCACCCTGCTGCTGTGACATTATGGGATGAGCACAGTCACCCAGCTCACCCTGCTGCTGTGGCCTTATGGGATGAGCACAGTCACCCAGCTCACCCTGCTGCTGTGACGTTATGGGATGAGCACAGTCACCCAGCTCACCCTGCTGCTGTGACGTTATGGGATGAGCACAGTCACCCAGCTCACCCTGCTGCTGTGGCGTTATGGGATGAGCACAGTCACCCAGCTCACCCTGCTGCTGTGACGTTATGGGATGAGCACCGTCACCCAGCTCACCCTGCTGCTGTGACATTATGGGATGAGCACAGTTCTTTGCAGGGAGCAACCAAAATATGCAGATCTTGGAGTTTTCCTCCACGCCTTTAACTAAGATACTGACCCACAGAGTGCTAATTAGCTAGATTCAAAATCAAGCTTAAAAATGATAATGAGTTTACTGTTTATCAGGTATGAAAATAAGGTTGGTCAAAAACGCATCAGTGCTTTAATTAAACCTCAGTGAACTGCAGAGGGCAAGATGGAATGACTATTAATGGCTCCTATTTTTGCTAAACTTCCCTTCTGTGGCCTGTTACTTCAAGGTAGGGACTGTCCCCATTTGTCACACTTCCGCTCATGTAAATCGCCCAAGCAAGACCAGTACTCGTGCACCGAAAAAACTCTGCAGGATGGAGGGAAGGTGATAAGTATGTTCCTTGTGCCCACAGACAGACCTACTTCTTGTTTTAAGCCAAACTATTGTCAGCCAGCAGCATGTCTTTGATTTTGTTACTTTTGCACACTGATTTACTTTGCATACACAATATCTCGCTCCATGTGGCTTATTTGTGTTTTTGTCCAGGCTGCAACTAACGTTATCAAACTGATATACGTGCACTTGTGTTGCAGGCAGATTTAAGAGCACGGTAACTGAAAGAGTGGGTCACACTAATGGCTCATCCCGCCTGGCTGATGGTGCCTGACCGGGCAATGTGCAAATCCCTGGGGGGCTGTGGAGGGAGGAGGGACAAGGAGCTGCAGTGCAGGGAACAGCCCTTCCTCCAAAAACCCCCTTGTCTTGTGGGAACGAGCCCTTCTGAGATGTCCCGTATCAGAGATTGTATCGCAAACGCTGCATCTATTGTCCTGCATTAATTTTGACAATTAGTTTTTGAACCTCTATATTGTTTTGGCTTCTGTGACTTTCTGTGCCAATGCACAGGTTAAAATTGCTTCCTCCATATATAGATAGATAGACAGATAGATAGATAGATAGATTGATTTTTTTTTTACAGAAACCCAACATACACACCAGCAATAAAACAAATGAGTTCTGGGGGTTTGCTTTCTGTTCCTCTCCTAATCATTGTGTAACTGAAGCAGAACACCTAGCAGGTCCCCGTCTTCCTCCCAGCATGGAAGGGGCTGCACAAAAGGAGAGTTCCCTGGAGAACTGAGCCCTCTTCCCAGTGCTGCCACTGCAGTATCTCTGGGTATTTCCAAATGCCTGACACTTGTCCTGCCTTCTGCCGATCGGTGAGAGTGTCCTTCATGATGACGCATCCTCAGTGTGTCATTTGCCCTCACTTGCAAAATACCCGTACCCTCACCGCAAATGGCAAGCCACAAGGAGGTGGCTTAGACCAACTTACAGGTCACTGGTTAGGAACTGACTAACGTGTAAAGATTGACTCTCTATGGTTTAAAGACAGGACTCAGTCTATCCCTTCTCTATCCTCTAAGTAATCATTCCTTCTGGGAGAAAATGGGTGTAAAATAGCCCTTTCAACCTAGTGACTTTTTTTCGCTAAGCAAATGGGCAGCACCAGTGCAAGCATGGGGAGAAGACGGGGCTTTATATGCATTATGTTCTGTGAAAGGTTACAAAAAACTCTTAGCACGTATTAGGAAGTGAACTGAACTGGAGTAAGTCCCCTAAAGCCACATGTCACAGTCGGTCCATTAGGGAAACATGCCCTGAGGAATTTTTTAAGAACTTTGGTTTTTTTCTATTCAGCAAGCTAATTTGAAACTGTATTACAATATTGCACGTTAAACATGGAGCTATAATAAGAAATTAATTGCATAAAAGGTTTGGAGTGATAATTAATGTGCAAGAGCAAGAAGCTCCTCTCCAGCCTAAAAAACTATGATGAACAACAAGAGGCAGGGGAGCCAAAGGAACTGGGCTACAACAAACAGTGTTTTTACTCAAAAATGTGTCTGTTTCCTTGGAAACTTGGTCTTCTCTTTGTCAGATCACAGCAAACAGAAGAAGTCCCTATGTGTGTGAGCTGCTGGAGTATCTGTTGCTCAGGTGAACCAGCCGTACCCGCTCTGCCAGCTCAGCAGAGCAGGGCTGTTGCTGGTGCGGTGGCATTTTACAGCTGTTTTCCTGCAACGTGCGGTCATTCTATGAGTCAATGCCCTTACAGAAGGTGGAAGGAGCCAAGTGCAGGTCCCTGGCCCTGGGAAAGGGAGGCAGGAGCCCACCAGACACATGCTGCCCTTTGCCACCCACCAAAGGTGACAGCAAGCGCTGGGGAACCATGCTTAGGTGTCTCAAACTGGGCCCCAAAAGTAAATGGAAACTTTTGACCTTCGCTGCTATGTGCCTCATTTCCTCAGCTGTACAGCGAGGCTGATGTTTCCTCCTCTCGTAAGAACGCGGAGCGTGTGACATCGCGCCCGCGGAGCCCGTGCGTGCCGTGCAGAGGGCTGGGCGGCCGCTGCGGAGGAGGCACATCACGCACAGCGCTACGGCTTCCGAAGCCCTTCGAGATAAGGTCTGTGGCTACGTGTTGAGTGATAAGGAGGAAAAGAAATATTGAGTGACTATGTACGCCCCGCGTGAAATAATGAACCTGTGACTGGTGCTAATGCAAATACAGACCGATGCATACCAGAAAGACAACTTACAGTCCTGTAAGAAACCAAAATTGAGGCATTTAAGCCCTTCAGTTTCCAATGCTAATGTTCTTTCGAATGTTTGGCTTTGTTTGGTTTGTTTTGGCTTGGGTTTTGCTTTTGTTTGTTTGTTTTCATTTCAGGTGCTCTATGGCGTATGAAATGGACGCAGACTTCCTAAGGGCAAAGGGATCTTGCAGTAACCGTCTCACCTCCACACCCTCACCAGTACTGCAGACAGGACACTGTGGCTTTGCAGCTCCTGCATGCAACCCATGATATCTTCACAAACCGTTGCATTTCTTTTTTCAAAAGCAGAGTCCTTGTACAGTCTTTAGAGGAGGGAGAGCCCACTCCTTGGTCACTTAATCCATGGAAGACCGACTTCTTTATAAAACACTTGTTCCTTGTTTTTATTTTGAACTTGCCTAGCTTCCCTTTGTCAGCTAAACCAAAGGGTGTCAGATCTCCTGGCAGCTGTAACGGGTGAGCACGCACAGGGCAACCTTTCTACAGCATGGGACTGAGCCTATGAAGTATTAAGTGCCTTCAAGGTCCACTAAAATCAATGGGATTGAAGAATGCGGTATCCTTGAAGGGCCGGGCCCCAAGGGATGGTTTCTTCTGGGATTCACTGATTCTGAAGACAGGTAAAATAAAATATTTAAAGCAGCCTGACATGCACAGGCTAAATTATTTTCCTTTTGTGCTGAAACCTAATTTTTTAAGTATGCCCTGAGCATGCTGTGAAAGCAATCTTTCCGCAGCTTTCCTTAGCGGGGAGCGCTTGCTCCCTGCGCTCGTCAGCCACAAACACCGTGCAAGGCCCCAAAGCATCAGGAAAGTTTAAGTTCTATAAAAAAACATTTTTAAAAAGAAGATAGAATTGTTTGTGGAAGAAGAGTCTATCAAGCACCTGCGATGGGAAAGTATTACTACAGGGACATACATCAGCAGTACGCACTTTACATTCTTAGTCCATTGGTTTCTACAGCACTTCTTGTTCACAGTAATGTGAGGCAGTTAATATGGGATCTGAACACCACTGGACTGATAAGCCTTCAGACTGACTTGCAAAAGTAATTTTCAGTAATCTTTGAGGGGAAAAATTACATTTAGTGAGGAAAAAAAGAAAAAAAAAAGCTAAGGCATTCGTGCATCATATTTTATTGAGTGTGCAAGTAATAGACTATGCAGAAATGGGACTTTTGATCCATTAGGCTGTGCAAGGGGACAAACCGCTGCTGAGTTACTGTGACAAAGTTAGGCTTCTAAATAGAAAAGTTTCACAGCATTTTTCTAAAATCACATTTGAAAATGAGATGGCGGTATTACCGTTCAAATGCAAACTTCCATCGGAAAGGTTGGGAACAGGGTTCCCGATCCAAGGCTCTGCTCTCACGTATCATGCTCCCATTACCACAATTAGTCATTCTCAAACTAGCGTTTTTTTGTGATTATTGTGCAAGGCAGCGGTTACATCCTTTCCTAAAAGCTTAATGAACAGAACTATCTGTGTCTGCATTGCTCCAACGATTGCTTCATACCCTGAGCTCGGCCAGGCCAAATAGATAACTTACAAACAATTCTCATTTTCTTGACAGAAAGATGGTTCAATTCCCAACCAGGCCTAATCACCATGTATTTAGTCTAACTCCCCAGTCCGCATATGTTCAGTACAACAACATATGATTATTTGTGGCCTTTCCCCTAACGAAGGTTTCTCAGATGCGGATGAGCATTATGGCAAAAGCTTTCCTTCTGCTAGAGGTGGACTCTGCAGGGTCAGCTTTGGAAAACACCATCAGCACAGACACAGGAGAACCTGATCAGCCCACTGTACCTGCTGAAAGCAGAGATTTCTGGGAGCTTCAGCCCCATTTCCCAAAGCACTGCAGGCCCAGAGGCACAGATTGCTGAGGTTATGTATTTCAATGCCTAACTGCTGGGCAGCTACCACCCAGTATGCCTTCATCCTCAAGGTGATGGGCTTCATGGACATGTCAGAGGGAGAGCGAGGTCCCTGAGGAAGGACTTGTCAGAAAACACTGAAAAAAGCTCTGGTTTGCTGCACCAAATAAGGCTTCTGTATTTGAAATACAGTGTCAGGGGGTTCCCCAGCGTGCCTGGGGGGCTGTGGTCCCTCCTGGGGCAGCACCATCCCCACCAGATCCCAAGGTGACCTCACATCAACCTCACATATTCCAAAACCAGCCATGTGACTCTCTTATATCCCAAAGCCATGAGCCCACAGGAGAAGAGTGATGGCCACACATGTCCCGCAAAGACCTCACCTCGCCGGCCCTCGCCTGCTGCCCCTGCTGCGGCAGCACCTCCTGCCTTGGGGTCCCTGATGCTGCATGTCCCCCACCTGTCACACGGGGGCTGGAAGCTCACTGCTGAGCTGGGGCTGCAGCTGGGGGATACATAGGAGGGTTTGTTGTTATTCTTCTCATTTGTGTCTAAACACTTCAGACTTCTGAGCCCAGTAGTGCAACTGTAAAAACAGCAACGTCTAAATATCTTTCAAACCTAGCAAGGGGCAGGAGATGGGGAGGAGAGCGAGGGATGGAGAGGCTGAAGAAGCCCAGGAGAGGCTCATGCATGAAGGATGCTGTGCTGGAGAATGCTGAGGTCCTGGGCACGAGCATCTGAGATAGACTGTGGCTCTCCAGGAGAGCAGCGCTGGACAAAACACACGAGCTGAGGTATGGGCTATAGTAGCAGAGCTTGCACCTACCATACCAAACACCAGCCTGAAACAGAAAGGGATCCAAAACACGCAGAAAGCCCTGGCTTTGCATATTTGAAATAAATCATTATTCAGGCTTTCCAGCTCCCAACCTCTCAGAATTCTGTTCGAAGAATAACCTTTGCACTAATCCTCCTTCTTCTCCGTCCTTATGCAATATTGCTTGGGGTAAAAGGAAGTTTCCTTGTTCTCTTCTAAATATACATTTCTGTGGTTAGAAAATTAGAGAAATGACACGGCCAGCCTTCCTAAATGCGAAGGGCTCGTTTGGGGAAGCATACAAGTCATCTGCTGCAGCAGAACCTTATCGCTTTGTGGTAGACAATTGCAAAACGCCTCTCTTAGCCAGAGTCACATTGGGTTTAAATTGAGCTAGACAAGGGAACCACAAAAAGGGCTTGTGGGTAGCTGCACTGCTAAAAGCACGGGGCCTGGCACCGGAGCGCTGCTAGTTAAAACAGTCATTTGTCAGGGAAACAAGAGTGGAGTAGCCTGCAATGCGAATGCCTTGCGTGGTTTTTCGGAGACAAGACTTTGCATAGAAGACGAAGAAAAAACCCAGTGACCACTTTACACTCAGCAACCACTCCCCGTGCAGCGGGAGTTAATGCTGCGTCAGACTTTCCATTAATGCTTCTGTTTTCGCAGGGGCTGTAAAAATGTGCTTGAGGCAAAAACTTGTGATTCAGAGGCTCAGCTGAAGAGTTAACTTTTCTTTTTATACACATCCATTTTCAGAATGGCCATTTATAATAATTTTTGTGCAGATCTATATATAGTTGTGGCGTGCTGGGAGAGGGAGCTGGGGAGGGAGGGGATACAAAGGCTCATGCCCCGCTGCCTGGTGCTGCGGTTGGGCTGGGCAAGAGGCTTGGGGTCTTCGGGTGGCTGGTATAAGCGGGACTCAACACCCCCAGGGCCACTGACATTGCTGCCTTGGGGAAAAGTGGCCACACTAAGGCTTCTATTCTACTTAGATGGCAGCCTGGGATAGAACTTGCATGAGGAACCAAGGTGTGCTCTCCTTTGGCCCCAGGGAGCATTCCACCTCCTCGTACCAAATGTGTGTTGTCTTCGTACACGTAGGAGGGGGAAAACAAATGGCTAAAAGTATTTCCCTGACTGATTTCTCTCCTATGTGGGTTTACACCCGCCTATTGTTTCTGCAGTTGCCATTCCCAGCTCCAAAAGGGAACTCTTCAGGCAGAACTGTGCCAAAATTATCTGTAATAAACCTTTGGATGTAAATGGAAGCCTCTCTAACAGAAGCTTGGTCAGCCCTGCTGTTGTCTGCTATCCAGTCATGCTTAGTCCCACAAACCTCGGTGGAACTGCTGGGCAATGGGCTTGTCACCCCTCCTCTTACATTTGCACTAAGGAGTCAGCGCTGGGCAAAATGTTCTGTGATGTCTGGCAAATCCCTGGCTATCTGTAAAGCCCATCTGGGCCACCGGCGGCCCGGACACCTCCAGCAGCTCCGTGTACCTCAATATAGCCTCAGTACAATCATACTGTCTTTTACAACAGCTCCACTAATTACTGCAGCCAAGTGCCAGCAAGCGGACAGATCTACAAGGACATAGCATTGCCGCTCTCTTCCCTTGTCCGTATCTTAGAAGTTGAATCTCATGTCCTTTCCCTAAATAACACATTAGCCCATGTTGTCCAACATTATCTGTTATTTTCCCTCAAAGTATTTTCCATACAAAGAAAAATACTGTTATTTTTATCCATTTTCAGAAAAGGTTTCATTTTTTCTTTGCTCTTTCAAGAAAATAGGCTCCTAGTAGGCATTTATCATGATAGCTAAATTAGCCAGTACCTTTAATACTTGCAGCACAGAAAATCACTTCATCAGCTGCACAATTTGAGCTTACTGGAGAAGAGTTTTAAGAACGAATGAGAATGAGACCTAGAATAACCATTTCTTTCCCCTTGTCCCTTCAAGGCACCAGAGTTCAAGGTATTTATTTCTTTCCTTGTACACTGAGAAATCTGTGATGGTGGTTAATTGAGCGCTAAAAGCCCATGCGACTGCAGTTTCACTAAGGTGCTGTATTATTTTTTTACTTCCAATCCTGAACTGCTACAAGGCGAAACAGAACAGAAACAACTGTACTTCGGTGATGGGAGAGATGATACTGTACTGAAAGAAGCGGCATTCTTGTGAAAACAGGAGTATGATCACACAGCCTGGCTCCTATGTGGTTCCTGTGCATAACAGCTAGATGCCAAAATTATTCAACAAGGGTGGAGGAAGAACCTACACTGCAAGAGCACCATGCAAGGTCGCCATGAAGAGGTGTGCATTGACTTTCTTGGGTGAACATCACCATGAGGAGGAGCTGGCTGGGACCTCTGTCAGTCCTTTGCCTCTGGAGGAGACTACAGGCATCTCTCGTCAGCTGCTCAGACCACGGTGATTACCATAACCCTGCAGTGCCTGCCCAGGATGGGAACCAGTCAGTGAGGATGTGTCCTCCAAAGTGCTCGAGACAACAACTGGAATAAATCTTGGTGGAGGTGGCACCTGGACACGTGCAGCAGCACAAGGGTGATGGGTAAATATGGCCGAGACACAGACGTCCACCCATGGCAACCCTCTGCCATCAGTGACAAACTAAAAATTTAAAGGTGTCACCCCAGTTTAAAGATTGAAACATACAGGGAGCGAAAAACACTCCCTATGGTAGTTCCTTACAAAACACTTTGGTTTGCATGAAGTGACAATCTCACTTGCAGCTTAAAAAGATGTCTTAGGATGAAAGTTGCCCCCTGCTTGCAAGGTGCCTTTTGCTGCCCTCTTCCATTAACACCAACACGGGCGCAAATCCAAGTGTTCCCGTGCATGTGCTATGCCTGATCAACCCGTTGTAGGTTGAGATGGCAGGAATTAGTGAAACAAAGATCCATTAATAAATCATGAAAATATTTTCAAAAACTTTCCCCTCTTCCCATTTTTAATCTGCTTTTCTTACAAATAAGTCAGTAGTTGAATGCTGTAAAAACGAATTTTTTCTTCAAGGATTTCTGATTACCTACTTTGTGTTTTTCCAGCAAGTTGATGTAACTGGCTCTGGCTCTAGAAGACAGCACAGCCTTTGATCATCTCAGTTCCTTCATTATTACCTGAGGGAGCCATCAGGAACTCTCTCTCATGTCCAAAAATTATCTAGCCTATCTTCTTGAATTTCTTTATTCAGTGAATTAGTTTTCAGAATTATTCATATTTGTTAAGAAGAATCACTGGCACTACATGGTTCGGCTTCCCCTGAGCTATGTCAGTTCACAACTTTGCAAGGTGTTCGAAATGTGCATCTCCTGCTGTGCAACACAGCAGAGATGAAAGCCCCTGTTGCCCCTTGCACCCGGAGAGACTCGGGCAATACCCCCAAATTTGTGCGCTTCCGTCCCTCGGATGATGGTAGAACATGGCAAGGCAAGATATGTGGCTCCTCTGTCCCT
Organism: Nesoenas mayeri; assembly: GCF_963082525.1. Taxonomy (NCBI): domain Eukaryota; kingdom Metazoa; phylum Chordata; class Aves; order Columbiformes; family Columbidae; genus Nesoenas; species Nesoenas mayeri. The sequence continues at coordinate 22,263,010 of NC_137547.1, forward strand.
TCCACTCACCCACCTAGTGCTTCAGGAGGCTCAGGATCTTCTGCAAAGGTTCCTGAAATGGATCCTGCTGTTGTGGTTGTGGCACTTCACTCAGCACAGGTTTGTTATTTCATGGGGGCAAAGCCAAGAGGGCTGGGCCTCTGCTTGGCACCAGTGGGCACAGCCAGCTCCTCCCAAATCCGCTGCCTCAGCAGTGCAAATCACATCAGATGCAAAGACAGGGATTAGCGGGTGTTTTTTCTAGTGTGTGTAAACTGATCATGACGATTGATGGCCAGACATTCGCACTTTTCTATTTCAAGAAAGAGGACACACACGATGAAGTCTTCAGCTTCGGTTCAAGGGTTGGAGGACATAAAGTTCTTGTCACCCAGTGCACCCCCAGCCTCCACATTGCTGCTATAAGTACTTGTCCCCCCCTTTCCACTGCCAGGACACTTATGCTGCACTTCCAGTGTGAGTCATTTAGCTGCCCAGGACTGGAGGCTTTTCACAAAATCCACATTCTCTTACTAGTCCACATCAAAACTCTATTATTTCCTTGTTGAGCCAGTTGTACCAACACTTGTTTCTATGTGGTCTGCTGCTCTAACATCCACACCTTTTCTCTTCAGTACCTGGGTTCAAAAGCCACTTTCAGCAGGGTGACACAGGTGACCCACATTTGTTTTCCAGCCCCAACAGACATCCTGTATGCCCCTGGGTCACGAAGCCACTCGCAGCCTCCTCCTGTTTACAACAGCATAATACGTGATTTGTTCCACTTTGCCTCCTGCATTGCAACCTCTATCTCCTTGGTACTCTCCACCTTTCCCTCTCTCCTTTGTAATCTGACTTACACACACCCAGTGAACTGCAAGGATTGGGGCTTCCTGGAGCTCCCGAGATAGAAATAACTAACAAAAAACTGACAGCGAGCTGGTGTATGGCTAAGCAAAGGCAGTTTTGTTTCTCAGCAGGTTTGTGTGAGCTGTTTCTGGTTTCAGTTCACATGCGTTCTTTCACCTTCTGAGTTTCTCTTTGACGTTCAGGTTTCTGCCATTTTTTCCACCTGAAGCCAAACAAAAACCAGGTTTGCTCAAAAGCCACACCATTTTTTTTTTTAAGCTAAAAAAGCTCTTAATTCTACAATTGGATCATTTCTAACTTGGCAGTTTCTTGTTTGTTCAGTCCTCAACAACCTGATGCTACTGTTCCTATTCAAAGCAGTGATGCTCACAGCAGCAGGACACCAGTGCACGTACCTGCCTGTCATCAACCACCTTTGCTCATGGCTAAAACCAGAACATGTACAAAAATAGAAGCACCAAATTTCATCGTCAAAATGAAACAATTACAGGGGAGAGTTCGTAACTTCACGCTGAGGTTCTTGTAGGCCTTCCACGGGTCACATTTCATTATCCTCAGCAATAGGAAGCTGACATCAGTACAGAGATCTGCGTTCAAGCTCTGTTTGGCACAGTTGTTGTCTTTGGTGTGGTTTCATTGTATTTTGATTTTCTATCATTGTTTAATGCAGCCTCTACCGTTCTGCACATGGTTAAGTGTAGGTGCAAGTTATGAAGCAAAATTAATTGCCTATTGATAAGTTTTTGCAGAGGATTGGATGCTTAAAGCTGATCTGTGTTTTAAAAAGAATGCCAAATGATATCCACACTGCTTACCTGCTTCTCCCTGGTTTCTGCTTAGCATGTGATTGGAAGAATTTGGCTTTAATGTTAATTAATGCCTTCAATTAGAGTTCACAATGTATGTTAAGCCTTGGCCATTTCAGTTTCATCATGAACCCATACACAGAATTTTCTCACTCTAAGGTGAGAACAATCTGTATAAACTACATTTTCATTCATTTTCCAGCCCCAACTAAACCTGTTCCCAGAACTGACTCTTCTAAACCACCACGTTTACACGGCTACGTTTGTCTGTCGTCTTTTCCGAACAACAACCAACCAAAACAGCAACACGAGCAAGAAGTAGAGGTGCGAAACCGCAGAGGAAACGGGCAGAAGCGAAGGAGCGGGGAGGAGATGCTGGGGATGCTTCTTCCGCTCGCTCCTCCTGCCCTCTCCTTTGTCCCCGCACCGGTGGAGGGACCTGCCTGGTCGCGGTCACGCAAAGAGAGAGATTGCAAAACGCAGAAGTGAATGAGTTTGCACCGAGGCCCTGTTAAGAGGCACTTTTGCCCGTTCCTGTGTTGCTGGGTGCGGGATGCCACGCAGCACCCACGCCATCCCACCGACGGAGCCTTCCCCGGCTAACAGCGACCTTGCGTGGCAGAGCTGAGCTCCAGGACCCAGCTGGAAAACACTCCAGCTGCACAAGTCAGCACTTTTATTCCCAAAGGATGCTGATGCTTCCTCGGGCTCCCACTGCCCTTGCCCTCAGCTGTGCCCCCGAGGTCATCTTTTCTCACCTTTTTTGTGAGAGCGTTTGTGTGCGAGACGCAGTATTTGTAAACTAGTTTACAAACTGGCCCTGATGGCGCGGGTCCTGCTCCTGCAGCTGCGGCGGGGCTGGAGGCGCTGCTGGCTCAGCGCCCGCTTGGCAGGGCAGCCCGCGCGCATTTCCAGCTGGTGTCCAGCACCGCTACCTCGGGCTCTCCTTGCAAGTCATCTTCTCACTTGACATTGTGCACCGCTGGCTGGGAAGTTTACAATCCAAACATCTAGACCTATCAGTAGACCATTTTGCCCAATTATTTATTCTGCTTGTGTTTTGTTTGGCTCTCCTCCCCAGTGAGATCAGAGATAAAGCATATTTACTAGTTGCTGCTTGCCCCGGCCAGCGGAGGAGCTGGGCTGGAGTGAAAGCAGCTGTTTCTGAGCAGCGTGCATGGCTTGTGCTCATTCTCAATTCCCAGCGAGCAGGATCCTTCAGCGGTGATGGAGTAGCTCTGAGTTTCAGTCTATCTGTCACTGCTCGACTGTTTTACTGTGCACACAATGCACTGATGGGCGACATCACTCAACTGCAACAAGTCCAGCTACAAAAGCAAGTAGCAGCAATTTGTAGCCTCAATGCAGCCATTTAATCATTCCCAACACTTCCCTGGTTGCCACTCTGGATAAACTAACTTGAGAATTAAGAACAAATATTTGACTTCCCCCCCCTCCCCATAATTTTACGCAGCCCTGTTTAGACTGTATGGTACTTAACAGGAGACCTTTGCCCTTTAGTTAAAAGCTGTGACCAGGAAATCCCACCTCCTCTTAATGAGCTTTTTTGTTCAGCTTACAGGGAGGGATTTGCACTCCACTCTTGCACTACAAATGCTTTGTCTGCTTGGCTTTTTTATTCAGCTGACGAATAAAAAAAGCAAACGCCAAACTCTACACATGTTTCAGTCTCCATTAAGACAACAAAGAGCTCTAAATACAGGTCCTAGCAACGGCAACAATTTTTTTTAAAGAGTGAGAAGAAAGAAATCATGGTCATTTGAGCTGTGCTGCTTTCCATAGCTATTCCTTAATGCTTTTGTCAAAAAAGCTATACACTTTTGACTATCAAAATACACACCTCTAGGTAAAAGGACAGACAGCATTTTTGGAATCAATATGATGCTCTTTCGACTGTGAAACAATCATACAAGCAGCCCAAGCAGTGGCCTTTGTCAGTTTTTTTACTTGCTTATGTCTTTTAACCACATGCTGAGACCTCTGGTGCTCCAGTGGCCTTCAAAGCCTTTCCTCCCCACAACCTTTTTTTTTCAATGTGCCTCAGACAGCTTTTGGCTTTCTCTAACCTCTTGTTCTTGCCTTCTAATCACTATGTGTGCTTAATAATGATAGACTGCAGACACCAACTCCAGATTATGAACGGGCTGAAACGAGGAGGGTTGAAACGCAGTCACAACAAGAGACCATTCTGCAGGAACCTCGAGATATTGGGAGAAGATGGAACAAAACAGGCTGTAGTGGGGAGCAGCAGAGAAACGCCGCTTTCCAGAGCGGGACACTGAGCCCCGCGCGCGGGAGTGGAGCAGGAGCGACTCTCCAGCCCATTACCCACCCACGTGCTGGTTGTTCGCTGGCAAGGCTGGTTAAAACCGATCCGGCAGAATGGACAGGGAGACTCGGTTATCAGAGAGCATATAATAGAGTATATTAAGCAAAACCCTCCTGCATGAGAAGGATAATGGTCCTTTTTTTTTGATGCCGGGCTTTGTTCTAGCTGTACAGAAGTTGACAGCTTACTGAAAACAGACATTTGGAAAACCCCTCATTGCAATCATTCCCAAGCCTTTTGGGCTAGTTAATGAGTGTCAACCCCCGCTGCCTCTTACGTGCCACCAAGCATCCATGGCATTTACCTCCTCATGTGAAAGCCCCAGCAAATCAATGCCAGTCATCACGGTATCACAGTATGTTTGGGATTGGAAGGGACCTCAAAAGATCATCTAGTCCAATCCCCCTGCTGGGGCAGGAACGCCGACCCCTTGGCATCGCTGCTCAGCCCGGCTGAGGTGGGGGACCCAAAGGAAGCCTTGTCCCGAGCTGGTGTGCCTGTGATGTATACAGGAGCCTGTGTGACCATCACAGGTTGCTCAGAAAAAGTGCATGAGGTATGGCAGCGTTAGGTGAGACCAGCCCAATGAGCCTTGGTTCATGCTTAAACGCCATGAACTAAGTTGCAAAAATCCAACTGCTTTAGACTTCTCATCTCATTATAGGTGCCAGATGTGCCTGCCCGGTAAATGTGAGCTACTCTGCAGAAGGGCTTGTGTGTCTGTTTTAGGCACCAACACTTCTTTTCTCAGAGGTGTTCTCCTAAAACTATTTGAGATTCCAAACTAGCTTTTCTTGTTGCATTCTCTGCACTGCCAAGCTAGATCTTAAAATATAAGCATAACACAACTGACCTGACACCAAAATAAACATTATCCAAAGGATTTTAGGATGCTCTACATCAGCATCTTTATATAAAAACAAAATCAGGAAATTGTTTCTCCACTATGGCTAGAAAAACCTGGATGAAAACGCACAATTTATTCTAACGAGGGATTTCTGGCTGCAGGTGTTATTTCAGGGTCCTGAAGAGTATGTGCTCTATGTATGTGATCTGAGCTGCTAGAGAGGGAAATCTTCAGTGAGGATGAAAATGAAAAAAAGCCCAAACATTTCAGTGCTAAAGGTTTCCCTGCACCACCTTTTGGGTTGTTTCTTAACTGTTGGCTCTTTCCAGCTGCCAAAACCTTTGAACTTCTCGTGGGAGAAGGAGACCATTGCAGCAGGAGCACTGGGGGTGTCACGGGTGCGCTTTGCACGTCCCTGTACTATCAGTCCCTCGGGCTGCAGAAAATCATCGACCTCAGGCTAATATCCAAACCAAGCTGAAGAGGCTCAGTGCTGCACATCGTCATGTCTAGATTTCACTCTCTGAAATCAGGGGCTGGATCCAAGCCCCTAGGCTCACCCATGGCACTTTGGGAGGCCCGGGTCCAGCCCCTGCGCCACGCAGACAACCGCTTCAGAACGGATGAAGACTGCTTTGCCTCAGCTTTCGGTTGGTGGGCTGGGACTCCCCTGCTCAGGCTTCGTGTCTCCTACTGTCACCTGAAGATCGGGACCTACAAAACCTGTCAAAATGCAAAGCCGCTCCCTTGGTTTCCCCAGATGAGGACAGAACTCAGCCAGCACTGAGTGCTGGGTTTAGTTGCCTTTTCTGCTACTGGGCAGAAAATAATACTTCTCTTATTGGAGCAGAATTTGGCTTAACAGAAGGAGGATTTACAATTCACATTGTAATCAGACCTACATCTCCCCTGCCAAATGCTCCAGACACTGGAATTAGCTTTATACCACTCACATTTTACTACCTCGTGAATCTTTCATGCTATCTGGACAGTGCTAAATCTTGCTGGTAAGGGATGGGCGTTGCTCCCACCCGAGAGCATCCCACAGTTTCACCAAGTTTAGTGTGTGAAGGGGGAGGCAAACAACCCCATCCCACTGTTTCAAAAGAAAACGCAGACTGCCATTGCATTTCTAGTAGGACCCCAATCACGGACACCTGGCAAACGCCAGCCTCTATTTCTGTGTTTCAGTTGTGCGTCACTGCAAGACAAACAGACACTAAAGCACCTCCCAAGATCACATCACTTGGCACATTTGTGGGGGCAGAACCACAACCGTCCCGAGAAGATGGGACTCCAAGCCTTCAGCTGCCTTCAGGATGAGATGTTTCCAACAATTCTGACTGCGTGTACATTTTACTCCAGTCTTCTCCACCCAGCCATGCCCCAGGTGAGCTTCTATGGCCCAGAGTGGTTGCAGGCCAAATATTCCAGGAACCTCAACAACAATTACTTTATAACCTGCTGTGGTTGCAGATCACGAGCTCCTGCACTTGTTGGTGGCGTGGAGAAGCATAGGCAGAAAGGTGGGTGATCACCCATAGTCTGCTCAGTGGGTCTTGTCTGACCCAAGATCCAACAGCAGTCAAGACTTTCCCAGATATAAGCCTAAAAGACGAAGCTCTGCCAGGCCCTGCATAATGTTTTTGGTACCCTCAATTAGAAACACTTTCTCACATGCCCACTTTCATAAAACCACCAGCTTCCGCATCTCCGGCAGAAAGTTTTGTAATGAATTTTTTTTTTTAAGATATTTTCAGCTGTAAACAGCAGAAAACCCCCTTCAGGCACTTCACTAGACCTTTTATCCGCATGCAGGAAAAAGAATTGATTGATTTTGAAGTTAAACGTTGGCATCTGCTGTTATTCAAACCCAGGACCTTGGATACACTCATCCGCCATGCTTTCAGCTCAGCCACCAGTGTGCTGCAAATGAAGACAAGCTGTTGTCAAATGAGAAATGCAAAATAGTCAATCTGTTTGTCTGTTTAATGTAACTGGGAACATAAGCTGCTAAAAATGCTACCATTCTGCACTGTCAGATGGGAGACACTCTCCAACAAACGAAAGCCTAATGACCCATTTTACTCAGGCGCTCTGGAGTTCCTCCTAATGGTATTTTCCATATGCACTTCAACATGCTTTTAACTGAAACTGCAAATGGTACTATTTTCTATCTAACACAAGCGTGTAATCTGTGTAGCGTGTTTTTTTTCCTCTGGCACCATGAAGGAATGCTGATGTTCAAGGCGTCTTGAAACAGTGAGCATATTGCTCAAGCATCTGATGCTCATCTTCTCTTTACACCTGTCATTGTACTGTATTAAAGGAAAAAAATCAAGTCATTAACCATGATAGATATGTTTTTAATAAGAAAGTGTTGTGCCTCACCAGGCAGATAAATAGCAAGTCTTAAGATATCTTCAGAGCCCGAGCATACAATTACAGAATAAAGTTAAATATACTGGGGACTCTTCAAAGACTGTTAGAACTTGTAAAGATTAGGTCTCCATCAATTACCCAAGCTGCACTTCTTCAAGAATTTTCTAGCATTAAAATTGCTAATTTGGCTTCTCCTCTGAACGTCCCCCATTCCCCACAGATAATTATGTGTGAAAAGTCGCCTAAACAAAACAGTGATTTGGCCAGGAAAACAAGCGCACTCTGTTATCAAGTCCAGAAACAGCCAAAAATAATTCTAGTATTGCCAGAGCAGGACGAGAAGAAACTCTGGACATCTTGTCCATTTTATCAAATATTCCTGGGGTTTGTATAGTGGAAATTTCATGGGGCTGATTTCAAAACTCACAGAACTAGGGTCTTTTTGCAAAAAGCAATAGCATTCAGTCTCTCTTCAGAGACGGCATAACACCAAACAGTGCTGGCTTTGCTTTCCCCTTAGAAAAGGCGGCAGCCCTGCAGTCTGCTGGCAAACTCACAGGGTGTGCTCCTCTAAGCCATTACAGTCTTAGACCCAGCTTTATCTCCACCCCTGCTGTTATCACACTGATATTTTTGTTAATTATTGACACAAGAAACGCTCAGTCATAAACTGCAGATCCCTGTGCCTGCTCCCCTCTGGCTCCCTCACCCTCGGGGTGCTGCCAGCAGCAAACTCCCCAAATCTCCGAACACCTTCAGGCACTCCATCTCCCCCTGCAGAAAATAAGATCCTACTCATCCAGATTCCCCTTCACCCCCCAAAATACATGGTATTATTTCTTCCCCATAAAGCTCTTTGCAGGCTAATGTACTGCTGGAGGGCCACAGGGTGCAGAGCAATGGGACCAGAATGTCCCCAGGAGGACTGGCCAGGGATGCTGCTGCAGGTGACCCCTGCCCACCACGGATGGGCCCACCACATCAGCAGCGCCAGCTCCACGGGTACCGCTCAGCTGCGCTGGACGCTGAATTCAGTGCTACTTAACCTTTTGGAGAAGTATTAAGGAACATAAAGGAAATAATTATAGCTTAAAATAGTGGGTGCTGGCAGTCTGCGATGGTGTGTCAGCGCTTGGGATTTGTGTACTCAGGAGAGAAAGGGAGAGAGAAAGAGCAAAGGAGCAGTTGCAAAAGTGAAAGACAGAGGAAGAGAGTATTTAATGCAGGAGGTTAATACAGTGGCCAGTCATCTCCAGGATTATAGAGAAATTTAATATGATCTTGGAATTATCCACTCAGTAACCAAGTAGATATTAGTATATCCAAAAAAAAAAAAAAGGTAAAAGGGTTTGCGTTATTGTAAAGAGCCCGGTTACCTAAGAGAGACATTTCAGGCTAGGAGGGAAAAAATCTTTTCCTCTTTGCTTGCTATATGTCTCCTTCTGCATTAAACAAAGAAACAAAAACAGCCCGCCCCAACATAAAACCAGAGCCAGGCCTTTCCATCTCAGATCAAAAGTCAGGCAAGTAGTGTTGCATTGCAGCTGCCTGAATTATATTTGGCCTCTGAATAATAAATAGGGAATTTCTCGAACCACAGGCTCATTAATGAGCACTAATTCAGAACTGATGGCACAATGTTCAGTAATTTAAGCAATGTAGACAATGAAGGTTCTCAACTCTGGTACAAAGAGTGACCTACAGAATCTTGTGGAATGAGTAATTACAGCTAATATCCATTTCAGCTTCTATTAGAACATCCAATAAAACAAGGTCATGACAACAGGCAGGGATCACATCCCGGCAAGCGTCGCAGCGGGGAGAGACGGAGTCACCCTGGAGCAGGTGGATGGTTCCTATTAGTTGGGCTGCTCAATGAATAAGGATGCTGACAGCTCCCCGGAGGACGCGGTGCTGCTGGAGCAGCGTCGTAGGCAGCTCGGGGAATACGGGCTGGTTTTCAAGAGCACAAAGGTTAGGCTGGGATGGGGTTTATTTTGACCCATAACTAACAAAGGCTCGAAGGACAGACCATGTGCTACTGCCTCTCTTTTTTTATTTTTTAAGCTTTTCAGATAGTTTGGTATTAGCATATAGAGGGAATGATTCGGTGATTTAACAACTGAGGATGGGCCCATGACAAGTTCTAACAAAGGAAAAAGTTGATAGATAGAAAATGGACAGTAATGGGTGCCTGCAGTGTGAAAAATAGTTGAATGAACAGCAGCAGAGCAGAATGAACTGCCTGGAGAGTTTTCTGCTTTGTACAGATGAGCCTTATTAATTCCTAAGAGAGGACGGAGAATATGGTCAAGAGAGGAAATAGAGAAATGATCTGCAAATTTTTTGGTGCAGTAAGTGAGTGTCTGGCTGTTAAAACCAGTTTCTGACAACACTCACAAGATCACCTGGTGCTTTTAAAAAAATGCAGGAAGATTCATTTTCTTCCCCCTAAATGTGCTAAAATGTCACTCTTAGGTACAGACAGTTTTTCAGAGACACCATTTTACTTTGAAAACAACATTGAGGGGTGTTCAAAGCGGTCCCCTCCCAAAACCATTCTTAGGCTGGATATTGTTTATCGCAACAATCTGGGCAATATTGAGAAGCCCGAAGGGGTCGCAACCAGAGCTAATTGCCTACCAAACACAATTCACAACAAATATTCTGACAAACTCATAAAAAAACCAGCTTTGTGGGCTAAATCTTTGGCCCTCATCAGATTTCATTGTGTAGCTCGAGTGATTCAGTGTGGACATGCCACGAGCTCAGCTGCGAGAGGAGCATCCCCTTACTCTAGGCAATAGTCTGGTGGGGAAAGCCAATACAGAAACACCAGGGCTTGGTCTCTACTGATCCACATGGCGAACAGCCAGCGAACGGTCAGCACGGCTCTGAACCACAACTGTGGCTTTTGAAGTTATGAGTTCGAAATGTAGGTGTCACTGTTGCCAGCTTTGGGCGCTCGTCTCTACCCCTTCCCTTTGAGTTTTCGTAGGTCCTGCTCTGTGCATGGGGGTTGGACCTACAGAGAGGTCCCATGGAAGGGGTCAGGACACGGCATGGGCCGCCAGGTGTGAAATGCCAGGGAGACAGGCAGGGACTTCAAGGCCCACAACAAAATGGGAGAACAGGGCATATTTCCCTCAAGAATTACGAGTCACTAATCCTTTGAGTTGGATGTGACAATGCATGTTTTTTTCATTAAAATCAGCAGAAAAGAGCGCCTTTCTTTTACACTCTACCTACCATGTTTTGCTGAGGCTGCTCCTTGGATAAAAGGCTCAATCTCCCTAGAGCAGGGGCGTCAAACTTATTTACACCAGGGGCCAAATCAACCTCGCGGTTGCCTTCAAAGGGCCGAATGCAATTTTAGGACTGTATAAATGTAACTGCTCCTACATGAAAATGAGTTTGACACCCCTGCCCTAGAGTGTTGATTAAATGCTGGATTTTGGCAGCTAAGAAGGCACTTTGGTGCTCTGTGGTAAGGGCTGACTCTAAACACTTCTTGCACTACATAAACCCCAGCATCAAAATCCACCTGAAGCATGTGTTGCCACATACCTACTCCTACATACCTGCCCCAGGCACCAGTCTTCATCTAAACACCATTTTGCCTCCCGTTGCAAAACAGCTGCCCTGACTCGCTGGTGTGTCCAGCAAGAGAACGACCCTCAGTCACCGAACTGCCCGGAAAACCCCTTCCCTTTGGACTATTTTTCCTTACATGAGAAATCCCCCTCCTGGAGAGCTGCTGGAGACCGTGGCACATGAGCAAACAGTTCAGACATTTTCAGGAGGAGGAAAGCATTTCTAAGAGTGCTGGGAGCAGGACCAGGGCAGGACCAGAACCACGGAGGAGGCAGCAGCCCAAGCCCCATCAGCAGCCTCTGGAAGGTCCTGCCAGCACAGAGCTACGATCTTGAGTTGAATTGTGTTGACTTTAGTAATGTCAGTTGTGGTAGCATTTCCCAGGGTTGCTGTAGCATCAAATGAATGCCAACTATTTGGATTACCTTCAGCTATATTAATTTCCATATTGGCTTGAGGAATTTTTCCTGCATCGCTTGAGAAAAGCACCTCTAAAAGCTGCGCTGCCTTCTTTTTTTCTTTCAGTATCCTACCTAGCAAGGACTTCTGCTTTCTGTTAAAATGTGCTGATAGATATTTCTTTTCTGTTTAACTTTAAGGGACCTTGGTGAATACTTTAAGGTTTACAGCTCGAATGATTGTTTAGTAAGTAAACCATTCCTGCTCCAGATTTTGGTAAAATACTACATAGTTAAAATATTTTATTTGGATTCATACCTCATTTCAAAGTGTTGCTCACAATACCTGACAGGGGTTGAACTGGAGTTAGCTATTTCTCCTTTCTTGTTTCCTTCTTTCTGGAGGAAAATAAGAAGTCAAACATAGCTTGTGACACATTAAGCATGACTACTGGGAAATTAAAACAAATTCTGCTACAATTCACAGGGGAAGAAGAACCTAAAGTTTGTTTATAAATTTGTTCCCAGCTCCAAATGCGTGTCATAAATTAATAGGTCACCAACATACTGTATTTAGCTGGAAGCAAGTAATTTTCTGTGAAGACATGAGACAGAATATAGCCAGAGTAGCAAACTGGTTTGTGAAATTCACACCGTACAACTTCGAGCTCCAACAAAACGGAAACCTTTTTCTGTATCTGTACTTAACTCCGAGGATTCAGAAAACTGACTAATAATGCAAATAGCCAGAGGTTAATAGCCCGCTGCCACAGCTGGAACGCACACCCAGCTTACGGGAGAGCCATCACGCGTGTCGCCGGACAGTCGGGGAGCACAGGGCTACGAACCGGGATGCTGGGAACGCCATCAGTGCCAACAGACTCGAAACAGGAGCGTTTGTTTCAAAGCAGTCAGAATCACGACCTCACAGCCTCATTTATGCTGGTTTCTGCCAGTCAAATGCAGGTGAAACCAAGCGTCTTGTTAACAGGTTACAGAATATGCTGCCGTCCTAACTCCAGAGCTGTGTGTACCAACTCGGAAAATCAGGTGTTCAGCTGAGTGGGTAGTGGGGGCTGTGGGTCAGGCCCCAGCAGCCTTGCTGTGAAGTTTGACACATTTTGAGAGGGATTTTCTCCAAGATTCAGATCATTAATTACCTCCACTTAAATACACAGGGAAAATTTAATACTCCTCTCTACAAACATGTCCATACGTGGTGCAGACCCAGGGCAAAGTAACATTGGGAGTATATCAAGACCTGGTGTTAGAATTACATGCATTTCTCTAGTTTCTGGTCTAGACCTGCACCTTTCTGCCCATAAGGTGCATGTCACCTGGAGGTGGTGTGAACAGCACACGGGGCACAGAGCAACCTTCAGCACAGGAGGCTCCTTCCCAAGGTGATGCCAGAAGGAATTACCAAGGAATTGAAGCACGACATGGCCTAGAGAGCCCTTGGCTTGACTCTGAAGACAAAAAGCCTCAACCGATCCACATGCAGCCCAAGTAACACCCTCTTTTGGGGTCTGGTGGAAGACAGCAGGAGAGAAGGGCCCCAGGGTCTGCTGAGTGGAGGGGAACATGAGCAGATCCACTTTCTCTGGGCTTCACCATCAGCCTTTCATTTTCCAAAAGGTTAAAACCCACTATTTAATATATGTATATATAGGTACTCAAGCTTTAAAATTCTTTCAGCGATGGGACGAGGCAATATTATCTTTGAGAAAACGCAGATCCTAACTTAGTCTCCCAAAAGGAAAATTACTGACTTGAGTAACTCCTGGTTGTTATCCAAACAGCCTTGTCAAATTATTTAAATACCACATTGTGATATTATTGAAGTTGGTACCAAGTTACTCTTGGCAGAAACAAGCGCTGGCTGGCAGGTGCTGAGTGGATGAGCTGTTAGTGCTCTGGCTCCGTGTCGGCAGCACGGCTGTAACCAGGGAGCGCAGCAAAATGCCCTCTCAAGGGGTTCCCTTCCCTCTGGGCTCTGGGGGAGCCGCTTTTACCTCTCAGGGGCGGGTGACTTATCTGCTGTTCCACTGGAGCAACGCTGTATTTTTAGGGGGTGGGTGGGAGGGAAGCACCATACAGCTGCATTCAGCATGAAACCCACCCGCTAAAGAAGAGCTCTCTTTTCTGCCTTAAAAAACATCAGTATGTAAATCTCCAGAGAAGAAAATGGAATTTAAGAATTTACCTGCTCTGTATTAAAAGGAAGTGGGGTGGGGGGGAAGACTTAGGCTTATGCATTTTTCATTATTCAGGACCCACTCTACCGACATATCCTTAGCGCTTTTATCTCTGCTATAATTTCAGTTGGAAAGTTGTTTAAAATGCAAGAGTCTAGCAGCAATTCACATATGCTGTTTCAGAAAAACAGTTCAGAGCTAGGGATAGATCAGCTCCAACTGTCTGTCCAGCTGCAGCATTAGGAGAGGAGGAGGAGGGACAGTGGTGGAGGATGCATGGGACGGGCTGCTTGTCTTGGACTTTGAAGTTCATCTCTCATCTCTCAGGAAGGTCACAGGTTTCTTGCATGGTGTGGGGTGTCCACCTTGCCTACCCCAGGGCAGAGCTCCCACGAGCTCCCTCTGCATCCCCAGCCCCACAGGAGATGGGGAGAGCTGGGGAGTCCAGGGCTTACACACCAGAAGCTGCTGCCACAGCGTTCACCAGCAAAACCAAGCGAACGCCACAACACCCTCCCTGCTCAGCAAAGAGGGAGAGAGACCCCAACAACAGCGTCCTCTGCGTTAGCACGCGTGGAGGCGGCAGATCAGGCTGCGAGCTGGGACGGAGCCGGGAACCGCAGGAAAAGACCTGCTAGATGCATTTAGTCCTCACATCCTTGGAGGAACCTTTCACCCCCTCAAATATCCTTTCGACGGTTTTGTCCAGTTTGGCTGTAAATGTCTTAAATGATGTTTTTTCCACCCCTCCCCTTGGGAAACTCTACCTTCCTCTAACAGCCCTCACTAACACACCATCCCTTGCTATTCAGCCAACATTTGCTTTGGCTCGGTTTCATCCCATTACTCTTGGTTATATCTTCACGTACCACGCTGACATGCTTAATATAATCCGAAAATTTTTGAGAGTTAGAATTTATATTACCAAGACAAGCAAAAGGAAGTAAACAGAAGATAATTTTTTTTTTCTCTGGGTATTGCTTTCTACGGAGAAATCTGCACAGAGTAAAACTAGACTCGAAGAAGGAATTAGTAAACACGTGAAATGAAACGACAGCTTTGTCACTTCTCAGTTAAGCTGGGATGACAAGATTGTCACTTTTCTTCTGGCCACCTTTACTCTTAGGGTAATTATTTTAGTGCTGCTGTGCAATAGATTTCACTTTAGACTCCTAGAAAATGATTATGGCACAAATTCTCTGGTGGACCAGATGGCTACGACCGCATTGAATTCCATATTTTCTCACCAAAAATTTTGCTCTGCGTTTGTATCGGAGCATGGCTGCTGGGCTATGGGAGACAGCACCTCTGCTCGCGCTGGAGCAGCAGCCCAGCTCCGGGGCTCCATCAGCTCAAGCAAATCGATTATTTCCACCCTTCAAAGGTCCGCATGTCTGAAATCCATATGACGCGTTTGAGTGCAATCTTACTGAAAGGATCCACATCTCTCTGCCAGAAAACTTTTTCTTCCTCCAGAAGCTCGTAGGGAACAAGCCCAGATTGTACTTTAGTGAAGTGAACGCACAGACTGACTTAAATTAATATGTCTGGGAATAAATTATTTCTAGAGTGTCTTGAGCCAGCATCACATGAATAGATTACCATGAAGCACTATGGGAAGCAATAATTCCTCTGAAAATCATAGTTTAAAACAGTGAAAAAAACCCTGTGAAAGCTGAGAATAACCATCCAGCATCTTACTCTCAGTGGTGACAAGTGCTGTGCAATCTGCACCCACTGCACACACGCTTCTGACCAGAACTCTTCTACATCATCTTTGGCCTTTGATGGGGACTAGCAGAGTTGGTGCCACCTGCATTTCTCTTTGTAATGGGTGCCAGACTCCATCAATCCAGTTCAGACATTTTACACCCACAATCAAGAGTTGTCATATTGTGTTACAGGGGAAAAACCAACAAAAACAAACCAACCCACAAAAACCCAGGTTTCACCTCTAGTGTCCCAATACCATTTACAATTACTAAGTCGTTACTTGTGTCACTAAATAAAACAGAATTTTCTTCTAATTCAACACAACAAACTGAAGAGCTAAGTGCCTCACAGTCAGACAAATGATAATTCCTGCTGACCGAAGGACAAGCGCACTCCTGCAGCCTACCTGGTGCCTTCCATTTGCCTGCTCCACAAATGGAACCTCCGTTTGTACATCAGCCCAGAGGTTTTACATTTAGCATTCTGTTATGTATGTTTTATACAATAGATGTTTCATGTTTAGCATCTCACTATACAGCTGTACAAGTCTATTTAAACTCTAGAATTTAAATACAATAGTTTTGCACCTTGATCACCCCTCATTCCTCTACATCACCCTCTCCCTTTTTTCCTCATCTGCCTACAGCAGTGAACTTGAAAAGTGCCTTTTGTATTTGACCCCCATAGAGTGACACGGCTCAGCAAATGTGAGTGGTGCTTGGGAGCCACCAGGCACCATCCTGTACGCCAAAGGTCATTACGGCAGCGACACCGATGTCCTTAACATCTCGCCTAGAAAGTCCAGCGCGAGATCCTCATTAACTAACATACAAAGCCTACATGAGGACAGTCAGCTCTGTGGTTTCACCTGGCCAAGGTGGGCACTTCTGAGACGGAAAACCAGCAAAGAAAGGCACAGCCTCCTACACACAGTGATTTCAAGCTCCCCAGAGCGTAAAGGGCTGGGAAAGTGATCGTGTGGTTAGCGTGGTTAACATGTGGTTGCCCTTGGTCAGAGCCACGTGGGGGGAGCAGAAGGATGCGCCTGCAGCAGCTCCTCCCCACGCCGCGGTGGTCACGCTCCGCCGAGCAGGGGAAGGGACAGGGCTCTCGCTCCCCGGCTCTGCAGGGCGCACGGGACGCCCCATCGGGAGGAGACACGACAACGTGTAGAAATGCACGTTAGCCATCTCCAACGTGGCCAGCTTTGTTAGCCATCATGGAAAGGCATCAGCAACGTGGCTTTCAGCAAGGGCCAAACAAGCTCTCTGGAGACCCTGGCTACATTCTTCTCTTTTCAGCCCAGGATGAGGCTCATTTTACTGCATCCTAAATATAATTGTGACTTGAGCAGCAAGACCAAAGCAATCTTGAGTACATCCTCGGTGGCTGGCAATTCATGTCCTGCTTGCAGTACAGACACAGGCACAGAAAGAGGCCTTGGCTGGTCTAATTCTGTCATCCTGCATCTGACCCCCTCTTAGCAGGCACAACTGACAAAACTAAACCCGACTTAGGTACCTGTGTTCAGAGTTCAGTTTGACACCTCAATCCCTTTGAGATACAGAGCTCAGGTGATTGGAAGTGAGCCCAGGAAAATCATCTGCTTTCTCCTGAGTGCCTGCCTAGCAAGAGACACAAAATTCACGTTGAAAACAAAGCTATGCAAAAAACCCCAGCCCACCCCAAACCCCAGACCCTTCTTGCAAACTGCGCTTAATCAGCAGGACGTTCTGCATTTCTGCAGGCAAGGCCCAGCTCTGTGAAGATGTCTAGGAGGTGTCTAGAGCTGCAAAAGCCACTTAGTCTACTAAGACTTCTGCAGTGGTTTTGGAAAGACAGACATCTGGGCATCCATCCGCATCTTAAAAACTCAGACACTTTGAGAAATACGTCTAAAGGTCCTGTTGCTGCTGCACGTGTTAAAACAGTTAACGGCACTTCCCAAACGTAAATACAAAATCCTAATATTTTCTATACAGCCCAGTACTACAGTAGTCTGGAAATTACTTGAGGTGATTCTAGAGAAGATTCGATGTCGTATGTTGCAGTATTAAATATCTGTGCTTTGCCATAGGAAATGTTTTCATACACCACTTTTACAAGGTTTCTGCAGCACTTGACCTCATTTTCCCTACTCAGCAAAACTAAATTCCAAACAATACAACGCCACTCTCGTCCAGCTGAAATCGTAACCTTGCACAACTTCAGGATGAAGCATTTGTTCCGCTAAAAGGATTTCCTATTTTATTTGTATAGTGCTATTTAAGGATATACAACTAGTTTGAATATTACATAAAGAACCAAGCAACTGTTGGCTCAGCAATAGCAACAAGAAATATGAAGAGGGTACACATGTCCAAAAAGATAATAGCTGAGTACCAAACCCAGAAATTAGTTGTGAAATGAAGTGGAATATGTGAATGGTTATGAAAAACAACTAAATTAATTTACATGGGTGGAATAAACGGCACATGAGAGACAACTGCCACAGCAGAGTTATCCTCCTCATTCAAAATAAATGGGATTGGATATGCACATGCATGTGTCCATTTATGGGTATTTATGTGAGAGATTTATTAAAATGTTTAATGAAATTGCCATGGTTGTATCAAGTTACACACAGCGCTTTGCAGGTCTAATCCTGCTCATGTTAAAGGCAATAGGAATAAGAAGAGTTGAGTAATTATCACTCTGTAAGTGCTCCAGAATATCCACATTGAATTCTAACAAATTACTAGAACCTCAGGGAAAGAAACAATGCTAATTAAGATGAACTTTAGGTGTAGGACCTAATTAATATGATCTTTACGTGAAACTTATTCCAAATGAAGCAACTTTAAAAGTTATATGAATAAATGCCTTAGGCTGTATAACACTAAATAAGTCAAAAAATAAACAAACATGTTCCTTAAAATCAGCTAGTAACAAATCGAGATGTCACCATGGGTGCTATGTGGCTGTAAGACTTTGCTTCAGCAAACATGTTGATTTGCTTTGGCTCTGAACGCCACTGTTGGTGAAGCGATAGATGCCGGGGATTGTTTCCCTTTCTAACTGGTAACACCCAGAGAGCAAAAATACGGCAAGAATACACTTTGACTCTTTTGTTTGGGGGGAAATATTGATTCCAAGATCTTGTCAAAATGATGTGTCAGTCTATTAAAACAAGAACTTAAACTATATCTTTAGGGAACTGAGAAGAGTTTTTTTCCTGTTTCAAGGAAGGCAGTTAGATTTCCAAGCAGGAAAGTCAAAATAAAATCAAAAACAAAGTCAAATAAAGAAGGTTTAATGGTGTATATGTTAGTACAGCTTTTGTTTGTGCATCTAGGTACATATCTGTACGACTCGGGTACGCGGGGACTGAGGGCAGTGTACATAGTCATATTTTGGAAGCTGAAGAAGAAAAAGGAAATTAATCTCAACATACTATTTCTGTTCTCCTTCAATATGACCCTTTCCACCTGGTTGTTTGCAAATGTACAAATATCAGCTCTGGTGGCCCCCTGGGGCAGAATCGCCAACCCATGGGCTGAAAGGCTCTGGGCGTACGTGGTTCACCCCACCGGGTAGTGCTGGCTCAGCAGGATCCAGCTCCGCCAGCTGAGCCGGTGGAAACGAGCTCACAAATGAGATGACGTTCTCCGTGGCACTGACAGGGACACTGGAAAAAGGACTTTCCCAGTTTCTGGGGACCAACAGTTGCTCTAGAAATATTGTTCCGTTACCTGGAAGAATTATTTTCCTTACAAAACTGGACAAAATCTTATTTCTTACAGTCCTGCTGCATTGCCCATCTGGGGCTAAAAGCTGAGCCTGCTGTGCAGCCCAGGGCAGAGTTCTGGACATCTCCGATGGCACCTACATGCCATACGGACCTAATCCTGGGGCTGGAATCCAGAATCTCAGGGTGGATTCTGATCCCACCGAAACCGCTGGCAGGAGTCCCACTGGTTTTAGCAAGGTCACCTCTGGTCTCTGTCCAGCTTTCGGGACATCCTTCCATCCAGAACAGGGGTTTTCTGAATGAAGCTAAGGTGACTGACTACTGACTTTTCCAAATTATAACAAAGACAACAGCAACGAAGCAAAAAAAAAATACCCTATGGGAAAACAGTATAACAACTTACAGTTACTCTGTTCTGAGCAGATATAATAAAAGTATCAGATGCAATATATGGACATACATTAGTGTTTTGGCTTTGTCTGTTAAATTGGAATTCCTCGCAGGCTGACCTCTTGCCCTCCTCCTACTTCTACTTTTCTCTCACCACTCTATGAGAAAAAAAGGGGGAGAGGAGAGAGAGAAAAGAGAGAGGGAGAAAAGAGAGGGGGAGAGAAAGCACGAGAAAAAGAGGACAAAAGAAAGAGAAAGAATGAAAGAGAAAGCATGAAAAAGAATGAAAGAGAGAGCAACAGAACAAAAGCAAGCAAGAGTGAGCAGGAGAAAGAAATAAAAGAGAGAAATCAATGCACTGCCAGTCAGTTTTTTACGCTTGTGAAAGTTATGGGGCCCTGCATGGAGAAGGCATTACATTTTTTGATCTGCAGCCAGATTCTTAATGAAATAGGAGGGCAGGAGGGAGGCTAATGTGATTCAGCATCTAAAAGCAAGCAGTTGCATCAATAATCTTTAGCACTGGCACTTGTGCTAAGACAAAACATAACAGAGTTTAGAAGACAAGTTGTCAGTGTGATTTGGGGGCCTTTCACTTATTCAATATAACTCCATTAGGTTTTGGAAGCATAAACAGGTAGCAGGGTTTTGTGCAAGTAATACTCTTAAACCAGTATGTAATTAAAATTGAGGTCTTTGGAGAATAATTCTACTATATATTACTAGAGGTGACCTCTATCATATCTTATCAATCTCTGGTGAATACCACTATTGGTTTTAGCTTTACCCACTTCCAGTCTAACAAACATAAGTACAAAGCAGCAGACTAAGGACCGAGCTGAGGCTGTAGCTTGCTCCATGTTCAGCTCTCGCTTCCCAGCTAAAGCAGCTCTACAAGAGAAGTGTGTCCACATCCACTGCACCTAATTCTGCTTCGCTTCTCTGGGGAAGGGTGTTTTGTTCTGGTTTTTATGTTTGTTTGTTTTTTACATTTATTTATTTTGATGCAGAATTTTTTAACATGTAAAACATTGGAGTAAACTGGGTTAAAGGAGACCTTTTTTTTTCCCCCCTCTGTTCAGCTGGAATATTACATAAAACTCAGACTGACCTTTAAGGCTGAGCTTTACAAATCTGCAAATACACAGAATTCAGTTAGGATGAAATTCCCACCAGTGAAGAAGTCTCATTCCAAGTTAGTCTGTGCATGACTTTGTTTCCCCTTAAATCCCTGACAGAGAGCACAAGCTCACTGGAGTCCAACATTGGGCTCTCTTCAGGTCTCCTGCAGGAGAGAATCTCACTCTGAATGCATTGAGCGGTGGAGCACATTGAAAGAAGAGGCCACAGCCCCCAAGACGGTGCTCGGTAGTAGAAACTGCTAGAACATAAGCCAAATATATTGAATTTTCAAAAATCATTCACAGCAGATACTGAGCTTAAACCCCTGTGACCTCTGTTCATGAGGCAGAATGGGCTTTCCAATGAGAGCACCCCGAAAAACCTCCCCTGTTTTTATAGAGCATCGTCTCACTGGAGAAAACACCTCGGATGTGAAGACAACCTGGGCCATAAACACCAGAACTGGAGACAGAAAATCAGCTAGAGTTACACAAAAGTTATGCTCCTTAAATACCTCAGCAAAACCCAGACCATCACTGAGCAGCATATTTATCCCAGTCGGGCTAGAAATGCAGATGGAAGACACTAAAAGAAGAACCACCAAGCGATGGAGTCGCAGCAACGTGAACCTTAGTTTTCCACTTAACCACACACGTCAGTGTAGCTTTTTGCTAATGAGGTCCTAACACCTACGTACGGCAAGCGCTTCCCACAGGCCAGTTCTCAAACACATCATTAAAGTCTGAAAGGTATCATTTAGTTCTTCAGTTCTCAGGATGTTTGCTTGTTCATAACGTAAACCACCTATATGCAAAAGCAAGTCTATGGTTAATACCATAAACAATTTTCCTGAACTGATACGCAAAGATCTCGGAAAGGGAACAGCAAGAACCACCAGCAAAAGCTGATTTTGCAACACTATTTATTTTCCCCATTTGTGTTAAATACAGCATTTTGTTCACTGTTCTACAGGCCTATTTATATTAAAATAATAAAGTAAGCAGATTCTGAATTAAAGGAAAAAATTCAGCTAGTGAGGCAGCGTAAGAGAATGTGAATTACTTTACATCCCAAGCATGCAAACCTCCTCACTTCTATCCCTTATGTTCACATAGACTATTTTTTTATTATTTTCTCCATTTCTTGCCATTACTGTGGTCTGAATTGCCTCCTGATCTCCTAACACAGAACTGTTGTCTGCCTTTCTTCATTAATCTTCATAAATGTGAAGGAATACAATGGCCTGGCCTCCACCCTCCAGGGCAGTGGCGGTTTAAGAGGGCAAACGTTCTGGGGAGTCAATTCGGATGCTTTACCCACGTCCTGCTACAAGGTGGTGGGGAGAGGGCAGGGGGTACTTCAAAACCTACTTCATGGTTTGCCTCTTTAAAGTGTACTATTTTTTTCCAAGTGCTTTTACATTCCCAGGGAGGTGTGAACACTTTCGGCTGTGTAAGGGAAAAGAACGCAACGGTTCATACAGAATATTTGGATAGGGAATGGCATCACACTGGATGGCTGTTGGTGCCTATTTGATGCCACATCCAGCCGTCCTCAGAGCCCCATTCAAGGCTGGGAGAAAAGCACTGCAAAACGTTCCAGAGATCTCCACACTGAAAAAGCATCCTCCCTGAAACAAAGACCATATCAGTTAAGGTATTCAGCCCACCATCTAAACTGAAAACAAACCAGATACTGTCGCCAGGTTTAGTGGGTGCTGAGGGTCTGGCACTGGGGGTCTCTTCCGTGGCCACTAGGTCAAGTCCCCTTCTGGAGCATTTAACTTCATTGGGGTGAAGTGACATAGGACAAGGAAAACAAAGAGAACGGAGTTTAAGCTTATGGAGCGCTAAGGCTCTTTGGGGGGAGCCAAAGCGGTAATAAAAACTGTTCTAACGATTTGATCAGCAAAACAAACTAAAAGTAAAGTTTGGAATTAATGAGAACTCTAGATCAAAACCGTGGATGATTTTCCTCTCATTAGTGGTTTTTATCATCAGATGTTAGCTTTGTTTGAATGAAATTCATTCAAAGACTGCAAATAAAAGCAGTATTTGGTAAAAGAAACCATGATTTGGGTCTATTAACAAACAGAACATCTTGCTAAATAATTCCTTTATGCACTATTCAGTAATGATGTAAAGCTGGTGCCTTTCTGCTGCCTCAGTGAAACAGCCTTCAGAAAGATCATTAAACTGGCTTTTTGTTGGAGAAGCTAAAGAGAACGACCGAAACGTCTGTTATAAGTTTATATTTGTATTCAACTCAATTAGGCCTTAGGATACAGATGAAAGTAAAGTGCAGCTTCCTCCGAGGCCATTCCAAGCAGCCAACTTTCTAAAGCAGCACTTGTTAAAGCTGCGCGGATGGAGGCTGCGACTCCGCGAGCAGCATTGCATCACCGGCCGGCGGGGAGGGACACGCTCGTAGAGATCTCAAACAGCTGATCCGCGTGGATCTCGGCCAGAGCTGCTGCCGCGGACACGCAGCTCATTGTGGAAGGCATTTCGGTACAAACGAAGCCGCTGCAAACAACAACAAACCCTCCTCCTCTTCTCCCCTTTCTGCCGCTAAAGAATCCTCCTCCCTGGCTTTATTGCGTTGCTTTCCAGCGAGGCCCCACCTTGGAGCCCTTGCCAGCTGGCTGCGGCCAGGCAAAGCCACTCTCCCAAGCGGCATCGCTGCCGCTCCGCGGGGCTCCCGCCCGGTGACAGATGCCTCCCTGGCACGGCCACAACGCCCAGCAGCTCGGCCGCTTCCAGTCCCGCTGCGCTGCCGCGCTCCAGAGAGGCTGAGCTGGCGAAGGGACAGGTTTGGTACTCGCTCCTGGGGCTGGGTGGGCTTGGGTGGCTTTTCTCTCTGGAAGGAGCTGGGGGCAGGTGGTGAGGGGCTGCGGAGGAGCCCGTGCGGGCATGTCCAGCATCATAGAGCACAATTGAGGGGCTGCATCCACAGCACCTCATCTGCCACTCAGTCCGGAGCTGGCACCTCCAAAAGAGCATAACTGAGGGGCTGCATCCGCAGCACCTCACCTGCCACTCAGTCCAGAGCTGGCATCCCTGAAATAGCGTAACTGAGGGGCTGCATCCGCAGCATCTCATCTGCCACTCAGTCCGGAGCTGGCATCCCTGTAATAGTGTAACTGAGGGGCTGCATCCACAGCACCTCACCTGCCACTCAGTCCAGAGCTGGCATCTCTGTAATAGCGTAACTGAGGGGCTGCATCCACAGCACCTCACCTGCCACTCAGTCCAGAGCTGGCATCTCTGTAATAGCGTAACTGAGGGGCTGCATCCACAGCACCTCACCTGCCACTCAGTCCAGAGCTGGCATCTCCGAAAGAGTTTTGACAATATAAAACAAACAAAAACCAAACATAACTGCTCAATTGCTTCTCATTGGCAGCTCTCTCAAACTGATTCAATTCAAGTAGACCAGCCTCTTCCAAAAGAAACATGTTCTGTCAGAAACGTTTCACCCGCTCACTAAGTACATTCACGATGCAGAGCCTTTTTATAATGTGCTAATTTATTTTTAGAAACGGTTTTATATCGCAGAGCACCCTGAGTGCCTTTGGCAACTTCAGGTACTTTAGAAATAAATGTATTATTATTCCTCTTTAGAGATTTAAACTGTAAGTTAAGTGGTTAAAAGTAGCCATTACATGGTTGGTGGCTTTTTCTTTTATTGGTTTTCCCAATGGCAATTTTAATTCTGAATTTTATTATTTTTATTAATTTTATTATTTATTTATATTACAGCACTTAGACTCTTAATTTAGGAGCACTCAGCTCCAAAAAGAAGACCTGGGTTCCTGACTGGCAAATGAGGTGCCTGAGGCCAAAGCCGTGACCCTGAAAGCTCCTGAGCTCTTGGGGCATTAAAATCAGTTTCTGATCCAACTGTTCCCAGTCACCTCCAGTTCTGCTCCTGCTCCTTCCTGGGAGACCCTCAGCCCCCCTCGGACCAAGCACTTTAGCAGTAATGGGACATCCCCTTGCCTGGGTTTCCCGAGGAACTTAATCTAATTAGCATTTTTCAAATTGTACCTGATTTACACATAAAGAAAGCATATGGTCTAGTTTGTGGTTTTTTTGTTTTTTGTTGGTTTTTTTTTGAACTGTGGCTAAAAATTTCATACGGGGTGTAGGCGGCCAGATTCATCACCCTGCTCAGGAAGAAAGCAGCCCATGCCTCACAAAAGCACCTTCTACACCACATCCTGGACTAGCCCACCACACACGGCTTTGCCAGGTGGCTTTTGAAGCCAGTTCTCTGTGGAGAAGAATTTAAGATTCATTGACTCAAAACCAAAGCCCCACAAAACAATCCTGCAGGTCCGTGGTTGAAGAGGGAAAGCCAAGGCATGGGCTCTAGGATCAGAGCAAAGACACTGTCCTGTCAATCCTGGGGATGAAGGACCTCTGTGGATCACTGAGGAACCTGCACCTCACAGACCTCAGAGGGTGGAGACTAGCCCTATTTTCATTATCTTATTGAAGATGAACTCCAGCTAACTGCTCATGGTGTCTTCATGTGTATCTTATAACGTTTAGCTTTGTGGGCCAAAGCCACGTTAATGGAGTTTGAAAGACAGTTTGGAAAAGTTTTATATCTTGGAAACACTGACCAAACTTTCACAACTCAGGCATTTGGAACTGAATTTTGCAGTTCCCGTGTCTGCTCAGTCACTCAAGCACCATCAGAAAACAGAGTCTACATGGCAACTGAGCACGTGCTCTGCTGGAATCACCACTATAGCGTGGTAGAAACAGGAATTCTTCACGTGTCTTTAGAAAAGTGACTCAGACTGTGAGGAGTCACCATCATACTAGCTCTTCACGCAGTAAGGTAATCTTTTCATTTGAGGCCAAGATCCAAGTGCCATTACTTTAAAAGTCCTTCAATTTAGAAGTTACCTTCTACTAACCTTCCTTTTGAAACCACCGGTCAGTGCAAATGGAGAACAGCCAGCTGATTAGTCCTGATGGACTGCTGCATGGAGAGCTAGTCTGTGTCCCTAAAATGCCGGTTCATCCAATTAACCAAACTACTAAGGAGAACTCCAGCCAAGTGCAACACTGAGTGGGCTGCCACTACCAGGAGGTCAGTGCGCCAGCGGTACGGCCTCTGCAGGTCTGGAAGCTCATTCTGAGCCTCTTCAGAGAGCGTGAAGCTATATTGTGAAGAATTCCGAGGTGTGTTTCACAACTGCCTACAGAGCAGTAACTCAGCCTCAGTCCAGCACACTTAAGTAAGTGTCCAGGTGCAGAAATATATCTGAATCTGTCCTTAATCATGTGTTAAAGAAATTTAGGGAGGTGTCTGAAATGAGGCCGGAATTAAAGTTTAACTACAATATATATATATAGGTTTTTATCTACAATCAAGTGTTTTAATGGCAAATAAGGCTGATGAGCAAACTCTGCTATTATAACTACTATATCTTCAGCCACATAATTATACTATTATAATTGAAGGATAAACTACAAGATTCACAAGAAGGGCAACAATCAGAAAGAGGAAACCACAGTCAGCACAGTCATGGGCTCCGCGCTGCAGGCTGGGAAAGCCCATGAGCTCTGCTGGGAGAGCCAACACGTGCCATCGGCCAAAGAGGGAGCAGGGACAAGGAGGTCTCGAGACTGGCCCCACAAAAATCAGCAGTAATCTCTGCACTGGTTTTAACAAGCGCTTGGCTGAGATGTTATACGCAAAGTCCTTAGTGCTCAGTTAAGACAAAACCTCATTCTATTCAAAGCTTTATTAGCATCAAAATTATATTTATAAGGACTACAGAATTTGATCTGAAAAGTTTTATTCTGTGAAAATCTGGCTGCCTGGATAGGAATTCTGGGCACCTGGCTTGAGTATTGTTCAGTTTTCTCCAGTTTCACCCATGGTACCATTATTTATTTAGTTCTGCAAGTTTTTAGCGGAATGTTGCAATGTGACACATATCACTTGCAGAAAGCCCCAGTTTTGGCAGCCCTAACAAAACCAATGCCAACTCATCGCAAATCTCTCTCCGCTTGTTTGCATGTATTATAACAGTAAGAAATACGTTTTCTTAGAGGCATAATGAAAATATGCTCAAGACCAGCACTAATGTCCCTATACAGAAAATGTAATAGCAAGTGGGTTTTTTTATCATGTTGGTTTAGATAAGTCAATGATTTGTAGAGTGACTGTCAATATTGTGTACTCAAGGTGGTGTCAGCAATGTAGAGTTATCCAGCAGGAATTGTCTGCTTGATTTTTTAAATGTCATTACACATGTGCCCCCCTATGCTTTCAATATGCTTTTTGGATCGTGAAAAGCATTCTTTAAAACACTCACTGTACTAAAACTCAAAGAGTACATCACTGCATGCCTCTAATGACCTGAAGGTGTCAAATGAAGTTTTGAAGCTGCATTACGTACAACAACACAGGCTTGAGCTAGTCCTGCAGCAGGAGGATTCTCACGGTTCTGCAAGCTCTTAAATCTTTGAAACTATCTAGTTTCTCTAGCAGGTTTCTACATCTGGTCTGGCTTGGTTTTTATTAACCACCAGCTCAGCTAAATAACAACGTCCCATTAAGTCCTCAGATGGTAGTTCAGTGCTGGGTTCTGGCCGTCCTCTGCAGGGGACATCGCCCACACCTGGCACGCCTGGTGCCCATCGCCTGTGGCTGCTGGGTGGGGGGACACCCCAAGGCTGACGCCTTTCAAACAGCCAAATTCTGGGTAGAAACGAAAAAAATGCAAACTCATGCCTGAAACCTCAGGAAGGCTCCTG
The DNA here is from genome assembly GCF_963082525.1 of Nesoenas mayeri. Taxonomy (NCBI): domain Eukaryota; kingdom Metazoa; phylum Chordata; class Aves; order Columbiformes; family Columbidae; genus Nesoenas; species Nesoenas mayeri. Next base: position 22,290,171 of record NC_137547.1, read on the forward strand.
TTCCATATGGTCTAGATAGAAACAAAATGTTGACATGTTATTGACTGTTTTGTACAGCATCATTAATGTTGTTAAACACCATGTTTTACCCTATAAACAGTAGGGATTAATTTATTTTATATCCATTGGGTTTTTCTGAAATGTCTCAGTCTCCAAAGGACAGCCACTTACCACAATTCACCGCAGTCACACAACCAACTCCAGCTGTGCACCCAGCGTTCATTTTCCTGAGCATCACCGCAAACAATGACTTGTCTGCATGCAGCTAATGCATGTGAAATGTAAATAGTATGAGTTTGCAAATGTAGATCAAAATTAGGTTCCGGTCCCGCAGAAACTATTCCCTAAGAAAACACCTCTGGGTTTTGAGTTTCTGATACATTTAATCAACACGAAATGTTGGGAAGACGGCTCCCCTTGGAGCACATTGCCTGTGCACCACCACCATGAGCTGCTGGACAAATCCCAGCATACGAACAGAGCGTTGACATCAAAACAGGAATCTCAGCTTCACTGACCACAAGCCTTTTTACGTACTTGTGCAGGTTTTCAGTTCACCTCAAGGCACATACAGACCTACAAGCAATTCTGGTAATGAGGGTTTGAGGTTCAGCACTTGACTCAATTAGTGACTCATGGAGCATCCCTCAACCTCAGTTTATGCCTCTCTGAAATGGTATTAAAGAGGACATGACTATTTGGAGGGCTATTATGAAAGTTAATTTATATTTCTAAGATTAAAACCAGTATTTATGAGATTTTTTTTTTTTTGGTTTCACCAATGCATCATACGCTCAGACATCAGGTAAAACTGGTTATTATTAAAAGAGGTTTCTCTCTTTCACAGCTACTTGAAAACTCAAGCAACATTACTGCTTTATGTTCAAACAAGAAGAAAACATGCAGGTTTTTTTTCCTCTCCTAAATATGAGTCTGGTTATTTCTCATCTGAAATAGTTCACCAGAAACCCCCTGTGAAGTGTGACCCCACGGCACTGGAGCGCACGGGAGCGCTGCCATCCGCCTCAGCGCGAGCAAGAGACTGCTCACCTTTCTGCAGTGAACGCAAAGGAGCGTCATACCTGCAAACTGCAACTAAAAAAGGTGTTATTACCCAGATCTCTACAACAAGGACCGAAGCTGTTTGGTCCCCGAGGAGCGGGGTTGGAAGGAGGAGATGCGGCAGGTGCGTGAGCACGGGGAAGGTGCAGGTGGGCAAAAAGCCCGATGGCTGCACCTCCGTATGCGCGGCGCTGCCAGGAAAGGGGAAGGCGGTGAAGGAAATGTGCTTTGTCTCCCTGCTTTGCCGTCGTTATCCGTGAGTGCAAGCTGCTCGCTGGAAGATGACAGCGCTGGGTTGCCCCATGCCCGGAGCCACCGTCCTTCCCACGCTCCATCCCAATCAGTTCCCACTGCCGGCGCTTCCCCACGAGCCCGAGTCCCAGCTAAAGTGCCCTCCCATGGCGCTGCTTCCCACGGACACATCGCGAGGGAGATCTCTTTTCCCTGAAAAAAGAAAGAGTACACCCGACACAAAGTGCTGCAGAGTTACACGCACGTCCAGACACACACCAGTGCCAACTGCTGTCACAAAGAGAATTACTTTTGATTAATGGGAAAGGAAAGTTAATTGTCATTTGGTATAAATGTCAGAGTGGAAAGTTAAAACATTGCTTAGGAAGGGAAGGTTTCTGTGGTGCAGCTTAAGGTTACTGCAGATGAAAAAGAGAATATTCTGATCGGCTCCTTGGGAGATCAGGATGTTTCAGCTTTTACTACCAGGAATACGGGACTGGCCATGTAACCCTTTGATGCACAGAGCTCACTGAGTTTTGCACGTTTCTCTGGGCTCGATCCGCAGCTGGTGTAAATCACCACAACAGCTCTGGCCTCGGCGGCACGCTGCCAATTTACTCCAGCGAAGGATTTGGTGCAGAAACGTTTCCCAGTGTATAAACTTCAGGTTATGACAGACAGTTTCTGGGCTCCAGCAGGGACTGGCGATCTGAAAAGGGGGTTATGGGAATTGGCAAGATATAAAATGGAGTGGGAGAGCTGCAAATATTTAATTTCCTGCGAAATAATTCTCTGGTGGCTGTATATATATGTGTGTGTGTATGTGTGTGTAGTTCAGCAGGTTATAGTCTAAAACGAAAAGATTTTCTATTTGCCGTGAAGCACTCACGGCACCAATTGTCTGCCCAGGAGTGTCAGCGCGCAGCCAAACTCGGCTCCGTTTGCCGTAATACAATGCCTTCAAAACCAAATTGACTCCTGAGATGGTTTCCCGCTCCCCGGCTGCAAAGCCAGTTATGTGTTTAAGGAGGAAATCTACCGGGGAGGAGCTGGACTGCTTTAACGCCCGCAAAGAGATTCCATACTCGTGCACCTGCCTCTCCCCATGCCCACAGCCAAGTTTAAATGCTACAGCCCCTCTGTGGAGAAAAGGGTACAAGTCAGGACGACGGCTGTTCCTGAGCAGTAAAAATAGAGACGGATGCTTGCCTGCGAGGAGGAAGAACGCGAGGCTGCTTTGAAAGCCGAGCGTGAGCAAGTCCCGACGCCTCCCGGCTCTTCACCTCGCCGGAAAAAGTTCTTGCGCTTTCGCCATGCACGTGCATGGGGACACACGCAGCCTGGCACGCCAAACAAAAGCTGCCGGGAAGCGACAGAGATGCTTCTAGCAGGGCTCAAAAAGGGGGTAGGAAAATGCTTGCAGTCAGCATCGCTTGTTTTCAGCTTGGTTTGATTAAAAATCCCCAAACCAACCATCCGGAAAAAAAGAAACAAAAAACAACACACCAACCAAACAACCCACCCCACCTCACGTTCCTCCTCAAAATTAATCGAGGGCAAAAAGAAAGCGGTGTTGTGCATGTGTTGTCCCCCTGTCCCTCACCCCGGTGGCCGCCGCTCACAGAGCACTTGCAGGGTGGAAATCTGTTGGGCTGTCTGTTTTCCACCCAGGTGGACAAACATATAGGCAGGAGACTGAATGCAATTTGCTGTTTCAGAGGAAAGTGAAGTCCGCAAACAAAGTGAAATTGCTGATCCCAGGCAAGAGGGAGCGCTCCCTCCCCCTCCAGCAAACGCGCACACGAGCACGCACGCTTGCACACCCCTCCCCGCCAATTTTTAATTAAGAAATGAAGCAAAATACAATATTTTTCTATTGTCCTTTCAAGGAGATCTCTATTTGCATAGTCGGATCCCCCTTCTTCCGTACAGCACTAACATTAGTATGACCTTTTCCTGCTAATTGGAAAATCTTACGGAAATAAAGGCTGTCAGAAAATGAGAAGTGTCTCCCCTTTAGGCTGGCCAAACGACCTCAGAGGGGGAAGAGAACTTCTGAATTTCTGCTCCTTCTGCACACACTGCAAAATCTTTATTACTTCGGAGAGCCTTGAAACCCGGTAATGCCCCTCCAGTGCAAAGAGAAGTAAATAAATTTCTTCTTATGACCACTTTGGAGAAACACACAACCAGATTTACTCAGCAGGGATAGATACTGGACAAGATAATGAAGAGAGAATAAGAATATGATAGGGGTTTACAGCCTCTTCTGTCTCTTTAAAGTGTTTTAATCCTTCAGAAACAGGATATCGGGTCCATTTCCTTAAAGATACAGTATCCCTTCTGGGACAAGTAATGTTATAAAAACCTAAGATGTACCATCTATCTCCCAATATTGATTGGCACTTTAGTGTGATAAAAGGGGTTGAACCTGAAGGGGAAAAAAAAAAAAAAAAAAGGAAAAAAGAGAAAAGAAAAAAGAAGGTGAAGTGGGATTACTCTTTATTACTCTTTGAAGAATCGGAAAAAAGTCCCTGTAACACCAGGTCAAACTTTCACATTTTTTTTTAACATGGAATTGAACCAAATGCCATTTCAATGATTGTCTAGGCAATTCTCTTGATTTTTAAAGCGTATAGATCCACATTTGTAGCTTTATTAGCAGCCGGTACTGGATCTTGCTCCGGCCCCAGCACAAAGCACACTGAATCCTTTCTGTGCTCCAGCACGGGGAAAAGAAAGAGCTTTCAAATAGAGAGGTAGGCTTTTGTTAGTAACAACAAACAAAGGGAGCTCCATTCCAAATGACTGTCTGGTTCATCTGTCAAATGGCCCTTTCAGACAGCACCACCTTTTTTCAGAAGAGCTTTGAATGAAAACACTGAAACAACTGTGATCGTATGGATATACCTACAGTCATTCCTGACTCACTCAAAGTTAAAATAACAGAGACACAAACACTGACAACAGTTACTGATTTGAGTAGCTCTTACTCATACGGATAGTCTAATTTAAGCCTGTAGATCTGTATCCATGGATTAGTGAGACAGGGCTTGTATCACATGGTGAAGTTCACAAAGCCTCATGCAAGCTCCCTTCACAGAAAGGAAGACAAAGGGTCTTGACACATCCCACCTCTGCACCTAACAGTGCACGATCGAGCACAAGACGAGACCCCATCTGCTTTTGGACAAAGCCACTCTGAACACAGACATGTCCTAACTCAGAAACCTTCTCCAAATCTGCTTTCCCAAACTGGGGGAGGCAGCTCAGGTGTGCTCCAGATAGCTCCGCAGCACGGAGCCCTAACCGGTATCTTAGCCTCTATTAATCGACAAAGCTTTGGACCAGACACAGGCTGCCGTGAAGACCTGCTGGTTTGGAGAGGGATCATCCCTCTGCCTGCCCTGCTCCGGGACCTCCATCGCCTCCCTGCCTCTGCAGAAGCCCATCCAACACCTGCGTGATTTGAACTCCAGGGCGACCCCAGGACTCAGCACCACTGGGAGAGATGTGACCCAGTGCGGGAGCCCCAGTTAGGAGTTACACAATACTGTAGGGTGGTTGGGGCATTGTTGAAATTCGTTGGAGGTTTAAGTCCCAGCCTGTAACTCGCTAAAGTCAACAGTCTTTTCTGAAGGGGATGAAATGACAAGCTCTTCCAAAACACATATGCTCCATCTCAATGCTATTTTGAGCTGGGTTTTAGTCTAGAGCTCAAAATATACCCTCTAGTCATTGCTGTGCTCCTTTGAAATGAATAAGGTGCCACCAGGCAGAATATCGCTCCCATTAAGACATGCTCTGAATACGAATAAATATTGACTATGAAATCCTGTCGCACTTTGGGGTTGCGTTGTTGCTGCGGCCAGAAGTGAGTGTCCTGCATCCTGGAGTTCATTCAGTGACTAACACCTGCAGAATGACGCAGGTTAAATGCTGTGCCGCCAGCTCCCACCAAAGGATGCTCAGCCAAGGTGGGACACCCGTGCAAACCATAGACATCATAACGGCTGAAGAAGCTGGATGGAAAGAGAGCACACGAGTTTCTGCCCAACAAACTAACTCCTCTCCTCTCTTGCCACTCTGTCTCTTTGGCTGTGTCACTTCACCCTATAACTTCCCCTGCAAGATTATAAAGCAGAGACCTACAACTCTCATACAAGCCTCCCCAGACCCTGTGCAGAAGCAGCACCATCCCCATTTGTCAGGGACATATGGACACCCTGCCTGCGCAAACTAGGTACTTGCCCAGAGGGCCTTGACTTTAGTGAAATCTTTATGGGGTTTGAATTATTCAAGCCTTGACCTTTAGCAAATCTCTCAGTCAATGCTAGTTAATGTCCTTTAAAGTCATTGACCTTAGGTCAGGGACCAAGGGGGTGCTTCATCAATGAAGACACACAGGTTCCAAATCAAGAGAGGTTTTGTGGTGTATCTGTAAGTACCCTGCAAGAGGACCACTGATCACGTGCGGAAGGATGGCCAGCACCACAAGATACAACGGAAGGGGCAGAAGGGTCCCAACTGCTCTCCATGGGATCCATCCAGGGTTAGGGAAGACCAAGAGCTCTGCATTTGGGGTATGTCTCCACCAAAGTGATGGTTCAGTCCACAACAAGGTTAAAGGCCAACCACAGCATCTGCAGTCAGATCGGAAAACTCTCTGTACGGGGAAGGGAGGCAAAGGACGGGGGAAACGGCCCTGCCAATACCTCCAAGCAGCTCATAGGTTTTGCTTTTGCCATCTGGTACCAAGCTCAGCAGGCACATTGTGCAGACACTTAGTGTGTACGTGTGCAAAATTTTGTCGAGTGGCTTTGACCTCCCAAAACAGACTGGTTGCATGGCTCTTAAAAGCTGAAGTTGGCTTGGAAATAAAAGATTGCTGCCCCCCCCTTTCACTTTCTCTTGACAAGACTACCTCTTACAGAATGATTTCAACACCATTTAGAAATAAGCACAAGTTTTATAACAGGACTATATTTCTGGAAGGATGGGGTTTAAAATGTGAGCGCGTGTGTGTGCTTTGTGACAGGACCTGACGTACTTTTCGGAATATTTCACAATGTTCATTAACAGTAAGGTTGCCTACGTTGCTATAAACAGCAAAAGTTCTGGTTCAAACCTTCATACAAGCTCAGCACTTTGAATCCTGGACTTGAAATTGGTTCATGGTACTAGGTGAAAAGCCAATTTGGGGAGCTTTCTGCTTTCTTCAAATTGTAAAAATGTCAATGGGAGTCATGAGGTTAGACTTATTGGGCAGGCTTCTGCCCTGATTCTAGCTGGGGGAATTATACATAATGAATTACCCACATGACTAATTTTACCTCATTTTCTGTACCTGAAGTGTCTGCAAGCAAATTAAAATACCCTGAAATTATTCATTACCTAAAAGTACTCACAATGAGAGGGATTTATTTCACCTCACTTTAGCCACCTAAAAGGTAGGCGTTTCGCTAAACTAGTTTTCTAGGTTCTCTCAATAGTTAAGGGAGCAAGAAGACAACTCATCCAGTCCCAAAGGCAGAGGCTGAAATTAGATGGGTTGAAACATCCCCTAGAGATGCCGCTCTCCTTTGCTATGGAGACAGCCCAGGTGAGTAGCTTAGGTGGGACACTTGATTTTCCAAGGCCAAAATTAGTTGAGATTAAGCCTGACCCACATCATTTATCACAAGGTAAGTGCAGAGGTCAGCTTTTCCACAAAAGTTTGCTGCAACGTTCAAGAGCAAACAGTTTTTTATCAACCAGGCAGATCCTGCTTTTGAAAGTATATGAACACCTAGCAACCACAGGAAACATTAATAGTTAAGTACCTAAATACCTTAAAAGATGGGCCCACATGTCTTATTGAATGGTTCTGTTCTCTGAATGGATGAGTTCTAGTCACTGAATCAGGCTTTGGGGACAGATCATCAGCACTGGTGGCTGCTCTTCTGTTTCAGTTCCTCTGTGAAACTCCTCTGGTTGAACATTGGTAGAAAACAAATGGGAAGGTGGGATGATGAACGCAGCTGTAATGGTTTGAGTTTGTTTCTGAGCAGAGAAAGAAAAGCCAAGCTTTTTAACAACTGAAATGTTGAGTTAGGTTTCTAAATTTGGCCTGGCCACATTAAAATGAGAAAATTCGACCATTCATTTCAGGACCCAAGCTCACCTCTGTTATGGGACTCGCAGATCCATGGAAGAGGCTGCGACCACCTTAGTTCTCCTGGAGAATCTGCCCCTGTGCCGTGGAGGGAGAGGAGCCTCAGGGTCACTGGGTGCTGGCAGCAGAGGCATTTTCTCACCTTTAGGGGTGACACTGTCAAACCCATTCCCATTTCTAACTGCGTCAGGATGTGAAGCAGTTACTTGCTCACGGGAGGTACCTGGCCAAGGTACACTGCTTCAAAAACGCAGGTAACCCCCATAACTGCATTTGGAGATACTTCTGCAAACCCTGTGAAGTGCAACAGCTTTCAGAAAGATGTGGAAAAGCTTTAATAATAAGACCGGAGACACTTTTTCTTCCCAGCGCTGGTTCTGCGCTGCCCGCATCACCAGGAGATGCTGCTTTACCAGGGCTTTGCAAGCCCCAAATGCAGCTGTGTTCCAAGGCAACCCCACCAAAGGTCTCCTTCCTATGCCAAAACCTTGGGAAGAGCAGAGCAGCAGCATTACGCAGTTCCTCCTTCAGACAGGCAAGCTGCATGTGCAGGGGTTGCTGAGGCGCTGGGAGGAGCCCGGCTTTTTATAGGCCCTATTAATATTTTGCTAAGACCCTGTGAGCTGAACAAACAGAAAGGCTGCTGGGTGCCCGCGCCGCTCGCAGGAGCTGGCAGCTGCCCCGCCATCGCCGGCTTCGGCAGCCAAGCTCCTCTTTGCTGCCGCAGCCTCGCAGGACCCTTTTGGACCGAGTACAGAAAAGTGCAGCAGTGTCTGTTTGACACCACATGAGGGAATGCGAATTGTCAATTTGTTGACAGTGTCATGTTGCCACTACCAGCTTTCCCCTGCGTTATTTGGAAAGAGCTCAAGTCAGTCTATTTCCCAGGCTGAGCTTCCTCACGTTACAGCTCCACACACGCAGAAAAGAGAGCGGAGTTTGCTCTTTAACAGAGAAAAGCTGTTTCTTTTAAAAATCCTATCATTGCTAGGGCTTGGCAGGCTCAGGGGAACAACTGCCCCTGACCTTGCCCATTCCCCCTCCCCACACCACCAGGCTGAAGAAGCTCAGGAGAAGTCCAGGAGACTTTCACCTTTCAATGATTTTAAACTTACTCCTGCAATGCCATCATGTCCAAGCAGGATCAGGCAATTGTAAAGGCTGGGAAAATACCGAGTTTCCCCTCCTAGCTGGGTTTCCCGATGACTGCCACCTGAGCCAGGATTAGTAGCTATTGACCATCCCCTCTGAGCTACAGTACCCACCTGGCTGGCAAGCCTGCCGTTAGGAATAAGATTTAAAAGCATCTACATCTCTATGCACACAAATAACACATGGCTTTACTTGTAGGCAATTCCGTGGAAAACTGAGCCCAGACACGGAGCTGACAAACAGATTTATGTACCATGCACAAAACCCACCCTCCCCACCATGACTCCTGCAAGCTGAGGGCTGTTGTCTGGAACAGCTCCAAAGGAGCTGCTTTGGGAGAGAAAAAATGGGACCAGGAGGTGGGCAGAGATGGCAAGAGCCGTAGTCTTCCTCCTGCACGCTGTCAGTAACACGGACTGAAAAATAAGGCGTTCGCAGGAATAATATTTCTATAAGGCAACATAGTCAAGACAATCTAGTTCTGCTTTACAAACTCCAGGAATTTAAAGAAAAAAAGGCTATTTAGTAATGGAAAGACATTTTTAGCTCATCCGTGTGAGAAGCAGCAGACCCTGCGCAGCACACACAACCCGAGCCGGCTGCTCCGGGCACGCTGCTGCGCATTTCCAACGCGCTGGCAGGATTCAGGGATTCTAGAGAGGCGCTGGAGCATGTGCGAGGCCGCCGGTGCACCGCACGCCTCCAGGTGCCTGTAGCTGCCGCTCCTGCTGGCTGCCTGGGTGCTGGAGCCTCCCCGCAATCAGCATCCCTACTTACAGCATCTTTTACAGCCGACTAAATTACTGATTCCAGCTCTCCCACGTATTCCCAACACAGAACGCATTCTAGATTCCAAATACAAAGCAAAAAAAAGTCCAAAATTAACTTAATTCAGAGAAGTGGAGAGATGCTTGGCAGCCTTATTATTTTTTTACATTGCTTTTTCCGTGGTGGCAGAAGAAGGATAATCACTCTGCAAAACTGGTATTTCTCCCGTGCATAACAGGCTGCCATTTCAGGACCAATATTGCTAATGTTCCTTCTGCTGAGTTCCACTAATTTCTCAGTGGCATTGTCAATATAATGGGACTTCCACTTACTGGAAGAGAAATTACTGTCCTTGCTTGGAAACACAGGCTCTACTTGATAGTATTCCCTTCTCTTTTTTTTTTTTAATCTTTAAACTAAAAAGCAAAAAAAAAAATTTGATAAATGTAATCAATCAGAAATGAGATGACAGTTCTTAATTGTGAAAGCCAAAGCCCTCTGCTTTAGCTTCTGTGGGTCAGAAGTGGCAGCAGGAGATGGATGGCACAGCACAGGTTAAGGAGCCTGCGTACCCAGCCTGCCGGGGAGTTACACGGTGTCTCTAAACCCTCTGCGTTTGTTAAGGAATTAAAAGGCAAACACGCAGCTGATGGGATCTGCCCCAGTGCCTCCTGTTCACCACCCTGGGAACATGGTTCATTTAAAACCCCTTTTAAACCAGAGCCCCCTTCCCACAAACAGGCATCTATCAAGCTGATGGAGCACATTTGTAAGAAACTGCTTTACACCTTGAAGACAAAGAATAAATCTCTTTAATAAGCTCTTCGGTTTTCCTAGTGATGCAGATTGAAGTAATATTATAGAAATGTGTATAGTTGTCAGTAATTTTACAGGAACGAATAGGAAATGCCAGGAGGACTCATTTGTGAAATGGAAACATTTCGTGTGATTGATTTTTTTCTTAGTGTTAAAGATTCTTGCAAGGACAGAGCGGCCGCATTGCTATCCCACCCACCCGCGCAATGAGCGCAGACTTGCCAGGATTTCCTGTAACATCAGCCCTGCTAGGCTGCGCTTTGCATCTCATACATGGAATGTCACAGCAACGCAATTAACACTAAAGCAATCAGCTATAAGAACTACAGTTGCAGAGCTGGGCAATGACGCTGCGCTAAAATCCTAATGCTGCAGAATGGTCCCAAAAAGAAGTCGCTTTAAACTAAGAAATCTGGGAAAGAACATTATAAAGATAAATACGTTGAGGGCTTATCATGTCAAAGGTGCCACTTCCAACCTGGCCCAACCACATCTGGGGCAATATTCCCATTTTCTGGCAGAAAAGAGCAGTGGTTTTTGGAGATGCGGCAGCAGCAGGAGCGCCCGGCTCAACTGATGCTGTGGGTCTCTGCCCCTGGGGAGCACAGATGCCAAAGAGCTTTGGAGGGTTGTGACTAGTGATGACCACACTGCATATTTTAGGCATATTAGTGGGTACTGTACAGGATAATTCCAGATTAACTCTTTTCTTTATCATTGGTGTAAATTAGAGCAATGGAATTTATGTTGATGTGTTAAATATAGACACAGTCTAATGTTGATTGAAAATGTGACTGTAATATTTACAAATTGACTTGCTAATTGAGCTGAGCACAGTGCAGAAAGGGGACAGGCAGTCTGACAACTGTCCCTACAAACGGTGCATCTCACTGGTTCAGAGGGAGCAATGAAAGGACGGTGCCATCATTTCCGTGCATCCCATTTCCCATGTAAAACCGACCGGGAAACTTGACCTGTGGTCTTCAAGTGTGACATTTTGTGGGAAACTGAAGCAGAATTTGTCCCTCAGACTTCTCTGGCTGTTACAGTACAATACACAGAGAGGTAACATCCGCTGAAATAAATCAAAGCACTTTTGCCATAGCAAATTTTTGAAAGGATTTATAAAGTCTGACTAACTCCAGCTTTTTTCTCACACCGGCATGAACGACAGCAGCTTCCATAGCACTCAAAATCAAGTTCCTCAGCTGGACTCCTCTTTTAGAGGAAGGAAAAACTTATAGACAGAAAGAAGGTCCCCCCGCCCCTCAGTCCCGTCCCCGCTCGGCTCAGCCCGCACACACGTGCCAGCGGGCAGACGGGACAGGATTGCTGAGCATCCCCATCCTGGCCCTGATTCTCCCCTGTAGGACTTTGCCATGGGTCAGGTCTGGCTGTCAATGGGTTTGAGAGGTCCCGGGGAGCAGAGAGCACGGCCACCTGAGCCTTCCTTCAGCAAACCAGGCTGAAAAACCCGCTGATGGAGACTGGGACAACAGTAGACGTAACGTCAGGATCTGCAGTGTCTCTATTTTGATATGCAGTGGTGTATGTCCAGTATGGTTTGTACAAACGATCACTGTTTCACTCCATTAAGTCCTCATTAGAGCAGCATACTGCACCTTAAAAGTATCTTAACCTTAAATTATCAGTATCGAAGCAAAAGAAAGAAAAAATAGCACATCAGGACCTAGTCAGAAAGATGCAGCACATGTCAATTAAGAAGACAGCCAGCATGTTTTAAGCCACAGCTTCTCAGAAGAGCATCAATGTGTACCAGGATGCTGGAGCTTTAATAATTCACCATTTCCTTATTGAGGTCTGATGATGCTAAAATAAGGTGTTGAAGCTTGATTAGTAGTAGGAACACAGCAGCTTAACCTCTAACATTTAGCCTTCTCCTCTGGATCGAATTACTGATCTTTATCTTGTTGAGCTCTGCTAGCAGTTGGCTTGGGAACATTACACCTTTCTAAAAGCTGTCAATCTTTGTCAGTGTCTTTGCACAATGGATTGGAAGAGCTATTTTTAAAGGACTATGTCACCTTTTTGTAGGGATGGGGTTTTTATAGTATATAGAGGTTTTTTTAAATACCCATTGCTGCACACTCAGTATCACCTATAGGCCTAACTGAGAATAACTTCTATTAATTTTACTATGATTTCTAGTGAATTGGTGCAAAAAGATTGGCATCAGAAGTGCAGGGGGGGGAGAAACTGTAACTTAAATGATTCATTAACATGCTGATTTTTTGCTTTCATTTTAATTTATTTTTCTGTCAAGGTGCAAATTCTTTTTTCCATGTAGAATGGATTTCTTCAACATTGGTTTGAGATCTGTTTCCTCAGCACTGTGTCATTCATACAGTCTTATTTTAAGGTGTTATTTTAGCTAAGAGCAATAACAAAGTGCTGCAAATATACTACAGGAAAATAACGACTAAGATTTGCTTAGTTTTCTATTGAAATGTTGAAAGATGGCATTATTAAATTAAAGACTGGCCTATGCAAATGCTGATGTCCCTCTCTTGCCTTTACAAAATTGATCTCAGCATTTTCATAAGGATGAACAATGTTTCACATCGAGGATTTTCCCAGCACATCCAGAAATCCACGTACAGACTTCTGCCTAGACACACAATTGTGCCAACTTGTCCTTTTAAATCAGTTTGCAACAATAAAAATACACATACCATTCACATCAACTCCTTTATAAACACCGTCCTGTAGGAGGAGAGTGTGGGGACACACCACACTGGTTCCTTCTGCTCCTCGCTGGGGATGCTGGACGTGATGTGCTCAGTCACACACGAGCCAGGACGTTTTGCCTTGTCCGGATACCACATCCACACAGCTGCCAGCAGATGCTGGAATTCCACCTGCGGCACATTCACACTGCTGCTTCTGCTGGGTTTAAAACTGATGGTTTTTTGTCTTGTACTGGTAAGTCTTTCATAGAGTGTCAAACTAGACTGTGCGCGCAAGGACAAAACTGTTTTCAAATCAACTTTGAGGTCCAAGATCTACTTCAGTCCCGCTCAGACGTCAAAACCGGCATAATTTCATTCAAAGTACAGTAATCTAATCTATAAAAAAGCAGAGAATTTGCCTCTAATTTAAACACACTTACACCAAGTTTAAAACATACAGAACTGGGAACAGAATTTGGCTCAGAAAGTTCATTTGAAAACATGTATTTATTCCCATCTGTTTCTGCTGCTGCCATTAATATATACGCTTGACATAAAAAGTACTTTAAAACTCAATAAACCATCATAGTAAAATAGGATAAAATGTTTTTATAGTAACAATATCTCTCGCTACTATGGGACCTTTCATGCTGAAGTACCCTAAAGCTCTTCACAAATGCAGCAAACTGATATTCACATGCTTCACCTACAAAGATCATTTCACCCACACTGAATGGTAGGGACATGCAATAGCTTTTTTCACAGCTGGCAGCACCTTAAGGCAGCTGACAAAACAAATCACAGCTTACACACATATCAAATAAGAATGTTTCAGTTTCTGGAAAACACTCACTTTGAAGAAAGATAGTTTGTCTTTTAGTAGTTTATTGAGATCGAATTATGTAATTGTAAACTTAGGGTTCCATATAAATTCCTGAAATACATCCCAAAAAGAGATATCCATTCCTGCCCCTGGCAAATCCCCTGTGCTGCCATGGAAAGGGACACCAAAGGCGGAGGATGAGGATGAAGTCCTAGTGGGGCTCGCACAGAGCTGGTTCCCTACAGCTGACGGTCTGCAGGACCATCCCTGCCTCGGAAAATGTACCGAGACACCTTTTGCTCTTGTGAGTAAGCAATGAAGGCATATCAGACCTGGTGGAGCCAACAGTAAGGTTTCCTTTAGCCCTGTCCCCCGATAAGAGCCCCATCTCCCCTCCAGGGCAGAGCGTTCCCTGCACAGCACCTGCCTGCACTGCTCCAGCTCTGCTCCCCCTCCTACCCAGCCATCCCCTATCAATGGTTTGTCATGTATGCTCCTTGACAGGGACACTCGCATCGCTAACTACACTGTTAACGCACTCACAGCAGCAACCACAAATAAACCCAAATACGACACTCTGACAACTGCAGGGCTGTGACAGAAGGGAACACGTCCTGCCCGTGACCCACCGTGCTCCTCCCTGCCGCCAGAGACCCTGTCCTCAAGCCCTTACACCTCTTCTTTCCCCCTTTATTCAAAGGCAGAGGCACATATGGAGGTAAACACCCCTGGAGGGCGGTGAGCCAGCAAGGCTGAAGCAGTTTGTGTTTCAGCCCTGCACACTCCTGCCAGGCCAGCAGAACACAGACTGGGAGCAGGAATTGAAGCTCCATTGAGCACTCAATTTTCCCAATGTGTCACCATTACAGGAGCACCGGTACTAAATAACTTTATGGTGGCTCACTGTGAAAATTCAGGTCACAATGGCCCTCTGCTTAATCTGTGGCATGATGATCTCCCGGTTTGACAGCTGACCAAACACCATGGGAATGTGGTTTCAAAGCTTTTCATAGCTGCTTTTGTGTGTTTGAGGTTTTAACTCGTTTTGTTCCTTTTCCAGCGCAATGCTGATAAGGGAGATCTTTTTGAACTGGATCTCCTCCCAAGGGGTATGAGCAGGCAGAAACCAGCCCACAGCTGGACGGGTATTCCGGTGTGAGGATGAGGGTCACATTTACAGGAGTGCCAGACACTGAAGTCCTGTCAGCTCAGGGGAAAACCCAAAGTTGTCTTATCTTTTTATTTTCCTGCAAATCCAGCTAGCAGCAGCTTTCTCTTGAGCTTTTGGCTGCAATGGAGAAAGTCAATAAGGTTCTTCAAAGTAGAAGACAAGGAACCCCAGCAGAGACTTTAATCCGGGTACCTGAGTCACCCATCATTATTCCTCAGGGAATAACGTTATCTTGGGATTGTATTTACTGTGAATAAAAAATTGCTGCATGGAATACCTGCATACCAAGGGATTTCGCCAACTCTTTCAAAACAGTTCCCCATCTTTTCTCCGTCCGTAATTGTCCTGTCCCCACAGGGCAGGGAGCAGCACGGGCTGGGCTGAGCGAGCACCAGCAGCCCCAGGGTCACGGCGCTTCCAACGTGCCTGCCCTCTGCCACACGGAATCCCAAAGCAGCATCACCACCCTGAGCAAAGGCGGCTCGTGCTCATTTAATGATGCGGCTTCTTTTAAATATAGAAGTATTAATGGAGACAAAAAAAGGGTCCCAGAGAAAGAATTTCTGCTTACTTTGTTGTTCTCCTGAAAGACACAGAGCTGTGATATCATGACATTGACTGCAAAGATGACTACTAGATTGACTAGTAAATATGTATTTTAGTGGAGCTCAGCAGAACAATATCCCCTGTAACGTAAGTCATTCCATTAGTAAGACAGAGATACTTGAGAACATTATATCATCTTTATTCCTTCTGGAAGGGCTTCACTACCATTACTATAAAAAAAGTGCTTCAGAGATTGTAAATACATTTAAGTAACTCTGACAAAACAATAGAACCTGACTAAAATGTGGGGTGTTTATCTCATCTGTCAGTCTGATACGGGATATGAAGCCACAGTAGGCTCGACAGGCTCAGAAACACCTCTCCTTGATATTTTTCTACTTACAGTGTGTGCCGCTCCATACCAGCTGTACCTCGGTTTCTTTTTAAATAGAGAACAGTTGAATACAGCGGATAACTGCCTGCCATTAAGATACTCAACATATGGACGTGAAATTGGTTTGGTCTGAGGTATCGCTAAACACAAATGGTCAGAATATGAGTCAGGCCCCATTTCTAACATGAAAACAAGGTAATATTTACCAAAAAAAAAAAAAACCCTGTATGAGACAGCCATAGACACTGGGTAAAGGAAACAGGTTCAAAACAACTAGTTTAAAACAGATGTCTGAAAAATGACTGCAAGGTGGTCAGCACTCACTGGCCATAAAAACAACGGCTCGGCTGAAGGTGGTCTGAGGAGCACGGATGCTGTTGGCTACACGGTACACACCAGAACAACAGTCCCGTAAAGCTGCATTTCTTCTCTGTCTTTTCCTAAGAATGCAATCTAAACCAATCATTTTTAGTGCTTTTAAATTAAAAAAAAAAGGAAAAAAAAGTGGATGATAACATGGCTGTCTCCTGTGACTGCAGCTTGCACCCAGCCAGCCACACCAGCTAACTAAGGGAGATAGAGCATAAAGAAGAGCGATTCCCCTAACTGGGCACTTACATGCATGGTTTGTCCTGCAACGAAGATGAAATGAAGTACAAGCCTGCAGGAAGAGCAAATGCCTTACGGCCTCACTGCTCCAACATGCAACAGTTAACGTTAATAAAAGCATTGGTACCAGGTGCATAGGTGTGCAGGCAGGTGAGAGATACATACAGAAATACATACATGTTTTAACTCTCAGAAGTCCTTAGATGAAGGTGAGGTATATTTATGATGTTTCATTCATAGAATATCAATACAAATTTGAATCAATTTAATCTTACTTCAGTATAAACCGTTCTCACCACAGTGGGAGACGGTGATTTCTCCTCGCTCTGATCACTTCACCTGCCTTGGAAATGCCCGTCACCTTCAGGACAGAGTGCTCACTGATACTGCAAATGCTTTAAGAAAGTAGAATGTGCTGGTATAAACAGTTGGGGTGTTTCGAGAAAAATTTTTTTTAAAAGTG
Organism: Nesoenas mayeri; assembly: GCF_963082525.1. Taxonomy (NCBI): domain Eukaryota; kingdom Metazoa; phylum Chordata; class Aves; order Columbiformes; family Columbidae; genus Nesoenas; species Nesoenas mayeri. Next base: position 22,307,053 of record NC_137547.1, read on the forward strand.
TTAATCAAGGTGAATTGATCTGGAATAATCTGGTAATTGATCTGGAATGCTCTGGTCACAATCCAGGAAAATACTCAAGCTTTGGCTTTATTTCAAGAACCTGCTTTGGTGGGATCCCATTCAACACAATTCATGCAATACCCAGGTCTCAGTGAGTAACAAGAGCGTTTGCTTTCAGGTCTCTAACCGCACACTGTGCTGAGTCAATGTTTTTGCTATTAATACCATGGCATTGACCAAAAGCTGAAGGTTTCCGTAGCGGCAGCCTGTCATCAGGCCAGCTGCAGCTTTCTCCCTTATGTAGGACAATGTCAGAGCTCCTCACAGCAGGCTGGATGAGATCTTCTGTTCACGCACAGCAAATGCAAACCACACCATGGCGCTTAACCAAGTGGACCTTGACATCTGCTCATGTCACCAGCATGTTTGGATTTCTAGTGGCCAGGACGCCCATATTGTCATGTCCTCTAAGCAGGAAATACTGAAAACATTTTGCTAGTATTTTAATACATATATGACAGAAAAAGTACTCTATTACCTTAAAGCAATAACTACAGATACACCTTCACCTATTCTGTATGTCCAATACATGCCTACATATTAAGATCAACCTCATAAAAGACTGAAAATATATTGTTTTAAATCTCTTGAACATTATTAACAGCCAGTTAGTTAATTTATCTGTATGGGATTATCTAAGGATTCATCAGAAGTAATACATCCTAAATTTCTGAGTAGTGGCAGGGAGAAATACTATACCAATCATCCAGTTAATTCACTGAAGTGTTTTATTATATGCGCAGATATTTGGTATCGAGATGTCATATTCCCATAATGAACACAATAAAGGATGAATGACTGGTAAAGCTTTCAGCTCACGATACCTATAAAATCTAAGTGTTAGCAGGGTGTTATATACAGATTAATTTATAGATTCCTATTAACATACTGCGTGCTCTCCTTTGTATGGCTACAACTTCTCAACCATGGAAGATAACTTTTGCCATATAACACATTAGTAACGACGTGTGTCACTCAGTGCTGCTGGGGATGGGTGGCTCCAAGACAGGACCATGTGTGTGGCACATGCATGGCCATGAACAAGAGAGACCTTCTGGGTAGATGTAGATTTTACAAAAGGATTAAAGAAAACAGCCCTTTTCTTACTAGAAACCCATCAACTTTGGTCACTAGCATGATATCTGGAACTAACATATTCTTGAGGAGTGCAGACCCATAGTCCTGTTGTGTTTGGGGAGAGCTGGGCAAATACCAGAGGGCAAAAGCAAAGCCTGGGCTTGGACCCAAAAAAGAAAAAGGTGCAGTCTTAATCATAACTTTTATTTTGGAAAAAACCAGTAGTTTTCTTCTGGACATCAGATTAATTCACTCTAGAATTTAAACTAATAACTGATAAAAAAAGATTTATTTTTTTTTTTAAATAGATGTTAAAATGTGAGTCCAAACCAAGGAAACATACCTACAGAATGGCCGCTCTGAGTATAATGTGTATCATTAACCATTATATGTGTCTGTTCTCAGACCAGAATTACAAAAGGCCAGATTTTCTTAAAAGCATGTTAAAATATTAATAGCTATCTGAACTAGTTTCACTGGCCAGGCCGCCAGGCTCGCAGAGGATGGCGTCACAGGGGAAGGAGGGCAGCAAAACCGCCCCGCGGCGCTGAGCAGCAGCACCAAAGGCTAACGGGACACGGGGTGACTGCACATCACAGCTGGCAGCACCGGGGCGCACGGGCGCTCCGGCAAGAAACATCATGACATCCAATATGCTAATTCTGTAAATCTAAGGAGGGCAGACTCGCAATCCTGCACATTTACAGCCCGACTCCAAACACCAGCGCAGTGGAATCGCAGTGAAGGCAGAGACATCTTTTATCCAGTTATCTCTTTGTCATCATTGACATGAAATGACTTGATGGCTTATAAAGACAAGTCGTATTGGAGTTGGTCTCTCAGAATTACCCTTCCTCCGTCACTCGCGCGGTCATTGCTGTGTGGTTACTTGTGAGTGCTAAGGCTGCTTTCATTAATTTTTTACTTGAAACAGCAAAGCCTCAAAGTATCTATTTGGGGGAGAGGAGATGCAGCATATTACAATCAGGAGAAGTAAAATGCAACAGTGGGTTTGAACCTCTGCCCATGCGTTTCATTCAAAGGTTAGTCAATGACAGCCACAGGAGTGCTGCAAAAATCGGCATGAATTGGTGTCAATCTAACTATGAACTTGATCCCAAGTCCACTCAGATATACCAATCAAGTGGTGATTAAATTAAAAAAGTGAAAACCCAAATAAATAAAAGCCAAAACACAAAAAAATCCTCACAAAACAAACAAAAACACACAACATCCTTATTCTGCTTCCATTAAATAGTTTTACTCTTCCATTTAAATGGAGGCAGCCTCTCAAACTGCACACACGCTAATGAGAGGTTTGAAGAAATTCCAACCAGCTTCGAAAAGGTTCTGCAAATGAAGATGGAAAAGCTGCTGGTGTCACCACGGGCTCATACTCCACCTCAACAATATTCCAGTTCATGCTGGAGCCTCAAGGTGCCTTCCAGACCCAGGCAGTTCTGTGGACTGGGTCAGAGAAGGGGAATATCCCGTCATGCCTTATCGAATCTTCTGCATTGCAGAGACACGGCAAGGGAAATGATCTGCCATTTCACCGCGCTTTTGCAGAATATCGTCCGTGCCCGAGCAGCAGTGCCAGAGGAACAGCAGTAACCTTCCCTGGCACCGCTCACCAAACACCTCTCCGCTAAAACCTCTCATTGAAATGAGCTCACTTTACATAGGAGTATTTTAAAACAGAGAAAACTAGTCCTGCCTGGTTTATGTACCACCTTTTTCCTCCCTTATCTGAGAAAATTCCAAGTTTGAATACATATAAGAACAAATAATTTATACATGCTTTCCAGCATTCATCTGCTTTGAACTTGGAGACAATATTAAAACAAATTCAGCAGAAAAGTAGAGAGCTCAGAGATACCAAGTAGTTCTGATTTTGAAAGCATATGGCAAGGTAGCATGAAGAATCTCAAAGTGCTGCTGCCTAATGAAAGGTTTGGGATTATTGAATATTCAGCTGCAAGAAAAGCTCCGGCAGGAGCTCACGCCGTATTAGACACTACACGTAAGACACATGGCATTCATTCCACTCCCTCCCGAGCTGTTTTCTTCAGGCTGCTGTGATTGCAAATGATACTGCTGTACCGGCTGGAAAAGGCAGGTCCACTGCAGCTGAGCAGCCTGCCAAGGTGAACCAGAGATGCCACGCTGCCCTGCGCTTGCTTTTACAGGCAGTGATGGAAGAATCAAGAGCACAAGAGAGATGGGTCTGTCTCAAGTTGTGTTATTTAAGTGTCAATATTTCCCTTGTGTTCCTCTCCTTAGCATGAATGGTCCTTAACTTTTTAAAACTATTTTTGTGTGAAAACACATAGCCTCAGCAATTGCTCTACAGTTATTTTATTGTGTTTGTAGAATAATAATAATAATAATAATATGTATATATAAAAAAATCAGTTCTAGTACTCCCTGGCAACACTTAAACCAATTCCAGCACCATGTGTGCTAAATGGAATCATCTGCTTTGGGCTGTGACTCCACTTCCAAGCTTGATAAATGAGGGTTGCCCTATGACTTGGCATCAGATGGGCTGAGGCGCTGAGGTCGTGAGCAGTAAACCCCCATGGTCTCCTCAGGTACAGAACATACACTGGAAACAGAGACTCTTGTAAAGCCGTTACGCTCCACAGCCAGTTCGCAGTTATTTCCCGTGATTGGTCTATTCGGTTAGTACAAAATTCAAGCAGCAGACACTTGGATGTGCCAGGATGGAGAGCGGGATAACAAGATCCCAGCCCTGCTGATGGGGTCCGGGCTGCCCCCATAGCACAAGATGCCACTATCTGAGAGGCTTAAAGACACTTTATGAACAAAGAGAGCATTCTGCTGCACCTGCGACAATATTGTTTTCTCCAAGTTCAGGGTAAAGATTCATTTGAAGCAGTTGAAACCGTTTTGAAGATGAAAAATGCCTTAAAAACATCAATCTGTTCCTTGCTCTCTTTGTTGACCTAATTGCAGCTGGCAAGCGACAGCAGCAGAGATTCCTGCACTTTCATGCTATGCACAGGTTATGTATGAGCCACGTGATTTCCTATTTCATCCCTCCTTATTGGGCTCATGTTTCCTGTAAAGGGTTTTGACTAATTGTGGTTTTGACAAGAGTGGCATCACATGTTGCTTTGTGAGCGAACGAGCTCGGGTCAGTAAGTCAGACGGTCAGTCTGGAAAACAGATCCATACTCCTAATCCTTAAAGCTGATATAAAGCAGAGATAAGTGCGTTTGTGATGTATAGGTTAGTCTGGGTAAATATCATTTGAGAGAAATGAACTCTTGAGAGAGAAGAACTGGAAATAAGATGTCCTGGTAACAAGGGTTTCTAAGAAGTGGATCATCTGATTTTTTTTTTCTTCTTTATTACTTAGGCTCAAATGCAAATATTTATTCTCTCAATTTACGCTCAGGTTCATGGCCTTCAACTTGCAAGAGGGATTTTTAAAATATATATTTAATTTACTCCTCTGAGCACTCCTCCACAGAAAGCTGCAGTTGAATATGTTTCCAGCAGGAGCCACAGAAGGATTGATCCTGTGCCTCTTTTCTTGCCCAGCCTGTGAAAAGCCTCCAACCGAAGCAGAAGAGTCTCCTGCCCTAGAGGAAACGTCTTCTCAGTTCAGCTTGTTATTCAAGCACAAAGTGGATAAGCTGTGTTTGAACTTTGAAACACTCGAAACTGAACTAAGCTTAGAAAGTCGCAAAGAGCTTGCAACTCACTAGTCTAACTCATCTTTTTCTCAGTTATGTGTTTGCCAGTTAAGGCATCAAATGCTAAGTGACACCATATATATTTTGCAGGTGTCTGGCTAGTACCTCCACTTCCTCTGCTCATTTTAGACCTTATTTAGTACATCCTCCACCAAAGCATTTAATAGCAGAGAGATTTTCCAATAACTCGCAACATGCAAACTCAAGACTCTTGTTCAAACAACTGCAGGCGGTTACAATAGCCCCATGATCATTATGCAGCCATTACAGCTTAGACCTTATTGTTTGATTAGCAGCATAGCTATTTTGCCTCAGTTTTTATTTTTCTCATTTTTCCTTTCATAATAAAACTTATATCCTATTCACCCACTCAGGTTTGCTATTGATATTGGTCAGCTATAGACAAACACACACTTACATAGAGGATGCTAAGGAATCCTGTGAAAAGGAAACGTGAAGCATCCACGGTGAGCCCTCTTTTGCAGCCAGCTTTGGTAACTTTGCTGTTCACAGTTCCAGCAGTTCTGCTGCCCTCATGTTTCCGCATAGCAAATCAAAAGACAGAGAAAAGTCCACCAAATCACAGATTTCTTCAGGGATCCATCTCTGCAACTGACTGGACTCCCTAACCAACCTGAAGGGGCAGAGAGACTGAAGTTGGAGCTGTGGGGACCTCTCTGGATGCCACCCCAGACAGAGAGGTGCTAGAAGTACAAGCCATAGGGAAAATTACATGAAAATAGCCGACAAAAAGAACAATAACTATACAGATGACATCTACAGCATACAGACAAGGTGTCACGGACCTATTTCTGCATGACTCAGAGGTGCAGGGTCATGGAAGCCTGTGAAGGGCTTGCTCCTCCCCAGCAGTTCACAGAAACTGTGCAGGGCATCTGTCTCTGGCCTTGGGACCTGAATACTCGTCTAAGAAGCACCGATGAGGTTTGGATGCCTGAGAATACCAGGCCCTGGCCTCACAGGGGTCAGGACGCTGCTCAGCCCCTCCTGGCTGTGCCACCCACCACACGTACTGCAGCTCCCCATGTCCCAGCAGAGCCACCGTGTCACTTGCCATCATACAGCTTTGCAGTCGAGCTTCTCTAGGGAATAAATGATGTAATACGCAGACCTTCCCTTTATTTGGATAGTTTGAGCCCAAGAATCGCAAACACTCATGCTTATTTCTAGAGTAACAAGTTTAATTGCTAAACGCTTCTCCAGCCTGCAGATTTGTTTCTCATACAGCACGCCGGCTTCCACAACTGTTTTAACTTTTTCTAAGGGAACAACTAACTGCAGATGTGTTATTTATTTATAAGTGCTCTCCTTACCAGGGAGAGTTAATCCAGGTTATCAAGGCTCTCCAAGGGAAGAGCTCAACTGGACCAGAGGCACTTCCAAGCGCAAGCACCATTTATATAAAGTATCGCACGATGTTATTTTATACTTCCAGTTTTGAAAGGCTGTGTACTTTTTCCCATTAGACTAACAAATTACAGCAATTGTGGTCAGTAGTGTGGAGGTTTCTCTGCAGAGCATTTGCCCCCTGGGAGGAAGGAAATCAGAGGGGTGTTAAAGCAATATTGTGCCTTCCACTCCGTGTGCTGAGTTGCCTGATAATAGTTAGCTAAGAGAAGCCATAAAACTGCCATTACTGCCACCAGTGGGTGTTACTGTATCTCAGTAACCCTCTGCAAAGGGACAGGAAAAAAATACAGAGAATCGGAATAGGAAAAAGAAAAAAGGACTTTAGTGAACAGAGAGGGGAAATTCCAAACACCGTGCTCTAGCTGAACTGTTCATTCCTACAGATTTCTTTTAGAAGTACATTCCTTTGACTTGAAATTCAGGTGCTATTGAACCCATTCATTCAGGAGGAACCATTTCCCCAGGCTGCTCCTCGCTGAGGCCCCAAGCAGATTCAAACCCTTCTGAAGAGACTGAAGGGCCTCTTCTGCTTCCATTTTTGTCTAGATTACTCTGTAAGAGCCAAAACAGAAAATCACCAAATTGCTGAAGCCGATGAGAAAGCCCGTGCTGGTGAGACTCAGCGTGGACAGCTGAGATGTTGAAGAGCAACCACACAAACCCTCGGGTCCTGGTCCCAAGGCTCAGCTTGGGGTCCCTCAGTTGTGTTTTGCAATCCAGCGAGAGTCTTATTATTGCCTTATCACACTGGGCCTGGCTCACCAGGTTTGCAAGGCTCATCTTATTGATCTCTCGCATCTTCTCTGCAAAGACAAGGATCCCTCAGAAAGCTGCAGAGAAATTAATGGCTTTCCCCTTTCCACCGCAAGGGTTTCATACTCCCCATCACAAAAGCAGAAAAGTCTTGGAATTTCATACTTGCTAGCCCAGGGATTTTGTGTCATGTGCACGTGCATGACTGGCACGCAGCCTACAACATGCATACATTCTATATGACCACAGCATTGGCTGTCCCAGGCACATAAATGTCTCAATGATGGCACCTGGGCAGCATCTGTCCAAACACTAGACAGGTTCAAATTTCTGCAAGTTTCAGGTATATGCAGATGTGTGGTTTCACTTCCACTGGATCTCATTGCAAAAGCAATGTTACAGAACAGGTGTGAATCAACACTATTATTGAATTGCCTCAAGTATTAGAAAATTAGAGCTTTTGACATGGCACAGAAGTAAACAGGACATTTTCATTACAAGCTTCACTACATGTTTCCTTGTTGGGCTATAAATTAAGCTTTGTAAACTTTTGTGTTTTTAAGTACCTTGAATATGTAAGAGAAACGCCTGCAGCAGTGAACCATTGCAGTCTCACATGGAAATGAGAGAACATGTTTTGAACGTGTAAATTATCCTGCTATAATCCATATTTATCAGAGCTATTCCAGGCTTTTAGATAAAGAAATAGGCATTACATAAATGCTTGTTAACACTTGCCCTTTAAGACATACTGAAGTATCATTTAACCACAGGAAGTTTCTTTTTGGACAAAAAAGTACACTAAAATATACTTCACAAAATATACCAAAATATACTGGTGTATACCCCATAAAATATGTGGGAACACAGGTAAAGAAATTCATTTTACCATACAAACACTCAGATAACATAGGTCTTGCACAGTGACTATTTCAGGTCAAAAATGGTTGATGGGACAAGCTTGCTCACAATAACAACTCACAATTAAATGCATGAAGGAGAGGTAATTTTCAGATAAAGTGGATGCCATTAAGAGTCTAATGAAGCCACGAAGGTCAGAAGTCACAGGCTGCGTTACTCGGGGTGCTGTATGTCCATGCAGTGTACGCCCACCCTGACCCACCACTTGCAGGCTGAGCAGCCACGACAGCCAGAGGAAACAAAAACCTTCATTTCTTCCATTCTATTTCCACGAGTCTCAGGTCCATCCCTGCAAGCAGCAACCCCAGTGTAACACAGGGTACCCGAGATGCAGCCAGGAGCTAAGCGCAGCTTTCCTGAACCCCAGCCTAGCAGCAGCTCCCATGAGGTTACACACGGGCACAGATTCTGCCGCCGCTCTTGGAGCCTTTGGAAACCCTCATGCAGACACATCAGTAAGATGATGAATATACCTGGACATCAAATCACCTAGAGGTGGATTTCAGCTCTAAAAGAAGCTAATCTAGGGTCTCGCTCTCATTTCTGTGGCACGCAGCGATGTGCTGGCTGGGCAGAAGGGATTGCCCCTGCCCGCTGACAGCAGCAATACCCTGCAGCTCCAGCTCCCGCCTCGTGCCATTTGCATTATATACACGTTTATCACTTGGCCCCACTTCGGTACCTCTGAAAATCTGGAAGTAAAAATTGCCTTTTATTGCCAGATGTTCAGATGACAATGTGAAATGCCATTCCTTACTTTATAACCTTTTTAACATGATCTGCTTTGTATTTTTTCTTTTTTTTTTTAATTTGAACATAATGAAAAGTAATATTTTAAATAATATGTCGAAACAGTGTGGTAAAATTGTCAAAGTCAAAACATTTTAATGGGCTGGAAATCTGAATGCCTGTACTTGAAAGCATGGTTTATTTTGACAATATTGCTCTTTCTCCATAGTTACCTCTGACCTCCAGTATTACTCTCAGTGGATTATTTTTTCACCGAGGGAGATGTTTAAGCATGGACCAGAGTAGATAAGTGATATGGCCAAATCGCAACTGGCAAACCCTGGAATTACTGACCACTTTAATAGCTCCTGCTGACCTCCAAATGAAACTTCACCTTTGGTTATTAACATGTCTCTCTACTTTTATGATTTTTTGGAACATAATTTGTCACAGTTTTTATCTGCACAGAGCAAGCGTTGGGCTTTCAAAAATGTGAGTTATCTTTTTACAACTGCTAACAATTACACATCACAGAACAGACCAGCCTGAAAACCAATTATGAAAAGACCTGCATGAGAAGCGCATTCGGTCTTGAAGTTTGAATTATAGATTTGTGCAGCATAACTGCGTTACAGCCTGCATTCGGGCTGCAGACAACAAACCAAACTTCGAAAGGGCTTGTAAGATCAGCGAGATAAGATAAAGGCGTAGAAATTAATTACCCTTGTTTTGTATTAAAATCTGATAAAGGGCTGGCAATGCTGCTCAGGATCAGAGCAATGGTGGGGCCACGTCTTCTGTCCCAAATGAGCGTTTGCAAAGTGCCAGGAGCCCGGTCTGGGTGCTGGAGCGCCCCTCGCACACAGACCCCGCCTGTTGGGGCAGCAGCCACCAGGGTCCCATCCAGGAGCCCTTCCCGTGGATGCTGGGGGGCTTGGCACCGGCCCTGGTGATTCAGAGCAATGACATTTCGCAACCAGATTGCACAAGTATAAGCAACTAACCTGAGCCACGGAAATCATGCCAAAAGGCTTTCAGGTGATCAGAGCAACATGCCAGACAGTTAGAAGCCGATTGACCAATTAACAATTAGATTTGGAGAGTGGGAGTGTCATTTCAGACCATTATTTGCCAAAACATCAACTATGTGGAAAGTTTTAATTTAAAACAGGTAATTTTTGTATTTAGTTTTAAATACACACTGGCATTTCTGAGCCCAGCTTCACAGCACAAGGCACCGGCAGCAGGCTGCAGCCCTTGGGACCGACTGCAGCTGGCAGGGTGACAGCAGCACTCCGGCAAAGCCTCCAGGAAACCAGCCAGGGCTTCCAGTTTCATTTGAGCATCACTTCCACTGAGATAAAGGCACAAGGGCTATTACAAATAAGACAAGACAAAGACTTTTCAATAGGATTGGGGATGAACGCTTCAAAGGTGAAAATACATCAGCAATTAGTGATGAGAGACACCTCAGAGCAGGGTTTTTTTCTAGTGGTGCAAGGTTCAAAGCAGATAGTGGAAACTTCCAATGTGGTCCATACCTAATTGTCATCAATTAAGAAGGAGTTAAAGTATCTCAACTCAAGCCCTGGAGACCCACACTTGTTCAGTCTTCTGTAGCAGTCATGGTGGCTTGAGCCCTCAATGGTGCTTCTCTGGGCAGGAAAAGCCATCTCACCCCACACCAGACAGAGGAAAGTGGGACTGGCATCAGCTCACAGGTACTTAAAAGCCTTCACAATTAACCGCAGCTGCAGGGCAGCCTTGAGCCTTCCCCAAAGTGCTGGGGTAACCCTCTGTTATCTTGTCTTCATACATGGTAGGAAAACAGTCTTCTGTTCATTGAAAAGAAAATTTATGGTAAGAACAGGTTATAAGTGAAACTCTGGACGTAGCAATATTACTGCAGCCTTGTTCAGTGTTATTTTATTTGGGGCAGGGGGTACTTTCGGAGATTAAGAAAAAGTATGGTCTTACAAGAGTATTTTGCCATTCAGCATCATACAAATAGAATGAGGAGCATGGGATTTGAAAGAGCTTCGGTCACATCTGCAGCAGGGAGGGATTGCCTCTTCGCTCACAAGTGCTATTCTACAATACGCACATGTAGTGCAAATGCATCTCACGAGCAATGCCGTGCTGAAACACAACATTAGTGGACATGGTGCCCCGCGCAGGAACTCTCATCACTGTAGCAGCTTTGTATTTTTTTTCCAAAACTGCACCGATCCAGGGCTCACAGAAAGGCAGAAACAGAGCAAAAAAAGCAAATTAAATGAATACTCATGAAAGCTGCTTGAGTTTGAAACCGAAATTTGTTGGTGAGTAATATCCTCTGAAAGTCTCTGATAACGTTCTAAGCATTGTTAGTACAGCGGGACAATACAAGAACCTGGACTCAAAGTCATAGCTGGTTTGGATGTCGTCTTCCTCCTCGCTGAGCCCGCCCAGCAAGGACAGCACGCTAGACCCTCCAGAGCACCAGGGATCTCGCTGCCCTGCGGAAAGCGAATGGTTCTGAAGACGTGAGTGTCTGGGCTGCCCAAGGCGTGTCCCAGGGAAGCTCCGCACATGGCCTGGGGTCACTCCTGGCACTGGAGACCCACGCTGGGGGAAACACATGAGCAACAACAGTCTTACCAATCTGGCCCCATGTATACGATATATTTTCAATCTGGCTTACAGTCCAGAAATATGAAAATCACCACAAAAAGCTACATAATTGAATGGAAACATAGTATTTTGCTGTAGAATATTTGAATTGTCCTGTTTAGTGAAAACTCCCTGACTTTAGCCTGAACCTTGCTCCTGCCAGGTGACTAGAAATAGCCCTTTTCTGAAACAATTATACAACATATATATTGAGAATAGTTTCTAGGAATGATATTAAATTATAGTAAGCCACACCAAGTTTTTACAGGCCAAGCTTGTAAGTGACAGAACACTTTTCATCCTAGACATCCTCAGACAGTCTGTGCAGAGGTCTCACTAAGCCATGCCAAGGCAACAGCCTCCACTGCACTTCTCCAGGAGGCAAAATGGCAGCATTCAATGAGAATATATTTGAGACTCGAGGTGTCCCACAGCGCTCCCATCCAAAGCTGTGTGTTGACACGCCAGCCAGGGCAAGCGTGGCCAGCAGCAGGCCAGCAGCCCAGGAAATGTCGCTGTGCTCGAGTAGGTGGCAGTCTTCCTTTGAGTCAACACCGAAACCCACGTGCTAACACCACGCTGCTTAAGGTGTCATCTTGCGGATATTATACTGACATCCTGGCTGCCTCCGATGCTGAAAGGTTTCAGGTTTGAGGCTTTTTTCTTGTTTTGCTCTCTCCAAGTATATGGCTGTTTAACACAAGTGTTTTGGTCAAGTTCTGACTTGAAGAGCAGCACTTTCCCCAGGTGATCCTTCCTGCCACGAGGTTGGATGTACAAGATGAAGTTGGTTCTTTTCCGGTGGGGTTTTGCCACTCTGCCCTGCACAGTGTTTTTCCCTAGACAAGTCCACACTCTGGTGTAAAGGAGTGTGACTCCTAATCCCCTTCCAGTAGAGCTCGAACACCCTCTTACTACAGACATTATTATCACCTTGAGGGTAGATAATGTTATTGTCTCTTAATCCAAGTCAATGACCTCCATATGAACAATTTCTGATATGTTGGGTAGCACCTGTATTAACCAGCCTCAAGATTTCAGTGATTTACAAAGGCCTGTAGGAATTTCTTTCAGGACAAGGTTTTGGCAAGGAGTCCAGGCAGCCATTGCCACCAAGCCCTAGCAGCCTCCCACGGACATTCAAGGAGATTCAGTGGCCAACATCCTTTGCATCGCTGTGCTTTGCATTACTGCTGTCAGACACCTATGGCAGACCCTTGGTTTCTTTTCCAGAAGAGCAATGGGTGCAAGGCAGGAAAGAAAGATTTTGAGAACTGAAGTGACTGGTAGTGCAATACACAGGGAGCTAAGAAAACGATGGTACTCTGACACCAACAGTGTTCTCAGAAACTTCACAGTTGGCACTCAGGACTGGTGATTCATGCCTGAGCTCATTGTCCCATTCGGCCTGCTCTAAAGCAGCCCCCCCAGAGCAGGAGGCTCTGCCCGAGGATGGGCAAACCGGGATCAAACCTGGTTTGCAGCTATGCAAATCGACAGGAGCTTCAGCCACTTCAATGGAAGCCCTTTGGATTTACGCCAGAGCAACTGAAATTAGAAGCTCGCCCTAAGTGGGCGGGAGCTCATTATAAGACTAAATAAGGAGTGAGTCATTTTCAGAATTTTAAACTGAAAGAAGCCGCATTTGGCTGACCTCCTTTTTTTTTTCCACACCGACGGCTTATTAGATTACAGCAGATAAGAACTGTGCTTTCTTACTGGTTTTTCATGGCAACATGTCTATGCCACTGACAGAGGAGGAAACACTGGTTTAAAAAGGAAAAAAAACCCAAAGCAATATGTTTAAATAGCACAGTGTTCTTAACTTGGAGTTAATTTTGATATCTGAGGAGACAAACACTGGCTCAACTGACTCATAAGTGTTCCCGTTTCATCCAGGATACACTTAAATGCCAAGTGACCCAAGAGGAGCTGAATATGAAGAGATGGGAGATCTCTTAGTGGACTGCAAGAAGCTGATCACTGCTTGGAGGAATGATTACCGGTCTTAATTAACAAGTTGGATAATTAATTCTCATTAATACCACTATTAGTAAGACACTTGACTAAAATGAGAAAGAAAAAAGAAAAGAACACAGAAGAACCTCCTACCCTGTCTGGCTCCAAAGCCCCATTCTGGCTCCTGCTCTTGTCTCCTGGGCCATAAATCCCTTCATCTTCATCTCACAACCATTTCAAGGAGACTTTTGGGCTCCTTGCTACCCAGGTATTTAAAAAAAAGACTGTTCTCACTGATGAGATGAGGCTTGAAAGCAAGACAGCCCTCTAAGTCCCTTTTGGCCTTGCATCAATCGGCAAAGCAGATACAAAAATTTCCAGGCAGAAAAGGTCCCTGGGGTAACAATTCTGAGGCTGCTTAATTTGAGATTCCAGATCTACTAAACCTTGCAATGTTTGGTTGAATACGCATTCACCCAGAGTGAGATTGTATTCAAAGTAGCGGCAAATGGGAGAAGTACAGCTGTACCACAAATGAAAACACTAACAGCACATGGAGGAAGAAAATTCGTGTCCTTCCAATCTGATGGAGAGAAGAGTGGGGTGTGTAAGGTTTGCTGGATCTTCTGAACCTTCAGGTGCATTTGTATACCAAGTCTTGAAATCAATCACAATACAGAAAGCTATTGGATGGGACTCCTCTGTGTCAAGGGCCCATTTCCTGCAGTAATGATTGACATCACCTGATATTGGCTCTGAGGCAATTCTAACCAATCGCAGTCCTGGGAGGCAGTAAGTGCTACGGGATTGTTCTCATTTGCTCCTATGACCACAACACTACACACCAATTATATCTGGCACAAGCTGCCTTTGCCCAGACACCCTAAACAAAGAGATCAAAGATTCAACTGAAAACCTGAAAGCCCAGTACCAGCCATTTAGCTCTAAGGTTAGGAGGGAATTTGATGATGATCTAGAAGGACCTACATGGGATGATATTTCTGATACTCAACAAAGAAAAGCAGAAAATACCCAGCAAGGCCCAATATACATAGGTTAGAAGTAAATGAAATTTGTTATCATGATATAACAGGACTGGATATCTGTCTGGGATGCCATCTCCACCACTGCCAAGAGCTGAGCCCAGAACTAGACATGCGCCAAAAGGATTCTCTCAACCATCAAGTAATTTCCACAACACCATGCTCAGCTTCCTTGTGGAAACTTTGGAATTTGTCTTTAGAGGGCATCTCAGCTCCCAAACCACCCAAAAGTGGGCGCTTTAGGAATCTCCTCCTGGTTTCTATACATAACCAACGGTGCAAGCGTTGCCCAACACCTGCCGCTGGGGAAGAGGGAGTGGTGTAGGTGGGGAGAGCCATTTCTGGCAGGTTTGAATTCCTTCCAGCTGGCGCTTCCAGTGAGCCTGGGGCTTTGCAGGGTGCACAGCACACGTGAGGGGGAGCAACTGCACCTCAAATCCCCAGCCCCTCATGGCTGTGCCCACGGGGCTGCTCCAGAGTGATGCCGGGATTTCTCCAAGTCATTGCTAGATTCCACCAAGGTGCTGGGCAGCATCACAGACAGATCTCAGCCCTCTGCTCCTTCCCCAATCTCCTTTCTACTAATTCAATTCCACTGATGTAAGGTCAGCATGTTCCTCTTCCTGCCTCCCCTGCCAAGGGCAGTTAGGGGCTCCCCTGTTTTTTTTATTTCAGCTTTTTGCTCCATAATTTTCTATGTATTGCTGTAAACAGGAAATTGCCTTTGGTTAGGAATTACACAGAAGACCACATGCTTCATGCCTCTTCTATCTGTAATATCTCAAGCACCTCACTCCTTTTGATCATTGCAACAGGTCCCAAAGAAAAAAGCAAAGCAAACAGCACAGGATAAACACGGCCCTGCTTCTCCTGCAGCTGTGCATCGCAGAGCGCCCGTCCCGGCGAAGGCGCTGCGCCCAGAGCCCGGGGCACTGCCCACCAGCCACCTGCAGCCCAGGGGACGTGTCGGTCCCTCCTGCGGTGGCTCAGCCCGAGCGAGGTGCTGGCGGCACGTCCCGGCAGCCTGGGCGGCACGAAGCTCGGGAACCTGCAGAACTTGCCCGGCTGCCACAGGAGCGGCCGGAGACAAAACTTCTTACCTCATGGCATTGCTGCTTTTGATTGGGGTTGGTTTTGCAAGCGAGCTTTGCTGCTGACTAATAGCCTTGGGCAATTGGCAGGGGAAATGAGACCTCGCTGAATGGCAAGGCACAGCAAACTGAAATGACAAGATTATACTAGTAGTTCATTAAAGCAGATGAGAGAGATTAGAGTGCTTGTTACTATGATAAAGCAAAATTGCATGTGTGTGAAACATGCCTAGACAGAGCTTAAAAAAAAAAAAATAATCACAAAATGCTACCTTTTTAACTTAAAAAGTCTGTGCTGGTAGACATAGAATTTTGCCAGAGGAGATGATTTGGGTATGGAAATACACTTAGAAAATAAACTATGGAAGACAACATTTCTCCTAGAGTTTGTGCTTCCTCTCCTTTGAAACCCCCTGGATGGGACAAGCAAACCAGAACTGTCCTCCTCTCTGTATTCTTTGGGCACGTATGTCTTATTTCAAAGCAAAGCTTTCAGTTGCCCCGTCCACTGCGGTCACTCCAGCCCAGCCTGAATGCTTCCTCAGCCTTTGTGCTCCCACCCCACCTCCATCTTCACATCTCTATTCCCTCCTGCAACCAGACATGGAAGTGCTGCTAAGGAAAGAGCTGAACATCACTGAACTGCTAGTGTGTGGGGTACTGGCTTAGTGAGCCGTACATTAGAAAGAGTCAGCATCTGGCAAAACTTAGCAAAAACACCTTATAGAATTCTGAAATATACCCTTGTCTCAGCTTACAGGAAACGCAGGTGTCAAACATGGCAAATGTCACTGTTTCCCGGCAGACAGACACATCCAGAGACCACTCCTCGGGGCCAAAAATCCCAGCCCAGGGTTTTGACCCCACTTTGTTACAGTACAACCTGGATTCAAATTTTCTTTTTGAGTTCATAGCACCAGAAAACTCGGCTCAAATCTTGGTCTGATCTTTGTAATATAAACCATCCTACTTTTAGCACGGGGCAAATGGTAGGGCATGACCAATGCTTTGGGAAAGTTTGAACTCTGACTTGATTTCAGATCTGAACTTTGTCATTCAGGCCTAACTCTTCCCTTTCTTCTTTTCCTTTATGTTAGCAATACGCACTGACTTTGTAGATCAATGCAGAAGACTGTAAATGATGCATGAAATGAAAAATCCCTGTCCAGCCAGCACACAGAGAGAATACAGACAGTGCTATACTGTCATTGCTGTGGTATTTGCTGCAATATTCACAGCTAGAAAAGCCCACTAAGTCCCAGAACAATGCTGGACTATTTTAAAGTCTCAAGCCCTTTTTGGAGGGAGGGGAAGAGGAAGGGAGAAATTAACTCCCCCTTACACCCACCTTCTTTCTTCCTTTGTTTCAGAAAGAGTTTTCACAAGAGCAAACCCTGCTCTCCTATACGAATCTTTCATTATTCCCCACCCCCCCAAAAAATTCCTTCTTGTTCTCAGATGGGGGCGGCAGCAGAGGAGGAAAGAGGAAAATAAAGAGATCGTATCAAATAAACAAATGCTTTCATCAAGCCAGCTTGGAATGAATCATCGACTAAGCTGCGGCGAGACTGACGTGCCTCTCTTGAGCAAAATACCCTTCAGCCCCTGCAGTGGCCTTGGACCACCAGCCAGGACACCCCGAGCTGGTCCCGGCCCCTCGTCCTCTAGTACAAAGGAGGACAGGGCTGCTCAGAGGTGCTTGAGCTCTTCCCGAGTGTGCTCAGCCCACCCCGTGCACCTCTAATGCCCTGTGCCAGCACTAGGGATGATGAGTGCTTGGCAGCACTATTCTTCATATGGAACATTAAGCTGAGGTCTTGCACACTCCTGAACATTAAACATCCCATGATAGTCATGAAGAAGAGCTACGGGTTTTATTAACCTCAGTGTCCTGGACACATTGCGCTAGGAAAGCCATCATTAACCTACCTTAAGAACACAGGCAGGGGCCCTCTTTGCAAACTATGCTCAAAGAGCTAAAGCCCTACGAAATGCCTTTAATAATTTAAAGCAACTACCAAATGTTGCTATAAAGGATATAACCTCACCTCGAGGAAGAAAATCCGTAGACTTTGACACAGTGAAGCACTCTCAGTCTTCAGGTCCAAACCTTGATTGTTTCACTAGCCAATGCTTAACCATCGCACCCCAACACAAACTCTCCCCCACCCCTGCCAAAACTGGTTCATCGGGGCTTTCAGCTGTTTTTAAGATACCACTTGCATCTCAGACTGCGGCATAAACCATTAATAACACCTCAGCACATATTGAGAACTCTTCTGAGAAGTTTTAGCACCAAATCAGATCTCCCACAAATAAATACATGTAACTCAGGTCAGACAAGGTTGTAGGGTTTTGTTTCTTTGGGGGTTTTTTGATGTTTTTTGGGAGGACAGGTTGAGGCCATTTTGTTTGTTTTTAATAAAAAGGTAAAATTTATTTGCTTGCGCAATATTAATTTAAATACAACCTAATTTAACTCAGCAACAAATAATGCTTGAGTGATAACAGATTTCATTGGGCAAATGTTACAGAGTGACTCTTAAATTGGTTGATGTATTTATAATTTGTGCCTCTAACACCAAACTCCAATTTGCTGTCAGCGTATAGGGAAAATAAAATTAGTGGAGGAAGTGGAGAAAGGGGAAACTGAGAGGCTCGGCACCCCTGCTCAGTATTGCTTTCCTTGTGAACCAGCTTCTGCAAAGAAAAATGTTAACGAATAGCCAGTTAGATGAGTGTTATTTGTAAAGGCCTTGCCTGGAGTATAATCAGGAGGCGCCCCACACCTCAGCATGGGGATGTGCATGCTCAGCATGCTCATCTGCTGAGGACAATGGCCCTTCCTGCACCCCAAGACCAGGCATAGGGCGCGTGCCCCACGGCACCGGGAGTACGTCGTGTATGGGGACAAAGCTTTGCTCCTCAGCCCCGCTCCACCAAGCTCTGCATTTGTGCACTCTCCGATTTTCCTACTCGCTTCATTGCAAAAAAGTGTATTAAAACATTATTTTTGGCACTGAAGTCAGCAACTATGAACAGAAAAAGGGAGCAGAACTGATGAGGAAGGAGGTGCTGTTTGCAGAGACTTTTCCCCCCCGCCCCAGAAGCACATCACGCTTTCAAGGGCCATATTATTGCTTTTCCTTTTTCCTGCAGTAGCCACTGAGGGTCTAAAGCTCAGAGATCACGTGCAGCTGGGCAAGGAAGTGTTTCTGATCCCCGTGCTCCAAACAGCAGCCGCAGCCCAGCGAGAGCAGTGCTGCAGCCGCAGATCCCATTGCCTGCAGCAGCAGTCAGACACGGAGAGCAAACCTTTCCGTTGACATAGAAATTTGCCCTTCCAGGGGCACACCAAGGCAGAATTTGCCTTTTCCTCTTTCGCCAAGTCCAAAGCGTGGATTTTCATATTTACCAAGATTCGGAGATCAGTTTTTTCCACTCTCCTGCACTACTTTACTCTTGCTCAGATTGGAAGGGGGCACCTGTGTTTTCTTATAGCAGCAAAGCATCCTCTGAACTTCAAGATGCAGGAGGCAGACCCGTGCTGACAGCTAAGCTCTAAACACATGGACAGGTCATTTCACCCCCCATCTGCACAGCCAGAGGCAGCAGCAAGGGGGTTATTGACAGCCTGAGAGCGAAGGAACCTGCCTCTCTGGGCTCAGAGGGTGGACACCGGCAAGAACAGAAAACAACCACCTGCAAACCCCATTCTCCACCGTTGTCTCACCAGATCCCAGCCGCAGGCTTCAGGAAGCACCCAGCTCTTGTTGCAGGGTTGATGAGGAGGGTCCCTTACAGGCATCAGGGAAAGGCAGAACAAGCCCTCTGTGATGGCAGGGACAGCATCCCCTTCTGTGATACAGCAGCGATGTTCCCAGCTGCAAGCGTCAGGACTTTGAAATGGTAAATCACAGAGTGGCTCTGTTCAAGCCTTACCCCACAGGAATTATGGTAAAGTGCTGTCTGCTATTTACATTCATTTTTTTTGCAGATGGAATCACAAAGGGAAGAGAGTGACAATAAGAGCAGATACATCATGGGAGGGGAAAAAAAATCCCAGCCTCAACCACTACATACAAATGCAGAGCAAAGCCTGGCAACTTCACATGGGCTTCACTCGCTGTTGGTTCCATTCATAAGCTGAGAGATCTAACAGCCTGGCATGATTATTAGACAATAAGACTCCTTCCTGTGTCTCTAATTTGCCTTGATAGATATGCAAACCAGAGGAGGAAAAAGCTAACCAGGCCTCTTTTATTGACAGAAGACAAGTTCCAGACCATAACCCAGTTGTCTTTCTTTTAAGCTTCCTGGGAGAAAAACACTGAGAGGGGGCAGGGATGCAGGAGGAGGGGAGATGCATGGAACACAGGAGAACCTGATGGTACCCTACAGTCTGTCACGCCATTGTCCCTGTTGCGACTGATGCAAAGGAGAAGTAACAAATGACAGTGCTTTTTAATTAGTGCATGGGGAATTCTCACCATGCAATAGATGTGTCAATGTAACACTAAGGAGGTATTAAAGGAAAAAGGAAGCGGCCTCAGCCCTCCTGAGCCGCAGCTTCAACTCCAGGCACTGGCAACACTGGCAGAAGTTTTTCAACCGACTTTCTTTTTGCAGGGGCTGCTGCTCACATCTGGTAAAGCCGTCCCTGGGCTACTGCCATATGTAAGGACACAAGGTTTTATGACTTATTGTCTGTAAGATTTATGGAGATGATCTACGATCAGCAATTTTTCATATTCTTATATCCTGAGCAAACACACAGAGGGCCATTCCCTGCACAATAGGAAGGTGTAAAACAACACTGTCTCAGCACAGCAGGTCCAGCAGCACTAACACCACGCTTGAGGACCTCGGCAGCAGCAGGGAAGGGTCAAGGCACACAGAGAGCCTCTACTTCCATTCCCTTCCCAAGACAAACAGGGGGCAAGAGGAACAAGAAACTAAATGATTAAGAAGAGCTACTCCAGCTCTTTTACGGTATGTTAACAAGAACTGCATTTATTATCTGCATTTATTAAGTTAAATTCCAGAGCTTCAGCAGCATTTCTCCAGGAAACACATAAGCTTCAGGGCTCACCAAAAGCCTGGCCCAGGTGGCTCTTCTGCACTCCCAGGGGAACCGCTGCAGGTGTGA
Organism: Nesoenas mayeri; assembly: GCF_963082525.1. Lineage (NCBI taxonomy): Eukaryota > Metazoa > Chordata > Aves > Columbiformes > Columbidae > Nesoenas > Nesoenas mayeri. Next base: position 22,327,643 of record NC_137547.1, read on the forward strand.
GGGGACAGGGCTCCCCAGCCCTTGGCTCTGGCACAGACCCCAGGAGAAGGTCCTGCCCGGGTCCCTGTGATTCACAGGAAGGAAACTGCTTATCGCAATGTTTCGCTGATACGCTGCTCTGGCTTTCGGTGTCACAAACCTTCACCTTTCACTTACATTGGGACCAACACGAATAAGAAGATTTACTGAAAACAATAAACAAGAGGAAGTGAAAAATCTGCCAAGAGTTTGGGTTCGGCTGCGGCCATTGGTATTGTCTCTGACAGGTAGTTTGGTTATTAAATAAGGACAAGGCCTTGTCAGTGATAGCAGGGCATCACAACAATAAAATACCCGTTCTCCATGGATTGCTGTGATTGCTACTGTGCTCAGCATCTCCCACCCCACCGGTATTTTCTTGCACACACACATTCCCTTTGCTATCAGCAACACTTTGCCATACAGGGAAAGAATTGCTCCTCTCTACCATCTCCATCCATTCTCTCAACCCCCACCGATGTCAACTCATACCATCTTTCTCCTCAGGACAGGAAGATTACAGCTAACAAACACAAGTTGTAATAAGAATAATAAATAATCATTAGACTCTTGCAAAGTGGAGGGGAAAAAAGCCTTAAGTCCAGTGTCTCCAGAGAAGCAAGCACTGCACTGGTTGGGTGCTGAAAGCATCGCTGTTCCACCAGCATAACTAACACAACGCTAACATCGATTGCCCAGTTGAGCTGTAACTTTGTAGTGTCATTCATGGGCATGAGGGCCGGATCCTTCTGTGAGTGCCGCCGGGTATGTGTTTACACCAGATGATAGCCTGTCCTCCAGCGCGTGCACCCGAACAACTATTTATTTTAAAAGATCATGTTAAATACACTTCCCTTGTGTACAAACAAATCAACCTGCTTGACAGATACAATCAATTGCAATTCAAACAGGTTTGCTCCTTCCCTCCCCCCCAAAAAATGCAGATGACACAATTAAAAAGAAAATTAAAAATGTACAGAGACCTGTAGAGATACCAAATGAATGTACCTGCAGGTTTGGAAAACAGTCGAGCACTGTGTGATCATTTTGACAGAGGCACTTGAAAGAAATCAATAAAATTGATCATTCAGCTGCACCATTTATAGATGTGGATCAGAGTTCTGGAATGACTTACAGTGTTATTTTACATAAAAATGTGCAAAACATAAGAAACAGCACAAGGGGACGTGGAGTTGGCTCCGCGGGCTGGGGTGGAAGGGAGCCCAGGCTGAGCAGCAGGAGCGCGCAGCAGCCACAGGAGGCTTGGAAGGTCCATCGAGCCCCAGCAGTGAAAACCTTGGGTGGAAGCATTAAGCTTGCCAGCCAGGACATGAAGAGAAAACTCAACGTTTGGACCTTTAACTAAGACTAGGAATTGGCATCTCAATTCTCAAAGGAAAGTCTTTCAGGAAAGAGTTCTCTCAATCTTTGTTGAAACCACTGTGTTTCGCTGATATAAACTGGTGCTCCGACTTGAAGATACATTAGGCCATCTTGTACCCATTGAGAATCCTACCCACCATTTCTAATACTATATTTTATCTTTAGCGGCTTAAGGCAGAGACTGTGCCACCCTTCCCATACAACGTCCCCATTTCTGGACCTCGCAAAATGATGCAGTTTCTAGGCAACTTTCAAGTTCTCCTTAGTCAGGCGTGAACTCAGACAGCAGTATTTTAGCAGTTATGGTTTCCACAGTCACACACAGTGCCTCAACATCTCTTTCCTCCCAGAGCTGGGAAACAGAGCTATTTGCACGAAAAATAGTCAGAGAAACTCAGAGGAGTACCAACCACGTACCCTACTAATGGGCCAGTCGCAAGTAGTCCCTCCATCTTATTTGCTTGCTCTCCGTCATCACGTTACACCACAGTAATGCGTCGGTTAACACTCACTGTACTGTGCAGTATATGGACTCTCCACTCTTTATCAGCACTGAGGACTACATGTTTGACACCTACAACATTAACATTTCATACAGTAATGCCCCATTCTAATACTACTAACGATTGTATCTGAAGAGAAAATGTACATTTTAAGCGCGGCTCACTTCATTCACTCTTGGTAACTACCTACTACAATTATCAGGAAATGAAAAATATGCACTTCACAGCCTTCTCTTTTCACATGTTAAAAAAACATGGAAAGATCAGCACAAACACTGCAGGATCACTCACGCACGAGGCAACGCTTTGCACTCTTTCCATGATATATTACTGAACAGACAAAAGTCTGGGGCTCTGTAGATGCAGGAGAGAATTTCTAACAACCACGCATTGTGCATACATGTCCACACACCCTTTCAGAGCAAACCCAGTGAACATAAAATCCATAACAGTAATAGACTATCCTCACTTTATGGCAGGGCTCTGGAAAGTTTGAAGCAGATGCTGTCACCGAGTTGCCATTTAGAAGGCATTAAATGCAGAAAAAATAAGAAAAAAATCATTATTTCTACTGTGGATTATTTTGGACTGAAAAAATGCAACTGTGGGAGTCAATGCATTTACAAGTGTTCACAAGGTACTATACAGCATATATATTCAGTGACCCCCAAAGTGGGAGTGCAGATGTGAAAAGGGGAGTGTAATACAGAATTACAAGAGGAGAGCATAAATAACACACAATGTAACAACCGGGGAGTCATTATTTTAGGGAGTCTATATATAATCCCAGTTTCCCCCCCCCTACTCACGATGTTTTTAACATTGCTTTGACTTCAGCCTTCTTGGATAGACATTTAAACAGGAAAGGCTTCAGGTTTATTAAGTAGAGGCATTGAAATTGGCAAAACACCTGATTTGGTTCACGTTATGCGGTTTATAACATTGTTAAGCTTCATTAGGATGCTGCAGCACTCTAATAAAAGAAGGCATATTTATTATTTCATACACTGCCGCCCATTAAAACTAATACTTCCTCTGCTAAGAGGTGCAGACAGCAGAACCTGTGATGCTCAGCACTTCTGCTGTAGGTATTGTGTGAAACAGCTGGACACCAGACTCACATACTTTAGCTCGCAGTCACCAGATTCCTGGAAAGATCTCCATTTTACACAGAGAATGAGAAAAACACACCGAGCCAGTAAGCTGGATCAGGCTTGAATTTATACTGGTGTAAATTAACACAGCACCAAGGCCCAGGAAATCAGCTCGGCACAAAGCTGCTGCAGGACTCGGCCCAGCCCCAGCACTGGTCACATTGCAGGAGAGATGCACTCATGGGCTCTGCGCCACAGACCCCCCATGGAACATGTAACACCATTCTGCAGAGCAGCTCACGGTCTCACAGCAAAAGAAGCAGCCTGAAACAAGCCTTACCCAACAGTCCCTTGGCAGAAAGCACACATGAACCCGGCCACCACTGCTGCTCTGGAGACCTCCTTCTCTACCATGCATAACACCTGCTTTGGAAACGTCTGCCTTGCCTTTCTAGCCATACTAGAGCTGTCTTGGTGCATCATGAAAAACCACAAGTCAACAAAACTTTCTCACCAAGCAATTGTTAGGAAGTCACCTTCCTCTGATTTGCATTTAGGACCTTTTTTCTAATAAAGACAAACAAGCAAGTTGAAGTGCACCAGACCATGGGCTTGGGGACTCCCCCAGCCTCTTACCTTAGAGGTGTGAACCACGATGACATCTGTCCTTCCTAGTCCAGCTGTGCTGCGAAGCTGCTGAGCCCAGACTTCCAGAGGAGCCCTGCAACTCCCTTCTTCCATCATCCCCAGTAGGTGCTGAGTGCGCCCTGGACTTCCTTATCTCACAGAAGGAGGGACTGGAGATTTCTAGTGCTCCTCAGCAACAAACACCAGACATATTTCTGTCCTGGTTGCCAGGAGGAACCACAAAGAGTCTCCCAAGCCCTCAAGCTGATGAGATAGAAATGTAGAGTGTGTTACATTTCAAAGCTCAGCTCCCTCATCCCAAAAACAAGAAACCCCACAAGTGCTAAAATCAGGCTTATATAAGGGCAACGCCAATAGGCACAAACTGCAGGGAGCTGATGGAGAATGGGCAGCACCTGTGTCCAATCACCCCACCCACTCACACCAGCCCCCTGGCTGGCTGTAACACCTGCTTCATCCATGCAAGGTGTGATTGATTTACGCAGGACTTCAGCTGAATGCAGCCTTCAGCTGGACCAGCAGCAAATCCTGCTGTAGTGACTTGAATTGTCTCTGTTTGCTCTTCTTTTCTGGCCTGCTACAGGAAAAATATGGCCTTGCCTCCATTGACTTAAATTTAAAACCGTTGGTATATTATATAACTCAATAAAAATCTTGCTAAAAAAAGGTACATTGTGCTCGTTCTCCTTACACGTGGTAGGGAGGAAAATGGGTATGGACTTCTATGCCTTTTAGTTAATTTGCTATCAATGCCCAGCTGCTTTAGAGTAAATACAGGAACAGGGTGTCATATGGGTATCCTGAAGAAAAAGAAGAGAGATTTCCTATTTCTTTGTTAGCCAGCAAAGATGGTATGCATGTTATCCAAAGATAATACAGGGGAAGAAATCAATTCTCCGTGTTGTTACACATCCTTGCATGCAAATGTAAACTTGGGGGAAAAGGAAAAAAAAAAACCAAGCAAAACCAAAAAGAAGTATATTTCTATTATGCTGAGGTCACACAAACTCATTAGTGCAGGCCGATACGATAATCAGAAAAAGAATAATAAATAAGGCTTCTCCATGTGAGGAGAAGTGCATCAACTAGAAGTTTCGGTGGGTGAAGGGGTGAGGAGTTTGCTCCATTCAGCCCCGGGAGAGCTGGGACCTTTGGGGACAAAGTGCGTGTTGTGCACGGTGGATTTCAGTTACACGCTGGGGTTTGAGTGTAAAACCGCTCACGCTCAGCGCTGCCACGCTCGCGCCGAGCCCAGCCCGAGCCGGGCGAGTGGGCATCCTCGGTAACGCCAAGGCGAGGAACGCATCTGCACCGCCGCTCCGGCATCAGGCAGCTCCCTCGCAAAAGGAAATTCGGATTATTATATGATGAGTCAACACAAATATCATTATCGCTGCGCTGATACCTGCTGGCAGAGGCAGGGCTGTGATACAGCTGCTGGCCGGGGAATTGATGGAGCATTGCGCTCCCGGGCTGCCGCGCTCGGCGCTGCCGCCCCGCGGGGGTCCCGCCTTTCCAGGCCTTTCGCAGGAGGCGTCCTCTCTGAACAGAGACTCCCTTCCTGATGCAACAAGATTAAGCAATTTGCTTTTAATTAGTACTGCAGTCGTTTCCAAACTAGGCAGTGGAAAGAACAGAAAGCAGGCTGTCTCTTTAAAGTGTAAGTGGATTCTGTGCACACAGTGAATTTAGAGCCTGCTGTTGGAAAAGTTCAGCTTTCTGTCACCGGTACGGTGCTCTCTGCTAATTTTTACAAGAGTTCAAGTTGTATGCACCAGTTAGCAGAGACATTGCAGGGGGTAAAATGAGAATAGAAAGCATGACCCCTTGCTGCCTCTGTTTATAGTGCCTAAATTATATCCAGACAACGCTCCACGTCCCCTCCCTTGCTCTGCCAGCCCCTGTGTGCACAGCCCGGGGGCTGTTCCCCTCTGCTGCCGCCCAAGAAAAGGGGCCCCTTGGCATTCATGAGCAACCATCTGGGAATCCCCTGCCAAGGGCCATGGGGAGAGAAGGGGGAAAGGGTTGTGGGGGCTGGTGGAGGAGCAGTGCAAATGTGGATGTGAAGAGTGGGAACCTCCCAGGGAATTAGGGATTCCAAAAGTGGGTGCCTCACTTTCAGCAGCCAGTGCATCCCAGAGCAAACCAGCAGAGCACGTGCTGGCCCCCAGCCCCACCTTGCCCGCTCCTGGTGTGCGGGGAGGAGCTGCAGCTTCATCTGCAAAGCAGCCAGCACATATGAATAATTGAATACCAAATAAAAAACCCCTTCCCAGCCAGGAGACATACTTTTGGCCACTGTTTTTCACTCTAAAGAACCTCACTGATGAACAGCTCTCCTTCGATCTCTAAAGAGATGGCATAAACACCCACTCCTTTGTCCGTGGCTCATCTCCCTTGCAAGCTCCCTGCAACGTTAGCATCGTTTCTTTCCAGACATGCCCTAGCAAGAACACTTCAAACAGAGTCAGAGAAACTACTCCAAAAATAACAGTCCACTCAAGCTCCTGCTCCGTCTGTCCTGCTGCCAGGCTCTGTCCGTCCTCTGGGCAGCAAAGCATGTGAGGAGCCACCAGGCTCTTCAGGGGCTCACGTCAGCCCATGGATCCCGTGGCTTTTGTGGCCCAAGAGAACATGCAAAGTAAACAGGATTTTTCTGCACATTTCTCAGTGATGGCAGGAGAAAAATCCCCATGACCAGGACTGGTGCTGTCTGGATGATTAGGATCTGGCATTCCTCTGCCTTCAGCCACAGCTGGTTTAGATTTGAGCTACCGGTTCATTTAGATTTATGCTGCTGGTTCAATAAACAAACACAGTACATAGTCCATCATGCTAGCTGCATAATAAAGCTGCTTACCTACTTCCAAACAAGTAGCTTTTATTCATCTATTCCTCGTTCATTCCCCTCTTTTCTCCCCACCATCGAACCCAAGAACAGCATTCCGTTTCATTCCAAAACTGAACCCTATCAAAGAGCAGATAACGTCTGAAGTCTCCCTCGCAGCCCTTCAAACTGCGCTTTGCTACAGAACGTTTCCAGAAGTTGTCTCAGAAATTGCTGCACACTCGCTATCTTTGAAGGAAGCCGGGTTGCAGTTCTGCCCTGGTGCTCCCTGTGAAAAACCCGTCTCTGAGCAAAGCCTCAGATTTCTCCCCCAGCTGCTCAGCTTTTGTGAAGGGCCGTCCAAGCTGGGTTTGAGGGGCTTTCAGCGCCACTGGGGTACCATGAATGGCCAGTTTCTTCCCGCTGCCACTTGCTGGAAGGAATTATCATAAGGCTGGAAAACAGTTAAACTGCACACAAACTTTATTTTAAGGCGCACCCGCTGCCTGCCAGCACCATCCACAAAGTTGCCACTTTGATACAGAACGAAAACCACCCTGGTATTCTTGCAAAATCCTCTTAAGTTGCTCTAATGGTAGCAGCTCTGAATCTGGTGAGCTGCTTTGTTATCAATGCTGTGCAAATTGTTCATCTATTTCTCTCCTACAGTGCTTGCCTCCACTCACTCGCCTCTCTAATAAATTCATTTGACTGCAAAGGGTGCTTTATGACTCTTGTTTAAAACGGCTTCCTAATGATGCTTGACAACATCTCCTGCCTTTGAAAGGGCCTCGCTATGCAAGGCTCTAATCCCACAAAAGGAGGGATTCTTGTTAACCTGTGCCTCTGTCCTTTCTGTTGAGTCACCACCTTTAATGAAGCACTGAAGGGGAACCGAAACGCAGCTGGGAAATTATGGCTTTACATGATCATCTCTCGCTACAAGAGAGTTATTGCCCAAGCCCTAATCCCGTGACTCAGCCCTCTCCTTGGACCCCCTTTAATTGTCAGAACCTGAGGAAATCCGGGCTGAGGTAAATAACACTTCAGCAGCAACAGAATAGATTCACTTTAGGCAATGAATTTTTAATGAGCTGAGACTGCAGAGGGAACGCAGGGCTGAGATCTGTGCTTCTTATCTGATGGGGAAGGTCAGGGTCTGAACAGAGGGAGGGCATGGATGAGAGAACAGATCTGACAGGGCTCTTCAGCTGAGATTTCAGCTTGTCACAGCCTGGCATACCTTAACATACCAGGACCTTCTCTTCAAAGGAGCATCTTACGCATGCCCATGCTAACAGAAGCAGCACAATATTTTCCCCTGGCAGAGGCAACCCTAGAGTTGTACTCTTGCTTTCTGGAAGAAGAAAACAAACCCACACCACAGAGCAGCCACCACCAACAAAAGACCTAAAAAATAAAAAGCCCGCAGAGAAAAAACAAAGAAAGAAAACAAGCCAAGAAGGATTCATGCGGATGGGTCATGCTCTTTGTGGAAAATCAGGTAACTCTATAAACAACCTGCAAATAGAAACACGCGTAAGAGTCTGAGCAGCCCATCAGCATAATGTCACTTATTAATTAGGTCAGCAGTCCCGAAGTCCTCACCAATGTAACCATCAGCACCAACTGGCTCAATGTCTTAGCTATGGAGACTTCTATTCACTAAGAGTTTGGACTTCATATAATCTCCCTCCCTCCAGGTCTACCCACCAACAGGTCTCCTGTGACTTTGGCCAAGAGCAACACCTACCCCTGCTGTTGTGACTGACTGACTGATCCAGGCACATTTGCTGTTTCAGAAAACTCCAAAAAGAACTAGAACATGTCCAACTCGGTGCATGGGTTCACACTGCTGCAACCAAAGCTCTCAAGCCCGGCAGCTCCTGTGTCAGCCTGCTCGGGTAGGGTTTGCGGATGGCCCCCCCGGGCTCAGCCCGCCCAGCATGGCCTCACCGCTGTCCCCTGCAATCCCCACGCCCTCGGCAAGCACTGTGGGGTAGTCACAGAGCCCAATGCTCTACTTCTGCCAACAGCTCCCCTACAGCAAGGCATGGAGCAGCTGGGCAAGGTGGAGGCTACATCCCAGGAGCTCGTCTGCATCTCCAAGAAAAGCTGCAGCTTAGGCACGGACAGTCACAGTGAACCTCTGAGTGAGCAGTGTCACACTCACAAAACCTTGGGTCAGATCAGCACTTCCAAAAATTCCTCAAAGCAATTAATGTTGACAGAAAGTTGGTCTCTTGCACACCTAAAATTTTTTCTAGGGTTTCTCAGAAACAAGAAAACCCACATAATATTTCTGCACAGCCTTTTTCATTTGCTGGGCTTTCTGTTTCTTATGGAAAAAGAAAGACAGTGTTTTCTGGGGAAAGACTTTCCGTGTGTGTGTTTGTGTGGAAAAAAATAAACAAGTATCCAGCAGAAAGTATCTGAGCAGCCCAAGCCTGCATGAGAAATTACTGAAGCAAAACTGCTGGGGGAGGCTGATCACGTTGCAGAAGGAAAGGAAAACTGATTTATAATCATTCCAAAGCATCCCCTCTACTTGTCGTCTCCCTGAGATTTTGGTCCGTGTAAGGTGGGAAAGGTCCCGCTCTCCCTCCAGGCTGCATGCTCTCAGGTGTGCCCACCGCGGCACAGACCTGCACAATGTCAACAAGGACGTTAAAAGATGGACCAGCAGGAGAAAGGATAATGTATGGGGAGCCAGGTCAATGCAAATTTATTGTGAGTAATGGACAACGGTAGGGGGGAAAAAACTCCCACAGGAACAAAGGCGAAAGGGTGCCGGCTCTCTGCTCCTCACAGCCATCTGGGATGCAAATAAAAACCTTGGTCGGCAATGAAAAGCAAATACCAGTTCTGGGGAGCAGATTTACTGCAGTGGTGGAACAGGTCAGTGCAGAGGGAAGTGGTTTGATCAGAAAGCCAATGAAATTCAGATTATAATTATGCTCAGTAAGAGGCAAAATAATCCTTTCATTTGCTGGGAGGTTTCAGCCATGCACTTTGACCTTCATCCTAGTGTTTCATTAATAGTTTATATTAACAATTAATGGTTGCTTTCATTGGTGTTCTGTGCAACTCGCATTAGAGTTAATTTTCAAGTTGGATATAGTTATACATAAGTCTCATGGGATACTCATATCATGTGACAGCACATTTATTTTAACCAGGAGTCAGAGATGAAAATCAGGCCAAACACCAGTCTCAGGCGTTTATTACTTGTGCTCAGTCAGCCTGCAGAGGAGCTGCATGTTGCAGTTGCTTTTGCTATAAGGCCCTGATGGAAAGTTGCCCAGACCAACTGAAGTCCCTTGATCGTCGAGATAATTTGCCTTTGGGATGACTTTAGACGCATGGTTAGTCTGGTTTACTGAAGAATCATAAAAAAGAGCCTCTCAGCTTCACTGTGGCTGTTACTTACAGGGTCTGCATAGCTATGTTGATTTTGCTTTTGACACTTACTGGAATAATCCTAAAGAAAGGCCAGAACTAAGGGTCAAAGCTCAGGTTCAGGGTTATATGCACAGTTTGGTCTGCTCTGGGTTAAGACCATGAAGCAATATCACACCCAGAGAGCACCGGAGAGCTCAGAGTAGGGCTCTTGCCACAGTAGTCACATAGAGATCTTTGTTCATTTTCAGTGTGACATGATTTGCTGTCTGTAGCTTGGTTCGGTGTAGGTGAGGGATGCTGACCCCAAAGGAGAAGTTCTGCTCCTCAGTTTCAGGTTCCTGCCTCCCACGGCGCTGCCGGGCAGGCACTGACCATCGGCTCTGCCATAGGGATGGAGGGCAGGCGGAGAACAGCAGTGGGCTAATACTTCCAGATACCCCCTTAATAGATTTCTTTTCAAGTGACGTACACATCCTGGTTTAGCTTTAAGGATAGACCTAATGTTGCTCCTCTCATTCCCCCATAACTTTGTATCATTGAAACATTGGAATTATACCATTTTTAAACTTGCCACAAAAAGAAAATTGAGTCTATAATATTTGGCCTGAAAACTCAGCTAACCCCTTGCTTTAAAAGTAGTTGGAGGAAATGTATGCTCGTTTGTCTAAAAATACATTTATTTTTTTTTTTTAAATCATGGGATCAAAGTTCAATTATAATTGAATATACTTCATAGCACAGTTTGATAGTACTACCATTACCATGGAGGGAAAATATGAGGCAATTCACTGCGGCAAAGTTTGTGGAGATGCTATATATTTGCTCCTATTTAAGGGACAAACTAGGTGTTTAAGTTTGGTGATAGTTAAACTGCAAGGAAATAGGTGTTCAGCTCCCTTGAGTCTTCCCCCACAAATAGCTCAATTAAGGGACTAATTGAAGTGTAGAGATGTCCCCCGCAGGGTTGAAAAATGCCTGTCTGGCATGGGGGTGCGATCCCCAGCAGTTTCCTTCACTGGAGACGTGTTTTTTGGGGTAGACCAGGACAAAACCAGCAGCGCCCTGTGCGCCGCGGAAGGCAGCAGCTCCACAGGCGGCATCCCTGGGCATCCCTGCCCATGGCCAGCGAGAGCCCCGGGCACTTGCCCAGTCCCACTGCTGGCCACGCCAAGCTGAGCTGCGCTGATCCACCTGGCGGGTCCCGCCAGAAGTAGTTGTACAGAACTGCGATGAATCGAGTCATCAATCACTGCCACGGCTGGTAGCAGGAGCATGTGCTCGCAGCCTGGAAAGCCTGTGAACGCTCAGGATTAGGCTGCAAGTAAACTCGCCAGTGCTAAAATGCTTCCCTAAGTAAGTACTGGCAAAGTCCCCGCTGAAACGTGTCGGGGTTTGCGCACCGACTCTGGCAGAGCTGAAATCAGGCCCTATGACTTAAAGCCTGCTGATGCTTCAGTGCAGTTACTGCAGGCAGAAATACGCCTGGCAGTGAAGTTATCCATGTGCACAAGTATTTGCAGGATCAGGGCATAGCTGCATCATCCTTTGTTCCTTTCATCATGCTAGCGATCATGAATTAAGCCTTCAGCTTTGTCTTTTTTTTTTTGTACACAGGCCCTGCTGTATAGTTACATCACTGTAATAAATGATGAGAGGACCTGTATAGCAGAGGGAATATGATGGGAATAATTACAACAATAAAATGTTAATTAGTGTATTTTCTTGAAGAATCTTCTTTCTGATTGCAACACAGTTCTGCTGAAGAACTGAGAAAAAAAGCCAGAGAAAACCTCATAATTGTTTTTAAATCTTAAGGCTGTATAGACTTGGGAGAGTTTGCTTTTGTGAAAAAGCCTGAAAACATGGCAAGAAAGCTAAAAATACTCTGTCAAAAACGTAACTAGCAAGAAGAAGTTTTTAACCTGCCCTAATCACCATGAAGCAGGAGAAAGAGCATTAGGAGGAGCAAAGCTGTGGTTTTGTTCTCATTCTCACACTTGCAGCACATTTCTGCCAAAACTTTCTTTTAAATATATATTAAAACTTCCAGTGCCCGACTGCAGTCCTGCGGCTGGGCCTGCCAATGGGCCTGCCAATGGGCCTGCCAATGGGCCTGCCGCTTGCCACCGGCCAGAGCCCTCTGGGGAGGGAGAGGACACCCTGCCAAGGGCTGGACACGTGCCCGGCCCCCTGCAGCCCTGCCCTGCACAGGGGTTGCCAGATGTGGGCATCTGGGCATGGGGCCGGGCAGGACGGGCCTCCCCAGGTCCTCCTGCTGTTTTCCCTCCCCTCCGGTTCATCAGCCTGAAGGTTAAGAGACTACAATAGACTGGAGCCTGTACTGTTGAAAACATATATATGTGTGTGTGACTGCATATTTTTTTTACACTGCAATTGAGTGAAGCTGCTTGAGAAAGAAATTGCGGCAAATTTGGATTTCCCTGAGCATGTGAACGCATTGAATAACCTTTTCCACGCCTCCGTGCAGCTTTAGAAGCCCTGCTCTGCAGAGGGAGAGAAAATCCTGCTCCGACATTTGAGTCGTCACACACAGAGGATTTGAAAGTGCACATCTGCCAGTACCATTTGCATTTCATCACCTCATGCTGGAACAAATAAAACCAAATGAGTAATGATCTGATTCTGTGGTCTCACTGTTGCTGCTTTGCCAGGAATTATCCTGGCTGGGTGGACACAGTCCTGGGCAGAAGAGCGGAGACTCTTTTCTTCTCTGCCACTTACCTGCTGCATGGCCTTAGGCAACTCACTTAACTCTCACTGTTTCCCTTCCTGTGCTCCATCCACTACCACTGACTTTCTTTGTAAGAGCTTTGAGTTGTGTTAATGGCAGGGAGTATTTTATGCTATTCTGAGAGCGGAATTGGCCAGCTACAGTCTCTCAGTATTCAAAGTCCCTCTAAAGACAACACGTCACCTTTTCCACAGACCCGTGGCAGTTTGTATGGTGGCACTCTGCTTTGGGGCGGCTTTCCGGTGCAAAGGAAAAAAATAAAGAAAGAAATCACTGAGCTACTCAGAAGCGAATTGGAGCAACCAGTGCATGTGAGAATACTGCCATTTGCTCATAAGCAAACAGCAGCAAGAAAGAAATAAAAGTCAATATAAGAGGCGCTGGTGCCTATTCACTGAACTCTCATCTACATTCAGCAACTCATACTCAGGAAATGAGTGTAGCACTTGGAAACAGCGATCTCTGTCAAGCAGAGACGGGCGAGCGCTGTTTCCGATGAAGGCTGATGACTGAGAAAGTCATAAAAGCTATCGGAGAGGGGAAAGAGGCAGGTGACATGGGTAAGAAGGCAAATATTAAGGGGATGAAAGGGATTATAAAGCAAAGCTGAAAAGATGTAAAAAGCTGATTAGGAAACCAAATATGACAGAGAGAGAAGAATTGCCCATGGGGTGAATAAAAACAATAAAAGATTTCTTTTAAAGAGGTAAAGGAGACAAGATTAACAGGGAGGCTGCTGGAGCACTGAGAGGTAGTTGAGAGAGCTTAATAACACAGCGAGAGGGACTGAAATGAGGGAATTAAAGGATTTCCCTTGGCTGGTGCTCATGAGGGAACCTGGAGGAGAGATGGCAGACGTAGAAGCAAAGTTTCCTGTGACAGCCAAGCGAGGAATAGCTAAGAGCACAAATAATCACCAAAGCACACTCATACCATGGGGAAGGAGGAAGGGCTGTGCATGGAGGGTGTACTTTTAGCCCATGCTGCTTGATGGAACAGCAGGAGAGATTAAGTGCCCAATAACAGAGGTTTTGAGTCGTTTCTTGGAGAGAAAAAGAGGTAAAGAGAAGCTGATATAAAGCAAACACCTTTGAGCATCTGTGAGAAGAAACAGGCAGAAACCAAGACATATTTGCTGTAGATTATCAGTTGATATTAACGCTCGTAAAAAGTGATGCATACACACACAGACGCTCACTCACATCAGCTGAAAATCTGCCCCCAAACCTGCAGAATGGTATTTTATTTCTAATCAGAGGCAAGATTTTAGAGATGTTCACCAGGGTGAGATCACCCAACATCTGGAGAAACACGAACTGACAAAAATGTACCTACCCGGCTCCATAAAGGGTAAATCTTGTCTGACAAATCTGGCAGAATTCGTTTTAGGAGCTAACATGAAAAACAGGCAGGAGTGAAGCAGTGGAGCTAATCCACATAGATTTCAGAAAAGTCATTTAAACGCAGTCCGGGATGGTAGACTAATACATAAGGTTAGCAAGTATGGCATAAAAACCATTGTCCTTGAAAGACTAAGGAAATGGTTAGGTGATTAAGGGCAGGTTGTAATGGTAAAACTTTATGGGTCAGAGAGGAGGACGATGATGTGGTGAAGACAGCTATATTTGAGGTTATTATGATGACAGTTCAAGGCATCAGATGGAGACTCATATCTTTTACCCTGTAGAAAAACTATTCTGAGGAAAGTGCTACCCTGGGTGGTTCTAATCCAAAAATCACACCGAAACCAAGACCAGTTCATCTTCTGGAGGGCACTTGCCTTTGTGAAACATCAAATCTTCCCAGGTCAGCAAAGCATACAATGCACTGGAATGAAATCAGGACCAATGAGCCCAATAAATGAAAAAGCGGCCCACCCTAGGCCAGGGTAAGGTCAGGCTGGCCAGAGGGACATATATTCTGGTGATAGGGTTGGCTGAACTAAAAGATCATAGAACAGGAAAAGGATTTAAGGCAGACCCAGGGCCTGTTGGCACATGGCATCAATGTGGTTACTCCTGGATTACGCTCGTACCTCATCTTGACGGATATGCAGTTTGTCGCAGGTTCTCCAGGGTGATGGTGGACAAGGCACAAGATAGGAGGACTCCTAATAGCAGGGGAAAAGCAGAGAAAACCAGGCAGGACTGGATAGAAATGGCCCAGAATATGACACTAGAAAAGGGGCCGTGGTTGTGAGGGGACTCAGACTTCGGCTGTGTAACCCAGCACCTTGCTCAAGCCACTTTTACTAAAAAGCAGAGCTGATGCTACCACAGTGTTGGAAGAAACCCTGTGCAAGCTGGAGACCACAGTAATGTCCCTCAGCGTGTCCTCTGCAAACTCTGGATGCTCTGAAAATGCCCGTCCTGCACTGAAGACTCCTGTACCTGCATCGGTTGAAGCCTCTGCCCCTGGCTCAAGGTCCTGCCACGCTGCTCCACCAAGTCCCCGCTGCCTGTTACCAGGAAATGCAAAGTCTCATACATGGCAATTTAACACAAGGATGTCTCCCTATGTTGCCTGTAATATCCATGGTCATACCCCTCCCACTGTCCCCAAATAAGCGCTCAAGGGAACGGGAACACCCAAGGGTGCTTGTTCCCTTGTGCAACATGACCCAGACTCCCCACTCTCCATGAAACCCAGCGCCACTTATGGAGCTAAATTTAAAAATCATTGAGTCCCAGAGTACAGGGCTGGGATTTTGTCTGCTGCCCACCCAGCAAAAGCGCCAAAGTCTGGCATTCCTAAGCGTTTAAAGAACTTCAGGTCTACCTGAATTTCATCTGACCTACCCGCATCCCTCACACCAGCAAAATCAGCCTGGGAAGGGCACCAAAAGCCTGCCATAAAAAGTTCATCCATTTTTGGAAGCTCTTTTCTGCTGTGTCCTCTCCAGGGACAGACAAAACTAGTCATTGCCTGGAGCTATGGGCTGCCGAGGGGGCCAACGCAGCCCTGGCTCCCCAGCCAGCTTGCACAGCAAGGACCCAGGGGACACACAGGGGCCACCATACCCCTCTCCTAGGAGCATCCTATGCCCCCCAGCCCCACGGCAAGGGGACCAGGCCAGCAAGGTCCTTGAATGAAGGCTTGTTGTGCTCTCTGAGCAATTTGGGCTCTAGTGGCTGCAGACCTGGACGTGGGGTCAGGAAGGGCCCGTGTGATGAGGAGCTGAGCAGCACGTGTGGGATCCCTGCTCGCAGCGCCTCCGTGGAGCGCAGCACGCTGTTTGCAGAACAGATAGGAATCACAGATTGATTAATTGATTAATCACACCTGCTAATTACATCGAACAAATAGGCAAAATTAATATTTGATGTAGGTCTCTCTTTAGAGACTGTATGGATCAATTTTCCACAGATAAGACAGAAAAGTTCCTGTAGATAATATACAAAAGCTCAGCAGAAGCTTCCTGGCTACAGATGACTCTGTCATATTGAAACTGAAGGAGTGATGACATCCCACGAAGCGCCGCTTATTACTTACACCCGATTATTCAGAGCCCTGACTAAAACATCATACGTGAGTCGTGTTTGCTAAGGCATGCACACGTGCACGTGTTCAAAGCTGGTTTCAGTGCCACTTGGCTGCTGTTCTTATGAGAACCGAACATCAAAAACACATCAAGATAATAAAAATAACAGATCAACTGCATTTAATACATAAATCATTACTATAAGCACTGTTCTGCTGCTGGAGCTGACTTCAAGTCAAGCTTCCATTAATATTTAGTAAAAATATTGGTGTTTTTCAAAGGACTGTAAAAATCCCCTTGCAAAAGTATTCTGCTGGTGCCCCCGGCGTGCGGCGCAGCCTCCCGCAGCGAGACAACCCTGGGCTGAAGCAGCACTTTCATCCTGTTTATGCCCTTAAAAGGGGAAACTGCCTTTTTTTGTTGTTGTTCAGCCCTTTGCAAAGAGAGGCAAAGTTCAGCTCCCAGCGAGGCGCGCGGGGCCGACGGCCTCCAGGCAAAGGCAGGTTTGCCTGAGTGACCTCGCCATATCTGCTCCGAAACCTCAGACATCCCTTCACCTCAGAGCCGCCTCCCTGCCTGATATTTTGGAGGTGCTGGATTCCTTGGGGGGAAGGTCACTACACAAATATACGTCATTGTTATATATATTTGTCATTGAGTTTCTGAGGCGATTTGATTGAAAATGATTTTTAAATTGATTTGTTATTGTGACGGTGAATATCTTTTGTCTTGGTTTAACGTCTTACTACTGCCTAGTATAAATAACAGAGCTTTTGCAAATCTAATTCCAGGTTTTTGTTTCATATGGCTTTACTAATCTAGAAAATCTGGTTGCATTAAGAAAAAGCATCAGAAAGGAGTTAAACCAGCATATCCTCATAAAGCTGAAATAGGCATGAAACATAATGAGAAGTCCTACTGCAAACAGACAGTGTTTTCAGTCTTGAGTCTTAATTTATTAAACCTACTCTAGGAAATTCAGACAATCTACAAACATTTTGGGGCCTGATGCATTTTAGGCTTATAAAGTAATCTTTGGAGAGCAAATATTTCTTTTTCAGGCAAATATTTCCTGATCTTGAAGGGGTTTCTGATGCATGAAGAAAACACTGCCTTTATTTTCCTGCAGTACAGCAGCGCAGGGAAGGAGTGGGCCATGGGGCCAGCCGGCAGATGCAGGGAGCCACAGCAACAGCAGGTGGTGGCGAAGCAGCTGTTGGCTTAGGCAGGTGCTTCCCGGAACCTTTTCAAAATTGAACCTTAACTTCTGGAAGATGAAATCAATGTATCTAAGGATCTTACATGGTCCTGTGACTGTGCTCAATTCCTCAGCATGCCCCTGAGGCAGGCAAGTGCCATTAGTGCCATGCCCTAACGCAACACTAAGGCCAGGCTCATCAGAGGACGGGTGCCCACCGTGGGAACAGGGTGGAATAAAGCTGCCCGAGTTCGAAATTGAAATCCAGAAAACTTCTGTTCAGCTGCCAGCAAACCCTGAATCATCTAATGTCCACAGACACATTTCCCGTTTCCCTTGAGTGTCCTGGATGCCTCAGTCCAGCTACGTTACAGATCAGCAGCTCCGCCAGAAGCAAAGGGTGCAACAAGGAGTGGGGGTGATGACTCAGTCCTTTCTCCAAACTGGGACCAGTTTTACCCGCCTGGACCCTGTTAAGAAGACCTAACTCCACTTTTATAGAACATAAGTTGCTTTTGGTGCAGGATTCTTGGATTTTACTGTGTGCTCCGACCCGCCTCTGGTGGGACAGGAGGCACTAGACCTGCCCAGAGCTCTGCCAGACATCTCCTCTCCTAAGCAACCTACACATCAGAACCTGCAACACTAAAATATTGCAAACTGCTTATTGCGAGAGGAGATAACGGGTGGACTCTCATCTAACAAATCAATTTACGAACCGTGGTTATCACCAAAGTTACTACTGTACTCAAATGCCACTCGGTGCCCTCTCAGACCAGATATGGACACACTCGCTGGAAGACACCCTCACTGCTGGCTCTGCCTGCCGGGCACAAAGCCTGCCTGCCAAGCTCAGCTCAAAGCAGGACAAGCCTAAAGAAAGGCCAGATCTTAGGAAACAGGATCATAGTTAAATTCCCAGGTATCACACTGAAAAATAACCTTCAGATCGCTGTGTCCTGACTCTCGGTTGTGCTCAGCACTAGCAGTTCAGGGTTTGCTAAGACACAGCAGCTCTCCTCTGGCTGCCAGGCAGAGCAGAAAGGAGCAGGGCTGCTTCTGCTGCTGCAGCGGGAAAGTTTGTGTTCAAGGGTGCAAGCCCTGAGCCCCAGGAATGCAAACTTCTTATGGATAGGAAATTCCTGGAATTCATGCTCTTACGATGCGAGGAGGAATGTGCCTTTAAAAATTCTCACAGTCACTTTATTTTCGTATCCCAGCAAGGGGTTTCTCACACTAATCAGAAAGGAAAGCAGAGCACACCTTTAAATGAATATGGATAGTATATTTCTATTACCTTGATGATTATCACCTAAATTGCCTTGTAAAATGTTTAACACTGTTTATCCTGGCAGCGTTTTGACACTGAGAACCTTCTCCTTCGGGCACAAGTGAGGGGATGACCTGGCAGCAAGGCCACTGGTACCACAGCATGGTGGGTCATGGTGGAGCCCAAACCTTGCCCTAACACTTAGGTGCAAGCTGCAAAATTGGACAGCAGGCCATGAGGTTTCTCAGAAGCTGGTTCATGGCTGATGCTTTTTCCTGGTCCTTTCAAAGGACGCGTCCCTTCTCTTGTGAGATCTCGGCAGTAACAGAGGGCCTGGTCCAAATGCAGATGACACAACTTCATAGCCAAGGTAACTGGAAAGGGCACTGCAGCTGCTCAGACGCACAGAGCCATGGAACAGGGGTGGTTTATCTATCATCAGGGCATCCTTTGCCAATCAGGTCCTATAAACTTTACAGTGACACAAGATTCTTACTGGCAGACAAAGCAGACAGACGGTTCTCGAGGGAACAATGTGATTTCTTCTTCTTTTTACCAGCATTGTTTAACCAGGTCTGACAAACAGGTTTCTAAGTGAACGGAGTGCAGAAGCGCTCACCTGAGTGTGCACATGTGTCATACATGGGGTAGGTGAACGTCCCTGCCTGCAGACGCTGCTGCATCACACTTTTTCCTCTGAAATGGCTAGAAATTACTGATTGGGGTCAGGGTTAAATGACATTTGCTCATCTGAGATTTCTTTCTGTAACTGACATGGAGAGCAAGAAAGAGAGAGAAAACCTGAATAACTGAAACGGGAGAAGGGAGAATTCTTTATTTTTAACAGAAAAGGTCAGTTCTCAGTTGGCAAGAGGAAATCCCACCAATGATATGTGGAGATAATACCGAGCTGCTATCAGATGACTGCATCCCTCTGGGGAAGAAGTTATCTCTCAACAGATCTGCAAGGATGTTTTAAGTGAATCAGTAAATGAACCAATGTGGGGACGTGAACAAAATATCTATTTTCCAGTCTCTGAATATAAACAAACAAAACATAAATATTCAGAGCTGACTACAGTTAGTCCTCTCAAAAACTCTTTGAACAACAAAATAAATAACACGGGTGTTTGCAGTTGAGAGCGGATGATCTCTGCGGGGGAACAGGCAGGAGGGGCAGGAGCTGCATCCTCCTGTCCCAATCTTTGGTGATTTACTCACCCATCAGCGCAGCCCGGCGCAGAGCGGTGTCCACACCACATAAAGCTCAGTGCTAACATACGACACACATAATGGACCTGCTTGGAAGTCTTCACTCGAGGATTTATGAAGAACAATCTAATTATTCAACTCAGTGCTGCTCACTACCATTATTGCTCCTATTTAAAGCCTCCATGGAACAGGCTATTTGTCTCAGGGGACAGACCTTGTCATAGCGGTTTTCATTGATAGAAATACACTCCTCACTTTTGATAGCATCCCAGCTAATCCTGGAGGGACTGGGTAAACATATCTCATACTTGATAGGCCCAAGGAATTAGGCCTTGACAGGCCAAGTTTTGCAGGAGCAGAAAAATGGGGTTGCTTTACCAATAAACTCTAATTAAAGAGGAGCAAAGACCGACCCAACCCTCTGCTTTTACTGAAGAGGTGAGCGCTTGCTGGCTTCCTCCCGTATGTAATTGTTTCAGCATCCCAAAGGAGGGAAGGGGCTGTCAGCTTCCCCCGCCTGGTAGAATGGAGGTTGTTCTGTTATAAATAACCCTACGATGTGTAGCAGATGAGAGGAGTCACCTTGGCTGAGCAAGTCGCTTGTGTAACCTCGGCTTGGCTGAGCCACCTCTGGTGCGCAGCAGTCAGGTCGGCACACACCCTGGGGCCAGCTCAGCGGGACGGAAAGGGAGGCATAGCAAGACTTTCCATATACACCCACTGCACGGCGTGAGCGCAGGGGATTCCCTCATCTGCACTGGAAACTTCTGTTTAATCTGCCTGAATATTTATTGGTTCTATTTGTATGCAAAAGAATAAGTGTAAACATCCTTTGCTTCTCTTCTCCTACCAAGAGTTAGTAAAGGTTTGCACTTTCCCCCATAAAATATTTAAACATGCGGGAGTAATGAACACTTACTAACATGCATTTGTGGACAGTCACCAAATTCCTCTCATTGACTGTTGGTACACAGTCCAACACCACCTGTAACCAAACCGATGCTGAAGAATGAGAGTGCACAGCTTTAAGCCATCCAGCCTTAAAGGGAACATTTTTCAGCCCTTCACATTGCAAACCAAATGCTGTCCCGAGTGCAACCCCCTGCCTTCCGCAGGCTGAGCAGCGTCAGTGCATCCAGCAGGATTTAAGGCTGTGATATTCACAGGGGGCCTCAGGGAACTGGTGGTCAGGTTTTTAAAGGTATTTAGATACCAAACTCCCATTGATTTTGAGACTGGCTACATGCGCAGAAATCTTGCTATTGCTTCTGCTGGTTTATCTTTCTTTGCTCAAGGCAGTGCTAAGAATGATAGATGCGCCATAATTAGAAATATACATGGAAAGTGTAAGCCACATATCTCTACCTGTCTTTATTTCCCTTCCACCTAGGAAGTCCAGATTTCTTGCACTGCTGTGGAAACCAGAGCATTTCTTTCCCTTAGAGAAACCGGCCATTTTTCTCCATGGCCCATATCACATTTTGAGGTTCCTGGTCTGAACCTAACCACCAACCTTTGGTCTTTTGAGCATTTCTTAACAGGACTTGAAGACTGCTCTGCTGGGGCTTTCTCCACAGGTTCATTTTTGCTTTCATCTCTCCCAGTTTGTGAAGGTATAATGATGAAAAGGTGCCCGCAGCCCGAGGCCGGCCTCGGCAGGCAGCTCAGAGCTGCCGGGACGGGCTGCGCGCCAGCGGGAGGGCACGCAGCGCCTCCACACTTCAGTTTTGAGGGCATAATCACAAACGCAATGACTGTCAGGACACAAATGGCAGCTACCAAACAAAGTTTAAAAACGTGCTGCCCTTCGAACATTATAGATGGTTGCAAAGTGCTTTGACTTGCTTTGCCCTACACGTAATGGCTTCAGCTACTTGCGGCTAGCATTAAAGTGCTAAATGTTGCTGTGCACCCAGCACAGGTGTACCATGACCTGAAACAGAGGTAGTAAATCATGGTATAAAAGAAATACTCTGGATTCCAATTTGCTGACTAGGACATACTTGAATATTTGCACTGTATAAGATCTTCTCTCATGCTGAATATGGTAAAGGAGCTTTCTCCCTCTAAAGGTTAGAAAGACCCAATTTAAACAGAGAATTGAGCTAAGGCTTGCTCAGCATCCCTGAGGGATGCTTTACAAGGGATGAAAAGGGCCCGATTCTACTCCGCTATCAGAGTGGCAACAACACAGGTTTCAGTCATTTTTTATTTACATTATATTTACAGGAGGCTCATGCCTTTGTTTCTGTGCTTCTCTGGTTTTAATTACTTAGGGAAAATGTGTGACAAGATCCTGGATCAGCCACCTGTTGGACTGAGTCCATTTCCATGCCGAAGCTGATACCCAACATACTCCACACCGGAGGCACAGTCAGGTGGGAGCACCTTTGTAGTGAAAGCTGCAGAAAAACTGTGATTGTATTTTTAAATGACCTAAAGATTAAGCACCAAATCCAACTTAACTTGCAGTCAACAAGGAGAACAAGCTACCTCAACAGAGTGATTGAGCCCACCCAAAAATGGAGGGATCCTGGCTGACTGGCATGGAGGAGTTGGCTAATTTCTGGACAGCTGAAGTTGAGGGAAGAGGTCTTAAGAATAGTGTCCAAGTTAGGCCAGAAGCCACCCTGATTATACACATGCATGCATTACTGAACATTCCTGCAGCTGCTGAAACAACATGACTTGAGTCTAAACACTGCAAGTAGAAATCTGTTATTTCTTGTTCAACACACTGCATGGAAACAAGATGGATGCAAGACAAAAAACCATGTGGCTCTGTTATAGGTCAGGCTGTATCAGCACCAGCAAGAAGTCTCATTCGTGGCTTCAGCATGGGTGCTTGCTGCTGAACGTAGTAGAAGTCCACCTACAGTTATTTTACTAGCTTGTGAGTAACAGCGCTCCCCAATCATGTAACAAATTACTTTCCTATAGGAATTTACTCTTCAGGGTAAGAAGAGCTACTCTAAAAAGTAGTCTGGAGATGTCATCTATATGAATGTCATTGCAGGATCAGGACTGTGGGACTCACAGGGTGGCTTTGCTCTGTATTCTCACCTTCCTTACAGGTTAAACCCCCCAAACAAGCAAACTGGCCAGGCCCTGATCCAGCGTGCCACAGTGAGCAAGGTGGCATGTTGAACAACAAAGGGAATTCTGGATCACAAACACTGAAGAGCCAAATGTGGCGAAAGCTTGGGCTGCTCCCCGGGACACCGTTTTCTCAGGACTTACCATGCTTTTTTGACTGTGAAATAGCCAAGCTGGAACCAGCAAAGATATGAGCCAGTGGAGCTGTATCTCAGCTGCTGCCGGGAGATGCTGCGAGCAGCACAGGCTGCTGCAAACAACGTGCATCAAAAATCTAGGGGTTTACTTTCTCATGTGGAGGGCACTGTGGATCCCTAACAGCCACGGCTGCCCATTTTAACACTACCTTGTCGTGTTTTTCCTCGTGCTGGAGCGGGGGGTCGTCAGTCCGACCCGGCCACCTCTGCAGCAGCACAGCCTGCTGAGCCGCACGCAGCGCTGTGCGCCACGGAGGGTCCGCTACTGCATCCCGGCCCGGGCCGGGGGAGGAAGGAAAGCATTTTCAACCATCTCTCGGCAAGCTGGACAAGCTTACAGCAGTCCTACCTATGAAAAACAGCCTTGGAGAGCATTATATCTCAAGGCTTAAGCATTCAAAGGTTGATTCGGTATAAAAATCATTAGTTTGGCAGTAGGTTACTTCCCTCACTCTGTTCCAAGGAACAGATACCCCTTTCTCCCTGCCTCCCCCCTATTTGTGCATGTACACACACACGTGTGCGGGGCACTGATCCCCCCACAGCCATGGGGGGATGACCTCAACTAGGGGGTGTCTAGTGGGGCTTACAACAGAGGAGGAAACAAACCCCAGTGCACAGGGTGTATTTCAGTGGAAGAAACCCTGCAGTATAGCGTATTTCAATACTGCCATTCCCCAAAAATCAGCTACATTGCATCCTACAGCCTGCCCAAATCTTTCGGCACATTTCTGAATACTGCTGTTCTAATGAGGTAAGGAGCAACCAACGTCGAAATAAATTACAGCAAGGAGTTCCAGTTTACTTTAAAGTCATTGACTCTCTTGTGAGGAGGTCAAGGCAAAGTTATTTGGTCATGGTATTTCTTTTGCTTCCTGTTTTAAGTTACCAAGTTCTTGTACTGTCAAAAAGCTGCTGACTGCAACCCCTCAGGTGTCTGTGCTAAAGTGGAAAATGAGCTGCTCTTTATTCCCAACCTCCTTGTTTCTCTTTCTCTCTCCCTTCTTCCCTCTGTGAGCTACTTTGGGGTTGTCTGAGGGACAGGTATACAGCAAACAGCCAGTAGAGTATCCTTAAGAGAATGGGCCCATATAGATTTTACAGATTTTCAAATAAACTGGGTAAGAAAATGGCCCTTTTAAGGCTCTCCTAAATACAACAAGCACATAAGCACCCCACGCCCCATGCAGCATAGAGCCAGTCCTGGCACAGACCTGGAAAGCAGAGGCGGATGTCGGAGCTCGCAGACCTCAGACCCAGGCTGGAGTTTCTCACTGTCCAAGTTCCGATGGCGTTAAGATCTATCAAATTAGTTTGACTCATTGAGACTATGGCCATGGCTACAACCCAGATGAAATCTGGGTTCACACTTTTACAAGTTAAAAAACGTGGATTACTTTATTTCCATGAGTTGTAAGTATTTAAAGGGCTGTGTAAGACCCCAAGGCCTCACGGAAAAGTCAGTGTAGAATAACTCCCCTGAATAAGTTAAAGCCTCTCCTGACCTCACTACTGAAATATCTGAGGCACTAAATGAAACAAAGCAGTAAGAAGAAAAAAAGGGTTCTGTGGACATGCTACAGCATCTCTTTATCTTCACAGCCTGAAAAGGGTGGAGCACAATTAGCTCAGCTGTGAGAAATTTAGGCAGGCAAGGAGCTACAAGTGTTAAACTCTGCTCCAGCCCAGGATCCTGTTGTCCCTGGATGGTGGCTTAGAAAGCAGCAGTTAAACTGGGGAACTCATTGCTGCAGGGGGCTGTGGTGGCCAGAGCACAGAGTGCGATCCAAAGGGGACCAGAGGACCTGCAGAAGACAGATGCCTCGGTGGCCATTAGATTCAAAACCCCAGGTGCACATCTAGAATGAGGAACACATAGCAAAGGGAGGTGTCACACCAGCAATACCCCATTCTTCAAGCTTCCTCCTATACCGAACATCAGAGAGAAAATATACAGAGCTAAACAGATTTTGCACAAACCCAGATCTTGGCTCCATGCAATTCTGTCTCCTGAAGGAGTGATGCTGCTGCATAGCTCCCTCGCCCTCTGCCAGCATGGGGCAAAGCTTTCAGGCTTGGTGTAGGTACATGGCAAGCCCCGGGATGCATCCTTGCCCAAATTAGGTTTTCTGAGAGATGGAAGCAGAAGACAATATTCCCAGGCAGCTGCATGTGAGAGTATTTCAATATCCGCTCATCCAAGCTTTAATCTCTAAATTGCAAAAACATTAACATTATTGATTGATCAGATTGATCAGACATCAAACCAACAGGAAATTTAATTAAATTAAAATGTGTCACTGAGCAGTCCTCACTGCATCGTGTATAAATCTTTGGTAATAAGTTGACAAAGACAGCAGCAATTGGTACTGTGTTCCCCGTTTAATATATCCCCCCCAATTTCATTTTCCTGCACTGATACTGAGCGTGCTTGCAGACTAAGGGGGGGACAGACTTGTCTGCAGAACACCCATCTGATGCGCGCCAGCACCAAAGTCCCCCACGTCCACTGGACGTGGATTATGTACAGCCAAATCAGCTCAAAACAGATGGTTTCTGGGGCAACACCTTCATCCACGGCACCGTGACAGGGCTGATCCCCGCTCAGCAACAGCTGAGCACTGCTTTCCTATTTTGGACCATCTACTCCTAAGAGCAGATTTGTCCCCAAAGGCAACGGGGTCCCAGAGAATGGCTGAGGGACCTCTTGTACTAAATGAGTTTATTCCCAGAGGGATCAGGCCCAGCCCAGCCCATGTGTAGCCATCATGAACCGAGGCAGCAGCTGATGCTAAAACTACTGCACCAAGCAGCGCTGCAGCCACCCCAAAGCACTGACACACATGGATAATAGCAGGATGCTAAGGCGGATGATTAAAAAACAACTCTGTACAGCAACTTCTTCAGAGTGCTATAAATCACTGCAGTTGACTGAATAATACAAAAAGGGATTAAGAAATATTTTCTCCAATTCACTTCTGAACAGCAGTGGGTTTGGTTTGCTGTCACTTATGGCAGCAAGATATTTACTGTAATTTATTATTACTGTTGCTGCTATTCAGGCAGCCACTGGCTATTTATGAAAAAGTTTGAGAATCCGGGAAGTTCATGTGGGTTTTTTTTTACGCACTGGGGTCTCGTTTGTTATTTGTTATTCCCATTGCCAAGTGCCCATGTCCTGCAGGGGAGCCGAGGGGGCCGCGCGTGACCGAGCGCGCGCTGCGGGGACGGGACAGGCCAAGGGAAGGAGGCAGCGGCGCTGGGCTGGGGTGGCTTCGCTCTGAGTAGGGTGTGGGGAGGGAAGGAAGGGAAATCCAGATCAGTATTTATAGACACCAAAACCCAGCGCTAAGCATTTTACAGAGAGCAGAAAAACAAAGAATAGGTTACCGGGATGAATGTTATTCACAGTAAACAAATTCCACGCTCACCAAGGAGCGCGCGAGCTCCTGTGGGCTCTCTGCCTGCAGAGCGCTGGGCCACACATGCGCAGTGCTACCTTCAGAAACCACCTGCACTATTTTTTGGGTTGCTTTCTTTAATCTTACTAAATCCAAACTCCAATTCCGTTTCTCGAGAGCTGCCCTCAAAACAAATGCGGCAGTAATACCAATTGGCTTGTGACTGGATGTGAAAATAGAGCTGTCTCGGCACAGAGTCCCACAGACAGAGCACAGATTTTCTCTGTCTCCACCTCCCACTTGCAGCACAAGTGCAGTTCTCATGCTTTTGTCACAAGTGCCAACCTGGGGAAACTGCAATGCACAAGCAAGGAGAGGAGCAAGGAATTCACTCGACAGTGTGCACTGCTGACAATAAATCTCTTAAGAATTTGTTCCATAAAGGTTTACTTCTCCATGCCGGGGGTGACTGTTCATGGGGTATGCAGCAGTGCATGGTGCAGGTCAGCTCTCTCTCTCTAATGTGTATCTGCTTTGTAAAGGAAAATCCCCACTGCACAGAACAGACAAAGTGAACTCAGCTGCATGGGGAAATGGATCCAGACCTGCATTCAGAGGCAGCAATTCATATATAAATTATAAAGTGTGTTAGTTCCAGACACCCATTTAGATGGAGTTTGTCAGACCCGGCTCTGGAACGTGTATCGCCTGCAGAAACCATCCAGAAAACCTAAGAGGCTGCTTTAAACCCCACTGTGTGAAAGGCCCCAAACCAGGATTTAATGGATTAGTAAAGCTGAAAAGGACCATCATAATCATCTGGTTTTGTTTCCTATGTAACACAGCTTCACCCGCTCATTTCAGCATCGAAGCCACAACTTCTGCTGAAGCTATTGCACATCTTTAGAAAGACACTCACTCTTGATTTAGAGACTGAAATTAGTGCTAAATCCACCACATTCCTCAGGCAGCTCTTCCAGCCGGTGACTACTCTTGCTATTAAAAAGGCACTTGCAGGCCAATCTTATCCAGCTTCAGCTTCTACAGACAGGTCCTGCTACGACTTTCCTCGCTGTATTAAGGCACAGAATACAGTCAATTTGAGTTGTGGTAAGTATGCTATGAATCACATGCTTTCTCTTCTTGGACAGTCTTGGAAATATGTCAGCTGAAAAGATCTATGAATGGACAAATACATTGTAAAGATCATTTGCAAGAGAAAGCTTGAATAACCCCCCGCCCCCATTCTGATGAAGAACTTCTGAGCATTTTTGTGTGTGAGCCCGTGTTTTATTTTGCTTTTAATCTGGTGACTCCGAGATTATATGAACAAAGAGATATAGGTAAATATGTGTCGCACTTTGAGCTCTCCCTCAGCACATCCGGCGAGGCGTGATTCTGTGCATGAAAGCAGCCGTGTCTGTCACATCCAGCGCAGACACTGAACAATGTCCCTTTAGAAAGGGCAGAGGGTGAGAGGAGCTTTATGACACTATTGATTTATTCTGTGCCTGCAGTTAAAAACTATACCCAGACAGACAATAAAAATAACTGCTCTAACCATATAACAGCTTCCTGCTACTAAAATGGATTTTACACTTAAAGTCGTGGAGGGCTTTTCTTTCTTTCGTTTTTAAGCCTCAATTACAATTTTTTTCTGAATAAATGGAAACAAGAAATTGTCAGAACTCATTTAGTCCAGATGTTGTCCTTTTTGTGCTGCTACCCTCAGTGCTTTAAAATGCCGGCATT
Organism: Nesoenas mayeri; assembly: GCF_963082525.1. Classification (NCBI taxonomy): domain Eukaryota; kingdom Metazoa; phylum Chordata; class Aves; order Columbiformes; family Columbidae; genus Nesoenas; species Nesoenas mayeri. The sequence goes on from NC_137547.1 coordinate 22,355,877, forward strand.
ATTTTCCTGTTGCAAAGTTGTGTTGGAAGTGCACCAGTAGGCACAATAACCTGGTATTAATTGGACCAGATAGTGTGATGCACAATTCCTATACAAAGAAATAGGCAGTGGAAGGGGCAAGCTGGACTAGATTTACCACAAAAAATGGAAGTGATTATGGTCCTTGTGGTCAACTGGACAATGTGGGATTGAGGTCCTGGCCTCACATTTGAATGTCAAAATAATATCTAGAGCTACAGGGTTATCTTCTATCTCCATTTTCACTCAAAGGACCCAAGGATTTGCACATTGAGATTTATGCAAGCTGCAAGTTTTTGCTACCTTGAAGCCGGTGTTTCAAGCGAGCTGCTGGCAAGCTCCTGCAGAAACCAGCAAGTTGCCATGAGGATAGGGAAGGAGGCTTAAAAATTGAAGCCCTGTCTGACTGGGTGGACATAAATGGGCCAATGAAATGTTTTAAGACCATATAACCCTTCCTTGAAGTCTTTACCAAAATCCCTAAAACTTCTGAAAAAACACACACACACAAACAAAACCCAAACAAACAAAAACCGCCACCAAACAAGAAAGTACCACCACAAGCCCATGGGCTAGCAGCGGTGCTGCTGGACAGGTTCAGTCTTGGCCTGACGTCGGCACCAGTTTCTGGCCAGAAATGCAAAAATGGCTTTTTTCCAGATATTTTGTCAGCTGCCTCAGGTCTGTGGCTCCAGTTCGCACAGCAGCATCCATAGGCACAAAATATGGGTAGCGAGGTGATGTAAATGAGAGCACAAAGAAGGAAAAAGAACACTATATAGGAGGGAGCGTGAGATGGGAGATTGCAGTCGGGTGCAGTGAGGAGAGATGAACATCAGAGGCTCTTTTTGTCCGGAATGGAGATGCTGCCTGTCGCTGGGCTCAGGCAGCATGGAGAGGATACGCTGCGGGGGAAAAAGGTGATCACGACAAGGAAAAGGAGGAGGATCCGGAGGAGGAACCTGCTAATCAAGTGCCATTCCCTTTCCATAGGTTTTATGATTTCGGAGACATTGTCTGAATGACACATATGCGAGACATTATAACGTGGCCTCCTGTCCCTGGAGCTGCTCTCGGAAATCAGATTATTCCACCATCAGGGTTGTTATAAAAGTGAGCGCACATTGTAATAAATGAACTCAAACCTATGAGACATTGGTGGGGAAGTCAAGATTTGGCTCTTTGCATCCGGCTGGGGGATTTTTCTCATGCTCCAAGACAAAGTTCAGATACGTTAATTGTCTGGATTTAAAATGAAATTATCGGATAAGTCAGCAATATATGTTTTTATTTCAATTTGTAAAACATACAAACATGAACATTTACACAGAAAATGACCCTATGGAAATCATATGCCTTGCAGTCCAGGGGGAGAACATGGAAGACTTTTTCCACCTTGCTGTCACATGTCCTTCTGGTGCTTTTGATACTGGAAACCGTGACTTCATGTCTTGTGCCGGGTGGCACTGGCGAAGTGCTCACGTGGATGTGACATTGGAGACAGGCAACTTCTTTTGTTTCTCTGATTTTCATGTAATGGGCAGCAGACAATATCAAAGATGGAAGATAAAATATTCCCTTAAATTACAGGGTTTACTGTTAATCTTCATCATATCTTCAGCTCATCTGGACAAAGCAGGATCTGGCCCTTATATACACCTTCTCTCGCACAGGATTTGCCACGCCATTTCAAGAGCACCATTTCCCACTGAATCATTCCTCTCTGGTACTTCTGCCTTACTTTCATTTTTATTATTTTTTGTGAGCATGGTGATTTTACATCCATTCACACATCAGCCCCTTCTGAGGGCCCCAAATGTCTGACCAGTTTTAAACCGACAGGATGATACAGTTCAGGTGCAGCCCAGTGAGCCGCTCCCCAGTGTGGCGCCATGGGACCCCCATGCAAGGCTCCAGATGGCTCTCTCTGGCCAGCTGATGGATGGATGGATGGACAGATGGATGAATGGATGGACGGATGGATGGCTGCTCTCCAGCTCCCTCCTTACCTGCACAGCTCAAGAGTGGTTCAGACAAGACCCATTTTAAATTGGGGGTTCATGACCCATCACAGTGAGTTGCACCAGAGCCTCATCAGCCTGCAGTGAAATCTAGACTGTTCTGGACGGGAAGCTTAACTGGGAGAAGAATTTCTCCCTGAAAGTCCTAACAGCTCTGCAATGTTGGAAAAGATTCTTATGGGGGAGTGATCCCTTCTGGTGCTTTTCAAAGCCTGCTCTTGAGAGTAGCAGATATGTTTATATTGGAGGTGGGTTGCTAAGCACAGTAACTACTACAGAGGAGCTAGGCACAACAAACCCGCTCCCCAGGTCTGACTCTGTGCTTGAGTACAGCTAAATGGGTGGAGATGGCGGCATAACTCAATAACTGGGGTAGAAATTAAATCCTGAGCTGGAAATCAGTTAGGGCAGCTATGGCACCTGAGGGTTTGTGCTCTGAAGATGCTCAGCAGGAGCTGGTCTTTCCTAGAAGTAATGAGAAGGCTGGTATGTTTCATCAGGAAAGGAAACCAGTCTTAAACCTTTCCTCATGTGTATTGGCACAGGTCAGAACACTGGGTACCTCTTAGGTGACAAAGTAGATAATGGGTCAGGAAACAACCCGACTCAAAGGGGAAAAGGTCATTTCTCACCTGGTGTGTTCCTGCATTATAGCTTTACTCTTCTTACAGAATGTGAGTGCTCAAAAACTTGTGTCAGCATCCAATCCTTGACTTGGCATGGTGCTGGGATTTTACGCTATATCCAGGAGGTTGTTTCAACACGGACTCCTGGAGGGTGCCGCAAATCTCTTATGCCTCATCCATCCCCACCCCAGTACTGGTGCTGTGCTGCATCTTCCTGCCTTTCCAGCTGAAAGTTTAATTCGGGAAAGAAACAGGCTGAACAGTCCAAATGGGGGGTAAAACTGAAAGATCTGAGTGGATGTTGCTGTTTGCAACTTAGCAAGCTGGTCTTGGAGAAACACTCTTTTCACCACCTGGATGCCGATTGCCAAGCGATGCTATCAGTTGATTAAAACACAGCCTGCCAGCTTCCTGTTTGATAAAACTAAATACAGTCTGATTGGGAATTCTCAAATCCATTACAGAATGACTGGTCCAGCGCTTAAATCAGCGTACACCGGTTTGCCATGAATCATCAACATACTTTGCTAATATATCTGCAGCAGCTAAACCCTGACAGCTTGTCAAAACAGTTCCTGAGTGCTGGATTCTAGGGGGTGGGAAATGGCAGGAGCTTGGGACCGTGAGGGTTTCCTGTTGTTCCCTGCTCAGCTGGGTGAAGGTCATTTCCTCTCCTCTGTCACGCAGAAGCAGCTGAACCCTCAGCCCTTGGAGATATGTCAGTGAGCTCCTAGAAACAACAGCCGGACCTCTCCTGCATGGCCACACGGACCAGGCAAGATCGGTCCCCAGGGAGTGGTGCTGCTCACCACACTTGCCCCTTTGGAAGTAAATAAGGTGTTCCCAGGCTGCAGAGGAAAGAAGTGCCATGACCTATTACAAATAAGTCCTGCACCTGATTTCTTCTGCATGCTGTGACACAAAAACCGGGCTGCAGAGCCAGGCTCGCGTTCCTGCAGCAGAAAGAAGCGGCATGCTGCCGACCCAGTAAGGATAACCCACTAGTGTGTTGGGGTGTCTAAAAAAGCCCCCTTTTGCTGGCTCTTTGGAGGGCTTTTATCTGCTGAGTTGGAGATGGGTGCCCGTTGGTGCTTACAAGGTATTCTTGACCATCCCAATGTGACAGATGAAAGTGTGACTCAAAGAATTGCTGTGGGACACTTTCTGGCTAAATAACAACACTAGTAACCCAGAAAAACAAGTAAACCCCAGCAGAAACATGAAACTCTTCATGCCTTAACAGCAACCTTAAGGAGGGAAAAAAACTGATGCAAAATCTTCTAGAGAAAGTGAGGAAATGCCATGAAGTCTGGAGGCCATTTATGACTGATCACCTCAGCAGCAGATTATAATCAAATGGTGAAGTCGGAAGGACAGTAAACCCTGATCATAGGACTTCTCAGATAATGCTTTGATAGCCAGTGTAACCACAGAATCACACACATTCCACCATTTCCCATCTGTGTCCTTTCACCCCCTCTCTCCTACATCCACCTCCTTTAGTTCCCCTTCCCATTCTCTTTTGTCACAATTAAACTTAGCAGGATCTACTTGAGAAATGTACAGATAATACAACACTTCCATGTAAAATGTCAATACAAATTCTCATCTGACATAAAGTCCGTGTAACTCCATCTCTGGTCTCAATACATTTTATTTACAAGAGAGTGCATGAGCAGGAGACAAATATCAACTGTTTGCAGTTTCAAAAACATAAACTATAACATACGGGTTAGTTTGTGCTCTCCTTTAAACTGCTGAGAGTCTGGGAAGTCTCTCCAGAAGGGAGACTGACTTGGAATAGGTGTCACAGAGCAGAGATTCACAGGCTTCTTCATGTAAACTAACACAAAGTGAGAGGACAAAGAGGCTCCCAAAATTCTGCCCTTGTGGTTCAAATTTGAATACAAGTTTATAAAGCTGGCCAAGCAACTGAAATTAAGCCTCATGTAATTAAGTTCCAGTCAATTGAGCAGAAAGCAGTCCTGGGAAAGTCGGCAGGCTGAAAAAGTTACGGCAAAGCAGATATATTGAATTTTTGTGCCATTCCTATCACACTTAAAGTCCACAAAGAGGAAATTTAGGGTAAGTCAAGAGTTTTCAGTCTCTGCTGTGCAGACCCCAGAGGCCCACAGACTAAACCCAACAGGCGGCTGGCTGGGTGGTGTGTTCCCACCTGAAGACCACGTCAAGCTTTCTGTACAGGACCATGATACTGCCCCAAAGTCTCCATCCTCAAGAACTCTGCCTTCATCTTCTCCAATGTCTGTGGCATTGCCATCTGTTCCTCACACCCACCAGCAGTCCTGGCTTACCTCCTGCTGCTGAAGAAACTTTTGGCCTCCTCAAGGTGCAGATTTATAAGCAGTGTGATCTCCTCTGCATCCAGGTGTCACCACTCCAGGTCTTCTGGCAGACTAAGGTTGGAAATTGGAAAAGGGATCACAAAAAGCGATAAAAGTAGAAGACAAAAGGACAGCAGCAAGGAGGAACAGCTACAGAAGATGAGGCAGTTAATAAACAGAAAGGCTAATGAACCAGAAGAAGTCTTGGTGGAAGAAAGAGGAGCAGCGGTCACACGAGCTGCCAACAAAAAGGGTGTCTGGTAAAGCATTTGACTCCCTCTATGGCACAAGCTCTGCTCCAGACTGGCATGGGAGCTCTGGGCAGTCTGACAGTTGCCTTCTCGCACCCTGAAGGACTCTGTGGTGGTGCAGCTGACCCCCTGGATCGCAGCTGAACGTCCCACCAAGTCCTGGCTTGCTTTTGGAGATGTCCCTGCTGGGTCTCTTCTGGAAGGAACCTGTGTGCACTGAAGGGGCTCTGCAGCTGGGCTAGTGCCCAACTAACGGAGACAACCACACTATTGCCAAACCACCCCAGGCTCCAAATGGGGACACTGGCATGGACAGGGCTGATGCATAACCCAAGAGAAATAAAGCTACTGTCATTTACCTTAAATTCACTAGTTATCCTTGGGGGAAAAAACTGTAGGGGATTTATAACATAAAAACCATTGGAAACCGCCAGAAGTTTTTTGTAACACTCTGCTATTTTACTAGGTCATATTGTACCTTCAACACTTCCACAAAGTTCAGCTACCATCAGTCAGATCTCTACTTAACCAACAGTGAAATACACAGTTTGCCCGATGATGACTAAATTACTCGGGAGGAACTACAATTGATAAGACAATGATTTATGGGCCTATTGTTTTCTAGGTTCTTGTAAATAATCCTAATTGGTGTTAATAATTCACCCTCTGCTTTGTATTATCACCAAGCAAAGTACACTTCCTAAAGTAGCTATTTAGGGGCATAATCCTTCTGAAAGGCAAGACTGCTATTGACTTCAACAGGATCTGGATTAAGGGGCTCAGTCTGAGGAAAGTGACTCCGGAATATGAGCAAAACACATCACACTGGCTGTCCATGTCTGTTGCTTTTCAGTATGCTCATGGCAAATTCAGTGAGTTATAGGAACCCCTTCCTCGTGGGCTTCTTGCAGTGACTCTTCAGTCTTTCTCCTGGCTCAAAAATGCACCCCACAGGATCTAAATTTCCTGATGGTATTATCGCCAGTTTGCAGCTCCCGCCCGTGTTCCCTTGCGCAGGGCTGGCAGTGTCACATCTGAGAACGGCCGCTCTGGAGCAGCGGCACCTGCACCGGGACGCGGTGGCTTTCTGTATCCCGTTTTATTGTCATCCCCGAAAAAGCATCTTGATCTTTTGGCGCTTCACTATTTGTCACATCGTACCCTTGTCAGGAGGGAACTGTGGAACTCGAGACCTCCTTGCTTGCTGGTTTTAGGTGTAAGGTTTGGTGGGTTCAGTTTTAGCATACAGATGAGCTTGCTTGACCTTAACAGGCCTGCACTTTAAATAATGCTTAAATAGCATTCTAGAGGGTACAGTCACACGCTACTTGCTTTCGGAAGCTACAAGGAAACCAGACAGCTTTTCAATTCATGTATCAAAGAGAAAGATTTACACATAAAAAGGGTGAATTATTTTGATTTGTAGTTTTCAAGCCACTACACATTCTCCAGCATAAATGCTCACTTGTCTCTGGTTTCTGATAGTTCATATCAGGTTCGGTGGCCTAGATTTTCAAAACTGGTAATTTTGGAGGCCAACATTTCTCAGTGCCAGCCCAAGGTGCCTTAAAGAGACCAAATATTGCTAAGGTACTGCATATCTTTGGAAAATTGGGCCATTTTAGCATCTCTCAAACTCGACACCCTAAAGTGACAGCACATAAAACCATCAGGGTTGGGTTTGCCAGAGGAATAAATCTCTTTTCCCCACACAGCATCCCTTCTGCTGTGCTGTTCACACCGGCCCTCACAGCATCATCCCCCCGCCACCATTGAAGGTCACTGCAGAATCAACATTACCAGTCCTTTTTGACATTCTCAACCACCAAACATCCTACATAACCTATAAAAAGAGCTAATTTCCTTAGCTATTTCATCTTTTAAATAGCTATCAGAGAAGAGTCTCCTACGGCCTGCGTCCGGGTAGCTAAAATCTAGCTATATGGTATTTGAGGGAGAGGAGGGGAGAAACCCTATCCCATTATCTGCATTATCCCGTTACCCTTGGATGTCTTCCATGTACTTGGAGGAGCAATGCCCCATTCTTGAGGCTTCACATTGCAGCCACTGCCTTTTTGGCAGAGGAAGGGTGGATGTGGCTCCCTTCAAAGTCAATCAATGTCACTTCTTTAATCAATCTAGAAGGTCACCACTGTACTTCCATCAAAAAGAGTTGGGTCCGATTCTCGCTGAGTCCTAAATGTTTATGGGGGACTCAGGTTGCAGTGGGTGTTGAAAAAAGTCTTTTCTGGTCCTGACCTCAGCACATCTTCTATTTCTAGGTCCTTTATGAGAGTTTAAGATCAAATAAGAATTGTATCCAGGTCTCTGAGATACAACGATGCAGAAGTATGTATAATGAAACACCAGATTACAAAAGACAGGTTTGTGTTTCATTATGGCTTTGAGCATAGCTAGTTTTGCTAAAAGGTTCAGAAAGTTGAGGGAGCTTTTGTGAGCAAGCTTACCATGATTTTGAGTTTCACATCATAATCACGTACAAAACTTCACTGTTCAGCTAGGATGGCTGTTAGTGGCCACAGAACAGAAATGTATTGCATTTCAAGGAACTGTGACGAGGAGGGAGGATCAGAGCAAGGCACGCACGAAAACCATTCCAACTTGAAGTCAGGACCCCCTGCATCAAGAAACCTTGAAGCCCCTTGTATTAAGAAACCTATCAATACAAAATACTGAATGTTTTCAGCCAGAAAATTCTTCCACCCTCCCCCAGGTTAGAGTCATTTCATTACCACTTTGGCACAGCTGGAACAGGATCCAAAGCCCACTGAAGTCAAGGGTAGAGTTTCCATCGATTTCCGAGGAGCCTGGATGGGATCCTGGCTCGCATTGTCGCGCTGCAGCAGAACCCGGGCGGCTGCGGCCACCCACCTGCTCCCCGCTCGCTGCCGCCGCCGCGCTCGCTCACCATTGGTACAATCTGGGTTATTCCAGATACTGTTTTATCAAAATCAGCAATGCTGAATACTGCTCCTCGTTAGTAAATTAGGCCAACTAATGAATACTTTTTCTTAAGAGGATTTGTCTGCTTAAATCAAAGTGTCAAAAATCCTTATTCTGTCAATGAGGCTGGTGCCCCCCTGCACCAGCTGTAGATTAGGGCTGGCTAAAGACACACAGAAAAAGTGAACGAGGGCCTCACAATATCTTTCAACGAGGTACTTAGGCTTCTTTTACAACTGCGAACAATTCACCATAATCTGGTTAGGTAAGGGATCAGCAGTTTCTGTGTACACAAGAAAGAAGGAAGGGAAGAAAGAAATAAAAAAGGAAGGCAGGCGAGAAGGGAGGAAGGAAGAAAGATGGGGAGGAAGACTCTGTGTTTCATTCCCCAATACTTCATGCTGGCAAGTCACAAAACATGAAAACCTTCTTTAAGTTCTTGCCTCCTCTTGATAAAATCATCCAGCTACAAATTAAAATCATCTCCCGACATGCCTGGATCATTTTCTCAGGCAGTTCTGTAACATAAATTGTTGTGTGTACTCAGAAATTATTTTAAACAGAAGATATGGAGATTTTCTTTTTCTCTGCAAAACAAAACAGAAATCTATATCCAAGAGGAATTTCTGGGAAGAACAAATAACTCTCTGGAGCTGGTACCAAAGTAAGTGCCCTAAACAAACCTACAGAAGGAGCATAATGAGGCAATGATTTATTGCATGCTATCCAAGTCTCACTGCTGTGCAGCACGTTGTAAGCACCAGCGAAAGGGAGAGGCAGTAACCATTCAGCCTCCTCCTCCTCATGTGTCTCTGGACATCACCTGCTCTGGGTACACTGTGTGACACTGGAACGGGGCTGCAGCCCCCGAGCTGCACGACTGCTGAATGATCTTCGTCCTGCAACATTTCATCTCGTACTTAAAGCTGCACCATCTCCCCCTGCCTAAAAAAACCACTAAAATCTATATTCGGATACTCTAAGCTTTGTAAAAATACAACATGTCATTACTGTTGGTCATAGTATTGCTCTATTTGCACAAAAAGGGTTTTCAAGAATGTTTCCATCAGTTGGTAGAATCTTGGATCTTCCAAAGTCAATGGTAAAACTCCCCTTGGCTTCAAAAGGGGCAGCATTTCCCCTATTCCATTTTAAATGCATTAGGGGCTAAATACAGACAGCGAATTCTGCACACATCAAATATCTGCAAGAAAATCTTGGTCCTAAAGAATTACAATCAATCAAATGAGGAGCAGAAACATGCGATGCAACTGGTATTGCACCAATCAATACAGATCAACATCAGTCTGATCCTAACTGGCTTGTATTTGCAATTAGGTATGCTTATTTTGCAATTTAAAATTCATTTGGGTTCTTGTAGCGGCTGGTGGGTTGCTCCCAGTTCTGCCCAAGTTCCTCCCAGTTTCTCCAATTTAAGAACATAAAAAATTCTCCGCAACTAGGAATTAGTCTCCAAATGTGTTTGCTGAGTTATTTATGCTAAATAAACAGGAAAAAAATTACCTGCAGACTACTTGTGCTCACCCCCCCTGTCCCCCACCCCAAAAGGCTAAATCAGTGAAATAAATTAATTGCTATGAATTATTCAGCTTTACCTGTGGCAATGAAAAATAGCAAGAGCATTAGGTTTCTTCTTTGTGTACTAAGCCTCTAATTTATAGAGAATGCATATTAATAAAACACAGGATATTCATCAATATTCAAGTCACTGGCTGCCTGGCTATTTAATCTAAAATTACCAGCCAGCTCAAAACTCTTACTAGTTAATCATGCAATCTAAGCCATTCTGATATTGATGGTTAACATTAATTGCCCAACTGCCATTTATAAAATCCTCTCCTACGTCTTTCCTTTGCCCAGTCGAGAACCCTTTGGCATGTCTAACTCCATGGACAACCCCAAGGCCAGCTCATCTGGGCTGCTCTTCAGCCCAAAACCTTTGTTTCTTTGCTTCCCCATGAAAAGGATGTTGTTTTCTGTTGTGGTTTTGCATTTTGAACATTATCAATAAAAAATGTTCCTCATTATGATGATCTTTGATAGGTTTCCCTACGTCTGCAGATGTTCTGCAGGTGATGACAAGAAGCCGCTGGTTTTCATTCCACTGTGCCGAATACGTTGTCCTTCACAATGGAAGCAAAGGTGTTGAGATCAGGAAGGCCAAAACAATGAGCAGTCTCAGTTGCCAACTGTGAACTCTATGAAAAAGCCATTGACATAAAATTTCCTCCCCAAAACCTAAAGCTCCAAAGGGGGTGGCTGGAACACAGCAGTGATACCTTCAGATCTCGCCAACATACACTCCATGACTTGCTTTGCACACACCGAGGTAAAACAGGAGAATTTGGGGAACATTTTCATGTGATACAAACTGGCCAAAATTTAGGCTTACACTGCCTAAGGTTATCACACCAGTAAGATGATGTGCTGATGATGTGGACGTCAGGGCAGCTTCCCAAAGCAATGCACCATAATGCCAAACTTGAGCCAGTCTTGATATTTATCACCTATAATTTTTCTTCATTCTTCTACTTTTCACTTTTTATTAACTTAAACAGATTAAAACAAACAAACAAACAAACCAACCCCTCACAAAACCAACCAAACAGAGGAAACCCTTCAGTTGTTCTGACCAAACTGGAATTTTACTGTAAATCAGCAAATCTGCCAAGAACTCGCTGCCCTCACTGAAGCAGAAACTTCAAACTACAAACATACAGATACAGTCACATAAATGCTACTGCATAATAAAGAAAAGAATTCTTAAAACCAATATTCCCAACCTTTTTCAAATTATTATGTCCTTTCATTTAAGCTGAGACTAAAGAACCAAAGAAAAGTTTTGCAATAAATATGTTTTGACTAAAGAAAGTCCCGTTCTCTGTATACAGACGTTCTCTGCAACAGAGAGAGGAATTGTCTGAGTTTCATCGTTTTGCCTGTTGGTAATTCAGGGACAACCAACAAAACATAAGCGTGTCTCCCCACTGTGTGACTGGGCAGGTCAGACACGTGGTGCCGCTTCCACCGCCCGCTTGCTCTGCTGCCCAAGCTCCCTCCTGGCCTTGAGACTTACGTACGGGATCCCACCCGTCACAGCCGTGTCAACAAGAACCTGAACCTGGATGTTTGCACAACGCAAACACTCCGAGTGCAATAGCGGAGTCTACCCCAATTCATTTCAAAATGCCGGCAAATATTTGTGAACAACGTTTCGTAGCATTCGTACAGATCCCATTGGTGATTAAACTCAGCTTCAAAACACACCAAAGGCTCTTGGTGAATTCTGAGCTGCCGAGAGGTACCAACGTGCTGACAGAGAGGAGAAAACGATGAGTGCAGAGTGAAACACGGCCTCGGAACAAGCAAACACTACATCAGCTCTCGGCATGCCTCAGCCATCCTTTGTGGCATAGAAAGTGGCTGGGGCCTTGTCTGAACTGGGTTTTACCTAAGTTAGAAAACCATACTTAAATTAAATTTAAAGGCCATTCTTCTTAAAAGCACTTCTACAATGCCTTGGCTGGACAGTCTGTTTTTCTAACCAGTGTTTACATAGTTTGACCCATTTTCACTTCTTTGCTTTAACTGAAACTATTAATTAAGCTGTTTAAAAATTAAATGGAGTATATGTCTCCTTTGGACTGAATCTCAGGCTTCATTTAATTGTTGGTTCTTGTGCTGAGTTTGGCTGTGAGGGTGTGTGAATCTCTCTCCATTTGGAAATGAACCCACAATTACAAATATATTTCATACAGGCTACAAGATTGAGTAAAATGCCAAAGACATGTCCTGCTTTAATTGGTTTAATTGTTTGGACTATATCCCCATGATATTAAAAATTACATCTGCAATAAACATGGTGACATGAGCCTGGTGTAAGTCACTGTCGAAGCAGCATGCATCTTCACACGGCTGAGCTGGTGCTGGACGCATAAAACTAAGCTCGATTTTGTGAGAGTGAAAACATCCGCACATCACGTCTTATGATTTATATGCCATAATCATGCTGCATTTTCAAGTGGAAAGAGCATCTAGAAATACCTGGAAAAGGGTCATCTCTATTTTTCTATTTGCAACTAATATAACCCAAGGTTGCTATCGCAGAGGGGCCCAACGTGCACACCAAAGTCTGATTTAGATTTTCCCACCGAACAGCTTTTCTGTATAGAAAACTCATGAAGACAACACCGATCCTCTACATTTCGGTGTTGATGCTGAAATGATGCTGTGAGTCAAAATTACATCAAACAACCACACTCATTTCCACCAGAAAAATTTGATTATTATTTCACTCCCATTTACATTACATTTTCTCCCCACTGTAATGCTGACTTGGAAATCCCTTCTGTCTGGACACCTCCGTGTGGACTTTTTCAGCAGAAAGAAAGCTTTCATTTTATTTCATTTTTTTTTTTTTCTCCTTGATTTGAATGTTCTAATTGGATTGTAGAGATATTGATTGCAAACTCCATGTTTTGCCAGGCTCCTGGAGCAGCACCTTTTCATTTCTCTCTTTTCAACGAATCTTTTGACTTGATAGAAGTGGCTCTAAGGTATTTTTACAAAAGAGGCCAACAGAGCTGGTTCATTTTAAACCCCTCTCTTTAAAGTATCTCATTGCCTTATTATTTCTTAATAAAGGCACTATCCTGCAATGTCACAAAGAATGCTGCAGTTGACTTCAGTGGGATCAGGATCGCTCCCTACTGTAATTAGTTCTATATTTCAAAATATTAGAGGTCTTTTTTTCTTTTTAATCTGAGAAAAGAAAACATTTTGGGGAAAAAAACTACTTTCAAGGGTGAGTGCTGGCAGCACACTAAAAATAAGTTGCATGCATTCCGGTTGCTATAATTTATGCCTCTAATGAAATTTTCTTCTTCTCATTTACTGCAAATTTTAATGCGAGCTTTTACAGCCATTGATTCAGTGTCTTTAATCTTCCACCAATATTAGAGAGAAATGGAACTAACTGGGGAAAATCCATCTGGTTCTAACGCACACTCTCTATAAAGTTGTTCAGTTCATCCAAAACTACTTTTTTTTCCCCCCCAGTGACTCAGATAAGATAAAATTAAAATATTCTGAAATACTGTTAATACTATTCAGAGATTAATACACTTGTAATTAATAATATGTTTAAAATATTAAGACGTCTCTGGAGAAATCAAAGGATCCAATGTCAATCACACAGACTACCAGGGATGGGCTGGATCCCACAGCGCCAGGTTCTGATGCTCTTAATTACGTTCAGCAGCAAAACCGACTCCCGGAGCCCAGCGGGTGAAATTGAGCCGCAGCCCAAAGCAGGGAGGGAGCACCTCATTTCCAGCCGCTCACGCAGACGGGACCTGCCAGGCTTTGCATGAGCAAAGGTCTGGGAGCCGGTCTCACGGGGAGAAAAGAGCCGAGCGCCCACACGCCAGGTCGCGGCCTCTCCGCCGTCCCCGGTGCCGCGGGCCCTGCCGGCGCTGCTCTGCAGAGCGCCGTGCCAGCTCACCCGGAGCTGCCGGGCTCCCTCCCCTGCCCCGAGCCGCTCTCCCCGGCCACACAGCCACTCAGGAGCAGACACCCTTTCTCTGCACGGCCTATTTATAAAACCCCACTTCCAAAAACGTGTTTTGGCCAGCATGAGCTAGCTCCACACCACCAATTACAGCAGCCAAGCTGCACGGCAAGAAGGTGCAGCACCTGAAAGAAATGGTCCAGGGCCAGTAACAACTTGACCCTGAGCAGCTCTAGCAGAGCAGCACATCTGACCGTGCCCTCCAAGTTGGGGAAAAAGCGTACGCTTCTCCCTCATGATCATCGTGTAAATGCTAAAAATATAAAGCATTTCAACCCTGCAGAGAGCTCGGCTGTGCCCCGTGGACAGTCTCTTTAAAATCCATGGGTCTATAATGCAGAATGAAATACCGCACCCACTGAAGTGAATGGAAAAACTTTCCTGCCCCGCAGGGTGCCAGGAGTTCCTTCCCAGGGCAGGAAAGTTAAGGACATGTGCAAGACATTGGCAGGACAAGGGACTTATTTTTGGACACCATCTATGCTAGGTATTTCTACTGATCCTGTTAACACTGTACCAGAACATGTGGGAATCATTCATGCATTCACTAATCATGAAACAAAAAAAGGAATATTGCCCATGTTTCCTGGATGAGGAACAGGAGCAAAGGTGGGTCTGACCGCCTGGGAGCTGCTCCCACGCACGGGGTCTGGCTGGACACAGGCACACCGAGCAACCTGCAGCAGCAGGGCACGGGGACACACACCCTGAGCCACCTCCGCTGCCTTTGGCGTAACCACGCAGACACCCTTCCCACACTCTCTGCGTGTGCAGTAACAGCTGAACGCCCACCAAACACCCACCCGGTTTCTGTAACTTCCACGCAGGGATGGGCACTCGTGCATCCCCACGGCACGGTGCCGCCAGACCCGACCCATGTGCCGCGCATCCCCACAGCACGGTGCCGCCAGACCCGACCCGTGTGCCGCGCATCCCCACGGCACCGTGCCGCCAGACCCGACCCGTGTGCTGCGCATCCCCACGGCACGGTGCCGCCAGACCCGACCCGTGTGCTGTGCATCCCCACGGCACGGTGCCGCCAGACCCGACCCGTGTGCCGTGCATCCCCACGGCACGGTGCCGCCAGACCCGACCCGTGTGCCGTGCATCCCCACGGCACGGTGCCGCCAGACCCGACCTGTGTGCCGTGCATCCCCACGGCACGGTGCCGCCAGACCCGACCTGTGTGCCGTGCATCCCCACGGCACGGTGCCGCCAGACCCGACCCATGTGCTGCGCACCCCGCCTGCTGCTCGGCACACGCGGCTCCACAGCAGCGATGCAGAAGAAGGTTCTCCCAGGAAAACACTGGTTAGTTCACACACTTCCAGGGCTTTATCCAGCAGCCCGTGCCAGCCTCCTGGACAAAAAGCTACTTCCTACAATGGATTCAAATGTTCCCTCTGCACTGGCCAGCGTGGTCTGAGCAGCAGGGCGGTGAGCAGCCTGCACGGCTACGGACACAGCTTGGCACACACAGTGCACAGCCATGCACAGCCACCCTCAGCACCCATGCAGGGCACAGGGTAGATTTAGGTGCTACGTGCACGTGCATCTTTTGCCCTCCATCTCGTCTATATCTGTCGCAGGAAAGGAGTGTGATCTCATGACAGTGTGAGAAAAAGTCTCTATTTATTCTGTCTGGAAGGGCGTTGCGTGCAGCGAAAGCTGCTCAGCCTGCGCCCATCGCGTAGGGTGCTGGCAGATGAGCCCCAGCGGGTCCCCCTCACCGTCAGTGGTCACCCCCAGAGCACGGCCAGCAGAAGGAGGCAATAGCTTCACACCCAGCGCTCCAGTGCACAGTCCAGAACCCTAATCCTGCCCGCCAGAAGCCAGTGTGGAACTGGGCAGGCTGGAGCTGTGGGCACATGCTCCTTCTGCTGACTCGGCCGAGCCCCAGGGCCCCGCGGGGCCGGCGGCGGCGGGGTAACTTCTGTCAGCACTCTGCGGAAACAAGTTAATTGACATATGCTAACACGCTGTTAAACATAACACAGTCATGTTTCAAAATATGCTAGCTAGTCGGATCAAATGCATTTTTAAACACGCCTGCTTTTATTTTTTTTTTTTTTTTCCAAAAAGGAAGAGGTTTTGGTTAACATGTGCTAGTAAAAACATTGCTGAACATGGGAGAGAGCAGGAGTTGTGAGAGTTATGGCAAGTGTCCTTTGGCCAAGCACAGTCCACAGGGAAAAGTTGACTCAACAAACAGGTTTTCTCTGATAATGTTAATTTGTTTACATTGTCCAGTTCACAAGATTTCAACAAGAACACACAGCAAAATGTTTATGTGCAGCATAATAGCCATGTAATTCATCCATCATGTTTATAAATTTGGCCCTAAGGCACTACTGCAATAAACAACATCATCATGTAATACGATAATAACAACTCCCCAAAAGAATTACAACTCTTCCTGTCAATACAGGTACACAGAGACATGTCAAAACCATGAGCAGAATTAAAACCAAGACGCAGTTTTGTGTCTCTAGTGATAATTGTAATATACGCTCCTCAGGGAGAGGGCTACTCTCTTCTACTGAAAGGAAGCCAGTTTCTGACTGTCTCACATTTCTTTCTGTAAAGTCCTACTGTTAGAAACACGTAAACCTCTTCTCTTTGCATGTCCTGCTGCTGCTGGCTGGTCCTTCAGGTCTGTTCAGCCTAAGGATTCACCTACAATAGCTTTCTACTTCTAGTTTGGAGCCAGGATCCTCAATGATATGATCATTTCCAGCAAAGCTGTTCACACCAGCAAGTGTGCCAGAAAGTGTGATTTTGGCCGGTGGACGAAATCACAAGTGTAAGAGAACACAAAAAGACAAAAGACACCGCTTCCATGCAAATATAACGTGGGACAGCAAATGGAAAACGGCATAGCAAAATCTAGGTCAGTGAAAAGCTTACTGGTATGAAGAGACAATGAGCAGAATTGCCTCTAAATATAACAAATACTTACTCAGGTTTTTACCAAAAGCATCGAGGGTTCTTTAAACAGTATTGCCGGGGCCTGGTTTGTAAATCTGCATGCCCACGGTGCAAAATGAAGTTCAGACTCAAAAATGAAACCATACATCAAATGCCTGGTGATGAACGTACGTGAATATAGGCTGTGATTGCCCTTTGTGCCCGAGTCAGCTTTCACCGCAGAGCTGCACGAGGGGGTTTGAATCAGGCTTTGGGGATGGGGGCAGAACTGAGCCCCATCTCTGCTGAAATCAGAGGGGCTGCAGAGAGCTCGCACTGATACTGCTAAGAACTGGTATTTCTGTTAGAGTGAGTATGGCTTTTTAAGATTTACATAGTATCTGTGTGCAGGATTTAAAGCACAGGAGAAATAACAAGAAGAGAAAGACAACTATGGAGAAGCAAGGAAGCCGGGGGGCACTTCAGAGCAAGCCTGTTGCTACCAAGCCACCTGGGTCCGGGGATCCCCAGCTCCCAGCACCACTGCCAGATGCGATGGGAACCTCTGAGCTCGGGGTTCCCGTCCCAAGGCTTGGCCCCAGGCCGGTGGCACCTCATCACACAGCCTGGGCGAGATGTGCTGCACCCCATGCAGTGGCCACACACACCTGTGAGACGTGGAAGGTGAAGGAAGGCTGAGGTTGGAGCCTCAAGCAGGTTGGACACATTCTCTCAGCAGTAACTGCTACCAGGAAGAAAAAGGAGGAAAAAGAAAGGAAAAAGCCCAGGTTGAACATTTATTCCGGGCTCCAAGAGGAGGTCAGAGGGCTGCCCTGATCACCCCTGCTCCGGGGCAAATGCTCGCGAGGAGAGGATCTAGTGGGATCTGTAAGGTCCTCTAGACACATTCTTCCCCAGGGAAGATGCTATTATCCATTTTTTAAAAAGAACAAGCGAGAGAAAAGCCTGCTAGCTTATGAACTTCCTTGATCCGAAGCTCCACAAATTCTTTCCATGGTTTTGGTACAGCACCTTATGTGCAGGGTGGAAGGGGAAGCTATTGAGTGTTGAATTACAGAGGGGAAAAACATCTCAAATTCCTTTCTATTTATACTCACAACTTTTCCAAATCATTATAGACAAATCCCCTAGCCTCAGCTGAACTGCTCACGGGTTACAGGGCCAAAAAAGAGGTGGAGCCTTCATAGCCTGCGCTAAGCTTTTCAGAAACTTGGACAAAGTTCCCAAAAAATGAAAGCAATGAAAATTACCATGCCAGGCAGAGAAGATTTAACCTCTACAGTGCCCCACAAGCACAGAATTAATATACAAGACAGTAGGAGGTTGCTTTCATAACAGGAAGCATAGGTTGCTTATTTGTGAGAAGTTTTCTGGGACTACCTTCATTGTTAAGCTGAGGCTGACACTGGGTACAGAGAGACAGAAATTTGACAGAAGCATTGAGCGTTTGGGGGTATTTGAGAAAAAAGTCTATTCTGGTAGTCCAGACACTAGGCTGGGACTTGTTAAGTTGTGAACTTGTTAAATTCCTACTCCACCAACGGCTTCCTTCATGACAAGAAACTAAAGCCTATTTCTGCTGGTACGAATTCTCCTTGACACTAACAGACCTTCAAGTTTCAGCTCCTCACCCATCAAATGGTTCAATGCCTGTGGCGCTTCCTGCCACCCAAGCTCCCCTGAACACGACACCTCCGCACAGGTCCAGGTGCGAGTCCTGGAGATGCATCCTTGCGTGGTGCCGCATCCTTGCGTGGCGCCGCACCCTTGCGTGGCACTGCTGCCCCCTCTCCTGTAAGCCTGCACTTGGGATGGTTTAAAAACGTAGGTACTTCATTTTTAAAACCCCTTTTACCTCTGTTACAATCAGTAAGGCGGATGAGTTTCAGATTTTAGTTTCCTTGTCATTATTTATGGTATTTCCTTGGTTGGCCTATGTTTTGTTTGGTTTTTTTTAGCCAAAACAGGGAATTAGAAAAGCCAGCTTTTATTTTTGTTTCTGGTCTATTTTCACTTCACAGCTTTCAAATTTCAGCAGAGTGCTCTTGGTTTTGGATTTCCAACACTGAATAAGGCAATACAGATATTAAAGCAAGAAATATGCTAATTAGAATGTATAATAAATGCAAAAGTTATGAGAACTCTCTAATCACATGAGAACTGGAGGTTCCCATCTCTACCCTAATTAAAAGCCTCAGTTCTATATGATTTAGCACAAGGGTCACCAATGCAGCTCACAATATGACGTGCAAGAACAAAGCACGACATGTGCTCCTCTGGAGGGACCCATGACACTTCACATGAGCAACTTTAAGGTATTAAATCACAACCTTATATTTTGATTTTCTAAGGACAAGTCAGGAAACACCACCAGCAGAAACAGGAATGTGGACTTAAAGACTGTCTCTTGGCTCCAAGGAGAAGTCACGAGAGCCTCAAGAGGATTTGAATAGGAACACCCCATGGGGTGATCCAGAAGGATGGTTTCTGCCCTCCTGCCTTTCGGGGGAATTGCTAGAGGGTGATGCACAGCCCAATTTCTTCCCAGAACTATCCACTGCCACAACAAGTCTGTGGAGAAGAGGAGCATTGATGGCCAAGGAGCTGGCTGCTCTCCCGCTGCTCCCCGAGGGAGGGTCAGACCCGAGCCCCCAGCCAGGCACAGGTCAGTGTTGGGGTTCAATGGGGGTTCAATGACATGCGTAGCTACTGTACTCCATCATGTTTATCCATACCCCAGTGCTTTTTGACTATGGACTGCTGAGGTACCCAAAAAGCACCTTAGCCAATCTGGTCTCAGATTTCCAACCAACAGCCCTTGAAAATAGAGTGGTGGCTGTATCACCTCCCATTAAACAAATAAATTTAACATTACTAGAGGTCTGGAGCTTTTTGTGCTGAGCTTCAACCTGCAGCAGTATTTCCTTGCTAGAGAAAAGCAGGCTGGAGTTGGTGACATAACACCAAATATACAGATGGGACCACACTATAATTAGCAAGGGAATGTCATTCCTGCCATCTTTGCTTCATTTGTAACTGTGCCTGTAAGCTCTGGGGAATGGTGTGCATTTCACACAGTCTGCACAAGAATGAGGATTGCCAACTGTCCCAGTTCTGGTGGGATACCCTTGGTCCTCTGCCCCGAGGCTTGCGGAGATCCTGCAGCGCCGTGGCACAGCGATGTCCCTCAGCAGGCCACCGGCAGGACCCCTGCTCCCGGGGCAACGGGAAGGGGTTTGTCTGCACTGCACCAACAGCTCAGCTCCCTCTAAAATACCACGTGCTCCCCTCCACTGCCCCTTGCTGCTTGACAGGCTCCTTCACACGCACCCAAAAACATCCTTTTGCCTGTCATCGAGCCAAACGTGCAACCTGGACCTAACGACAGTGGCCAACAGCTCTGCTGCCCTCCACACCCAGCTCGCTCCCGGGAGGGACAGGATTTATTCAGCGCAAACATGGGGATTTTCACCAGCGCTGTGCTTTGCAGCAGGCAACCACTATTTTTAAATCTCCCTATTGGTTCCAGTAAAACACCAAATCAATGGTTAAGGTTTTACTGCTTACTTTAAATGTGCTCGATAATAGAAGTCCAGTTGTCTTTTAAACACGTTGTCATCCTCTGCAGGCACTTAGATGAAAATCTTACTGTTGCTTCTGCTTTGTCTACAGAGTCAAGTGAATTGGTTCATTTTTTCACCAGGCTGCACGAACTGGTGAAACCAGCCAAGAGAACAAACAAACCCATCATGGAATACGCTCCTTGTCTTACACGCAAAGTTCAAATCAGCTCACTCGAGGAGGCTAATTCATCCTATTGAGCCCAAAGAGACCTTGCCTCTGAGGATCTCAAAACATGTTAGGAACATTACATTGAACAGATATTTAACCCTAGGGATTTTAAATGGGACAGACCACTGTGATCATCTCAGCAGTTCCTCCCTCACAACAAATAAATAATTTCCCCGTGCATTTCTTGCACAAACCCTAAATTTTGAGATGAAGTAGAACATATTTTTCTGGTAAGGATTTTAGCCTTGGTGAAAAACTCCAAATGGTAGCAAATGCGCTACATCCCTGGATAAGACTCCCCAATGTTTCATTCACTTTGCCATAAAAAAGTAAATAAAAATCCTTCTGTCCAAGTCGTCCTGCAGTGCTGTCACGTCAGCCAGACCCGCGGGTAAACTGAGGCCGGGGGGGTCAGGACTTCCCTAAAGTTATATGATGACTAAGTGCAATTCCCACTCTTATTTTCAGCCGATTTAACTCAGGCTGTTGCTAAAAGGTCCTTCTGCCATGTGCTGCACCTGCCCATCACCCCCCCGGGGCAGGGGAACACCCCAGGGGAGGGGGACACCCCCATCGCTCCCACAGCAGTCGTAAACACCCCCTGGGATGGACGCACAGCACAGCACGGCACAGCACGGCACGGCACAGCACGGCACGGCACAGCACGGCACGGCACAGCACGGCACAGGGAAGCCGGGAGCCCCGCGTCCTGCCCAGGCTGCGCTGGGGAAGCCGGCAGCGCCTGCGTCCCGCAGACCCCGGCTCTGCTCCCGGCTCGGCCCCTGAATCTCCGCAGATCTGTAGGGAAATCACTTATTTCCCTGGGATTTCCCCATAAATTTGACAGAGTGCCTCAAGTTTCCCCAAGGAAAGGCACTGTTCAAGTACAAAGCTTAATTATGATTGTTATAATATAGTCATGCCACTAATTCCCACTAAGAACTGCAAATCGCTCCCATTCCGCTCCTCCACCCCCCATGCTTGTCAGTGCCGGTGCACAATTAATTCCCCAAAAAGAATATATTAAATACATGCAGAATCTTTTCTATTCACAGGACATCTATGAGCAGATTGCAGTTCCCCTCAAACATACTTGTGATATGAATGCATTAAGTGATGGATTTCCATACCTTCCTTTTTTTTAAACAGCTTGACAGAATTTATGCAAAATTCAAGTTGTCACTGGCCAAATAAATCTTACAGCATCTTTTCTATGCCTGTGATCAACCAAATTCTTCTACCACATACAAATTTAAAAGCCGTTTTCTATAAAGCTTGCATAGTTGTTTTTAGAAATCATATTGAATGAACTGCTTTTTTTTTTTTCCCAGTTAAATTTAGTCATTTTGAAATCCACAGGAAGCAATCTCAGGGGTGTAGAAGGCTGAGGTGAGTTCATTGACAACCTCAAATGAATTAAAATACATTGAAAATACCTTGCATTTTTTCCCTGATATAAACCCCAGGGCTGCCACAAGAAATGTATCAGCCTCCCTCAGCCAAGCTGAGCAGCAACAACTGCAGCTTTCCATAAAGCCGGGGTTAGCAAAACCCACGCCATAAGGGTTAAAGGATAAATTCAGCTCTGCAGCCACTGCTTAGGGAACATTTGAAGGGCAGTTCAATATCCCGCCTACAAAAATCACCCCCTCTTGCTGTCAGCCCTGCAACCAGAACAAGGAGCTCCGAGAGCTATTCCTGTCATATTAGGCCTGAAAAAAATTACGAGTTGTGATGAAATTAAAGACATCCAAATTTTTAGCCATTCTCTGCTGATAAAGGCGCTATTATTACCATTTACAAAGAAGAAACACAGCCAATTATAAGCTACTTCTGGCACATGCTAGGCCTCAAGTAGAAGATAAGCCAACACAGCAGAGCTTGCAGCTGGAAACCCAGGAACCTGAAAACGAGCTGACTCATGGAAATATCCTCATATAAAATATCGGATGGTTATTTTTCTCTGCCTCCTTTCTGTGTGTCTTAGGAATGATATATGAATCGCCTTATTTACTTTGTCCCATAAAACTTGGGTTTTTTTACGAACGCGCTGCCAGCTCCAGGAGCAGCAGGCGCGGGAGCAGGGAGGAGAGCTGCTCTTCGGAGGCGCAGCGGGGCAGTGCCCCCCGCAACGCCGCAGGGCAACAGCACAGCAGGGACCTTCCGCTGAGCTCCATCCTGCCCCAGAGAACAAGCCAGCTCCCCATCCTGCCCCGAGCGCACCACGAGGAGGCTGCCCGCGCTGCCGCTGCACTGGGCAGAATTAGTGCAAAATGAGCTTCGCTGAATTTATGCTCCTACCGGGAGACAAACTGTGAGCAGGAGAAGTGATCTCCTCAGGTTATGCCCTGTGCTGCCCGCCCCAAAGCCCAGTCCCTCCGCTCCCGCTCCTCCCCAGCTGGCAGGGGACGCACTGGCCATGGGACACCACCAGCATGGATCAGGGCTGAATCTACCTGCTGCAGACACCGACGGGAGCTTTATCTTTCAGTTGCTTTGGTTTTTGTGAACGTTTGAGATGTCCTTCCCCATCCCAACCCACTTGCAAGGAGCTCATATGTCATTAGGGGAGGATTGGGTCCAGGTGGGTGGGTGGGGGGATGCTCTATGCCTCATTTCCTTGGGAAACAAGGTTAAAAAACCCTGCCCTCCCCCCTGTTATACTGCACTATTGAATTAAGGATGGTGAATGCTCATTATGAATATAATTAAAAGCAACAGCCTCATCTAACAAGCTATTTTTATCTGCTCCTCACCTAGACAAGCAGCAGAAGGAATTAAAATCTGAAGGGAAGAGGCAGAGTCAGGGTCAAGCGGCGGAGTTTTGCTCTCCACCGCTTCAGAGCACATTGAAGAAGGTTTCAGAAAGGCAACCTCCCTTAAGAACTATTGTCCGAAAAAGACATGATTTGGATGCTTTTTTCGTGAGAAACCCCTGTCGAACAACCACAAGGGCACAGCTTGGGAGTGCATTTCCATTTTACGAGGGAAGGAGGCAGGAGCTGTGCAGCGTTTCTTGCACCAGCTGCCAGCCCCGTGGCAGCAGGGTAGGTAATTAAAAAGGACATCGTGTAACAGATAAATGCAGGATAGCAAGTAGTCATTACTTGATATATAGTATATCATCTATTATTAGAGGCTAATAATTCTCCAACCTATTCACGTTAGTCTTTTGTCCGCGTAGCTCGCCGTTTCGCACACTCTAAATTCCTCAACATAAAATGTACTCGATGTTACAACTCACATCTAGCCCTGAGTTTCTGTGCATTTCCCTGCAGTATATCATGTAGCTGGGTAAAAGCTCAACACTAAATCCTGTGCAAAAGGAAGAAAGAGCCAACAAAACTCCATGTTTCCACTTTCCTGCCAGAAAAAAAATGGCATAGTGCATATTTTTCTCAGCTGTAATTTTAACATTTATTTCCATCTTTAGAATGCTGCAATTCTAAGATGTTCAGCTGTACTTTTCACAGCACTCAATAATGCAGTTTTGCCTGATATTTTTACTCTTGTTCAAATAACCTGTATTTTAAATACATTTATATATACATTTTAGAAAAACAAAAAATCATTTTGAAGGGATCTAGAGAAAGTGCTATTGTGTTCAATCCCAGGGAGCAAAATCCTCAAGTCATGTAAATGATCGTTTCCCAATCTGCTCCACAGGATCCTAATTTGGAAAGTGTATCATAGCAAACAGAGCTGAATTTATAAAGGATTCTTTACACATTTAAAACATTCATGTAACTTCGAGTGTCAATCTCCATCAGCTGTCCTAGATCACTCAAAGGAAGAAAAGTAGAATTCATTTGTTAGGAACTTTATTTCTTTTCCCCTAACTCGATGCTATTTTTTTTCCTAATTTCTTCTACATTACATTACTTCCTTTTAATTTACGTTCTTTTATTTCATTTCCAAAGCCCAGTCTAAAAGCTTAACTTATACTACAAAGGAAGCCAAGTCACCCCAAATACCCAACTCCAGTGTCTCCAGAAGGTTTACAAGTCAGAATAGCACTGATCAAAAAAGCCACATGGGATGAAGCAATAATACGATGTTTGCCTGCAGGATCTCTGCTGATGAGCAGCTATAGCGGGACTCAGCTGCGGAGGGTTTACAGCTAGAAACTGTAGTATCTGCACCAAAAATGAAGCCAGATCTCTGCTGCTGTCCTTTTGCACGTTGTTTTCCAGCGCGACACTCTGCTGGGAGACAGAAAACATCTGCGGTGGGTTACCCAAAGCCGACACTCAGTGCGAAGCTGGCCGTGCCGCCGGGCAAGGAGCCGCTCGGAGCAGGGAGCGAGGACACAGTCTGCAAAGCGCCGGCAGAGGTGGGAGCAGGGACCGGAGAGCAGCGCAGGGCCGTCCCGCAGCCTCACCTGCGCCCCGCTGCACAGAGACCCCGGCGGGACACAATCCAGATTGAATAGTGGGGTCCGGAACTGAAACAGCCAGGGAGAACCCTCTCCTAGGGATTATGAAGCATTCCAGATTCAAACCATGTGATGTATTTTTCATGTTGTTTGTCTTGTTTACATATCCTTCATATAAAAGCAGGATTTTGTCCACCAAAGGCTACTAAAACCTACGTGCAATTTTGCAGTACTGCGCTGTTCATTTCTGTCCGTCAGCAACATCGCGTGTGTGCTCATTTGAATCCCATTCCCCACAGTTTCGCCCCGAACTGGCACCAGCCGCCCTCTCCTATAGACGGACTTTGTGTGCTGCACTAGCGCTGTTACACTCCAGGGATTGCTGCAGTTTGGTTCTGGAAGATTTGCTTCAGGCTCCCTACAAGAGTACAAGCATTTGGGGTCCTTTCGTTGTTTTAGGGAGGGAATAAACACTGTTTGTTAGGACTTAGAACACAAACACAAAGGTTCCCACAGTGAGGGGCTCGGCTGCGGCTCGTGGAAAGATGCAGGGAAGGCTGAGCACACGGGCGAACAGCCCCGCCGGGGCACGCCGTGCTAATGCCGGCACAAAAGCCTGGGAGCTGAAAAGGAAAAGCTTGTGCTGCTATTACAGTGATAGCGAAGGAGGAAAAAGCCCTGTTAAGTTTCTTAAAAACACTTGACCCACATCTATAGAAACCCACAACCCCTCGCTTTTCCTTTGAGCTCAGCAGCCGCTGCTCCACGTCATTCCAAGTCTCCAAGGACCTTTAGTAACTTTCCCCCTGTTGTATTTAGGAGATGGGAAATGTTTTCCTACGGCTCAAATCTCTCTTAAACCAATTAAATATTTTTAAAAAGAGAAAAAAATAAAAAAAGATGACTTCACTTTCTAACAGATGCACAAGTGCACCTTGGGATGAATGTGTTACGGAGTCCAAGCTATCACCACCTGCCTCCCAATTACATTTGCTGCATTGTCCCTTGTGGTGTGCACCTGTGACATGTTGGCACGGAGCGGGGACGACTGGAGTGTGCAGCGTGGACCGAGCCACACGGTATTTTGCTTTGCAAAAGTCTCCCAGCAATTATTGCTGTGTTTTCTTAAAGCATAAGGGACACTCTGCAGCAGCTGATTTTCTGCCCGTTCTCGATGTGATGAATTGACACAAGGGAACTTGTGGTCCTGGAAAGTGGCAAAGCCCTGAAACTATAATTTAAACAACTCTTCACCTCAGGATACCAAATGTCCAGCTGGCCAGAGACTGATCTAACAAGGG
Source organism: Nesoenas mayeri (assembly GCF_963082525.1). Lineage (NCBI taxonomy): Eukaryota > Metazoa > Chordata > Aves > Columbiformes > Columbidae > Nesoenas > Nesoenas mayeri. Next base: position 22,382,088 of record NC_137547.1, read on the forward strand.
AAAGGTCATTTGTGGGCTCCCTGCTACCTCTACCCACATATAGACCTAGCCAGCTAATTAACTAACTCTAGGAATAATTCCCATCAAATTTCAATATGACTTTTACACCTGAAATAATAGAAGAATCCACAAGGCTGTGGCTGTTTGCAGCAAGAATGAGGTACAAAGGAAGATTTCCAAGGTTTTAGGCTCATTATATTTGTTCCAGTATATTGTACTGTGGGTTTTTTCCTCCTTTCCCCTGGTAGTGTTACAGCTCTTTAAGTGGCTGAGCAGCATCTGCACCAAAAGGACCACATGATGTGAAGCAGAAGCAAGGAGACACGGTATTATGCATACTGTAAGGTACACTGAGCAACGCACTCGCAGTGACGTATATACTGACAGGATTAATTTGACATTGGCAAGTGAAAACTTATTTTGTCATTAAGCTATCATAATTACACCATACCCAGAGCCCACGGAGGCCCTTGCTGAGATCCCTACATATGCTGTCTTTGCAGCGAGAGGCTAATGCAGAATTTCCACATCCATGCGGTTTTGCTGGGTTGGTAGAGGAGCACAGATTGGGACGTGGCTGTTCTCCAAGTGACCCACGCCCACCCGTGGGCAGCCAAGGTGACAGAGGTACCGATAACAGCTATGGGGCATTTGCAGCCTGTTAATGGAGGTCCTGCTACCCAAAGTCTCAAATGGTCAGAAGACTCCAATGGACTCTATATCTTTTCATAATGCAGCCTAAATATTGCTTCCAATTCATATGTTTTCAGCAAAGAGAATATTTCCTTGTAAAAGGAGGATATAAGTTATGGACAAGAAAAATGCTCTCTGGACGACAGACAAACCATACTTTGTACATGATAGATGTTGAGAAAAATCTGTCTTTTGTCCCTGCCCCCCCTTGATTTGGATGATTAGATATGCTTAAGAATGGAACGGCCAGAGAGACAGAGATACCAGGACAGAAGAGCTGCAGCACTGTTAAGGATGTGGTGGTGCAATATTGCTGCTGAGATACAAAAAAGAACCAATGGAGCATCCAAAACCCAATCTTAATGTTTGCAGGGGCTGAGTAGAGCAGCTTTAGGTTACCTTGAGGTGACAATTTATAAACAGAATCAAACTCGTGTAATAAGTTAAGCAAAAGAATCAGTTTCATTCTTAGTTCATGAACTCCCCTGCCAATGACAAAAGATGCTATTAGTGACTTCAGTACGACTGTGGAAATATCCCTTAGTTACAATTTAACGTGCTGGGCGTTGAGGTTTTTTTCTTCATTGTTGTGTGTTGTTGAGCTAAAAATGACAAAGCCCTGGATTTTGTCGTTCTTGCAATCTATTCTTCTCCCCTGACTTCCTGTTTTCATGAAATTTTAATCAGGCATTTAAAATAAATAGCTATGCAGAGTCTCTGTGCCTCTTTGAATGCTTGGGATGGATGTTTTGGGTAAAGTGATAGTCCAGAGACCTTGAGAGCATTTAATCCCATTCTAACTTGGCAAGGCAACAGAAAATTAAACCACGGCTCTCTCCACTTCTGGCAACTCTGGAGAGATTTTGGGGAAGGGATGGAGGCAAGTGCAGCGTGCGGGACACCACAATGAAATAACGGGTCCACCTCTGTTCCTCCTGTTAGGAATACTGACAGCAGTCAGATTTATTTATAAAGGTCAGGTCTCTAAAAGAGAAGAAAAAACCTCCTTTTCAAGAAAAAAAGCCCGAAAGGGAGTGGGGCAATGCTGCCTTCGTGCCTTTCCCAGGCCCAGGTGCAACGCCCAGCGCCTCCTGAGCATCCTGCATCCCCCGCGGCAGCAGCCCTGCTCAGCCCACAGCCCCACGGGGCGCTCGTTGTGTGCCACTGACAACACAATGCAGTTTGGGGCAGAACATGCCAGAGTGGAAAGAGCCAAAAATCAACCTAGCGCAGAAAAGCTGAGCAGCACCGAGGACAGGCTCAGATCCGCGGCTCCTGGGAATCACAGCGCCCCTTCACAGCTTGGAGCTGAGTCAAAACTCCAGACTTTAGGAAATCAGAGGAAAGCTGTTTGATTTTCAGGGTCAATAGTTCAGCTATTAATGAAGGTGACAAGATTTGATATGAGAGTCAATGACCCCAGATCACAGCTAAGCCTAATCCCTGAGCCTTACTCAAATTTAAACTTCTGTGGGATTTTTATTATCATGCGTATTAAGAGGTAAGTGCTCCATGGTACAGACAGTAAAACAATAACATACAAGTTGGCCAACAAACCGTTACTGAGTTAAACCTCTCGTTGGGGACTAGTCACCTTGTCCCAGTTTCCTGGATAACGGTTTCAATGGGGTGGGTTTAAAGACAGATGCATCTCCGGCCGCCTGTATGTTTTGGAAACATTTCACTTCCACCAGCACGGGGGTCGAGGCTTCTCACTTGAACCAGGAGGAACACAGAAATATTTACTCTGTAGTTGCATATACTGCTCATTCCCAACAAGGGGGAAAGAAAGAGCTCACCATCAGCTGCCACCTCAGAAAAGAACAGTGAGCACAGCTAAACCACACAGCAAACTTACAAGAGCAGCTTATAAAAATGAGGGAGATGTAGCTGCTTTAGAGATGTGAATGAAAGTAAGAGGATTACAGAGTCGTCTTGAGAGGAGACATACTTGGCAGGGCTCGCGAGATGGCACAAATAATATCGAGAACAATACAAAAGAATAATGATGAAAACTTCCACGCTTAAGGAGTGCTCCCCAGTTTTGGAGGTCCCTCTCCCCTGAATTTGGCCTGACTCTTGTTTCACCCCAGCGACTCCAGTCCCATCCCCGCGGCAGTTCTTTCTCCTCATGCCGTGCAGACCTTTTGAACCCGGCTCGTAGGTGCAGGCAGCGTCGTTTGCACAGTGGGATACATATTGCTCCTGCACACCACTGCGAAGCAGCAGCAGCAAGCCCGGCGATGGCCAGCTCGCCAGCCTCTCCCGCCACAGCCCCTGCCTCTCACACAGCAAATGAGCACAAATATGCCAAGCAAAGCAAAACAGTGCAAATCTTGGCTCCTTGTCCTTTAACATACATATTCAATGTGCAGGAAGCTAGGAAGAGCTATTCATGGGGTTGGCTTGTTTTTGTTGGTTTAGGTTTGGGGGGTGGGGGAGAGTTTTCAATGCACATTCCATCCTCCGCAAATTTTCATACATGTTTTAAGCCACACTGATTCCTTTCCCTTTCCTTTTTTCTTTTCTTTTCTTTTTTTATTTCTCTCCAGTGTTTCATTTCTGCAAGGACATTTCACTTTAAAAGGAAGAAAGGGCTGCACCATCAGGGCTGTGCAGTGCAAAGCTTTTGCTAGTCATTTCCAACAATATATTTTGGAACTCTTCCCAGTAAACAGGCCAGATTAGCTGCCTTTGGTTCACATTTTACATTGTTCACGAGATAGGGAAGCTCTGAAAAGCAGACTGTCCGTACCGTTTGGTTGCAATAAAGCTAATTCTATTCAGTCCTATAGCAGTATGATAGCACTTGTGTAGGATTTCCCTTTGCTTGCATATTTATAGGGTCTTGTAGAGCTCCGCTGTAGCTCAGTGCCAGCATGAAGAAATCAAGCTGTCAGTAGTTTCTATTTTTGTCCCTACCTATAGTTTCAGTAATGACAAGTGAGTGAGGCAACATATGCATTTCCCATCTACAGGAAAAAATTACTGTCTTCCTTCAGTGTCTTACATCTGTGCTACAACCTATTTTCCTAGGGCTTCAGGTTATGTTAGCTGATAGTTAACATGTATAAGTGCTGGTCAGGTGCAGTTGATTCCAGACACTGCATTAGTCGAACCACAAGAGGAGAAGTTCCAATGATTCACAATTCTTGATGCTTTTCCTTTCTGCTCTTAAAAAGAAGGGGGAAAAAAAAAACCTTCATGGGAAATAGCTGATACTGTATGGCATCCCACTCCTATCACGCTTTGATCAGCACACACGTTCGCACAAATGAGGATTCTCCTCCTAAGATTGAGAGTGGCTGATGATATTTAATGTCCCCTTCTTGACCCCAGACGGTTAACTCATTGCTGCAGCTTCTGGGAAAGTTGTTTCAATAGGAGCAGATAACACCAAAGCCCAGCCATGCTCAGCACCTCAAAGCCACGGCGCTTTATCAAAGCAAATGGAAGGGATCTGGGGACCGGGCTCCAGTGCTAACAGAGAGACAATGGCTCCCCAAAGCAGCTTAACTGTTAAGGCGATACCTGCATCATTCACAGTCTTCCCTCTTCATCTGGTAAATACTAATTCTGCGTTTACCAATGCACGGTCAGCCCATGAATGTCTCCGAACCCAGGCCGGTCCCTGCGCACCGCTCCCCGTGACTCCAGCAGCAATGCCAGGGAACGCAGCACCCACCCTGGACCACAACCGCTTCGCCTTGACAGCATCAAGGCATTTACAGCCCCCGCCATGACTGCATCAGACCTTCAATGACAGCCAATAAAACAGAACTACACCCCACTGCTTTGAAAAGCTGCAACTCAAAACTCCTTCAGAGATTATACTTATTTAAATAAGAGAAAGACACTGGGCTTTAACAAAAGCTCATAAGGAAAATAGCTTGACAAGTTTGATAACAAGAAACACAAGCTTTTCATATTATTTCCTCGCCTGCCCAGCCCCATCTTCTCTTTGCCTTCCCCACAGCCTAGAAAAGCAGATATTTATCCCACACTTGCTTCTAGTTCGATAAGACATTCTCCTTGGAAGGGAGCTGTGCACACCTCAAAGTTCAACCTTTACCCTTGCTCCTCCACCCAAACCAACATTATTTTGGACCCCGTTGGGGCTCCAATCCACCAAAAAGAACAGGCAGAATCAGGACAGGAGGGGAGGAAGACAGGGGACAAAGCAAGATCCATTGGGCTAGGTTGTAAATAGAAAGCAGAAAAAAATGTGTTAAAAAAATACAAGGCAATGCCATAAATCCATCTCTCCTGTGTGAGCAAGCTGCTGTATTACAGAACTGGAGGGGCTGTGAGACTTCCCGTTACTTTACAGCCCATGACGATCACCCTCTTACAGCGCCACAGGATAACAAGCAAATGTCCCGACTCCCATGAAGCCCCTCATAAAAGGATGCGCTATCCAGCCCCTCACGGTCCTTGAAATAAGAGAAGCAAAAAGAAAGGAGTTTTTTTCACGGTAAGCTCATTACTTATTTTGTTTGAATGGTGTGCTGGGGCAGGGCTTGCTGGACGGTGGGGAGAAGGAGAGGGAGAGGAGGAGGAGGGAGCCCAAAGCCGCGGAGCTTTCCTGCTTGTTAATACACAGGCAAAATGATATGCGCGTATACAGCTCGGAAAGCTACCACAGGGAGGGAAGTAACACAAAGGAGCCATTTATTGCCTGAAAACTGTCTCTGAACAAACCCATTGTGTCAAAATAATACAAATTCACAACACCTTCCTGCCTCTTTTTCCATCTGGATCTGGGCTGGTTTGGGTACAGGACCCCTCTGCCCCATGCAGCGAGCTCAGACTGCTCAGCACCCTCCAAAGGTCCCCGCTTGGGGCCAAACACTGTGCTGATAACACAGAGGTGAGAGATGGGGAGGAAGAGAGGGAGAGAATAATTTGGCCAGGAGACTCTTAAAAATCCATCAACTCATTTCTGCCCAGGCTGTGGGTTTATCTAGAGAGGCAATTTAAATCCAAGAACCAGAAGGAGGTATCTTTTGATGAAACATTTTGTTCTTTTTCTGAATACAAAGTTATTCTGGGCAATGCAGTTGGCCTGAAATAGTTATCAGTTACAAAACCAGGACTGCTCCTATCTCCCCTCCTTGTGCAATGCAAAGAAGATCCTCCCGCTGAGCTCCAAAGTAGGGGAAAAGCTATTAATTAAAAATAATTCTCCACGTTAAGTCTTGCTGCCTAAAGCTCAGTTAATATTAAGGAAATTCCAGCCGTTCACTCCCTGCTGTTGGAGCCTTTTCTTTCTCTATGTTGTTTTGCTAAGCTTTTTGAGAAGGGAATATGGATATCTCCTCGATGTCTCCAGCCCCTTTCCTCCCTGAAATTCAGGCTCTGCTCTTCTCAACCCAACCCAACCACCAGACTGGGTCACCCCAGACGGGAGAGCAGGTTTATTCACCTTCCACTTCTTCCTCGACCAGAGGCCAGAAGGGGGGACACCCCCTGACCTTCATCCCACCCCAGTGAGCAGCACCAGTCGGAAGGAACGGGTGTTCCTGGCTCCTGCTCTGCCCCACAGCCCCGCTCTGCCCCACAGCCTCGCTGCTCCAAATACCTGCCCTACATTTTCAAGCCCCTTGCACGCTCTCCTCAGCCACGTTCAGGCACCGAGGAACTGCTCATGTCATGCGAACCTGGATCTGCTTCTCCAGCTGCTGCCGGAGCCCCATGGACCCGCTGCCCCGAGTCCTGGGCTGCAGGACCTGGATGACAAGAGCTAATAGGGGAAAAGCATCTTTCTGTTCTGCTTTTTGATGGCAATGCACTTAATCCCAGTGATATTAAACCGCATGGAAAAATTGTAAAAAACACTTAAAAAAAATCCTTTTACTATTTATTGGGTATTACCCTGTTGTTTGGGAAATGCAGAAAGAGTGAAAAAATGGAAACCTGGAGAAAACAAGAAACTAATCGAACTTTAAAACCATTCTTTTCTGTGCTGAGGAAGGGTTGAAATTACATGTTTCTATATGCCTAAATACTAAAGAACAGCACTGAATAAGCTGATTTCAACAGTGACAATATTACTGCAAAATCCCTGCCATTACAATATCTCGAAGTGTCTGTAACCGGTGCATTCTGCGCTCCTGTTTCCATAACAGCTGCACACAGTGCAAAAGCCCAGCCCATTGCCAGCACTTCTTCATCCACGTGACACGCAAGAACCTTTCAGAGCGCAGCCACCCAAAAGCCTGCTCTACCAAATCCTAACTTTTACCATTTCAAACCCCATCACGCTAAAACTTGATGTACACGCTGTTAGAACAGCCGCCTCGTCTGTTCAGCGCATGTATTTCAAAGCCATTACTTCCATTTTTCAAACAGTGACAAAAAAAACAACAAACCAAACCAAAACGAAAACCCTTCCAAATTTTTTATTATTCCCAATTTCTTTCTGAAGTTCTTCAAGCCTCAAAATTGTTTCGTTAAAACAAATTCTGTGTTTTCAGGCAGTAAGTGTTTAGTACACATTTTTAAGTGTGCTTTTCTACATGTTCTTTTCTACTGAGATAAAGGTCTGGGGAAGGTAGTGACAAAGACGGTATGTGATGGGGAAAAGTATTTCATGCAGCACTGTGAATCTACATATACCTGTAAAATGTGTTATGCCAAACAGGATTCCACTAGGACAAACAGCCTCTTCATTCTTGAACATTAGTCTTACTAAGATGTGAATTTAGATCCTGATTCAAAGACTTAGAAACACAGAGCTGAGTCTTGCTGAAATCACAGGGGCTGAAGATCAACTGAAGTTTTTATTTACATGGGAATTGAGCTCCACAAAGCAGGAGCTCTACCCCTAGAAAGAGCAAATCAGCCCATCATATCCGTGCTGTCCAACCCTGCACTGCAGCACCGTGCTGACACATCAGCTGGCACAGAGGGACGTGTTCCCATGGGAATTGCTGTAGGACTGAGCACCGGTTCCCTGGGGTTGACCGTGGGTCTCTGTTCACCGACGATGCAGGATTAGCACTGAACAGGCATCTCGGGACTGAGCTAAGCAGGAAAATGGTGCTTTAAACTATGTCCTAGCCAAAATGTGCTAACTTTTTTCTGTTGATTTTCAGCAGTGATGTAGCCCTGACACCAACTCCTTATGCTACCACTGCCTCTTCTGCAGAGAAAATTCCTCTCTGCATTACTACTACTGCATAAATCCATTATAAATGCTGCTCAGATTCACCAGGAGCACTTGAACGTATCCTTTCAGCCAGTCATCTAAACTGTACTCTTGGCTGTCTACGTTCCCATCCTCCCCTTAAACTGACTGTTTACCCAGCCCGAATTCACACACGTTCATGCTGAGTGTCCCAGTGAGTAATTCAGGTTCTTTCACAGGCCACGTTGATTCATCAGCAAAACGTTAACATGAGCTCTTTAGAACCAAAAACCACAGGATGTTTTACTTGAGCTGCACAAGCAACCCCTTCCCAAATCCTGGCTGGAGGACGTGGTGCTGCCTGCGGGCGCAGGAGCAGCAGGTCACGCAGCGTCTTACTCGTCTTTCATGGGAAGCTCATCCCATGATGCCTGCAAGAGAAACTACCGAGCCCAATGCCACTGCCTACATCGCTTTATTTATATTGCAATAAACACAAATCGAACACCACTTTTGATGTAAAAGCTACCGAGAATTCCACTTCCGTGTGAAGCTGGTTTCCGTTTCCTACAGAGATACTAATTTCTAATTTTTTCTCCTGTCTCTGCAATTACTTTTTAAGCTCCTCTGTTTCACATTGTCAATCTTGCTTGTAAGACTGTAAGTCACCCAGATGCCATCTGTTGAAAAACAGAGTGATGGAAAGTCTGAATAATACAGCGAGTCAGGGTTATAGGTGCTACATTTTGACACACTCAGAGGCGTAAAGCTGGGGGAACAGATTAATAATTACTTTACCTGAAACAAAATCAGTTTTTCTTTATAGGCCTGACACAGGCTGAAACTAGTTCTAAAAATACCTTAGTTTAGTCTGGACTAATTCAAGGAACCTTGGTATGCAAATATTCAACGCTCCAATGGCAAGATGCTTTCTCTGATAGCTCTTGCTTTAGCATGTCAATCTGAAACCTTGATTGCTTTTCTCACACTTCTTTGGATGAAAGGACATAAACAGCTATGAAAACCAGTTCTTTAATGCGCTACTCTCCAATTCAATTCAAACATACGCTTATTGCAAAAAAAAGAACAACAAGAACTGAGGGGGGAAAAAATCAGGAGAGAGCGCACCATAATGTAATAGCAAATGCAAAGCAATTTTCATTCCTGCATCCTGGAGGATTCATGTACAGTGCAATTTTCCTACTATACAGCAAAAAAAGGAATGAGGGGGAGGAGCACACATTTCCAGGAGAAGTTAGAGACAGCTTATGGAGGACTGCTTTCTAACTTAAATACCACATTTTTGCAAGCTTTTTAAAAGCACTGCTGATAATTTATATTTGGCCTGATGGAGAGTGTACACATGCTACTGCAGAGGACAAAATAAAAGTCCCACGTCTTAGTGGCTTAGATTCTTTGACCTCGACAAGTTTAGTCTGAAAACATTTGTTACATGATGAAAAGCATCGTGAGAATGCTAATAACATTCTTAAAGGGTTAATGATGCCTAACTGATTGGCAGTAAAAACGAGATTTCATTCGGTATAGTGACAGAGAAACTCTGCCACCAGGAGTAGATGTTCATGCCCACATTATTATAGGACAATTTAGGTCATCTTATTTTAAATTTCATGGCTCCGTAACACAGATGTAAATCAAAGTCAGTGAGGCAAATGATGATTTTTCCATAGTGAGATTTTTATAGTCTTGATCTTGAAAATATGCTTTGGGCCCAAGCTGCCTATCAAAACCCTTCGAATTAGCCAAAGGAGTTAGTGCTGCTGGTCTGCAATTAGAATTAGAAAACAAAAGCAACAAGGCACGTTTCATTGGGTTTAAAATCTGGGCTATACCAACAATCACCATTTTTAAGAGAACTGGAATCAGGTGCAGCACCATGCAGATACTGAAACTGAGAGGTTTCAAACTGAAATCGCAGGCACATCTCAGAGGCTTGAGATTTAGGTAAATACTGTATGCTCTTAGTGCAGCTCAAAACACTGCAAAGAGATGCATGTGTTTACTTGGTGTACGTTTAGAGAGGCACGTGCGTGTACACCTGCACAAATTATTTGTTATTGAAGAACTTCAAGTATTTAATTGCATGATTGCAGCATGCAGATGCAGCCACAGACAGGCAATTCCTTACCTTAATAAACACATCATGAATGTGATATATTGGTTGTTTGCTTTTTTAGTCCTGATTTATCCAACGCTTTCTTTTCCAGATTTGATTTATCGGCCAATTCCTTTTCAAGATTTGATGTATTGGTCATTTTCTTTTCAAAATTTGATTAAAGCATATTGCATAAGTCCTTTCAGATCTATTTCTAAATATTACACATGTATCTAGTATGCATGCTTAAAATCTTAATTCTCAAACTTTCTTGATTAATAATTCATCTCTTTCTATCTTGGGCTAGTCCTTGTTATACACGAGTATAATCTGAATTAGATGAAACAAGCAATTACAGTGGACATAAAATACAGTTAAGTGTAGTTTTACAATAAATTGCACTCTATGAAGCCATAAAGAGAGTCTGGAGATTTATTAAAAAGCATTAACACAAGTAAAGGTAAAATTTGAGTTCTAGCTTCAACATTTTTATGCTTTAGAATTCCATGCTGCAAAAGCAAACAGAAGGGAATTCGCGTTGTGCGGCTCCGATTGCCCTGGGGGTACCGGAGAGGGAACCGCAGGGTAAGGTGCAGGGTTTCCTTCGCTCAATAAAAGCCACCGGGTTTAATCTTTGGGGAAACGAGATACGTGCGGAGTCCCAGGCAGGGCTCTCTGGTCCCAGCTCTGCACCCGCTCAAGCCAGATCAAGATACAAGATCATCCTTTGACAAGAACCTGACGGAGTTACAGTCTCGGCGGTGGAAGCGATGAAAAGAGGGAGGCGAGCCTTGGCCTGCTGGCCAGGCTCCAGCAGAGGTAATTAAACTCTGCCTAGCTAAATTCTCCCTGCACCCTCAACAACACACAGGTTTGTTATCTACTTCCTAATCTGCCCCAAACTGCGGGCAGTGCTGTTTCATACAGCCAGACAGCTGCTCGGTTCTACTGGTGCATGAAAAGAGCCATATCCATCCATCTCTTATCTGCCTCTCAGGGGTGTTTTGAGGGCTAATTAATAAATATTTGGAAAGATGAAAGGCACCCAGGAAGTGCAAGGCATTATTATTTCACACTCACTTCTGAGCGGATCTCTAGATAAACCGTATGACCCAGGAATTCAAACAGTGATGTGAATGTATTTCAGTGTTAGCTCCCCGAATGGTTCGCCATCCTGGCCAAGGCTGAGCACCTCCCAGGAGGAGCTGAGCACCAAAGCTCTCACTGAACCCAGGAGAAACAGAGTGCTTCTCACACTGCAGGAGATGCTCAGCCCCTCACAAAATGAGGTTGCCTTTGAGGAAAATTCATTTGTGCTTTAATACACCTATCCCCTGGTTTTGGTGGCAGCTCACGACAGCTGCCAAAGTCAAAAGAAGTTTTTCCACTGGGTTTAGTGAGAGTTTCATTTGATCCTGAAAGAAGAATCAGAAGGAGCAGCGTGTGGTGGGCAGCAGCTGGTTCCAAGGTCTTTACACCATCTCCCCCCATGTAGACAACCAGCCCTCTAAGTAACGAGTGTGCAGAGACACGGAGGAATATGACCTGGAGATGTCAGGGTCAGAGCTGCGGATCTATGTCCCCACTTCTGGCCCTGCAAAATTAATAGAATAGTAATAATTAAAATGGCAATAAGACTGCAAAACTGGCAGCTGTTGCTACAACACCCTGTTAATCAAAGGCTAATGGAGATGCCCTGATAAGGCCATGGGGACCACAAGGATGTAGAGTTATTGCCAAGGCATAGAGATCACTGCTCAGTTTGGAGGAAGACCTCAGTGCTTCTAACCGTATAATATAGGGAGCCCACCTTCCTGATGAGAAGCCTCTCAAAAGCCATTTCATGGCAGGAATAATAGGGACTTCTGGCCTCAGGCGGAAGGCAGTGCTCTCCATTAAGGTCGATCTCTGCTGTGCTCGGCAGTTTGTCTCTATTTATCATCAATACATTGAAGGAAGTTGGCCCTGGATGGTCTGATGCCCTTGGTTTCCACCTGGCATCTAAGAAACACCGTGACACTTAAAAAATAAAATAAAGGCTTTCAATCTTTAAATGAGCTTCCTTAAAAAGATCTGGCCTCGGTGCTGCTGCAGGAAGCTGCCAGGATGTCCCCAGCGGGAGCAGCATCGCCATTCCTGCAGTGGCCAATGACCCTCCCTGCGGCAGGTTCCGTCCCTGTGCCCAGGAACATCTTCTACAAAGATGCATCTGTGCATTGCCTTTGGATACACGTCTCCCAGATACCACAAGCCTGAGCATGATGACAGTCACAAGCAAGGGATACATCCAAAGCTCGCTGAAACTACACAAAAGAGGCGTTCAGGAGGAACCCCTACATCCAAACACTATCACCTTTTTTCTGCATGACAGCTCATGAGCAACAAACCCCAGAATGCTGCATCTTGGCTGGATGACTCATTTGCCTCCTCCATTGACTGCAACGCTGCTTTATGCGGACAAGAGGAAAGCACAGAGAGATATTGAAAATTATACCTTCCTATGTTCAGTCTTTAAGCTGCAAAATGCACCAATACATACAACAATCACAAAAAATTCTTGGGATGGACTAAATGCTAGAATGCTAGGATTTCTTTTGTCATCCTAAATCTCCTAGGGTATTTTTTTCTTTTCTCTCTCTCTCTTTTTTTTTTTAATATGGTGATATGATTACAACATTACTCATCCTTTGGAGAACACAGGGATTTCAGAATTGCTCAATGAATCTATGTACTTGAGTGTATTAAAATCCAGCATAGCATTGCAGAAGCACGCGAAGAATTTCTCAGACCTTTGCTAGAAGACCCAGCAAAGGAGAAGTTCCCTGCTCCCCGTAGCCAGGTACCTGAAATTTGGTGAGACCTAATTACTTGTTTCCCATAAAGCAGAGAGGCCCATTTCCTGGCCCCGTAAAGATGTGAGTGAGGGCAAACCACTCCTGCCAAAGGTCTTGAACCTGAAGACTCAGAAGAAGACAGCACAAGATAAAAGACATAGCTACACCACAAAAGATGGTGTCCGTAACTATAGGTGTGAGGGCAGGCAAATTCCAAAGGTTGGGAAAGTTTGAGCAGCAAAGGTCTCTGAACTTTCACTGACTTTTTTTATATCTTTAGAATGATCTGAGCTCCCTCATTTCCCTGTGCATCCAGTCATGACTTCCTGTCCTGCTCAGCCACTCCAGAAGCCAATGCTACCCTGTCCAAGACAAACCGCTCTCTTCAGAGGAGATAGGAAAAGATTTCTGCCCCAAGTGACTAACATCCAGCCCCCTCGCACTTTCCCAGCAGAGCTTTCCCGTCCCCTCCCGCCCGTGCCAGGTTTCCCACGCAGCGCGGATCCCACGCGAACACTTCACACAGCAGGGAGCCAATTCTCACACCACCCAGCGCCAGATCCCCCAGAACACTTAAAACAAACACTTGCCGTTTGCATCCTGCACTTGTTGAAACATAAAATGGGCCTAATACCTTGTTTTTCATCTGCTGGCTTCTCTCTGAGACAACATTTCAAGACAAACAGGCTGAGTGTGGGTACAATGTGGAAGTGGTTTCAGTGAGGTTTTCTACAACCTAGTTCCCATGGCGGCGTGGAGCGCATTCGAGTACCCTCTGCTTCAGAGGTGTCTGCTGCTGGTGGGGGTGGCTCGGACAGACAACGGGGATCTCATTTGCGCTGACTGGGCTTCCGAGAAGCACCTCACCACTTACTCTGCTTTGCAACAGCATACTGTGCTTCCAGAAACCAAATACAGCCTCAGAGCCATCAGCTGTCACCGCCGCCGCTTCAATGGAGCTCTGAACGCGCTGCCACAGAAACTACAGAATCAGCTGCTCCCAAAAGGGACAGGGCTTACCGTGTTACTTGGGGGAACAAAAACCAACAACAAAATAAATCCCCATCACCACTAACAACAATGCACCCCTCCAAAAAAAACCCCACCCAACACGACAGCTATTGGCTCTCACTCCGTTCACCTATTGCAGCGCACAGGGCACTTACAGCTAGAGGAAAACAAGGAACAGATGTTGGGTGATTGAAAAACTTGAGCCTTTCATTGTTTTATTGACTTGTCACAACAGAGAAATTTGCTTTAATTTACTTTAAAAGTAAATGACTTGATCTTCATAAAACTGGTGGCAAGTCACAGTTCTTAATGAGGATGTTAAACAAGGATTCCCTTTAACAACCAGAGGCACCAATTCCAAGCGCAATGCCTATCTGAACAGACACAGCTATCTTCCTTTTGAAACATGCTGGTTTATTTTCAAGATGTTCAACATAACCGGGGGAAAAAAAACAGAAGCCTTCGAGTCCTTGAAAACCTGTGCAAGAGCTTTAGTCTTTCCCCCTCCCACTTCGTGATACTTGATTGTACCAGATTGTACCAAATAACTGCCTTTTTTTTTCTTTTAGTAATTAATATCTAAATAGAGATCTTTTGAACCCTACTGGCTTTAAGACAGTCTACAACGTAACCTGAGGAAGAAGAGTGAAAGAAGAAAAATATACCAGAAGTCTAGGGACTTAAAAATCAGGTGAAGATGCTCAACTTTTGGACAATAAGTTATTGGCCTTTGCCAGCTCTGTCTGCAAGTATTGACCTCTTTGAGGGACTGAATTCAGTTCTCCAGACCCCAACTCAACTCCAGCATTGCCAGTGCAAACCAAGCAACACTCCGATGATGGTGAATGAGCATGGTCTCACATGAGCACCGGAATATGACAAGTCTTCCAACCACCTCACAACCACCACAGAAGATCACTTCCCACCGTGGCCAGCAAGAAAACACTCATGGCAACAAGAAGTCTGTGAGGTGAGATCTTCAAAGATGGGAGATGAAGGTATATCCTTCACAAAGAGATAATACAGAGTTTTCAAAGGCTAGGGAAGAAACTGTCACCTTCATCACCTTCATGTGTCCTTACTATAAAATGAAAAAAATCTCTCTGGAGCTTCAAATCCAAATATGTTGGATTCCATGTCCTTGGACTTTGGCTTGAACAGGCTTTAGTGGGAGCCTGCAGTGACTCATCATCTATTTCCAGTCTTTCTTTACACTACAAAATTCATACAACTGTGCAAAAAATTTCACCTGCATCTTTTTGGAAGCAATTTGCAGCGTATAACTTACAGCTGTTACATGAGCTTGCAAGTCAGATGAGTTTTCTACCAACTGAACTGGCCATACACTCCGCCTCAGTCCCAAATGTTGTGCAGAAGACATGAAGAAGGACAAAGCAATGATGGACCAAGAGGTACAAAGAAGTCCGAGTTCTCTCTGCTGCTGCCAAAGCTGCTGATGCTCTGAAGAAAAGGCTGAGACCCGTGGCCATGGGCAGGAGCCTTGGGAGAGGGCAAGAGATAAGCACAACTAGGAGGAGAAATCTCAGGACATGGGAGCTCCCCTGGCACCACCTGCCCTGCTATTTGCTATTGCCCTGCACTGGTACCTTCTCCCTGGTGGGAGAAGCATGGCCCAAATGGACCTCCATGCACTTGGGCACAAGATCTCTGTTCACATCATGCCCTCCAAAGGTTGGGTGTTTTCACAAGGGTAACGCTTGCCACAGCGCCAGGCAGAACATACACGAATGACGCCCAGCACAGAGGTGCAATGCCCTTCCACGTGTGTTCACAGAGAAAGGGAAGCAAAAAGAACCAAACACCACATCTCCACATCCCAGTGACAGAGCGGAGCCTGGGCAGCGGGTAATGCCAACGCGGTCAAGAGATCCCTCCTGGACCCAGCACTCATTCTGCACAGTAACAGCACTAACGCTGGAGTACCAATTCCCCCGCAATTCAGAGAAAATGGCTCTAATTAGTCGCAAACACTTTTCCCCACAGCTCCCTGGAAGCCTCTCACCCAGGCACAGCCAAGCTCTCAGCAAACTCCGGTAGCCTGAGAAAAGCTGAGCCCGAGGTGTTAGCAGCTGTGGAGATAATGCAGTTAATTTAATTGGGTTGTCCATCCTCGATATTTGAAAAGTCCCTTTTAAATGTTACAACTTTTTTTAAAAAAACAACTGAGTTATAATTTTCTCCTGAACTCTATTTTCATTTTAATGCTGATGTTCAGTTTCTTTTGCAAATTGAGTGAAGGTAAAACTATCCTAATAATATACCATCCTTTTGAACAACTTATTTCCTTTTGGTGCAGTTTCACACAGATAGAGCTGTAATGGCCAAAATAAATTTTATCCAGAAATGCAGAAAGCTAAAAGCTAAGCTTAACTTATAAACCTTTTTTAAGCAAGACAAAATCATGCCAGCCTTATTGCCGTGACAGTCACAGTTGTTTAGATTTATTATGCCATGGTAATCAGGCTATACAATAAATTCACTATAGTAATGCATTAATCACTTTGCAAAGAAAAATGAACTACTGAAAGGAAGACAATACGTTTTTCTCTCTCTTCTTCCCTGTGGTAAGATCTGGTCCCTAACTCCATTCTTTAGAGAAGGAAGCATATATTTTCACTTCTGCTGTTCCACCTCTGATTTGAGCCAATGGCTCAGCAAGGTCATTCTCATTTTACTTCCTACATAACTGAGCTCCACAAATATTTCTCAACGAGATCTTCCTTTAGAGCTTGAAAATACTTGGGCTAAAATATCTACTCGACTTGTCAGCTGCTTTTCTTGATTCCGCATACACTTTCCTTGTGTACAGAGAGTTTATGCTTTTGGATGGGACAACTTTTTAAGCAGGATCCATGACTGAGATGGATCACTGAGGGAATACATATGTCCAAAAAGCTGTTTTAAGAAATGGAATGCTATAGATGGCCATAGCTCCTTGTCTGCTACTGAAATAAAGGCCATTTGTGTGACAAGATCTGCATGTAGCACCTGGAAGGAACAGTCCGAGGTGTTAGCTGCGGCCACAGAGGCTGCATCCTACCTCCCATTCTTACTTCTGTACATGAAATCATAAAATGTTAAAACATGTTTCCTAAAATCTGTCAGTAAACCCTGTCTGTACATCACACGACAATATGTCTGTTATCAGAGTAAATTCGTGGGGAAGCTGCAGTTAACGTACCCAGGTAAAGACACACTCCCTGCCTTCATCCCACAGAAGAATGACCAGAGCAAGAATCAAATGATTCCCCATTCAGCCATTGTAAAGCCTCCAGGCAGCATCCTCACAGTCCTTTTCAACACAGGTAAATTGGATTCCAGCAAGTTGACTGTATGTGGACTCTTCAGATGAGATATTAAATAACAAAGTCATGACCATAACCTAAGAGGAAAGACTGAAAAATGTGGAGTTGTTTAGTCTAGAGAAAAGGAGGCTGCAGGAAGCCATAACAACAGCCTTCAAATATGCAAAGGTTCAATGCAAAGAGGAAAGGAACAGGCTGTCCTCAGCGTCCACGGTGACCAGGGCAGAAGGGACCTGTGCTGCGGGTTAGACAAGGAGAAATGCTTTTGAGAAGGGATGGTGCTGAAGGTCTCCCAGGGAGGCTCCAGGGAGGTGTCACCATCTCCATGGGGGACTTCATGACAGGTTATGCAAATATCTGTCAGGGATAACGTAGGTCTGTCTGACCCTGCCTCGTGGTGCAGGGATGGATTACATCGCCTCCCGAGATTTCTTGTAACTCTATTTCATTTATTATTTTATACGGCAGAGCGCCCAAGGGTAATTTCCCCTCCTGCCCAAGCTTTTCCCTTATCTAGTCAGTGCTGGTGCGTCAGTTCTCCCACCACCCAATTACTTGATAAGGAATGTGCTCACATAAATGAAACGGCTGGTGTTTGCAGGGCAGCCAGGCTGTGGCATGGGCTCACCCCACGCACATCTGTCACCAAATTCTTATGGAAATAAGAAAACGAATGGGAGGGCGGTTGGTGTAAGAAAATAAGAATATGGGCAAAAGTTTGAGGATTGCTTTGTGCTAAAAATACTGTAATAATACTAAAATTTAATGTGGATTTGCCTGGAATCTTCAAGGGTACATGGCTTTCTACTGTTTGAGGGAAAGTCTGGATAGGGCACACTGCTCAGCTCCCCTGCGCCCAGCCAGGCTTTTCTCGGTGGGGACGGGGTGGACACGGGATGACCCCGAGCAGTGTAAGCAGCCTCCATCCAGGTCCCTTCACTGCTCGTCCCCTGTGCTGTGCAAACACATCAGGACGCGATGCTGGCTGCACCCCTGCAAGGGTTTGGGAAGATGTGGGACTGTCCCACAGAAGCCATAAGGACCCTGTTGGCAGCAGAGTAATCTGTTCCCCTGCCACCAGCACCCATGGGCATCACAGGAGAGAGCGACCTCAGGCAGACGAACACTGGCACCACGAAGAAAAAGCCTCGCACAGGTCAGCTCCTAAATGCACTCGAGTCTGCAAAGTGCCCAAAGCAGGGATGCAGGACGCCGGGTGGGGATGTGAAGTGACCCTGCAGGTGCGCAGCAGTGCCAACGCACCCAGCCTTTGCTACGGGGGAAGCAGATGCTTTTTGGGGTCCGTTCTCACTTGCTTGAATTAAGTTCAACCTTAAAATGCATAAAGCTTCATTGACTGCCAAACAATCCCTTTGAGAAAAATGAAACAACAACAAAAAACAGGTGAAAAACACCAAACCAAGGCCTCTCCCACTTTGGCCTCCCCAGTTTAACCTCTTGCCAACTTTTTCTGCCATATATGCCACGGTAACACATAATCATAACCTTTTAGTGCATTCTCTCACCAAAATAGAATATTTATTTAACAAATTAAATTAGCTTTCTTGATTGCAAACTAGGAAAACTACAAGTATATAATGAATTGCAAGAAACACTTAAATGGATGATATGTCAATAAATAATCCTTGCACTTCATCTGAAAATCATTAGGTAGTTGGAATGACGACTGATTTAACACTACCCATTTAGTTTACTTGTGAAAATGTGTTGTTTAAACTCAAGACTTTATGGAAGTACAATCTGGACTAAAATTCTGATTTGGAAATAATTGCAAAACTTGAGGATTTTTTTTCCTTTTATTAAAAAATAATATTAAAACCAAGATGAAATAAATATTTTAGGCAACCAGCAACAAAATGGGAAAATACCATGTGTTTGGAGCTTTAGTGCCCTCTGAGTGCTGGAATTTATTTGCAGCAAGCAGAAAATAGACAGCAAGCATAAAAATGCAGCAGATTCCCGCTAGTAAAATTATTTATCAAGCTAACAAGGGAGGAACCCTTCTAGTAGCAACAAGGCAGCAAGGAAAAGACGTGCCTTTCTATTTTACCTCTGGGTTAGCACACCAGTAAAAATGCCAACTGACAAGCACTTCACATAAACATTTCTTTCTAAATGAGCTGCCTTGTTAGAAAAAACATCTCAGCAAAGGAGCGCTGCAGTCAGCCAGAAACACCCGGACGGACACTACACGGCTCCACGCTGCAGAAAAATACACGAAAACCACAACAATAATGTTGAGGCATAAATGACTTTAGTAAATTAACACGTCATTTTGCATTTAAAATAACTACGTGAGGTATAAATCTATCTTAGCATCAGTTCTACCAAGAAAGAATACATCCCAGTTATCTATTATTTAGATCCTTCTTACCTCTGGAACCAAATGTATACACACACACAAAAATAGATATGTGTGTGTGGATCTGCATTGAGTGTGCTGTTGCTAGCTCTGCCACTCAAGCCCCATTGCAATATTTATTGTATATTTATTTTACGACTGAAACCCTGAAGTCGGTTTTACAGTTTAGTGTAACGATACCAAACTTTGATTATAAATTGTAAGTGGCTTCATTGCAGCCCAAAGAGACAAAAAATTTGGAGACACTCGATTGCCTGATCCCAATTAAATTGTAAAGAACTAGTAAAGCGACACACATTGGCTGAACAGCCGAGCTCTAAGGAGAACCGCAAACGCTCCCGTCGCTGTACAGCGGGGCCGTGCCCCCCGAGCGCTTCTCTGCTACAAGGAGCGTTTGACAATTGTCAGCAAGCTTTAAAACAAAACCAAACTAAACAGAAGAAAATAAAACAAAACAAGAATTCCAAAGATCCTTCTCAGATATTATTGTTTTCATTGCAGAAAAAAATAGCTCATGGGAGGGCAGGGGGCAAAGTCAGGCTCAGCGTTTTGTCTGATTGAGTAACTCGGGAAGTAAAACCTGCCGCAGTTGGTGACAAAGAAGTACAAGAAGGCAAAGTTTTACAGTAAAGGGAGGGGTCAGAGGGGTGCACAGGTTGAACAGCATTTCTGACTGATCTCAAAATGTTTTCTGGCCATGACTATCAGCCAGGCCCTGTACTACTCAGCACTCTGAATGCAGCCAAGAAAGATGGGGAAAACGGGGGTGGGAGCGGGGGGAACACCAGCTGAAAAATGAAATGCTGGGTTTGAGCTCTTGCTCCTCTCCAAGCCTGGCACTCATCCGGTGCTCATCCGGCGCTCAGCCAGCCCCCGCGGCAGCTCACAACGCAAGAGGGGGTCTCGGGCAGCATCTCCCACTTCCCATACCAGCATCCCCACTGTCGCTCCCATCACCCCAGCTGCCGCCCCCACCGCCCCGCAGTTCTTGGCGGGGGGAGAAAGTCTCCGTCTCCCCAGTGCTCAGCCAAGGGCCCAATCCTGCATTCTTCTCACATCCCAAGGGTGCTGCGCAAACAACGCGAGTTTGGGTGTGCGGGAAATGCCAAAGTGAGCCGGCATTTTTTAACTGCTGATGGATTACATTAATATGAATATTTGTCTGTAGGGGACAAACACTTTTGAGAACCGAGCACAACATTATGAGCAAAACATCAGCAATAATAACAAAAAAGGGTAGAGAGAAACATCACTGATGTAAACCATGAAATAAATAATATATGTCAACTTTTATGTTTTTGCCTTTGATCTGGGTACAGCTGACATGAAGTCCAGGAATTGATACCTTTTTAGCTGAGAAGACACAAGATGTCAAGTTATATTTTTTAGTGCAAGACCAACACGTGAAAACAAAGCTAAACGAGTTGAAGAAACGAGTATAAGAGAAAACGTGATCATCTCTTGTCATTCAGCAAGAAAACGATAGGAGTTTCCATGGAAGCTGAGTGGTTAATATACTGCTGTCTTCGCTTTGCCGTTCTTTCCTTATTAGAATACAATTTGGGTCCAAGTGATATGGAAATAGATTGTTACCGAGTACGGTAAGGGAGCGCTGCGGGTAGAGCCAATGCAGAACGAGGTCTACAAGATGTACATAGGGATGTATTCCTCACTCCCCGCCTGCCGCTCCTTTTAACTCTGTCGTAAAGCTGTTTGCAAGTGGAAGCTGTTTGGAAGCGCACATAAAAGCGTCCATTAAGAGGCATTACACTAAAACTCCATCGGATCCTGCCCGAGCAACGCTGGGGCAAGCTGGAGCAGCACCATGGGGCGCAGCGAACCTGCTCTCACCTTGGCTTTGGTGGGACTGAAAAATTCGATCCACTGTTTCTCGCTTGCTTTACACCAGCCCAGAGTCTCTCCATCA
Source organism: Nesoenas mayeri (assembly GCF_963082525.1). Taxonomy (NCBI): domain Eukaryota; kingdom Metazoa; phylum Chordata; class Aves; order Columbiformes; family Columbidae; genus Nesoenas; species Nesoenas mayeri. The sequence continues at coordinate 22,403,507 of NC_137547.1, forward strand.
GCTCCCCCCGTGCTCCTGACCACTTACACCAGGTAATCGGGAGCAGAATTTGGCCCTAGGTGTCAACACTGGAGTTGAAACTGGGGAAGCGGGTTATTCCCATCAACACGTCCAACTGTTCCTATCTAAAACCACAGCCAGAGAATCACAGGCATGGAGGAGAAATGCCACATGTGATTTTCTCCTCTTTAAAACAGGGCAATAGCCTTTTTTCCCGGAGACTCTGGGTGTGCTACCCACGCACCCTCTCCTTACAGCCCGGCCTCATTAATCACAGAGCTTCCACCCGCTTTTCCTTGATTTAGCCTTGGCCTTCATCTTGGTGACTTGGGGCAGGCAGGAGGGCTGGGGAGCCCTGGGCCGTCAATAACCCAGCACAATGCCGCCGCACAACACCGAGCCAGCTATTTAATTACCTATCACCGCTAACAAAAGCTCTCTTTGTTTTGATTAACTTTGAGGGAACAAGGTTCCCCACCATCAAAGTATGTTTAAATAATTACACAATACAGACTAACATGCCTGGAAACACAAAAAGCGGGGGGAGTAAGGAGAGAGGAGAGAAGAAAGGGAAGACGTCAGCTCAGCCTTACTTCCCAATTTAAACTAGGAATGACCTCAGGGTCGGTTTTTCAGAGTATCGCAGATCAATTCAATTCTCACCTCCGCTGCCTACCTGCTAGCAAATGAACTTACTGCGCCTTCCAATAGACAGAAACCACTAAAAAGGAAATCGCATTTAGCTGCATCTGAATAACCATGGTTATTAGATGATGCGTGCAGAGGAAAAATTACCATTTCCCTTCTCCTTCTCCTCCTTGTGATTGTCATTCTCACCTCACTGGTGATTAAGATGTAGGATGCTCTTGCAGATTGTTAATTAGGTGTTAATATCTGCAAGGGGCCACAGCAAGCTCCTCCACCTGAGGTCATTTCTCAGAAGTCGGGCTGTCTCCGGTGACAGTACCTGTAATTCCCAGAGCGAGCCTGATTCCACTCAACAGCTGGAGCCAGCGTTTCTTTCATGTCTGGTTTCATTTCCTATCTGAAATTATATGAGTGCTAATATCTTTATTATCTTTAGCGTGGAAGCGCAGTGTTGGCGCATGGCACAGCATGTTGTTCATAGGCTTTCCTGTTTAGTTATTTGTTTTCCCCAGACCATTTTCAAAACATTTCAAGCAAAAGTCTTTATGGTTAGCAAATTTACAGCTGAGGACTCTTATTATGGATCGGGAGGGGCAGAAGGTAGGAGAGAAACAATAATAATTTGGGTATGGAAGAAAAGCAAAGCTGCACAACTGCTGAATGATAATGGCTCAAAGCTTGAGAAATAAACGTAATGGCAGGAAAGGGAAGAATTCCAAGGACAGTGTGAGCACTATATGTCTTGCAGGTGAACCAGAGTTATTCCATATACGTGTGTGTATATAGGTATTGAGGATACATTATGTTTAAGCCCCAATTTTGCTTACGTTTTCACTCGCTCAGAACCAGGGTAAAGCTAAGTTATGTGTGACCCAGAGAACGTCCAGCTCCCAAGGCAGCCGATCGTGGCACCTGTGACCTGCTGTGCTGGACAGACGGGATTCCACCCCGGCAGAAACGGCGCACGGGACTCGGGCAACACCGACGTTCCTCAGCCAGAGTACAAACTAAGGTGAATGGCAAGCACTTCAACACATCAGCTTTCATTAAAGGGCTTCAAGGAACATTACAGCTATTTTTTCAACTCCCACAAAAGCCTAGAAGGTAAGAATTAATTATCTAGGTTTATAACTGTGTAAACTGAGATATAAAGAGATCAACGGTAACAGACCTTTAGAAGAAACCCAAGATAACAAGTTTAAAGTGCTTCAGTATTTTGCTGAATCTAGAATCAAATAACTGGGTCAAAGTCTCACGAGTGAGTCAGACTGTAACTCCCGGCTCCTCCGCTCTCGAGCCAGCGGGACTATATGTGGAAGCCTGAGAAGTCATTTTGTATGTGGGATGTTAAATCAGTACTTTTCCTGTCTCATCAGTCTCCTGTATTTTGGTACACTGTGAATCACTTGGTAAGTGGCACCAATTAGAAAACCCAGAAGAGATGTTAAAAAAAAAAAAAAAATATATATATATGTATGTATATATGTGTGTGTATATATATATTTTTAGTACTTAAATTCCTCATTAAAACTAAACAATAGGAAAAGCCACATCACTGGAAAATATTTCAGAGCTTATTCTAAAGACAGGGAAACTATTAAATGTACTTTGCTGGGAATTAGGGGGGAGTAAAAGCTGCCACATACGACATGTACTTTCTCTTTGCTCATACTCAAGATGTTTTCATACTTCAGAGTCACAGGATGAGCTTAGGAAGGAGTTTGAGACATAGTCAAGTTGTGCTTTTTTTAAATCCAAAAGAACATCTTTTTTAACCCATCTAAAATGACCTGTAAATGGTACAAAGTAAGTTTGGGGACAGGAAAGCAGAGAGGCTACTATCTTCTTTTTTAAATCAAGAATAACTTAGTGCATCCCATTTGAAAGAAGAGATTCCCATTTACACTTAATATAGCACATCTGCTTGAAAAACACAAACAAGGCTCTCATTGACTGTAATGGGAAACTTGCCAATCATATTTCATGGAAGTTATCTTGATATCCGCTCTGGAAAATAAAGACTTTTAAAATGGAGCACTAATTCAACAATGGAAAGTAAAAAAGAACTCATACGCAAAGAAAATTGATTGTCTTTACAGTTCTTAGCTTTAATTTTCAATTGTATCAGCTGTGTGGTCTCAGAATCAAGCTCAGGTGACAAAGCCTAGTGACAGTGAAGCTGGGGGTTTGACATCACAGGCCATGGCCACAAAAACGATGTCACAAACAACAGTCTGACAATTGCACATCAACAACTTACATGAACAGCCAGAGAATTCAAAAGGTCTTGCACAAAACACAGATCTCTCCTAAAAATGCACGTGTGAATGCAGGAATAGCAGTGAGAAGTAAGTAAATGTATACGTTAGGAGTGCCGTGATTTCCCCTGTGTGAAAAGGCTTAGAGGTAAACTGGAAAAGGAACAGAAAATACATTTCTGTTCTTTAGTGCTCCTTATTCTCCCCTTAGTTTAGGGCACGTCCATACAGGGAAATGATGTAGTGAACTCCGTACTCCTACTCCAGAGTAAGAGTGGCTTTTCCTAGCTAATTTATTTTCTTTTGAAAGCAGCTTAAGCAGCGCTGGGAAGGGAGGGAATTCAGCCTTCCTCCCCAATACGAACATCCACCCAGGGAACGCACGGCTACCGCCGTACGAGTTCGCATCTTGCTTTTTGTTAGCACGAGCGTCCCGTAGGTACTCAGTTGATGGTGGATGTGCGTGTGTCCCAGGAGTTCAATGGGGACTTCCCCAAAGCCTGCGGGCATCCAGGGACCTTTCCTCACACCCGAGATGTGGGTCAGATGCAGCTCAGATCCTGGGGTACATCACTGCCCCCTCCTGCCCTTGGAGCCCCACAAAAGCCCTTCAGAGCCTCTTTGAAAACTCTGACATTAAGGGTTACAGACAGTGATAAAAACTATCAGGTTGGTTTTTTTTTCATCATGTTTTGTTTTTAAGAGAAAACTTGGCTACAGTTGTTTATATCAGAAGCAAATTCTGCTTTCCAACATCATCATGCTGATCAGGAAATAATTAGTCAAAGGGATATTTCATTCCTGTTAGTTCCATGATGCTAAAGGATGGATTAGCTCTTCTGCACCAAACAAAATACAGCAAAATAGGACAAAATATGCCTGGGTTATGTATGTATTGCGAGGGACATTTCGCCAGAGCTGCTAGGAGATGGAATAGGCCAAGACATGGCCCTTGAAAACAGCAGTTGCCTTGTAAAATACCACAATGTACCCTTGGCAGTATTGTATGAGATAGTAACTAGTTTTGTTATTGGCGTAAGAGTGTATATCACAAATATAAATGTAATCCTGCAGCTCTTGCTCTGAAAGCTCCCAGCAATCGCCGCAGGCTTGAGCGCGTGGGGTGACCCCGGTGACTGAGCCCCCCACCAACCCACTGCCATCCCACCCGCCAGAGACACCAGAGAGAGAACCTCTCAACCAGCAGCCACCAAACAGCCCAGTCACACTCCCAAAATTGCCTTGAAATGCTGAAAGTATACCAGCAGTACCCTAATTCCTCCAGAGGAGCCAGCTCAGTCAGTTAGACCACGGCAGCTATTGTCCACTGCTATAAAGGTACAGTCCTGCATTCCCCCAACTAACCCACCTGCACGAACGCCAAGCGAGCACGCCCCCGAGAGCGAGGACAACGGGACTCTTCAGAGCTAAGCTCATTATTCCTGGTATCAGAGAGACACTTCCCTGAATTGTCCTTCTCCTTCCCAAATTCCCCATCTGACCAGATGTCTTTCTCTCTCTTCTTTCACCTGTCAATCACATTCACAGCTGAAATTTGATTTCTCTCCCAACAGTAACCTTAGATGAAATATTACCATAGGGGTCAGAATTGTCTGAACCTTGCCACAGAAGTTTCTTAACTCTTCCGAGACCTGAGAGCTATTTGCTTAAAAGTAACAGATTCTGCTGCTGGATTATTTTTCTGTAATATGCGGGAGTGGAATCACAAAATATTGGAAGGAAGGCACAAGGAATTGGAGAAGCAAGTCAAGCAAGTCCTGAGATTGCAAGTGTCTGTCAGAAAAAGAGGTTTTGCTTTTTTACTGCAAGGATAACAAGAATATATATTACTTCTATTGTTCATATAAATCTAATAGTCACATATATAAATTACTGGAACTACAATAGTTTTCCTATGGGATTATTGAAAGTAGAACCATTTCACTAAGAACGAGGTGATGGAACACCTTGGCAACTAAAATACATACTTATTTACTTGAGCTTAATCATGACTTGTCTCTGTTCTTGCAAAAGTACATTGCGCTTTAAGACCTCACCAAAATAAAAGGCTGCTTTGCCCTTCATTTCCAGTGCTGAAACACAGGAAAACAGAACACGGAGGCACTGCAGTAACTCCCTGCCGTGGGTGCTCCTCAGGGCAAGGGGAGCATCGGGCTCCAAACAAACCTCTGCTGGTGCTCCTTGAGAAACCCCTTCCAACAGAAACCCCCTCAGTGCCGTTTAACAGAGAGTCTGGAGCACTGAGCACATCTTCCCCACCCTCATGCAAATTGTCATCATTTTTAAAAATAATAATAATAAACTCAGCTTCATTCCACCAGCTAATAAAATACAACTGTTTTATAACAGCACGACTGTTGATCAAAGTGCATGGCAGCCTGTGCTCTTAACTAAAATAGAAGGTTTCATAACAAAATTCACACAGGAGCCTCTGTCGTTGCAACCTTGCCAGTCATTTAAGCCACTTGGTGTTTTTTATAGTCAAGGTCAATAAAAATCAGATTTCATGGAAAAAAATTAAGTGCCTGTTTGAATCTACCAGGTGAAGGGACTGTAAGTCTATTTCCCCCATTTTCATTAGCAGCGTGGTTTTTAGTCATTGTTGCCGGGCTGAAGGAACATGAATTCAGTGCCATGAATTAAACACTGCTGTAATTTTTAAGTAGAGAAGTTGTCTAACACAGAGTCATGATTTCCATGCAGATCTGAGGGAGAGCTGCAGGAGGCCCATCCTCAGTCCCCGTGGCTGATGTCTGAACGCCCGAAACGACCACCCCTGCTAAACACGCCAAATTGCCCAGGAAAATTAAAACATACCTTTTTTTTTTTGACCTCAGGTAACAGGGATTTTCACATCACCGTTGTAGATGATTCTCTCGGGTACCTGATTTAGTAAATATAGTAAAATAAACCGTTATTAAAAGGAATTTTTAACATTGTAAAACATGTCTGTCGTGCCACTATCGTATGGAATAGGACCTTTTCTATTCAAATCCTAAATTAAATGCAGAAAGTCTCTTGTACTGTTTGCTAACTGCGAGTGAGTGAAGACGAAATTAACACAGTGTGAAGATGAGATGTTTCTAGCCCACGCATCTAGTCTTTGCATTAATAACAGGAGATTTTTACTGACAATTACCTTAAAAACACATATTTTTGCCTCACCAGTGAATATCAGCTTCTAAGATCTGAAAGCATGTAGGTTTCTGTATTTCTTTCTTAATGATTGTTATTAGCTGCACTAATTTAATTGGCAAAATAATAATCAATTTTCGTACACACTCCATTATTTCCAGACAGTAGCTGAATAACAAAAGCAGAGCTGTCATTCCTCCCTGCGCGTTCTTACACTGTACAAATTCATCCTGTCAACACATATTTAAAATCTAATTTAAAAAAAATTCAACATAGAGTGAATCTTTGCACAATAAGTGAGATAAGTCAGTGAGTCAATCCACATTTCTTAAGTATGGATATTTTGTTATGTCCATTAGAGTTAATTTTCCCTCCCCGAGCGTGCGTACACAGGCACAGACGTACATTTTCTGTACGGTGCCTGCAGGAATGCTCCAGCTCCATCCATTTGTTGTAACGGCACAGCTAATCAAAGCAAGGATAAACCCCAAGTCTGATCGGTTTGAATTAAAACAAAAAAAAGGCAAGACAAACTAGAGGCGCCTTTTCAGCGTTTTCATTCTAAACCAGCTCTGCAACTGAAAAATCAAGCCCATTGCACTTTGGATGGCGGCTGAATGCTCCCTCTCCCACAGCCCAGCGAGGGGTGAGCCAGGCACATAGAAACGCTCCTCACCTGCCCTGAAAGCCACATTTGCCTTTTCTTGGTGGTTTCTCTTTTTTTGGTGGTTTTTTGTTTGCTTTTTTTTTTTTTTGAGAAAGGGGCCAGTGCTTCCTTAAATGCGATACTTGGCATCCAGCCCAGGATCTCTTAAAGCAAATAACTCCCATAGACCTTTGGTGTCATTTTCCTCAAGATGACCTCTGCTTTCATGCCAATCGGTGAATCCATCCTGTTATTAATGCATGGGGCCGAGACGAATAAGTACTCAAGGCTCACACCTGAAGAGCATCCAGCCAGCGATGTGGTCAGATTGCCCTGAGCAGCCCCAGCTGCTGCCCAGGCCACCCCTGCCCTGAAACCACGGCCATGCGGCCACATCACTGCAGACCTGAGGCACGATGGCCCTGATCTGCCTCCACCGGGCATTGATTCATTTAGCAGCTTTATTTAACTATCAGTTTATTAATAAGGGAAGAGCCAAAGAAAGTAAGATAGTGTGAAGGCAGCCAGAAACACTAAGCAGATTTGTTAATTTCAGAAGGCTAATCACTTTTCTTCATTTTATCTGACAGAGCTGGTGCAAGAGAATTATACTTCAATAAGTTTTCTACTCTATACTGTGCTATTTTAAAAGCATTTCACAATAAAGGAAGCTGAAAGACTGTGCACAGTCTGGAGACCATATCTGGTGTGACATGAATATAGTATTTCAACCATATTTAATCTTACAGTATTCCCTCCTCTACAATGACTTTGCAGGAGGAAACCCTACAGAAAGGAAAATCTGTTCATCCCACACCACAAAACACTGAATTGCATTGCAGGCTCCAGCAGCTCTTCCTACATATTAAAATGCTCTCATCAGGGAATTTGGAAGCAGTTAAGTTGGGGGAAGGGAGAAAAAAAAATCCCAAGTCTCGTTTGCTTCACTTTGGGGTTCATTTTCATTGCCACTAACGCTTCACTGCAACGGCTCCAAGTGCTCGCAGGAGCAGGGGCTGTCTGCAGGGAAGAGCACCACGGCTTCAGAAGCCGATACCAACAAACAAAACTGATCCTATCCCCATCCCCGTTAGCACCGTGACAGCTCACTGTCAAGGCCTTGACAAGAACTTGTGTTTCAAAATTGGAGAAATGGGGTTCAGGCTGCAGGAGAGTGAATCTGCCTGCTTGCTGATAGAAAAGGGCTGTAAGCTTAATAACATACTCTGAGATACATCCACATAGATTTGGGGACCGCAGCCTTGGACAGCATCATTCTCTCTACTTTAGATTCTTCAAAAGCCACCAAATGTAAATGCTGCCCCCTCCCATCTTGGTCCCTGCACAGATCTCAGGGCCCGATCTAAAATGTCATTTCAAAAACTCCCTCTGACTACAGTGGGGTTTAGATTAGTCTCTGTGTGAGCACAGGTGAAAAGAAAAAGGAAGGAAAAAGAAAAGGAAATAAAGGGGGAAAAAAAAAAACAAGAACAAGAAAAGAGAAAGTAAGAAAAGGGAAGAAAAAAAAAAAATGAAAGAAAACCAAAAAGCAAAAGAGAACAGCTAGTGAACAAAATAAGCGGGGCAGTGCTCAGTGAACATACCTAGGGGACGGTCGGCCAGCCGAGGCCGCCGGGGTGACACACCGGAGCTCAGCTTTGGTGCACGGACGGATCCTTTAGTTACGCACAGACTCCCCTTTTGGTCCAGGAATTGAATTTCGAAACAAACAAACAAGCAAGCAAACAAAACAAAGGACCCTCCGCGTCCCTCCCGCTCCCCCGCCCGGGCCCCCGTTGCCCCCAGGGCCCTGGCGGGAGCCCGGGGCGGGGGCAGCTCCCGAACCACGCGTGTGTGAGCTCCTCCACCCCCGGCCCGGGGGTGTGTGTGCCGGGGATGGGGGGGCCGGGGAAGGCCGGTGTCCCCGAGGTGGCGGCCGGGCCGGTGCGGGTGCGGGCGCAGCCCCTCGCCGGTCCCCGCCGCCCCCCGGCCCCGTGTGCTGCCCGCCCGGCACCGCGCGGGTGCCGATGGAGCTCGCCGGGGAGGAGGCGGGGGCTACACTGTTACATAGGCGCTCCCTGCCCGGCCTGGGTTATTTTCAAGCTGCTGGAAGCTGAGGTTTGAAAATCCGTGCCCGAATTCTCCCCAAGCGCGCTGCTCTCCCCGGCCGAGGCAGGTGCCGGGCGGGAAGGCAAAGGCGAGGGTCCCCGCTGTCCCTGGCACCCCGCTGTCCCTGGCACCCCGCTGTCCCTGGCACCCCGCTGTCCCTGGCACCCCGCAGCCTGCAGGGACACTGGATTTCAACACTGAAAACCCAAGGACAAGAGGCAGGGAGATGCCGGAGCTCACGCTGAAATAGGGTGTTGAGCCTTAACGCCTCCGTATGCAGTCATTGACATTTCTGCTGTAACGGGGGACAAGCTGCTGAGAACATTTTTCAGAACTGTAGGTCTTTATGAATTAACAATTGAGAGCGGCAACCAGGGACACTCCATTCCCTACCCCCGCTGGAAACTTGAAGACACTGCTCCATTTGTTGTTTGCTGGGTAATTTTTTTTTCTGTGTGGTATAGAAACACCACTTCGAGCAAACTTCTGCTCTGGCTTTGATTCCCTCCTTGCAAGACGTCTTATAGAGACGCGTTTAAAAAATCACAATAAGATAAAATAAAATAAAGGAAATCATGACACAAAGTCCGCAGGGCTTCAAAGCAAGCAAGGAGAGAGGCAGGGCCACCTCCATCCCCGCAACTCACTGCACCACAACTGCAGGCCTGCACGCCTCGCTGCGGTGTCGAGGTGCCGTGGGTTCAAAAGCTAGACTTTGGGGGAAAAAAAATTAAAAATGGGTACGGCAACAGCGAAAGAAAATGATCGTTTGAGAGAGCGATAAGATGTAAGCAGCTTGCATCGAGGGCTCTGAGACATTATCACGCTGTGCTGGGTCAACCTGATATGGTAGCAGATAGCAGGGGCTGCACCGGAGCTGCCTGTCCGCCGTTACACCAGCTACAGCCTCGCCGATCCCCGGCCTCTTGCTTTTCACTTGAAAAGTTAAGTCACATCCTGGACTATTTTTGCATTGTGTTGGCTTAGATCTCACAAATGTGAATGCACTCAGCCCTCAGAGAGTGACAAATGTTATTCTCAGTCCTCCCCCACAATTTCAGGCAGTCAAGAATTAGGTGGGGCAGAGCGTACAGTATTTTAATCTATTGATTTGTATCTGCTGTGCCCAAAAAATTCATTAGAGAAGCCTTAAAAGTGCGAAGCGGTTGAGTGCTCAGCTCCCTCCTGAAAAGACAAATTCTTTTAGCAGCTGCTCACCTCTGGCACGGCCCGGGGTGTGCTACCTCGTGTTGGCCATACCGAGACCTGCACTAAAAACAGATAGCTGAAGCATTTGACTGTGCGTGGATGTGTGTGTGTGTGTGTGTATACGTGTATATACAAGCGCGACTGTTTTATTTTGTCCCGGCTGACCAAACAAAACCTATCACACTCTGCATAGCTACCCGGGGAACGGCCGAGCCCCACGGCAGCCGCTCACAGCACCGCCATTCAGAAAGAGGGAGGGAAGAAAGTTTATTACAAAAATCCTAATTCCTCACATCGAAGTATGTAGGATTATTTTTGTTGCCCTGCGTGAAATTTTGAATTCAGCAATCTGAACAGGTGTCACAAACACTGGGGCCATTTAGCTCCTCTGATGATCGGAGTAATAAATACAGAGGATTTCCTTTCAATGCAGCACATGCTGAAATGACACCAATGTAGTTCTGGCATCTGAGCAGATAATTCTGATATATGCATCATTTCCTCCCTAAATCCAGGAAGCAGCTACACTCTCTATCTGATATTAGTATATTATGTCAAATAGAAATTGGTATTAAAATTATGAATGATTCTAGATCAAGAACTTCCTACACGCTACACAGAGGGAGGGGGAGGAAACAGCTGCGCAAAAGCTTTCGGAAGGGAAAGGAAAAAGAGCTGGGAAAGTTCATTTTTTAAACGAAAAATGTGCTGCCGTGGTTGGCGTGGGGGTAGTTTTCGAGTGACATTTTGATTCAGCGCAGGCGTTTTTGTTTTAAGGAGGGTGAATAAGACTTTCTAATAAATAGAAGCTCTCACCACTCTGTTTGCAAACGGGCGCTTCTCACAGTGTCTGCCCAGCGGTGGCGAGGAATTGCTCGAGAAATAAATAGACACCGATGTGACTGGGGTATTTCCCTCCTTTCTCCCCTCTGTTTTTCAGGATGCGATCTGGGATGACATTTCTCAGGCTGGGAAAACGCTGTAGCACAAACACAAAAATACTCCTGGACTGTGCTCAGCAAAAGCCTGAAGGATGGGCAGAGGGTTACGCTTCATTTTCAGAGGGGAAAACAAAAAAGGCCGAAGGCTAAGGTGGGATGGGGAGGGAAGAGGAGGCTGAGCCGCAGCGCACACCATTTCCCAGCCCAGGGCCGCTCTCTGTGCACCGAGCCCCCGGCACCGGTCAGATGCAAGTTCTTTAGAATGTAGTTAATAAATGGGAAAGCACTATAGGACTACGGGAGAAATGAGGAATCGTTAGCGATGGGGGGATCAAGACTCCGCGCACCTTCTGCCACACGAGTGCCCGTCTCGGGCAGCGTTCCCTGCGCCAGCCGGAGAGGCACCTGTGGGAGAACGAGCGGATCCTGCTGCCCTGTGACACCCCCAGGATTCACCTCCCAGCTCAACCGGAGCAGGAGCGAGGCCAGAGCCGGTGATTAATGAATGTAGGTTATTCAGAGCGGAGTAGTTCCAATTAGTCCTCAGCAAGCAGTCCTGCGGCAAAGGTGGGTGCTCCCCTGCAATGATTCATACAGAGAACCCCAATACTCGCTTTGCTTTACTGAAAATTAAAACATGCATCTTTTTTTTCCCCTCCAGCGGGGCGGTTGGCATGTTTCAGGCTGAAATTCAAGTGCAGCCGAAGTTGGCTGCATTTTTTTTTATTTGCAAAGCAAGATTGCAGTGTGTCATAACGATGCCAAACCGGGAGAGAGCCTTATTTCCTTCTCAGGTTGGGTATGCGATGGGAATTTTCCCTTTTGCACTCGGTCTATTTCTAGGAAGAATTTCTCTTATCACTGTTCAAACAGGTTTTATTTCTTTCCTCCGAGAAAGAAGATATTGAGGGAGGCAGCCGTGCTCCCCCTGCCCTGTGCTACTCAGGCAGTTCACAATACTTTCCAGATCCTAGCGCCTGCTCCTAACTTTGCCTGCGAGCAAACGCGGAGCAGCAGAGGGGCTGCGGGGACGAGGCTGCACCACAAGTGGGTCACAGGCTGGGGCTCGGGGCTCCGCGCTGCCGGGGGGTGCAGGGCCGCTCCGGGGGCTGTGCCCAGGAGAGGCCTCATCCTGTCCCTTCCTTGGGGCAGGGCTCCTTCCAGGGAGCAGCAGCAAAGCCTCCAAGTGATCCCCTGCAAAAGATCCCCGGCATCTGTAAAGGCTCAGCCAGCGAAGGGGAGGCGGGAGAAGACATTAAAACCAGCCCTGTCTTTATGAGAGGAGATAATTCTCTGCTCGGCCAATAGCAACCAGTTTACCCACAGATTACACATTAACCAGAAAATGGAACTCAAATTAACCAGAATCTGGAGCTTGAACCATTACTCAAACCCTGGTGCAACAGCAGGTCAGATGCCAAAGGGCAGGCTGGTGCCTCGGCGCTGGGGAGGGGCGAGGTGCAGCATCGGCACCGGGGACCACGGCCACCGACCGCCAAAACGGGGCGGCTGCCCGCTGTCACCCACGGCGGGTGGCTGTGCATCTCCAGAGGGACCTCCGCAGCAGCAGGGCGGCCTCCAGCAGCACCCAGTGTCCACAGACACCGGCTCCCGTGGGTGCAGGTGCCGCAGGGGAGCTTAGGACCACATCCTGACCCCAGCCCAGGGCAGGATGGGCTCCAAGCCAGCTGGGCAGAGGAACGGCAATAGGTCCTCTCCTTTCACTGCCACCAGCACCGGGGAGGAAGACCCCGCAGCCGGGAAGAAGCTGCACCAACAGCAGGGGGGCAAAAATAAAGGAAAAAGAGAAAAGTGCTGGGTTTATGAGCCTTGGTCTGGAGACAAAACCCCCACCCTGGAAGGGCTGGAGCATCCTTTGGAGAGGCCTCTGCTTCTCAAATAGACTAGGCAGATAATCCCATTCAGAGAGGCAGAGAGGGCTCACACGGACTGGGAGGCTCTCGGGAAAGGTGGCTTTGAGCAAACCGGCTCAAAGGTTTGAGGAGCCTTTCGAAGTCAAAATGTCCTTTGACATGGAGAACTGCAATGAAGAGAGGCTCAGAGACCTGAACATTTCTAGCACATTAACCTTTGGATTGACTGCTTAGGACAAGTAACTCTCCAAAGTTGGAGGAAGTCCTTCGAATTGTTTTTTCTCTGCTCCTCAGTGCTCTCTGGGCTTTCTAAGGCCTGCAGCAAACCCGAAACCAAATAAACAAACAAAAAACCCCACAGGGCAAACAAAAGAAGAAGTGGGGGGTGGGGAGAAAGCAAAGCAAAGGGAAAAAGGAGGCAGCTATGGACCCAATTGCAAGAAATGTTTAGATGTAGCGCTCAGGGGCTCTGTGAGAAGCCAAGCCCGGTGCGGTGTCAGCTCTCACCGAGGACAGGCATGCTCTGCGGGATCAGATGATCAGAGATGTTAATTCTTCCCTTTCACTTCACTCCACCATACAACAATCAACATACAGGGCTGTATCATGTCATCAGGGTTTGAAGAAGAGCTCCTCTTTGAGATCTCCCAAAACCTGGCGGCATGATCTGAGTCACTGAAACCGAGCTCACTGCAATACTGAGAAGGCAGAGGCAGCACCTGAAAGCTCACGTTTCCCATCTGCCCCAATGAGAACTGCACTGCTAGCGGGCGGCAATTCTCTGCTTTACACCAGCTATCCTCCTCTTTCTCCCCTCCCGGGTGCCATGGAGCCCAGCCCCGGCAGCAGCATCGCCCCTTGCCAGGCATTGCCCAAGGGCTGCGCTCGGAGTCATGGAACTGGGAACTACACACTAAGAAACTGAGTACGGAATCAAAAAAATGCAGTTTATTATTGTAGATTATTCTCTCTTTCGATATAACCATAGAGTTGAAAATGAAAGAAAAGCACATAGGAACATCACACATGGTTAGTTAGTAACTCAAGATATAAAACAATTTTGCACAGCAAAATATGTAAAAGAAAAAGTAACTGACAAGATTTTTTTATATTTATTGTGGTAAGATTTACTTTCCATTTTTTTTTTTTTTTAAAAGACAGGATATCAGTCCCTGAAAATAAAATTTACTGATTATTGCCTTTAAAACTGTGGAATTTTTGAAGTTACAGAAAATCCAGTTCTGCACCACAATACAACTGTAAAAAAATCTGCATCATTTTAAAACTGTGCAGTAATGCCATCTTATAACTGCATAAATTGTATTAGCGTTCTAAACAGGTTCGTCAGGTTTTTGTTGGTTTTGTGTTATATGCTTGCAGGTTATATCTTAGTGCAATTCAGTCCCAAATACTTCCATTTTGAAAGAAAAAAAAAGAAAACAAAAAAAGAAAACAAAAAACAACCCATACATTTTGAATGTAAAATACCCCTATAGATATAAACAGGGGTGCCTCCCCCCTTTAATACTTTGGTTTTCAAATACAGTCAGTGGTATAGCAAGGACTACATATACCCAACTTATATTTAAGTTGCAAGCACATGCTGCATAAACTACTTTTTAAAACAGTCCCGTTGCAAATTCTACCCCCCTTTACATCACAACAGTAAACAATTTAGTGCATCAATCGTTAAAAAAAATCTACAGCTAAACAGACCTAACTCTTTCGGATTTATCTATAACATTCCTTTATCTGTAGCATACATTTTAACTGGGCTAACAGATGACAGAAACGGTAATTAAATTAGATACTAGGAACCCAGAGCATTCCACATTTGACAATGACCAAATGCAAAAGGAAAAAAAACTGGGGCAGATCACTTCAAATAATTCATGTTTAGACTGTTTTAGGCAACAGCACCGTTCCCATGGCCCCCGAGTGGGATGCGAATTTTGGTTCTAACACCTTTCCAAAGTTCTTTTTGGTTTGTTTGGGGTTTTTTTTTGTTGTTGTTGATATGATTTTTGCCACATCAGGGTATCGAAATCCATCCTGGCATGTTTTGGAGAGGGAATGCTTCAGTGCATTGAAAAGGAAGTCTGAAGTTTTGAGTAACTCAGAGCAGTTTTAGAGCAGATGCAAACTTTAATGGGAGGAAGAGGAAGATCAAAGGTTGCACTTTTTTGCTTTCAACCCAAAAAAGTGATGAGGCAATAAAACAAAAGGATGAATGCCATGCCATAATAGTCTCCAAAAGTCCATTTCCAAGCAAAAGAAAAAAAAAATAATTATACCATACATGACCAGCATGCAGGGTTTTTTATTAATATAATGTCTCTTTTTCATAGTCTTTCGAAACAGTTATAGTTCATTGTTGCTAAGACAAAATAGCAAGCGTAATGCATGAGATGAGTATGGGATTCTAATGGCAGCCTAAAGTCTCACGTTTGGCAGGTTAAGGCCAAAACTCACATGAACACACCGAAGGCTGATGCAGGCTCGATTTTGGCAGGTTGGTCTAGGCATAGCTCTAGTTTTGCACAACAACGCTAAGAACTGATGGAACTCAGCAAGCTGGAGTCTAAAAATTTCACATTGTTTTTGTATATTTTTTTTGTTTTTGTTTTGTTTTTTGTGGGTTTTTTGTATATTTTTTTGTATTTTTTTCATTTTATTTTTCTTTTTGCAAAGCTCAAATCTCAGATGAAGAACTCAGTATGGCAAAAAAAAAATTTGACTCTTTTTGGACACAGCAAGCTCAAAAGGAAAAAACTCATGAACTTAAAAATATATATATATATATATAATGTGGATGGCAGGTTTCAAAGAAGAGCGAGCTTCATATGAAGAACTGAGTTGGTGGCAAGTTGGATCTTTTAAATTAAAAAAAACCCACAACAGCAAGCCCCCACAAAAATTAAAAAAATAATAATAATTAACAGAAAAGAAACTGCTGTAGAAGTTGAGGGTGGCCGCCATGGAGCCAGCCCACCTTAAAAGAAAAAACAAAGAAAAACCAAACCAGCCCCCAAACCAGCTTCGCTTTAAAATGGTTTTGAGTTTTAAAAAGGAAAAAAAAAGCACTACGCGGTGGCAAGCTGGGTTGTCGCTCTAGCAAAGCCCCCAACAACAACTCACACGGAGAACTTTTAGTTAAGGTGGCAAGGCTGCG
Source organism: Nesoenas mayeri (assembly GCF_963082525.1). NCBI lineage: Eukaryota > Metazoa > Chordata > Aves > Columbiformes > Columbidae > Nesoenas > Nesoenas mayeri. The sequence continues at coordinate 22,419,520 of NC_137547.1, forward strand.
AGAACTCACATGAAAAACTCTGGAGAGGAAGGGTTGTCGCTGCTGGATCCGTTTTCTCTGAAGCCATTGCTGACCAGCTTCTCGTACTTTTCCTTGTAGGCGTCCCTCTCCCGGACCAGCCTGGAGATCTCCTGCTTTAGGTGCTCCACTTGCTGCAGCAGCTGGTTCTTCTCCGACTCCAGGACGTGCCGCTGCTGGACCCTCTTGAAGCGGCAGGACTGGGCATAGCCCCTGTTTTTGAGGGTCCTCCTCTTCTGCTTCAGCCGGATCACCTCTTCCTTGCTGACGCCCCGCAGCTGCCGGTTGAGTTCCCGCACCGACATGGTCACCAGCTGCTCGTCGGAGAAGCGGTCGTCGAAGTGGAGGCCGCCGCCGCCGCTGCCGCCGTGGTGCGGGTGGTGCAGCCCCCCGGCGCCGCCGCCGCCGCCGCCGCCGCCGCCGCCGGAGCCGGCGGCCGAGGAGGCGGAGGAGGGCGGCGCGCTGCCCGGCGCCGCGGCGTGGGGGTGCCCGCCGCCGCCGCCGTGGTGCGGGTGGTGGTGGTGGTGGTGGTAGTGGGGCGCGCCGCCCTGCGCCGCCGCCGCGGCGATCACCGCCGACACCACGGCGGCCGCCGAGCCCATCTCCTCGGCCGGCACGGAGCCGCCGGCGCCGGCCGCCGCGGCCAGCTGCTGCCCTCTAGCATAGCCATCGAAGGCGCCGGGCAGCGGGTGGTGGCTGCTGTTGATCAGCGCCTCCACCGCGTCCTCGGGGCTGAAGCCCAGCGCCTCCGGGTTGAGCTGCTGCGGGTAGCCCGTCATCCAGTAGTAGTCTTCCAGGTGGGTCTTCTGGTCGGTGCCGGAGCCGGGGCTGGGCGCCGAGAAGCTGGGGGACGGGGGCACCGAGCTGCAGGGCGTGCTCATCGGGGTGGAAGAGAGCGATCCCCCGGCGATCAAGCGGCCGCACTGGCTGATAATGCGATCGGTCTCCACCGGCTCCTTTTTCACTTCAAACTTCATCAGATCGAAGTCATTAACATATTCCATGGCCAGGGGACTGGTGGGCAGGTCGGAGCTGCTCATTGCCAGTTCTGATGCCATCCTTTTGCTGCTGACAGTCCTCCAGAAAGGGTGCGCTCCGGGAGCCAGGGGACTGCTCTGAGTTGCCACCGGGTGAGCCAGCTTGATTTTTGGCGAGCTCTGCTCCGCTCTCTCCTGCCTCTGCCTCTCGCCACGGCCCCTCGCAGCCTCCGCTCCAATTCGCCCCGGCTGCTCTCGCTCCCGCTCCGCGTTATCCTTTGCAGAGTCTCCGCTGCCGCTGATGCATCAGAGCGAGGGGCTCTTGCTATTCGCCTTTTGCATAAAGGTTTTTTTTTTCTCCTCCTCTCTCCCTCCCTTCTCTCTCTCTCTCTCTCTCTCCTCTCTCTCTTTTGCAGCTTGCAAACTGCAGCTGGAAGTGTTAGCTGGTGTTGTTGCGAGTAAATTTGTTGTTGTTGTTGTTTTGTTTTGTTATTTTTAACACTTCATGGTGCCTTTCCTCTGGGCTTTCTCATGCAAAGTGCAGAGCGAGAAGAGAGGTTCATCGGGGAAGGGAGGAGGGAAGAGAGCGAAGACAAAAAAAAATCAAAGTCGATATCGCAACCAAAATAATAACAGGGTTTTTTTCTTTAAAAAAAAAAAAAAAGGAAAAAAAGACTCGCCCCCAATGCTACAGCAAGAAGATGAAAAATATTTTAAAGGTTTCATCCAGCAGGAGAGTTTAAAAGCATTGCTGAGTTTTATAGCGCTCCTGACGTCAAATGGGAAATTGACTCGGCGGCCGGACCAATGAGCTGCCACCGTCCCAGCCCTTATTAGCATAATAGTATAGAAACAAGGAAACTTTTCGGAGCTGTCAATCAGGGCCCCATCAGCTGACTGTCAGCTGGGGAGTGCCTTAACCCCTTCCTGCCCAACGCCTGCGGCCGGACTCACCGGGTAAGCGGCTGCGGGACGGGGGCCGCTCCTCCTGCCCCGCTCCGCCGGGACGGCCCCGGCCGCCGCGCTCCCTGCGGCCGTGCGCGGCTTCGGGCGAGCGCCATGCCCCGGGGCGGGGTGCCGGAGCTGCCCCCGCCCGCCCGGGCGGTGCGGGCACCCGAGGGCGCGGGGAGCTCCCTCCGGCCGGGAGCGGGGCAGCGCGGAACGCCGGGCTCAGCGTCCCGGCGGGGACCCGGCAGCGCGGCGCCGCCTCCGGGGCCGCTCGCGGCGCGGGCTCCGCCGTGCCAGGCGCGGGTACCGGTACCCGCCGCCGGCCGGTGCCGCTCACTCGCTCCGCTCCCCCGCAGCGCCTCGCATTGCTCGGTGATTTTTTTTTTCACGGGGACGGGGCATCGATTCTTCCATCCCCCCACCCCGCCGAGAGGCGCGAAAGCCCTGCAAGTTGGCGAGCCCCGCGCCCGCCCCCTCCGCACTTGGCTTGCTGGCCGGGACTAATTAATTTAATACATTTAGAACTAATTGTATTTACTTTAGCCTCCCCTCCCGCCCCTCGCTCCCCCCCCTCCCCCGGGAGGGGGATGGGGATGGGGCCGGGGGGTGCCGTGGAAGCGGCGAGCGGGCTGGACGCGGAGCGGCGGATCGGCTCGGTTTAAATCTCGACAGCGCCATCTCTCGTCGAAAGGTCAGTGTCGAGGCGGTCCCCGGCCGGCGCGGAGCCGCGGGAGCCGGGCCGGGCCCCGCCGGCGGGGCGGTGCCGCCCCCGCAGCGGCCGCGGTCCCCGCCCGGCCTCGGCGCGGCTCTGCCCGGCTGCACCCGCGGCCCCCGCCGTGCGCCGGGGAAACCCGCCACCTCCGGGGCTGCCAGGCTCGATTTTCCGACCGGGCTTTATGGGAATATCGATAGAATTAAAGTTACTTGTAATTCCGTGATAAATGAGATGTCTCTAGTAAGTAAGATTAAGTGCAGTGCTATAAAGTTGTTTATCTGAAAAGTAATTCTCAGAAACCTGACTTCTGACACTCGGTCATATATTAAACCAGCCTCTTGAACATTGTACTTCAAATCCTCTCTTCTCCCCTTGCCTAGTCCCTTCCCCCTTGGAGCTTGCTATTTATAACTGCGCGCAGGGTATTACTCTGTAGGTGCGAGCAAATCTCTGGGTAATTTTTCACCGACTGTGAAAATCATCATTTGCAGTAGCCAAAGAATCTCTGCTTAGGCAATTATACTTGGCTAGTGGATTTACAAATGGATAACATCATCTGACTATGCCATTATCGGTATGAGTGCCAGTACTAACATCTGAAAGTCATACAGCATGTACTGTTCCTGGCAACTAAAAAAGGGTAGGGCACACTGCAAATTTAGGAAGATAACAAGATCTAGAAATGATCGTAGAGGCAATTCTGGAAAGCGAAAAAAATGCTACCAACTTCACTAAAAAATCAAAATGTAGTTCTGCACAGTTTTGAAACCCAGGCCATGGCCATCTGCTAGCTTTATCTCACAAACTGCGACTCGTGACAGAGTTAATGCAACCTAACTATGCAGGCTGGCTTTCCTATTTCTTCACGTTGTTCGAATCAACAGAACTTCCAGACTCGCAGCATAAATCCTCCCAGGACAGCCCAATGCCCTGGATTTGTTTTTCCCTGAGCAAGATGAACGTATATCACTTAACATGCTCACCTATGAGAGGCATAAAATGTGCACTAATATTTTTAAATGAAAAGGTTATTGCTTTTCAGAATGTACAGTGGTACTATTTCACTTGCTTGTTTGATAGGTGGCTGTGGAAATGTGGCTTCAGCCCTATAGAATAGTTTGTTTGGATGTGAGGATTCAAAGTGCTACAATTGCAAACAAGTAAATTTCCTGAGTAAACTCTGAGCTCTAGACAAAGAGTATGAAATTGTGGGAGCTAACGGGGAACATCATTTAATTCATACCAATGTAAGCAAGTGCTACAAATTAATTGAAGCTCTGACCTACCATAACAGCAACTAAAATTATTAGTTGTAGAATATGGTTCTTGTGTGATTGCTACACAGAACTGCTGCACCAAAACGCCTCTACTCTTGAGTGCAGCAGGGAAAAAAATATTATTAGCAATTTTTGGATAACCTTCAGAAGCAACATTCTCCTCCCTACACAATATAATTCTCATTTTAGGAGTATTTTTCTTTATTATTTGGCTATTCACAATGGGTGTCTAAACATTTACAGTCCTCTATTAACAGTGTTTCTTCCATAACAATCACACACTTTCATTTCAATTAGAGCTATTCAGCCTTCAGTTTTTGCACAATTATTGCAGGCCAGCCTGCTCCCTTTTCCCAGCACCGCTTGTACCAATCCTGCCCTGAGCCAGGCGGAGGGAGAACTCCAAGGTCCCTCTCACCGGCTCTTGCTCCAGTTTGTTTCCGAGCATCTCTCCTTGGCAGCGTGGCGGGGAGCCCCGCTCGCTCCCGGTTTGCTGCTGACCTGGTTCAGAAGCTCCCAGCTGATGTATATTTATTGTGGGAGAGTTTTCTGACAACTCACGCAGGGGGACATGAAACATTAACTGCAAACACACCGGGGTCGCGCTGAGCTGGGACGAGCGCGCCAGCAGCGTATGCGAGAACTTCCACCGCCCTAGTGCTGGCGCCTGCGTGTATCTAACGCACAGGATTTAGCAGAAGCAAACGTGCAGGTTATGAGTTATATGAACTCAGAGTGTGATTTGTTATAACTTAAACACATATCAAGACCAACACGTTAAGTACAGTTACTGCTCCTTTTGTTTATCTAGTGTCTTATTTTATGGTGCAGAACTAAACAGTGTCTGCTGAATTTAACTACGAAACCAGCCAAATTGATTTCAGAAAGACTTCTTCAGAGTAACAGAGTGATAAGGCATAAACTGCTCCTAGGTGCAGTGCTAGATAAATCCTTTTAACAGTCTTCAGATCAGTTAACAGGGTAAGTAAATCACATATCACTGTTAGCAGATTTATGGGAGAGAATTAATAGAATCAGATGAGATAATCTGGTAGGGATAAAATTGCTGAGGAAACAGTCCTGCCTTACATTGGAGGGTATGAAACAACAGTCTGATAACTGGGAGTCATTACGGATTGCTGAATTATGAGCTAAATCATCATAAGAGTAATTCAGTATTTATTAATTCTTTTCTCTTTAAACAACTCACAGAAGCAAATAAAACCCTCTCTCTCTTTGAAGACACATTCCTTATACATTTTTATTGGATGTAATTTACTATTTGCATTACCTGTATTTACTTCATAATTGAACATTTTGCATTCAAATTTATGTAATGCATTATGCTTGAGAATATATTTCTCCCTTATTAGCATAAATAGTCACTTACCTCATGAATTACTAACAAAGTTTATCTGAAAATATAGGTATATTTTTTACTAAGTGGAGCACAAACATATGTACAATAAATTCTGATTTGCCAGCAGCGTTACAGAAACACAGAACAACCCTATATAGGAGAAGAGGGAAAAGCAGCAGCAGTGAAGCAGCAGACATCAATTACTATATGCATGTATGTGACAATAATTCCTTCTGTCGATGTTTTGCGTATTTTTAATAAAGAACAAGTGACCCAAAGGTTTGCTTTAGGAGGAGCAGTTGGAAAGGATCTCCACAGTGAACTTCTCTCGGTTCCCCCAACGCGCTGGCCGCGGTGCCGGAGGCCGTGCCACCGCAGCCCGTGCCACCGCAGCCCCTGCCCCGCTGGGCTCCGGCCGCGACACGCTGGTCCTGACCCCCTGCCTCCAACATCCTAATCCTGCCTTTTATGCTTGGCTTTAAATGCAAATAATCAATATAATTCAGGCCCGTTCTGCAGTATTAACGCAACCTCACTTATGCAGAGAAAACCCCAACCCTATTGACTTCAAGAACTGCAGGATTGAATCCTTGATCCCATTGAAAGCAATGACAAAACTTGTATTGATTTCAGTGGAAGCAGGATCGGGTCCTTGATCTTAGCAATTTGTAAATGTCAGAGGGCTGGCGCTATGAGCAGTGACAGACATCAGCAGATCTGCCGGCAGGAAGTCAGATCTGCTCCACAAAACTCAGAGGCAAAATCCCCAGTTAACTTGTGGATCTCCTTTACACTCAGGTTCAATCACCGCGATGCTGCGTGCTAGGATGCCTGTGTATTTTGTCTGGATGCATAAAGGCTGTCCTCCTGGGAGCATTCAAATGAGCACATCTATAAATGTAGCACAGCAAAATGAGCTACTTTTGCCACTCTAGCTTCTCCTGAGCCTGGTACAATCCATTTCTGCGACAACAGTTTTTTGCCCCATATACGTCTGATACTGCTCTTTTATTTTAAGGCTGAGAAAATCTTCCCTTTAAACTCACGCTGAGCATCAAATTGGACTCCACTTGCAGCTGAACATCTTGGCTGCCTCTTCCTTTCCTCCATCAGCTCCAGTACGTTTTATGTAGAATCCTCCCTGTTAATGAAACTCGCTTCTCCTTCCTCCTCACTTTCCAGTCTTCTGTTAGCGGTACTGGATCCACCAGACTTGCTGTGCTTGAAGATCTGTTAAAACTCTGTAAAAGGAAAGGGGGAAAACAAAGTTTGATTTTCCAATTGAGTCTCCTACTTGGCCAGTCTGCACAGACCCGAAGCACACAACCTCTCTTTATTTGTATGTAAAGACTCTGTTGCTAAATTAGAAAAAAAAAGTAGTTTGCAAAGGCAGGCTGAAACACACATCCTGGTTGCTTTTGTGTAACACCCAAGAGGACTTTTGTTTCAGCTCCAGGAATTGTGAGGTATGAGCAGCTGCTTCAGTTTTGTTCCCCTGGAAGTGCCTGACAGTCCCTATACAGAATATGCAGCATCAGTGCTACACCTGAGCATGCAAGTTGCTCCATGCACCGAGTACAGATTACGTGACAGCTTTTTAGCAATAAGAATATTTTCATCGCTTGCTTCTACCATTTGTAAAATGCTAAAAAGATTCCAAATAGTTTTGTATGATGCAGGAACAATTTCTCTGTCTGCAGGGAAAACGGCGCGGGGGTGCGACTGAAACGCTGCAGGTGACTGAGCCGTGGTTAGAGGCTGGTGCCACAAGATCTGCGCTGTGTTGGTTTCACAATGCATGTCCTACTTTACTCATTTTTGTGAATAGCTTTGCCTAAATGTAAAAATCAATGAAGACATTTTGACACCAAAAAAAATAATATATCTATTTATCTAAAAGAAATAAAAACTGAAACTGCAATAAAGATTTTTACCAAGCTTTATGGTGGAATTTATCATTGATAACTCGGATCATGTCCAGTTATATAATGTGATATTTGCTCTGAAATCAGCTGAAGTGGGTAAATAGAGAACCTGGTAAAAACTCGTGCACATATTAATCTGAAAACTCTACAGAAGCAGAAAAATAATGTTAATTAAGGGAAGAAAATACAGTGATTAATGTTATGTATCTGAGCTGTCCTGACAACATCCTGCAATGTGCACACTGCATTTTTGTCTGTTTTAGCTCAGAAAAATTATAGCTGCTTTTCTCCCTTCTGCTCTGCATTAAGTCGTTTCAGCGGTGAGGAATGGTTGCAGTGGCAGCATGAAAAAATAAGTGGATTTTATGTGCTATCTCTTTCTTAAAGGCAACAGCCAGTACGTGGTGAGCAGGGCACCATCCTGACGTGGTGCTTTGATGGGTAACTGTGAAGGTTGAGATGGTCTTTATTAAAAGTTACAAACTTCAGTAAATCTTAAACAAATCTGTGATTTAACGTCTAGGAGTGAGAGATGGCACAGACTCATTAATTTTGGGTGATGAACGGCGCTGCATGCAGTGGGCTGAGCGCCACGCTCTGCGCTTCTTCAGGGTAAACACTAAAATACGAGAACTGCCTCAAATAACTGATGGGGTCTTTAGTAAGAGAAGGCTGGTGGCTCAGATGACCTGGAGAGGTTGGTTATTGCAGGGGAGGGCTGGCGCGGCGCCCCCGGCGCTGGCAGCTCTCCGTGCGGGGGGGCGCTCGCGGTGCCGGGGGGTGCTGCAAAGTGAAGCCAATTCTAAGCGGCAGCTTCTCCCCGCATCGTGCGCTCGGTGCCACCGATGGAAACAGCTCCGGGAGGTGCGAGGGGACCAGGCTGCAAAGGCTTGCGGGGCAGCAATAGGGAGAGACACGTACAATAAAGCTGGATGGGGGCTGACGACTGTGGCGCAGATGAGGAGGGAGCTCGGAGCGCTGGACCCCCCCGGGCAGGTCCTCTGCTACCCTGTCTATCTCTGCAGCGGGTAAAGCGCTTGTCCACACGGCGAGGATGTTTTAGACGTGAGGAGAGCTGTGGTGGTGAGCGCAACATATTATAAATCAAAAGCCCAGATGAGCTGTGTGTGTAAGAGCACATAAGGATCCTACATTATCTCCAACCTTTAATTATCTGAGTCAATCTGGCCCAACCTGCTTATCTTCTAAGCGTTACTCATCAGGCTCTGGCAGGAGGAGGTGTCAGTGAATACGGGACAGGTTTGGAGTCAACACCTTCGCCAGCTGAACTGGCAGGAGTTGCAGCTTAATCGTGGGCAGAAATAGGGGGACGGGGGTGGCGCCCCCTTCCCAGCCTGCCCCCTCGTAACAGAGCCGGCTGATTGCGCCTCCTGCCTGAGCCAAGGCCAGCCAGCTGCCCTCAGCCTCTCCCCCCCGTTCCCCAAACCCAGCAGCCCGGCCCCACCTCTGGTTAACCATGGCAGGTCTGATTGCGGTGGCAGAAGCTTGGCTGCTGGAGCCGGCTGCTCAACTACGGAGACAGAGCAGCATCCGTCAGAAAATCTATGTGAAAACAGCACCAGTGCCAGCAAATGGAAACTGTAGCTTTCTAATCGGCTACATTTGATTTGGTTTGATATATTTAACTTCTCCGTTTTTCTCCCTCTGTTGGCAAATGTGTTATTCTTCCACAGAAATGAAAACAACCTGCAATTTACTGGGTTGCTTTACAGAGTCTTGGTGCAAAGACAGGTCCTAATGACATCTAATATCTTTCAGTATCATTAATTGTCTTTATCAAGCAAGGGATGGAAAGTCTTATAGCCCATTTTTTCCCTCCCACTCCATCAGAATTAGCTCACAGTTACGGGAGCGCCGGGCTAACTCGGTTCAGATTTGTCTCCATCCGGAGTCTGGGTCCTCCAGAAACTCTAATCCTTAACTAAAAGGAAATGATAAAAATACCCATGAAATTAATTTTTACACCTGCAGTTGGAATTAATAATGGCAACCCGACTGGCATCCTATTTCAGCTCCCTTGAGGTGACTAACAGTCCTGGTCATTAATGTAATCCCAACCACCAGAGGAATTCACTGTCTGAGGGATCTACCATGAAAAACAAATGATCCCCAGAGCTATGCCTGCACAATGGAAAATGGCTTTAGTCATGTATTAGTCATGTTATCACAAGATTGTATTTTTGCACTGGGAGGTTTGCGCTCTGATATTAAGAGAACAGCGGCATTTGACTTGGTAATTTGCACACAGGGCTTGATTATGTTTGAGCTTCCTCACCTCAGAAGGATGTGTGTAAATTACTAAGAGCAATAAACAAGGTCTTTAACTGTGAGGCTTTTGCATGCAAAGTTCACATGCATTTATTACTGTCTGTGCTTAGCATCAGTCCTGCATATATCTGTGGCTGATGCTTGCACTCATCTAGATAAGGGAGTGGTCTATTGCTAAAATGCTGCTTGAATTTTCCCCGGATTCTGCTTTTCTCCCTTAATTGCAAGGGATGAAATGTGTCAAGTGTCTGCTTCACTCAACTGGGAATCACGGTACTGCCACCGCAGTTTCCAAGCCTTCAAAGGTGACATGCAGCTCCCGAACTATAAAGCTAAGTGACTGCACAGTGGCTCTGAACTGCCTTCAAAAGGCATTTGCTTCCAGCAGTGGAGCAGCATTAGTACTTCAAGCAGGGCACCGAATAGGTGTGCGCTTGAATCCTTTTGCAGAACCATCTTTCAGAAGGAATTTCTCTAATTATATTTACCTAATCCTGCCCTAATGGCCACGAGTTATATGCTCTGAGTGTCTGAAATGTAACTACCAATTTCAGCTTTATTCTCCTCTGCTCTCGAGACTACACTGGCTCATGAAAAGCGAAAAGACCTTGCCCGGCCCGAGGAGCCATTCATGCTGGGTGAGAAAACATTCCTACAGCTACTTGTATTGGTAACAAAAAGAAAGTGGTCTGGTACCTCTTTTAAATGTAAAACCTGAGATGTTTTTTAAGGCAACACACACCTCTCACGCAGTCACTGCATTCGTTGTTCTGGGAAAACAGTAATAACAGTAATAACATCACAGTGCTCCTGGAGGGGTCTTTCCATACCTGAAGTTGTTTAGTTCCATATTTACTACTTGGTACAAAGGGGCTTAAAGGTCTTTAGCAATGGAGGATCTTCATTTGCCTAGCACAGGAGTCAGACAGAGAGAGGGAGCTGGAGATACAGACGTGTCTCCCTGCAATTTGCACAGAGATTTCAGCCACAGCTTTTTTGTCTCCCTTTAGAGCATTTACTAGGATCAGTTACCGTGAGTGTAGCTTGCATTATTCCCTGTGGAGCAGGAGACAGCTAGGGCAGTTTCTCTCTTTATTCTTTCTGTCTCCTCTACAGATTTACACCTTTTATAGCTGTTAAGTTAACTACCAAAGCGCTTAGAGGCTGGCCTCGTGCACCAGCCTCTCTGGTGTTAGTTTAGCCCCAGCAGGTTTAGATTCCATCCCCTGCAGTCTCTTCTAACAGGGATTTATTTTTTTATCCGCCTGAAATTCCAGGTTCAGGCTCAAGTTGGTTCCCGCAGCACTTGGCTGTGTCCTTTTGCAAGCGATGGTCCAAAATGAAGGGCTGGGAGCTGGTAATGAGAGGGGTGATACACCATGAGGTTTCTACAGCGTTCCAGGCAACTCCAGTAGCCTGCTATTGGTAAACCTACCCTTGCATATTTAAAGGAAAGACACCCATCACGCCACGTTATTCCACAAGTACAGCTGGGAACGCACAGCTGACTGTAGCTGATGGGCACTGTCAAAGTGAAGAAGCAGGATACCAGCACCTTCAAGCCACCAAAACTACACAGGCCAGTGCAAACAGGTACGCTGATCTCCACCAAGTTCGTGTAGTGCCTCGAGTCGTGTGGGTCAAGCTATCACACGTGAACCCTGACGTCTGGTCACCCTGCTGCTGCACAACATTCCCGGGATTGGAAAAAACATGCACTACCATCTCAGCTCCCTCCAGGAGCTGCCAGCTGCGAAGATTAATTTTTAACCTTCTTTTCATTTTCCAGGGCTGAGGCAGACGAGTAAACACTTCACACCAAGCCTCGGCTGGGCAAACCGCTGTTGGATCAGCAGAGGTGACAGGTCCTGAGGGCCCGTCCTTTTATTTTCCCGGAACACCCTTCTTCACAGAGGATTTTTCTGTGCGCACAGAAACTTGATTCTGATTGCTGGCCAGAAACGCAGCCCCAACTCCTGCCATGCCTGTTTGCAGCAGCGCTACAGTCGCCGTAGCAGAGAAGAGCTGCTACAAGACTTCCTCTGCAACTAAAGTTGTTCAGTTTTAGGCTTCTTGTCTCTGAAAGACAGCTTAACTTCACATACACTGCTATCTGGAACTTGATCTTGGGGTCAGAAGTACAAGCACGTAAAGAGTCTGCACAAGCAGGAATGCCTCGCAACCCCCCTCGTTATCTCCCCCGTCACCTGCTTTTAACAATACTCAGGTTTGGAGACAATTATCCTCCCTCTTTAGGCTTGGGTGGCAGCTGGCAGGGTTAGAAGCAGGGCTTCCAATCGGGAGCATTACTTCCTTCATCAATTTAAACATTAAAATGTGTTTCAAACCTCACATGGTTTAATTTCCTGAAGTGTAGCCCTGCAAACCCAGGCTGGGAACATAAAAGCCAGGAGCCCCTATCATTGCCACCCAGACTGACAGTCTGATGACTGGAACTGAGGAGACAACTCTCTTTTATTAGTTAGCAGATAACTATTTATTGATGCTACCAAGGAATCTCATATCAGTTAGAGCTGAATAAAACCAGAGCGAGTTTTTCAGCATTTGACCCTTCATTTGGGAATTTCAACTAATAACTCTCTGTCCTTCCTTTGTTTCACAAGTCCCCTAACTAATATACTGGGATATGTGAAAATATTGCTGTGACTCATAACAAGAGCTGTAACGTCCACATCCAAGCTTCTTCTGAGGTTTGGAGTGGTTAGGACAAGGGCAAAATAACAAAAATGAAGATGAGGCATGGGAGACTTGCTCTGAGGAGGGAAAGCCCACAGCGCATCAATGCTCCTCAGCATTAGCAGCTAGGTAGTAGTAAATAGACACAACAGAAGTGCTTGGTACATCAGTCTTTCTAGTTAGGAGCAATTGTTATCACCAAATCCATAGAATAGAAAATAATATTGCAATATATAGTATCCTGAAAGAGGCAGCTCTTGGTCTTACTAGGAAACCTAGCAGAACACTCAGGGATGGGACATCAGTCAGGTGAGCAGGCTGCACAGTAAAACTAAGACAAAAAGAATGGTACGTGGTGATTAATTTTACCTTTGCTTAGGTATTCTTTCCTCACAGTTCACACTGGCAATTAACTGCTTATTTCTGGAAAATATAAGAGCTGGTTAGAAGGAAACAGTTGTTGTCTGATTCCCTTTGTCTTTCAATCCTACATAAGGCCATAGAAGTTCAATGAAGCTTTTCCATTAGGACATAATACAGCACGTCCTATGTCTCTCCTGCATGGCACAAGAACAACACAGACTTTACTTTCACGTAGGACTTCGTGGTAAATGCAACATCTGTAATGCAGAACAACTAAAGCCATTCCCACCACAGCTGAGCTTGGCTTGTTTATGAACAGTGCGCAGTGAATGTTGTATCAAGACTGTGATGATCTGACGGTTTTAGGAATAAACCTTTCAAGGAAGAGAAGACATTAATACAAAATTGAGGTGCCACAGAAAAGGCCAGATGTTCAACTTTTAGGTCTTTATAGGGCATGCAAATTTTTTTCTCATGACTGAATGTGCATATTACCCATTGATGTGATCGCTTATGCACCCAGCTCAGCATCTGAATAGGCAAATAACTTCTGCAGCAACCATACTCAGAATTTAATGCAAAATTCATTCTTTTTGAAAATCCATCCCCTAGAACACAATAGTAAATCATGCACGATGAAGTGATACGAAGAGAAACGCTGCACCCTTCTTCTGAGATCTTCATTTCTTTTCTCTGGAAAAATGCCTCCACCTTCTCGCTGAAAGTCACAATTCGTATTTCTTCCTATTCACACTGTGTTACTGCTCAGTGGCTCACATCACTGACTGAGCTCCATTATGCTAAATCCTAGAATGCCCAAAGAGCTAAATATAAAGCAGGAGACAACAGATACCAAAATAGACGTGGACCGCAAGGTAACCGTGAGCCACAGCAACACCCTGCACTGGATCTGTCCTCCGAGGCATCGCTGGGGTGCGTCAGCACGTGACAGGAGATCACAAGGGATGAAGAGTTAGTGGTGGTTCTCACATCACGGCGTTACCACCACTGAAACAATTATCCTGCTTTTTGTTAGATGACACGGCAGCTTTCACATAACCTGTGACTAAATGACATGAAAAATGGGGGGTCTAATCCCTAATGATGAAATTACTTGTCTTTCTTTTTCTTTTTTCTCTTAGCAAAGGTAGACAAGTCTCCCAGAAGAGCCAGTTCTCAGCTCTGCCATGGCATCCTGCCTTGCCTATCGTCTCTGGCAGATCCAACAGCTATTGGGTTCCTTACTCCTTTCCTTTCCAACCATGTGATGTTTATAGTTATTGGGCTTGAACGAATAGAGCAAATTGAATTATGGATGAAATTAATATAATATAATATAATATAATATAATATAATATAATATAATATAATATAATATAATATAATATAATATACTTTACATTTGTATATCAGCTTGTTAGCAGGCAGTTCCAACCTTAACAAGAATTGCTTAGAAACCCTTCCCCAGGCATCAGCATCTGTAAGTCTGTTCAGTACAGAAATATGCTTTCCATTCATATTATGACCCACTGTATTTAGCTGTTCTCTCATACACAACGACAGACGTATGTAAGAAAAGATACGTAGGAAAGCAAACCAGCCATGATTACCAGTCTCTAAAATTAATGCTTATGCAGGAAGACAAAATACTATTCTATGTCAAGGCAATGCCCCTTTTCTCTTTTATAAAGGGCTACAGGAATTCTAGACCCTGGTCAGATCTGTGATCCCCAGTGCAGAAGGGAAAAGGATTTTTAATGAAAACCAGCTTCAGTTGTGAATATTTAATACAGTGCCCAAGCGGTAACAGGATGATAAAGTTTTGATAGGCCTGGTATTGGCTTTTATTTTTTTAAGGGGAAACTCCTCTCTCACTAACGGAAAAAGCATTTTTAATGCCAACATCAATATAAAGTGCTGCTGGGACTTTTATATCATTTCAATATCAGGCTTGTGTTCAAGGAGCAAAAATAAATGCAGTGTTCACAACTATTTGATATTATAGCTGAATAGCTTTCAACAAGCTCTTACCATGTTTTTATGCACAAAGTATGATTTGGAGATTGGGGATGGAAAATGAGGGAACTGGAGGGGAAGCTTTCTGTTAATTTATAGACACTAGCTGAAATGTTTAAGAGCAGTTTTAGCAGGGTCAGAACATGGCACACAGATCGGGCTATTCTGCAAATAGCAGAATTTCTTATTTTTTCCTGCTGCTTTTTTCGGGCAGCATCAATAAATTTGTTTGATGCACTTTAAATGTTTAATTAAAACATTATGTTAGCACATTTACTGTAAGTGATAAAAACACTTTGGAGGTGGTCTTAAAGCAATCGGTGGCTCTGAAATTGCTAGACATGCACTAGTAAATCAGATACAAAGTCCATAAATTGGAAAGATTCTCTTTCAGGCCTGTGCCATTTCACAGATATTAAAGCCGCTTAATTTAATTCCTCAGTAATGTGGAATGTGTACAGCAGCTGATGTGACTTCTTCAGACTGATTGTTTAAGGTCATAGAAACTCAGGTCTGCAGAGCACAGGATAGAAATTCCCTCTTATATTAATACTGTTTATAATTCAGTTCTCCTTCAATCCCTTAATCAGAGAAGAAATGTTTGTGTGATGTTGCTATAAAATAAGTAGGAATTGTAATGAGTATTTGAAAATGTAGAAAAAATATACACTACGTTACAGCTACCGGTACCAACTGCCTCCTCTTTTTAAGCAGGTTTGCTCTACTTAAAAGGAAAACTTGTTTTTATGCAAAGCAGTCACTTTTATATATGGAATGCGACTCTATTTTGTAAAGTACAAAGTACAAAGGAAAAGTCAAAGCTACTGTAAACTGTTCCTTGCGAATGACTTTGTTCCTCAGCAAGTAACACCACCCCACATTCACCAGACGAAATCTATACCCAGCTGAAGTCAATGGGAGTTCTGCTGCTTCCTCCCATTAGACGGGCTCACGCTTGTAGGAATTGCACAGGTAGCATGTTCGGGAATATGCAAGGGACAGCATCTGCTGCTCCTCTGCTGTTTTAATACCAGCATTCAAAACACTATCGTAATAAAAGGTTCAGAAGGAATTATTACAATTGGCGTTTTTGCCTACGTTGGAAGTCTTTACTGAATCAAATTAATACAGAATATAAAGATCAGAATTAGATTTCACCAAGATGAGTAAATAACAGATCTTTCTTCTTCAGCTCGGAAAGTAGATTTTCTTGAGAAATCTCTGAGTCAGCATTCCTTGCAAGATGAACCTTTTTCCCTTTCCCCCGACAATGTCAATAGCTGAGAAGTCAATGATTTCCAGGGATGTCACGGATAATTTGCGATAGGAAAGGTAAAAGTTCACTCATTGTGGTATGTACATAACCTATTTTAGTCATCTTTAACAATATGTAACACGAAACTCTTAGCATGGAAAACTCAACTAAATGTCATGTCCCCTACTCATAAAAAAGCCACATGACAAGTTTGGCCCAGGATGCAGGAGAACTGGCTCCAGCAGAGGGTCGACTGTGGAGCGGCAGGAGCTCTGCTGCAGGAGCCCTGGGTAGCTGGTGTCTTGACATGAGGGTTTCCAGGGCCACGATGCTGCTTTCTGCTCTCCGCAGCGTGCAGCGCCGCGCAGTCCTGGCTGCGGGCTGAGATCAACGCCAGGCGACGGATAAAGCAGCGGTGCACAACACATGCTGCTGTTGGTGATGTCCAAGAAGCGTGTTGGTGAAAACGATACTGTTGTCTTCAGTGTGTTTTTAATTCATATCTGCCCTCTTTGCTGATGAAACCACGTTTTTACCACCAGCATGAGGTAGAGTGGATTTTATCTGTCATGCATCAACAGAGTTATCAGCACGTTCTAATTACGCTGTGTTGTGAGAAGCAGCAAGAGCACAGCTGGATTTTTCCGATTCCAGATCGGAGGTGTCTGTGGGGCAGACGTTTAAGAAAATAACTAGATCCTGAGGCTCATTAGACCATGTAGCACTTAAACTAGGGTTGAATTTGTCTCATGAACTCTGTCCTGTGCGGTCAAACTCCAACAGCATGTCCGCCTGCCCTACTATTAATCACTTTTTGGATTAAGAGACAAAATCACCTCTCCAACATTCCTAAGCAAATTTTTTCTTCATAAACAAACAAAGAAATCAAAACTATTTGTCTTAACTTGTTGATTTGTCCAAGTTATCTCATCCCAGATCTAATGACTGTCCCAAATACTAAGAGGAAAAAGTCTGTGTAACAGCTGCACCTCTTTTAAAGCTATTCTTCTCTTCAGCTTCGTGTTGAACTGGTTGTAGTCTTCAAGGGTTAAAAAGAGTAGCAAAGAAGTAAAGCCTGGGCAATCTCATCCATCTCCACCTGACCTATTTCAGATTCTCGTAACTGTCAAAAGGAACAGAGAAACCAACGGTTGCCATACATGGTGAGCCCTTCATTAACCAACTCTGACAAAACCCTGTCAAGCAGCAAAGGCATTTTCAGCAGAAATTAATAATGTGTACCGGAGTCATTCTCAGAGGAAATTAACTGGGTGCACTGGAGTAATTTATGCCACCATTTCTGAAAGGAAGAACACTCGATTCCATATACATCATAGAGAGTACTCATTACAAAAAATAAAGAGAGAGATTTTGGCCAGAGAAGCCCCTCCAACCCCAACCATTCTGTGAAAAACACAAAAACGTTCGGTATCAAATACCAGGCCAACCAGCCTATCCAAGTACCTGATCGGACAAATACCATAAGGTGTGTTCACAAGTCAAGAACATGATTCCTAGCTGCAGCAAATTTTTATAATATAAACAAGGACTTAATGCCTATAAACTTGTCATAGGTTAAAATACTCTCCTTAAGCATTCGTATTCCTATATAGCTGAGCAGATCAGTCCTCGAGGAAAACTCAAGGCCTTCAGCATTTTTTTCTCCTTTTTTTTTTTTGTGGAAAACTACATTTTTAAACAGTTTTGGTATTTCATAATATAGTTTGTGACAGGGCTATTTCACCATTCACTAACGTGGGCTGCGGTGTCATCACAAAGTCCCTAACACCGTGTCAGTGTGAGTCGATGGAGAAGACATCAAGATGTCAACATATTCCGAAAGGGGAAAGAGTGTCAGTGCAAGTCGACAGAGCCACGGTGGCATGTGGAGAGGAAGCAAAATGAAGTTATATCTGTGATTGTACAACACCGCCAGACAAAGACATGATCAACCCAGAAGCCTCTTAAGCAGCATGTGCAGGGTTCAAAGAGGAAGCAAAGAGGTCATTTAGATATTTTCAAGTATGAAGGATGCTTTAGCTCTAAATCACTCTTCTGCACTAAAATACCTCGTCTATAACCAGAGGCCTCACAGTAACAAGAGTAGGTGACTGGAAAATGAAACAGTAGTGTGTGTTAAATGAGAGGCCAGCCGGACAGCTGATGGGGATGTGCACTGCTGTCCTCCTGACCACTCTCCTCATGCAGAACAAGGTCTCAGAGGTTCCTCCTGCCTTTCCCTGGTCAGTGGAGGGTGCAGTGCCCTTCTGAAGGGTTTACACAGCCTGTGGGCAGCTGAGAACAGCAGCCAGGAATACGAAGGTGAGACTCTTCTCCTATAACCAAAAGCCCACACGTGCCACAGCATCAGTACGCAAATCATGCTTGTGGTGCACGGTGCTACCTGCTGACTTCATGGAGCTGGTCTGAGCTCCCTAGAGGCAGGCCCAAAGGTTCCTTTATATTTAAGCAACTGGCCAAAGCCCTCAGGGAGGTACATCTGCACCAGTCCCTGTAAGTGTCTGTCTGTCCTCACCAACCGCGTTTTGTACAACAGTCAGTCCTGCAGCTCCCCTCCCACGTGCCGCCTCTCCTCCCAGCTGTGCTGAACGCCGTCCAGTGCTGTGCATGCAGCGGCTCCCCATAGCCCGCTTCCCTGCACACCCTTGGAAAGGACACCCCACCATTTCAGAAGTGCAGCTCTGCAGTGTTAAGTTACATTTTTTTAGCCCAAACATCTGGAATGTATCATTCCAGGGCCAGATCGGAGCAGTATCTTCATTTTATGCTGTCTGCAGGAAGGAGGAGGGCAGAGGCTTCACGTTACTGCAGCACAGATGAGCTCTAATTATTTTTTGCATTACTAGTGGACAATGTTATTGTGTGGTCCACCAAAGCCCTTTCTGATCCTCATTAAAGAAGTTTCTCTATCAACACTTGTTGTATCAGAGCAAAACTGAGGTGGATGAACACTAACACATCCTTGCTCTTACTTGAATGGGACCAGGTTTCCAGCAGTATTTCCATATTTTACCACTGTTAGACTCTTTTCTTCAAGAGTTCTTGAAGGTCAATTGTCTAAAGTGACTGAAACAACTAAAATCCTAAAATTCAGAAGGCTTTAGGCCAGGACAGTATTTAAAAGCATCCAGGTGCCACACAACCACCGGTAGCACCAATACTTGTTAAACTAAGGCGGTCTCTGCCCTCCTCCCAGCTGAAAAACGGAACTCTGGAGGTCCAACCACACTACTGGGTGTTGTGGAAATAAGAATACAGACACTACAGCAAGTCTTAGAGCATTAATTTACCAGCATAAAACAGAAAACAACCCCAAGTTCAGCACAGCAAAACAAATGAAAGATGCAATTGTTCTGACTTGGGGCGGTTGGGTGTTTTTCCCCCTCCCTTTCGCTCTGTTTTGTGCTCTGTCTTTCTAACGGGGGGTTTTCACCATGCCCAGGGGCGAGGTCAGCGTGTGGCGTCCCGGGCGCATCGCTGTGGCCACTGCTGGTGCAGCTCTGCCAGGGCCCCCAGCCGCGCAGGAGGGACCCATTTGGCCTTGTGTATTCTGAATAAACTGTTAACTCTTCTCGGCATGAAGAAGTGATTATTGAAAAGTTTGCCTCCACATACAAATGCAAATGACAGTCGAAGAACACGTGAATGTTAATCTTCCAAACCAAGTACGTAGACAAATGCTAGTCATTAGAAACATTTCCGTGCATTTATATTAGGCTGTCCTCTAAAAGACTTTTCAGACAAATATGTCATCAAGATATTCAAAACCATGTAATCTTATCCAAAGTTTCATCTATCAACAGTACAGTTTTCATCTCTCGCAGCTGTGTGTCAGAATGTGCAGGCAGATTAGCCAGCTGATAGCGAGGGGGGAAGGGAAAGAGGGGCTCTGTCATCATCAAGAAATGCTGCTGGGGAGAAGAGAGACTTGCTGTTCGTTTCTCTAAAAATCTCCCCAAGAACCCTTTCAATGCGGGGAAGCGGGGGATATTTGCAAAGACTTTAACTTTCTGCCAGGAGTTGGTGCCGACCTGCTCAAAGCCTCCTCCCTGCAGAGCCCAATCCTCACTGAAACAAACCAAAAACCCAACCCACAACATCCTGAGCACAACTGCGTATCTGATGGCCGTGGCAAAGCGTCCCCTTCCACTGCAGATTAATTCACCAGATTTCTTGTGCCCTCGTGGGCCTGGAAAGAAAAAGATAAAAGCGCAAATCTGGGTGGTTTTGAATTCCTGCTGCCCCCTTCACCTTCCTCAAAGGGAAAATGCCCACGCGGGTCCCTTCCTAGCCAGAGGGATCCCCGGGGGAGGGGGAAAAACAACAAAATACCTCAGCACTTCTCAGCAAGTAAATTCTGTGATTCTGTTGTTTCAAGGGGAGAGATGAATGATGACACATATGGGCTTCTGATAAAGATGCAAAGAGATAGGGCTAAAACATGCAGTAAAGCACTGTGAAATGACTCCTCAATATGAGATTCAATACGCTGCAGTTGTTGTCTGTGAGACAATGTCTTTGAATCCATGCATATGAATCCATGCATAATCTTTGAGTGTATTCATTTTTAAATACATTCTTCCAAGTGAATTTCAGCATTCCTGTGGAGCTGCAGCTTGACAGCACTTGAAGACAATTTTTTTAAGCTTGGGGAGAGTGGGAAAGATTTTTGCAAACCATAGAAGAGCATTTAGGACTGAACATCATCTGAAACAGGCATGCGCTCTTGTGGGTGTCTTTGAAACAAAGCCCTAGATCTCAGTGTTTAGTGACACAAACTGAGTGCCTTGATTTTCAAAGTCGCAAATCAAACTTGTGCTGGTCATGCAGAATATTCAGCATCTCTGAATATCACCTGTCCCAACAAACCCAACTTCCATTTTGGCAGCTCCCTTCTTCTTGTGTGCTTCTGGCATGAAGATGCCTCCCCTGGAGACAGACGGAAACAAGGACAGTGCTTAACTACCTGCCAGGGGCTCTGCTCTTGGCTTAAAGGAGTATTTCAGCAGAAAGGAGGCTGTTTTGGTAGAAAATCATACAACACGGACACCTCCCAGCACCATGGACTGAAGGCAGCTGATGTTCATGTCCGTGGGGATCAGGGTATGAGTCACCTAAGCCTCAACTGAGGGAGGCAAAGCTCCGTATCTTGCTCATATTCCTCTGAGCTTATCTGGTTCCCTAACTTCAATACCAAATCAATCTTCTTAATGGAAGCTTAACCTATTTCCAGAACTTCTCCCTCCACCTTGGAGATGTGTTTTGACTGAAAAAAGGGTACAGAGAAACAGCCTTTCAGAGTCAACATGGAGATGCCCTGCTGGTGCGGGGGCACAAGGAGAAGTTAGTTGTCCGCTAACACACAACCTTTAAATGCAAAAGCAAAATTTAACATGCCTGGAAAAGGAGCTTCAAGATGGCATTTCTTAAATCTTCATTTGACAATCTTATTTTAAACTCAAAAGCATTTTTTAAAGCTTTTCATACACTCATGTTTTAGTCCCTTGCTTGGAAAAGTACCTTTATGTGCGCTGAAGAGAAGCGGATAAGGAGTGAGGAGCAGGGTGGGAGGCAGGAGACACGTTATTTGATGAAACAAGACGTTGCTCCCAGCCCAGGGCTCGCTGCCCTCCCGGCAAAGCCCAGCCTTGCCGCTCGCTGCCCGGCACACGCGCCTGCCAGCCAGGGTCCACCAGGTCAAAACGCTGCTTCACAGAGCGCCCCGAGCTGGTGTCTACCTAGAGGAGCCACTGCAGCCTCTCGGGAAACAATCCACTTTGGGAAAGCAGCCTGCGTGCCCAAGTATTTATTTGCTAGTTGGATGGTAATGGCTCTAGAGCAGTTCTTATGGTCTTCTGGGGACAGCGTGCAACTTGTGCTGCTCCACAGAGTTTGTACACCAGATGAGGTATTAATCTGGTTAGCTAAAATACTACGGCCTCTCCACAAGTCATTAATGTTGGCTGCAGTACTGTATGCTGTTAACACATGTACTTCAGGGCCGATCAGTCAGTGCCATCCCACATAATAGATATTTGGCCCAGAAAGCTCTGCAGACCTTTCCCAACCCCGTTCTTTGCTGGCTGTGCTGCCAGACCAGCAGAAACTGGTGTGAGCCATGGGACCATGAGAGGAGGCTTTGGAGTTGCGACTTCAGTAATCAAAGGAGGAGGAAAGCGACCTGCCAAAACAAGCATGGGTGGTGTGGCTTTGAGAAGACAGGGGCATCAAGCAGCAGGGAGCAGAGCTTGCTGGAGTGGTTTTTAAAGATGGTTTAGGAAACTGGCTTTGATTTTAACAGCTGGCTCTACCAACAGAGACCAAACTGCCTTCGGCACAGCCCTGTCCTTTTCTTCGCCTACACGCCACCACAAGCCACAAAGCACTCACCAAGACTGTGTAACAAACTTAACTTCAAAAGGCCAAAAGCCACAAAAAGCATAATGTCCCACAAGAAGGGAGCAGGAACATAAAGAGAGGTAGTAGTAGTGATTTCCCCAGATGTCTTTCTACAAAAAGAGAGAAATGGGCCGCCAGGAGATTTTGTTACACTTCCACATCTTCTCTCAGTCCCCAGAGCCTCTCCAGCTCCCCATGAGCGTTCCCAGCTTCAAACGGTGGTCACAGCATTGCAACGTGGACTCAAAGCACCAATGCAGAAGATTTTGGCTTCTAGTGGGTACTGGGGACCTCTTTTTATCCCCACCAGAGCGGTCTTACAGGATCAAGCAAACAACAAAAGGCAGCAGTGCTGGGCTCCCCATGGCTACGGCCATCTCCACCCCATCCAGCTCTGAGGGACACCAACAGAACCTGAGAGGACCCACTGCTAAGGCTGCTGTTTCCTCTCTCAGCCTTGCCATCAAGGTTTTTTTTCTCAGAATGGCTGGAGTCAAGGATGTGGTCTTGGCCTTATCTTTAAATCTCCTGGCTTTTGTCAGCGATCATGTCACACAGGCGATGCCATTTGCCCAGCTGTGCTGATAGCGACACGGACATTTTGTTGCTGCCTATGGGGGCTTATTGGAAAAATGTGTTTGCAGAACACGATGTGATTTCTGGGCGTACACCCCTGGCCTGCGCTCTGCCTTCAGGAGCGTTCACAGCCCCCCTCTCGCAGCAGAAAGGAACGCAAAGGCTGTTCCTGAAGGGAAGGACGTGTTCCCCCACAAGCAGTTTCACTACACTAGGAGAGTGTCACTGGCACTGCCTCTTCAATTTGCACGTCGCAAGCATAAGCAAAACAGCTTCCTCCTAACTCGTACCAGACTTCATTTCACCGAGATGGATTTGCCATTGGCTGGTTCCACTGCACAGCCCAGATTAAAAACAAAACAGAAAAAACCCCAGTGCTGTGCGTAATCAGAGATGTGAACACTAACCCAGAAGCTGCGCGTCCCACACTAGACAAGCCAAGTCCTACAGAGATAACAAAAGTTCAATAACTTCTTCAGCAGATAGAACTCCTGATTACTGCGAACTATCTGCTTCAAAGAGTTGCAGCCTTGCCAGTGGGGATTCATTCACCCTTTCTTGAGCCAGGAAGCCACCTCGGATGCTGCACTGTGGGCTGGGAAGCCTCCAAACACCTTCAGGAACCTGTGAAGGTGCTTTTGTCCTAGAGAGGACGTCTCTTAAGACACGGGGAACTCATCCTCCTTTCAGAAGTTGGTTTTTTTCAGGCCAACAGAGGTATCTGAAGACCTGGAGAAAGATGCCATAGCCAGATGGCATGGCCCAGGGAGGGGACGAGATGAGAGCTGCAGGGGATGCATACACTGATTTCTCCAAAGACTTATAACCACAATGAAGAAAGAAATAGCTCTGCCACAAGAAAGTCTGATGAGAAAAGTCATTTACCACTGAAATGTAATTTAGAAAAATGTATTTAATACCAATTAACAACACGAGCTTCTAATACCCACTTATCTAAACTGCTTGTAGATTACTTGCTTTTCACTTACCAACCTATCTACTGATTTCTACAAAAAAGTGAAAATACAGGTCAGGCTTTTTCTACCAGATTTAGTTATTTTACTACCAGGCAAATATGAGCCAGAATGGTTATCAAGAAAAATAAGGGGGGGTGGGGGGGGGAGAGAATTGAGAAATCTTAGACATTGTATTAAAACAACAGTTTTTAGGGTGTTTGATTTACTATTCAACTGTGTGCAGCTGCTGCTGTGAGAAATAGGAAGCATGCCAAGGAAAAGAGACGGGGGAAAAATTAACGGGTGGGGGAGGTTTGCAGAATCAACTGGTTAATGAGATATGAAAATTTTTATGAGTAAGCCCCTGCTGAAAAGCACTTGTTTGTTTGAACCAGCTTACTGCTTACCCACTGGCACAGCAATTCGGGTACTCCCTCCAAAGGACTTAATGGGAAATTTAGAAAGCAGTTGGGTTTTTCAGGCACTGGTTTAGATCCTCTGTGCTTCCCACTCCTTATCTTGGAGCAACCTCAAACCCGCCGGGGTCCCGGCGAGCGCTCCGGGAACGGGGAGGGCAGCAAATGACTCAGGGCCTGCAGCCACACGGGCAGAAAGCTCAGCACGGTGAGCTAAGAGATGTGGGTTCAGGTGCCTCCAGGCGGGGGACAGGAGGGAAGGTGCTCTCAGCACCCGGCCTCTCCTGGGCTGGTCCCCCCTTCCCTCCAGCCCCACTGCAGAAGGGCTCTTCTTCCTGCACTTCTGGGAGGAGGATTTGGTGTTCAAATGTGACGTGATATCCAAGTTTTAAAAGGGAAAGCTCTCTGCTTGGTCCAAAGAAAGACCCCGTAACTGTTTAAAAGGTCCACGCCTTCCCTTGGCGTGTCCTCTAAGGCTGCTCAGGCAGCCCCTTGCTGACTGTCCACACCCGTACGAACCCCGCGCCTGGGCACCCGGTGATTTGCAGACACCGTACCTGGCAACCTAAGCACCAGATTCAGGATGACTCAGCACCCTGAATTTAGGAGCTGCATTATTGCCTCTTAGTCTCTTTTGACAAAAATCTAAGCCCTGTTTTGTGGTCCAAGTGAGAAAATACTTCGGCTTCTTCAGAACAAGCCCTACTTGTTTGTAATAAATTTCTTGGCTTATATTTTGCCCAGTTTCTTTTATGAAAAACGCAACCATGCTTACAAATGTCTTTGACATTGCAACCCAATCATGCTTACAAATGTCTTTGAGATTGCTTGGTGTTTTTTTACATGGCAAAGACTCAACAATTTTCAAGAAAAATAAATGTTGCAAATTCTCTAAAAACAAAACACAAACCCTGATGTGCAGAGCTTGAGTTTGTACCAAACCCTGGTCTGTGACATTCCCCACAAGGAGGAGGGACGTGGCCCCACCACAAGTCCCAGCTTTCATCTTGGTTTACTTATTGGTGAAACTTTTTAGCCTGAAAGCTCATTTTCAGTTGATTGGTAAACTCAAAACATTTTATTGTCATGTAGATTCAACCATATCTACAACTACTAGGCAGCTAATGGGCTTGGCCCCAGTCTACTCCTGATGATATTAATGAAAGGTTATTTTCCAGAACCTGTTCAAGTATCAAGCATTTAAGCTGAGGGATGAAAGCAGTACACAGGGCTCCTTTACAACAGCACACTCTGCATGCCCCTGTTTGCGTTCACTGCGCAGTAAGAACACCCATTGTGTCCCTACTCCAGAAGGCCTCACTGGAGACTATTAGACTTGAGAAATCATTTAGTGGGATCTTATCTCACATACCTAATTGAGGTGTCAGGCCTCTGCACTTAAACTATAACTTGCAGACTAATTAAAGGCAACGACTTAGTGCTTACCTAGGGATTCAGGGAGATGGCATGATGACCTGCCTGTGTGGTAAAGGGAAGATTGAACAGACTGAACTAGACGATGTCTTTATTTTCCTGGTTTGAGGGAGTAATCCCACTTTAGCCCCAAACATAAGCCTTTTTGTTATTTAGAGGGATATAACCTAGAGGTGCCTTATGGACCTTTTCACCTGGCTTTGATGTCCTAACAGTTAGTAGCGTTAAGCTTGTCATCCTCCTGTTTTATCTTTGCCCAGATTGTTTCCAAGTAGATATCTGATTAGTGGGAAAGCCTCACTTTTCTTCAGGGAAAACTGAAAATGAAACAAATTAAGTCTTATATATGGCTTGCTTCCTTTTATTTGCACGTGCATGTCATCTTCTAACTCAGAATTCTAATCCTTGTGTTGAATAACGGAAGATGGGATGCTCCTGCAGAACAGCAGACCTGAAGTGGCAAGTTAAAAGCTCAGGGGTCACTGCTGGGACAAGAGGGAGCAGGAGGCAGCTCTCCTGTCTTCTTGAAGATGATGATGATGCCTCGATTTCACACGGTGTGGAAGGAGGGAGGCAGATACTAAATATAAAAGGCAGAAGTTTATTTGACAGTGTTATGAGGAGGGTAACTGGAGGAAAACATTTGACACTGACATGCTGGAATGCTGTAAAAATTTAATTAGATGGGTACATTAGTCATAGTTGTATTAGGGGGTTCATATACTACATGCAAAAATGCATGCTCCAGTACAAAAGGAATATTTAAGTCCTTCCTGTAAATACCATTTCCCTCATTATTGGGAAATGTGGTCTCAGCGGGACCATTGGCCATGTCACTGTATTTACAAAAGCATGGTTAGAATGAGATTAACAGCATTTATGGGAAGGGTTTTCCTACACAGAGAACGATGCCCATTATAAAGGGAAGGTCAGGCAGCCAAGTTGCAATGAAGTAGGTGTATGTGGCTGCAAGCTGGTTTAATGTAGGGTTTACTTCTATGCTGTTAAACTGCCTTTAATAGCCTCATGTTCCCTAAAACAAGGGCTATTGGTGAGCAGAGATGCACTGAAGCATGTCAAGAAGGCCTACTGCAATTTTGCCTGCCCTGGAAACCATCGGGAAATGCTTTATGGCTTCAAGGCTGCCCAAGAAAAGCTTGGCAGACTGGCTTGCTCAGGCTGGGTAGCTAAAAAGCATTTTCAGAACTGGGTCCTTAGAAGGTGTTCCCTTGGGACCAGGTTTATTTGAGAAGTTAATCTGAACCCAATGCAGATCACACCAGCTGAAGCTTCCCATAGCTCCCAGTATGGATCTGCATGACTATGATTGCAAATTTCAATAACTTGTAAGATTGATGGCTGTTTATTTTTAAACTGCAACTATATCCAAAATCTTGAAGGGAGATGTCTAGATTTCAACAATCTTCTTCCACTTCGTGGTGAACCAGTAAACCAATTTAGCTCAAATATTTCCCATATGCTTGACATAGAGAACCAGGCTACGTGGGGCTGCTCCAGAGCCTGGAGAAACCAGAGTCTTTGCAGAAAAGCTTTGAACATGAAGATCAAGGTGGTAAGCCAGTTCCAAAACAAAGAATTGGTAAACCAGCTAGAAACCATAGCTGAAAGGATGTGCTCAGTTCTAATGCTGCATACACACTGCTGTCTTCAAACTCTTCCCTACCTCATCAAATGCACTCATGACTTTCTTTGGAAAAAATGCATATTTGAAGTCATTTGCAGTGATTTCTTCACACAAGTCCCTGTGGAAAAAGGAGTTCAGCCTATTTCCCTTACTTTTCTTTCCCTTCAGCTTTACTACATAGGGGAAAATAAGATAGCATTTTAATTTGAAAGTGTTCATTTAGTAGTAAATAAGCAAATAATTGGTCGTGTTTTATTTCAAACAGTGTTTCAGTTGTGGCACCATGTGTGACGCTCAAAAGTAATTATGAGATTGAGATGCCGGATAGGAAAAAGATATAAACAAAAGATGACTCAACCAAAATCAACTAATACTTTGTCTTAATCAGTGTTTGGATTGTTCTGATGAATTTGATATCAGTTCTGCAGAAAATGAGAAGGCTCTACTTGTGATCGGTTCATTTCCCAGAATTCAGTGAATTTGCGAAGAGGATACTGTTGTCCATAACCACCTGTGAGCATATGGAAAAGGAAGATGCGCACCCTTGGACAAAGCCAATTGTGACCCTAGAAAAACACACCCAGAAATACCAGGAACTCAAGTCAGGGGGCAGGGTGACGTAGGGAAGAGGATGACCAGGATTATGTACATCAAATGATGAATAACAGCCTGTGCTTTTGACCAAAATGCTAAAATGTGGATAGACCTTCAGTCTAGTTGTTTACTATTTACTCAAATTGGAAAAAAATGCGTCACACTAGAAAAGGAAGGAAAATCAAGTCCAAACCCTCAATTTGTATTTAAAAGACTCTTTTTTTTCTAAATCTCAAATAGAAATTCACCTCACAAAGATGCTTGCCCTTTATAGTCATGTTGGTTGCTTAAAATCAGTAGATCAATCAGACCAACTGAATTGCTCCATCATAAAGGATAAACAGCCAAATGACCACGAATTGATTGCAAGGCAGATACATACGCACACCATTTTTTTAAACAGGGAAAATACCCAAACCATCTCACTACAAAACATCAGTTGTCAAACTTCCCCAAAACTACTACAGGGAAAAGCAATTGGGGCTGTAGAGAGATTCTGCGATGGGCAAAGGTGTCAGCTGCTAATTGCAACTAATCTGGCATTAGTATGAGCATCTCAACAAACCTGAGGGATCTCTGGAGGAACAATGTCAGTGGGTAAAGCTCTCAAGGTCTTTGATTCCAAGGACATATTTAACCATTGACACCGCTACGCTCAGCAAACGACAAAGTGGGGTTTTCATTTGCGTAACTTCAGAGAAGCAGCAAGACAGAAAATGAAATTAAATAAAAAATACTCAGGATGAAAATCTGTAAAATTTTCAAATGGTAACCAACATTACACCGAACAACAGTCTTCAAAAGGAAGTGGGGAAAAAAAACTCTGTTACGTGGGTCTTTTGAAACTGAACAGAACGAAAGCTCAAGAGCATCTTCCAGGGCCATTAGCACAATCATAAAGAGAGCTCAGAGTTCTGAGCGAGGTCCACAGCCGAATTTTAACACAGTAACATTATCAGAGATGAGAAATTGAGTTTAGACAGCACGCAGTAAATTAAACAAACAAAAAACCAGCAAAAAAAGAACAAAATGAGACCGTAGCGGTGTGGTTTGGATGGATGTAGGATGTATAATGGGTCACTTATTTTGGATTTTGTGCCCACAGGACACCACCTTGCCACACACTGTCCGCCCGAGCAGACAGCTGGATGAAATCAAGGCCCTAACACGCAGTTCCTCCGTCTACCTGTTTGTGAACCATGTTGGCTCCCACTTATATACAATGCTGCAGTTCTTCAGTGGCTTAAGAATTTAAGTCCCATTTGCAAAAGTCTAACAGACTCTTTTGAAAATTGGACTCATAATTAGTAAACCAGACAACTGGACTCTTAAGATCATTAGAAAGATATTAGGTAAAAAACTTCAAAGTCAATGGGATTTGTACACCTTAGCCACATAAGCTCCTCTGAAATTTTTCCTTCATGTCAATCTGCATTCAAATAATTCTTCTCACAGTTGGCTACAGCGTGTTTGTCATGACCACTGAGCATGATAAATCACATCTCAAAAATCCAGTCGAAATAGAAATTAAATAAATGTCTCCTTAAAGCATTCTATTTCCTAAGAGGTAACAGAAAATGTGACTAAACCACGGGGAGGGGAAAAAAAAAGCAGCTTGTTAAATCAGACTGAAGCAGTTCCAGCTCATCCAAAGCCTGTTCCCCAGCGAGTGCTGTGACTAGCAGAGCCCAGGCAAAAGCAGATGTTGCATCCAGAGCCCTTGTTGTGGAATTCAACAGCTGGTTTGGTGAATTGTTTGAACCGGTCACTCAGGAAGGCAGTGCCAGCTTAGCTTATGGTAAGCTTGAACAGCCCAGTGTTTGAACAGTATATTCACCTCTTACTGGAATAAAAGGCTGTGTTTGTAACCAAGATGGCAAGTTGTACCCTATTAGGGTCTTTCGCAACTGACAGAGCATTTCTATTTTCAATAGAAAGGGAATTACTTGCCTGGGAAGAAGGATTATCTGGCAGTGTTTCTAGAGCTACGCTTCAAAGAGAAACTTGAAGCCATTCTTGTATAGTGTGCAGTTATTAATCACCAACAGCAAGATTCTTATAACAAAGTAACCCAAACCAGTAGCACAAACCCAGTTCCTGTCCCTCGCTGAGCACATGAAACTCGGGGTCAACTCCCTTCCACTTACAGAAAGGCACCTGGCCCCGCTGCCCAAGGATCAGCCCCATCCTTGTATTTCAGAGCAGGAGCGGAGCGTTGCCGAAACCTTCCTGCAGCGCAAAACGCGAGCAGAGCCAAGGAGACTGCAACAACCAAAATAGCATCAAAGGAGGCAGAGAAAAACGTTAGCTGCCTGGTGGCGGGAGCGGCGGAACAAACGGCTGTATTATAGGACTGTCACCCGAGCGAGACGATCAATGCCATTAAGACTGAGTCAATCTCTGTCTGTACAAGTATAGCAGTGCCCGAATGATGACAAATCTCTGGGTCCAAGGGGAGACATCATTCACCTTGTTGAAAAGTACGGAAGCGGCTGCTCTGATCAGTTTTGGCAAGTGTCTCTGGGTTGTACCTGGACCATTCCCACCAGGTGTCAGGTACTGAAGCTTTATGCCCTCCCACATCATGACACCACTCCCATGCCGAGAGCCTGAACTGCTGCGGACAGGCAGTGTTAACTGCTGCCATTTCACTAAAATGAATAATTATGTACCTCCAACTTGAGCTGATTGTTTGAAGGATGTGAGAAGGAGCACACGAGAGATACTACCAATAAGGGAGCTTTTAATGCAGCTGATGTTGCCCCTGAGGAAAACCGGCGTGGAGGAATGAAGGCGGATTCTGGTGGTACCATCAGTTCAGGACAGGGATGCTCAAGTGGCATATTTGCGGCTGGCAGGACTCTGAGGCAAATGACGTTTTTATGGTGGGAGGAATGGGGGGACTTTTCTTCAGGCCTATTTAACAGCCCAGTCTGCAAACAATCTTCTCCTCTCTTGTTGCTGTTCTACCCTTGCCTCTCCTTCTTGGCATAGTGCCTTTTCTCCCCCGAGCAGCAGCTGTGCACACTTGAATAGTAAATCAAACACCCTAAAAACTGTTGTTCCAAAATCTTTTCAGATCCTTCTCTCCTCTATTTCTGTTCTCTTTTTCTTGCTAATGATTAAGGCAATTGCCTTTTTTTTTTTTTTAAAATCTGGTACGAAGTAATTTTGTGTCACAAACAACTTTATGTATCATGTCTATCAATGAAAGGACCTAGAGGTACATTTAGTTCATCTCCTACCAATGCATGAGTTGTTGAGAAGGGCAGTAGTGTAGGAAATACATGGTGGGACACTCCATATTTTCTTTGAGAGCACGAGATCCCCGATCATCTTGTAAAAGGCCAAGGAAGATGGTAACAGCCTGTATTTCCAGGTGATAGATAGCAATACAAATACACTCCAGTCAGTGCTGATTTACACTAACCAGGGACCTGAGCCCAGCACCGTAAATGGGATTTGCTTCCCTGGTTTTGAGACTATTTCCACAACAGAAATGCCTAGAGGATTAATATTGTAGAGAAAGGGAAGAAGACAGAACAGCAAAATACCAGATAATTAGCACTGAGCAGTATATCATATGCTTCCTTTTGAACTCAACATCCACCTCAGAGTAGCACTGAGTTACTCCCTGGAAAAGTTGGTTCTTCCCCTGTCCTGCCCCTTCCCCGTAAAGTTTAGGTTTACAGGCTGTACTTACTTGATAGAAATGCCTGACTCCTGCCCCAAATACCCGGCAGCTTAACTGTTCCTATATTTTGAAACTATTGCAAGAAACTCATCTTGCACCTTTAAAAAGATCCAATTTGTATACAAACAAAGTGCATCATTCTAGTACTGCCCCTTTGATTTGCACGAGATACTTAAGGCCATGGATAGCTTCTCCCTTTAGTGTGTATGCCTACGAGAGCGATGTGATGGTAGAGCTTGGGCTGTGAAAATACAATGTACGCTTTATTACAAAGAAAACCACAGTTTGAAAACCAGGGAAAACTCTGATTCACCAGCATGACTCACACACGCACTATAGAGCCTGCGATCCCTTCAGCTAAGATGCAAGCCCAGCATGTAAGTACTCGCACAAAGAACGCATTTTCCCTAAATACAGGATCTTTTCGAGTACCTTATCTTACCCTTTTTGAAGGCAGGGAAAATCTCTCGCTGGACTTGCAAGGAGGCTCTTCCAGGCAGGAGGAAAGCCAGCAGGCACCATGGCAACATCCACTGAAATGACTCAAAGCCACTACCAAGATGTTTTCACAGGAGATGGGAAGTCAGATCTCTGCGAAGGCTGTTCTGGGACAGGGAGGGCCTGCCACATCGCCCGGCATCGTGATTAGCAAAACTGAACCTTTTTTTCAATACCTCAGGAGATAATTCCAGCATGATCTCCATTTCAACAGATGCAATTGAAAGCATAAAAAAAAATTCAAAATATTTTTGCATGTCTTCAAAAAACCAGAAACAACCAGACTGGAAAATATGCTTGTTTGAAGGTCACAACTCAATTGACTGCAGTGTAAGGGAGTTCAGAGTAATTTCATATCCAGGGGGGAAATAATTGTTACTCAAACTCCTGAGATCACTGGTCCAACTGATTACAATGAAGTGTAACACTGGAGTAACATAGTGAGGAGTCAGGCTGTTCAGCTCTGTGCCTAACGGAGCATCCACCAGAGGAAAGAAACCTCTTGGAGGTGTAATTGCAATTCATCTTGTCTGCTGGGGCTACGAAAAGTAGTGTAAGGATGTGCATGGGGCTTAGAGGGAGGAAATCAAGTTACAGATGCAGGTAAAACTGTTTACTCAACTCTTCAAATAAGTGTCTTCAGAAGGACTGAGCACCACGTTGCTCTCACTGAACCAGCCTGAAGCAGCTGGGTTAGCGCTGCCCGTTTTCCATTCTTCATCACAGCCATACCTGGTGCACCCATTTTTCCAGTGAAAATAAACCCTGAATGGTTTGGTTTTAATGTAGTTAACATATGAATATGTTAAAAGAACAAAGCTCTTAATTTCATTTCAAACTTTTTTTTTTTTTAAATTTGCTTTAGGATGGGAAACTTTCAGTGTATTTTGAAAATTCTCAGGAGGGAAGGAAACTGACTCAGTTTAGCACACAAAGCAGCTACATTCATCATTTCTTTCCATGTTGCTATGGCTATGTCGAAGCCACCTCTCTGCCCTGGGTCTCTTTGAAGCCATTAACTCTGCAATGTATTTTCCTATATACATATACCCTCCCTGAGCACATCTGAACGCATTCGGCTCCACAGCCTGTGAACTGTAGATCTTTAGCTATGTGGGCTCATTTTCCCTGGCTTTTGGACCCTAAATAGTGTCTTAACAGGCTTCTCATCCACATACGAGAGTCACAAACGGGCTGAAACTTTGAGCCGTGGGAGTATCAGGCCAGGGCTTGTGTTCGGTACAGCAGCTTGGTGTTCCTCAGCAGAGATGTCAACTCAGATCTACACACTCATCTCTTAACCACTCTGTGCTCACATGAAGGTCATCTCAGTCCCATAAACTCTCATGCTTGTATTTCTCAGGCTAACAAACTCTTCAATTGGTTTTCAGAGCTGGCTGCAGTCTTTCCATGCTGGAATTATTTAATTCTGGCACTGGTGATGATCCTTAATGAAATGTATTCCTTACCATTTCCACACCACCAGCTAACTTGGCTTTAGACTTCAGGATATTATACGTTACTTCTGGGTAAAAATAGAGCTATCCCTCTACATTTAATAATATTAGGTTAGACCTGCAAACCTCTGAAAGGCTAGAATTAGAAAGCATTATTTATCTTGCTTAGAACAGACAGAAACTAGATTAGTGGCCATATATGAAGCATGTATTAATGTTCATTAATACTCATGCAAAATCTCTACGTTGAGAACTAACATGAGACATTGAAAAATTGGTCTTTTGCATCATCTGATAAGAGAGAGATGCATTTTCCTGTTTGTAACAGATTCAATGTTTGCGTTTGGGGTTCCTGCTGAAGCCCTGTTTCCACAGATCTATGGCTGACCAAAGAATGCCATTAGGCAGAACTGATTTATTTCACAGTTCACAGCATTACTCGTGGGAGCGAGGGCCAGTGGGAGGCCGGACGTTATCTGAGGAACGTTGCCCTCGATTTCCTGGGAGACAGGACCTGTCCCAGTGCTGCTCCCCTTCCGGCACCCAGCGCACAGCTCCTCTGGGGCAGCTATGCCACGAATTGAGAAGCCATGAATGTAAATGTATGAATAGGTTTGTCTGTCTACACGATCTGATGCAGGATTTCCAGCGAACTGGTAAACTGAGGCACATTCATCTATACAGCCCACGAAAGAACAACCTACATGATTATAAACACATGCTCCCTTAACTAAGCAAACAAAAACCTATTTCTGTGGCCCAAACACCCGTCTCTGGATCCTCAGCAAGACATCTCAGCTATTTTAATACCTTTCTCCCATTTCATTCTCACCAATAGCAAAAATGGTGGGGTTCTATGGTTTATCTCCACTTCTTTGCTGTCTCTGTGGTGATAGAGACAGCATTGCCTTCATAACATTTATTAAACAGTGATGGAAACACATATAGTAGTATGTGTTGAGCAGAATAACTCGCACAGTCCTTTGGTCTTGTGACCCTAATGCAGCATCCAGAGCATTTTGAACAAAAACCTTCCTGTGATGGGAGGAGCAGCATTTTCCAGCATGTCCATCCAAAGACTCCTCTCCTACACTGCTGCACAACAAACTTGTTGCGAGAGGGATCTTATTCAGATAGGCGTCTGTGATTATGCTACAGAAATATTTGTTATATATAGAAAGATGATGTGTTCTCCCCCACTGAGCTAGATCAGACCTCAAGGACACACCCCACGAGAGAAGAGGGAGGAAGCTATTCCATCCTGGGCAGCACAGGAACAATTCCTCCCTATTTCCATTTTGCTCCAATACCAACAGCAGAATCTCACACACCCCCATTTCTATACGGACTCAGTTGTGCCAGGGTGGTGCAAGAGCTGGGCTTTGTCTTTCTCCACCCACTAGTTTATGAGCCTAAACCCAAGCTCCCAACCAGCACAAGTGTCTGGCTGCCCCTCGTGCCTTTACGTGAGCTCACGTTCTCCAGTCGGGCACCTGCATTTCTGGGTATGGATTCAGGGCAGTTATGAACGTGAAATTCTGCACAGTGAGATGAGAAAATACCAAGTGTTAAAAAAAAAAAAAGAACGCAAACCAACAACAATGAACATTTAGAATAAATTGCAAATAGAGGTGCATAATTTGTGGTTAGAGAGACTGAGTGCTAGCCATTATTCAGTACCACTCATTTCTTTCCTCCAAATGTATGTATGAAAGCCAGGAACAAATAATATTTTTATAAACAGGGAGGAGGTTTTCTTTTTAAAATTATATTATGTTAAATAATCTAAGATGACTGGAGTGAGACTGAACCTATACAGAGAAATTACTATACAGCCAAGTGAATCATTAATCCAAATATAATGTATAACTTTACAGCAAACAAAAGCTAGACATATTAAGAGTGAATTGTTTACAATACAGAATTACATATTAAAACGTATGTATAATTGTAACCTTCTGTTAACACCCTCTTGAAGAGAAGAAACACTAATTCCAGGCTTTAAAATACTATGTCTTAACTATGCTCACCATAGAGCTCTGTATGTAACGAAGGCAGCATACATAGGAGGGATTCTTCCAGATACCTTTTTTAACAACCAAAAACCGAACACACAAAAACACAAACCCACCCAAACCAAAGCACACCAGCCCCTATGAGAGCATTTAGCAGAAGTTGTTCTATCTATATTTGTTTGTATCACAGGAATTCATTCTCATCTCCAGAGACAAACTGGGGGAAAGGAAACGTGCTTTATTGAAAGCAAGACATGAGATTTAATCTGATCTCACCAGAATTTCATCCTAGGCCTAGGAAGGTTTCCCTGGTGACATCACACTTTGCATCATGTCCTCAGCCCACAGGCATCCATTGTGAGCTCGAGAACGGACATAGCATCAGTTGGGGATAGGAAAATCCACACATTTTGGGGCAGAGAGAACAAATGTATCTTCCATCCCTGCTACTAAAAGAAGCCTGGACCCTGGGCCTGGGTTTACACCGATTGCCTCCACCTCCTCCAGAAAAACATCAAAGAAACAGAGCCCACATTTACACCAAGCTCATTGCCCAGAACTATGGAAAGCACTTGACGGAGGAAAATAACTGTTAGGTCTTCTACCATTTAACCAATTCAACCACCACAAACAGCTTCTTAAAGCAGTATGGAAAGCAAAGAAATCAGGTTTCTAACTCTCTTCCCATTAAGAAAATTGTTAGAAAAGCCTTCTTGTCACCCATTAAACCAAAAGGAAACAAGAACAGAGAAAGAACAAAGGCTGTCTTGAACAATACAAGGTGATTCCACTAGCTGGCTGGTTTGCCTCCTACAAGCCCATGGTACCAAGTGCCCTAACACTGCTCCACCAAGCATGCCATCAACAGCCTTCTCTGCATATTTGTTGCTCTTTGTGTGCTCACATAAATTTGGCAACACAGCCAAACTGCTTTCCTTGTCCCATAAAGTTCCCTGTTTCAACCACAGAGAAACCACTTCTGCAAAACAACCTCCCCAAACCCAATTCCCTTTGCTCCCCGAGCTGGGTCCTGTTGCAGCCTACCTGGGGTAGGAGCTGGGCCCCTGCGCTGCGCCCAGCATTGTGTATTGTTTCAGCCCCCCAGGAGCCAGCTGCTCTTCCAAGACCAACAGCTCATCTGCAGGCAGGACAGAAAAGGCCAAGATGCCTCCACATAGCCCCGGCTCACTTCACACACCAACATGCTGTGCAGCAGGTGCACAAGAGATATATGTTACATAAGGTCTAGGACCTTAGTAACAGCCTTTACAGCATTTTTTGATATTACAGAAGAGAAAAACAAGGAATACAGTAGTTCAAAATATAAAGAGAAACATGGAGACATTTTATTCAGAGATAAAACTCCAGCATAGACCCCATTACATCTGTAAGACCTACTAGGAAAGTAACAGAAGCCACAATCAACACAATACTTGTGTGTATCACATGCATTCATATTTAAATCTGTTTTCCATGTAATCACATTCCAATATTTTCCATCTCATCAAATAAATAGGAGGGACTTGAAATCCCTCAGACAACGTGGAACATTAGTTTCCCAACACAGAAAAAGAAGCCAGTCTCTCTTACCCCTTTCCTAGAGCCAAAGGAAGCTCCTCTGCCAAGTGCTCTGAGCAGGTGACAGACTCACCCACCGACCGAAGAAAGACAACGGGAAAGTGAAGATTGACTTGCTTGTTATCATAAGGTTCCCAGCTGCACACTTTGGGAGGATAATTCAGAAGAGCTTTGTTGCAGGTGCCCCTCTTTTCCAATCAGTAGCATCATCACAGCCAGGTGAGAAACTAACACAGATACCAGCATTTGAGTCATTACAGTGACATGCAATACTACAATTTTCTGGGCTATTGATTACTGCTCTTCTGGCATTGCAACCCAAAACACTGGGGGAAGTCAAGTGGAGAATGAGAGGTGCATTTAGCGTGCTGGTGAGGTGGTTAAAATACCTTTGCTGAAGAAAGCTGCTTTCAAAATCACAACTTTTGGCCAAAAGATATGAATTTAGAGACAAAGGTTTTGCAGGTGGTTTGGGGACGGTTGTCTGGGTCTCCAACCTGCCCAAATAGATCCCTAGTCACCCAGCTATCAATTATGCTCTCTCAGGTTATACTTTGTTTTATTTTCGTGCAGTTTCATTCTGAGCTGTGCCCCGACTAAATTTTTGAAACATCTCAAAAAATGTGGTTTCCTGCCCCTGATACCTCCTTAGAATTCAGATGGAGGTAAATAACTCTATCATAAACTCTATGGGGAGTTTATTGATAGCACGAAATGGTACATTTTGCTTTCAAGACCTTTCTTCTTACAGTCAGGAGAGAGAGGATGTGAGTCAGAAGCTTTCCTCTCAGTTTCACTTGGTTCATTTATTTACTTGGTTTACTGAAACCTAAGTAGCTGTTAAAGCTACAAGTCCTGAGGCGCGTGTGTTCCTTAACACATAACTTGATTTCCAAAACAAACAATTACAGCTCTGAGTGCCACCCTTCCCGGGAGCATCTGATGCATATGCACAGATGCAAACCCGGGAAGCTGGTGCTCCACTGCGGCTAACTGCTCGCTCTGGCTCAGGGACGTTCACCCTCTACCCACCATGTTTTCCGCTCAGACACTCATTTCTACATTTGCATTACTTTTCAATAGTTTTCTCCAAACAACCCAACAATGGCAGATCACTGTTACCTACAGATCCCTATGCACTGAATAGATCTCAACGTGAGATGGAGGCAACTCCCAGTTACCCCACAGAGAAAGCTTTATAATTTAAAGAGCCAATATTTTGCATCGTTAGGAACTGGCTCCTCCTCCCTTTAGCTGTAACATTGACCTAATTATCCAGAGCCTCAACGCTACAGTTTCGAGTTCGCTGGTTATCTGATGCCTGCAACAATATTTATTCACAAGCTATTTCAAATGAAACGTGTTGTTTAACTGCATTAACATCAAAGCTGAGCTTGTAGATCATACTGGTTTCATTTCTACGATATGCATACGTATCTTTTATAAATATGTACACACACAGATCCCCACACAGTCTTGCCCAAGAGAAAAAGCAGTGCAGGGCTGCTTATAATAACAGCAAACAACAAGTGATACTTGTGATTTCGGACCTTGCAGCATGCACCCGGCTGCCTGCCTTTCACACTGGAGTCCCATGTGGATACACGCTGCCCGGACCAGCACCGCTGCCCCACGGGGGTCCCTGCGCCAGTAAGTCCACTTGTACGTTTGCTCACTAGGACACATAGCTTTTCCTTGTGTCTGATAGTGGTTAATACAAAATAAATCAGTGCATACTAGGGAATGATTTCAATCATCTTAGCCACGACTAGGCCAGTGTATCAAGAAGTAAAGCAGTAAAAGTGTATGTTACCCCCTTTCCAATTCCCCTGTTCTCCACTTCCACCCCTTTCTTCCTTTAAAAGTTGAAACTGAACTTTTAAAGAGAAGAATAGATGAAAATCAGTATCAATAGAAACCTATAACATGGAACTTTGTGCTAAGACACATTGACTAATATTGAACTGTCTAAAATATATGCTCCAGAAACCAAGCCCTTGCATTTTGAGGTATTTTTACTTTCAGACTCCAAAATCCTCGCATTCTCTAAAGTCTTCATACTCTTCCTCCCTCTGTTTTTGTTGTTGTTGCTTTTGTGTTGGTTTGGGGTTTTCTTAGTACGTGTGTTTCTGAAGATCTGTACAAACCTTCCTACAACTAGCCAAAGAACAGGTACGGTCCCAAAATAACTAAGGGTCCTTAGTAATTTTCTTCAATTAAACTGTGGGAATATAAGCTATTTGGTGACAAACACCCAGCCATTGGGAAGATGGGGCCCAAATGCTCCTACTCCTCACTCATTAGCATGGGAAAGGAAAACATGAGCCAAGAGAGCTGAAGGTCTTCTTCCCCTTCTTGGTTTGGCCAGTGCAAAACAGTTCTGCCCATGCTGTCTATAGGGCACAGTTCAGCATGAGCCAGCAGAGGCAACACGAGGAGGTAGAGCTGAAGATCTGGCGTGGAATAATCGCATAAATACCATTATCACATATACATGGGACAAATGGGGATCCTTCAGACATTTCCCTGCAGACACAGCACTTGTCTTTGCCAAATCGGAACCCTCTTGTACCACATCAAACTTCCTCAGCAGAGGTGGCCTGGGCAGCGTCTTGTTTTTTCATTGCCAGCAACTATTTCTGAGAAAGGCTAGAACACAGCGTGCCAGAGTCTGGA
Source organism: Nesoenas mayeri (assembly GCF_963082525.1). Classification (NCBI taxonomy): domain Eukaryota; kingdom Metazoa; phylum Chordata; class Aves; order Columbiformes; family Columbidae; genus Nesoenas; species Nesoenas mayeri. The sequence goes on from NC_137547.1 coordinate 22,459,319, forward strand.
ATTAGATACAAATTAATTGCATATAATTACTCAAGAGCACGAAGTATCTTTTTGGGATTTTATACTTATTGTTATTGTAATGATGTTCAATTTGCAAATACAATTATTGTAAATTACCCTATTGATAACTTCAGCCTTCCTATTGTGTGTGATCACCTCGCCAGATTTCTTGTGGTCTTTGAAACAAGAGGGTTTTTAGCGATGATGAAGACATAAGCAGAGCTGCAAATTGACTGCTGTTCTCACAATGGCTTTTTTGTTACTCAGAAGTGGGGAATTGGTAAATTATTAGCTTATGATTAAATTACAATGTCGCTGCAACATCTAAGAGGTCAAAGTCATAAACAAACTTTATTTTTGTCTTCACCAGAAGCCTACTAATAATAAACCAACACATATTGTTGTAGCAGTATTTCCTCTTTGATTTCTTATTTTTTCATTTTATACCCACTTGTGTTGCTCTTATCACTTCATGTAAATCAGGACTGCCAATACTCCAGGGGGCTGTTGGGAGGGCTAATAAACCGACATTTAAAAGCCTTTCAAAAGCCAGTTTTTATGTAAAAAATGTAAGATCGGTTAAATATTTTCCTTCTTGAGCTTCCTCACAATGTGTACGTATTAATACGCACAAATAGGTCTGAAAATGTTCTGTCCTGGAGTATGCATTCAACTCTAGTCACTGATGCTCATTGCTTGAATGTTTGGGCTCAGAAATTCCCCAGGTGTGCTGCATCCTGACAATTTACTACATTGTTTGGTCAATAAAACCAATAGAAGAAAAAAAACCCTATAACTATAGGGAAAACTCTATGGCACAGTTACAAGGGGGAATGCTGAGCAGCATGGAGAAGTGCAAGAGAAAGAAGTTACAAAGAGGACAAAAGGGAAAACCATTGAAAGGAAAACTCCCAGTCTCAGAGACTGCTCCTCCCCCCGCAAAATGTTTTCTCAACAGTATCTTGCTTGTGCAGGGAACTCTATGTCCTCTTCTGCATAGCCTTCCCTCTTCCCGCTCACTTCTTTTTAACTCAATTTTCCAGTTAAATATCTTTCTTCTCTTCATCTAGATCCCCTTTCTCAATGAAAATCCCCTTTTCTCCTCACAATTTATTTCCTTGCTCAGTTTATTTTTCTGTATGGTTTGAACTAGAAGGAGGAAAATTCAAGTCAAATATTAGGAAAATCCTCTTTGATGGTTCAGACAGTAGAAGCACTGAAACAGATTGCCCAAGGAGGTGGTGGACATTCTATCACAGGGTGCTTTAAGGAACGAATACAACAAAGATGTGTTTGGGATCTCCTACATCTGGCCGATGTTGCCTTGGGGCAAGAGGATGGACCAGATGGCCCCTTCACATCTCTTCCAGCTGTAGGTTTCTGCGAGTCTTTTCACCTCTCTAGTGTCTGAGGGTATTTAAATGGCTCAGGGTATGTCAATGCTTAAGTAAAACTTTACAGCACAAGGCAAGCGTGTAAACCTGTAGGGACTATTTTTCCAGGGTCACTGTGCTTACATCCAAGAAGGTGCTGACACAGGTACACACCAACACACATGGTGTTGTAAGAGGTGTGCTCATCATTTATTGATGAAGTTTATAATCTGACACTCAAAAAAAGACAAAAAAAGATCCTAACAGGCTCCAGCATTCCACAGATGTTGAAATGTCACCTCTCAGATAGAGATATTGATTTACAATTTGAGACCAAGTATATTGTATTCTGTGCTAACAAGCCAGAACACCCTACTCGACATTTCTCAGTGAAGGAGAGGGTGAAGTCATGCTTGGTAGCATTTGTTAGAAAGCACTGAGTTTCGTGGGTGTATTTTAACATCGGGTATGAACTGGGAAGCCTGCAGACCCAGGTCTGTTCTGCCTGGACAACTGGGTGAAGGTTAAATGAGAAGAAAGTGAAACACAAGATCTTGAAAGAATGATTTAGTTTCCTTTGCTTGGAGCTGATTTCTAGATCAGAAGGCAAACAGCTCAGCTCCAGAAAGGCAACAGCAACGTTTCTGCTGACACCGCTGGGACAGCAAAAGACGTTTCCAAGACTTAACTTGAATGTAAACTTCCAAAAATTAAAACCCTAGTGAAGAAATGTGTACACTTCTCATCACATTTCCATTGGTACTGAGCCACATACAACACAATTGCACTTGCTGCTACTTTTTAAGACAATTTGTTACTCCAGAACCTGTCTCAGGCGTATATCATTGTGGTATACCATTGCATATACCACACAATGAGCAGACTATCCTTACCGCCCCCTTCCTTAACCACAGTATAAAGTCAGGGGTGGACTCCCCTTTTTGAGTGTCTCGCCCATTATCTGCTGCTCACTGTAATTTCAACTGCTGTTTTCTAGAACATTTAGGTCTGGAAAGAGCTGTACACTGAATTAATAAAGCCCACAGTCCCGACATGATATAATTACTTACTTTTGCTGTCTGTGCACTTGTTGATAGAAAGACCCCAGTGTGAAGAACAGGTGAATTTCTGGTAACCAGGAGGTATTAGCAGATTGTCTTAAAATTTCCCCTCTTTCTCTCTAAGCTTCTAACTTGGCTGCACGCTTTATCTAAAAATAAAGGATTTCCTTTAGATGACCTGGTCCAAAATTTCCCATGCTTATTTATAGAAATGATTGCCTGCTATCCAGATTTCATTTTGCCAGAAAGATAAGCTGGAAGATCTACAAAAACGTTATAATCATATTTCTAATCCAAAGCATTCTAATAACATTAACCTTGCTAATAGCATACTGAAGAACCTCCATTTAGCCTTTATTTTTCAAAAGACCTTTTCATGTTTTGCTTTCTGGCGCTGCCCTTTATTTATTTTCTGTGGTGCTGGTGGGTGCTCGTTTGCACCAGTGGAAGGATGTGCAATCAAACTTGCAACGAGACAGTAGTCTCTGATTGTCATCAGCTGCAGCTCATTATTCTCTCAAGGATTCCTTGTGCCAATCGATGATAAACAATGTGTAATCACTTGCAATTGATTGCAAATCAGATTGCATAGACTGGCATGTGGAGTCCTTGACAGAATAATGAGCGATGCCTCTGCCCACTCTGGGTCTGGAAGGCCCACATGCCATTATCCGAGAGCTTCTCTCCTTTCTTTCACTCAAATGCTGAGCAGATTACGCAGGACGTATCAGGTCAAGGTTGCTCTTATATTTGGCCTGTGACATTTGGGTTACTTGTTTCATGCTGGTCTTGTCCGTCCATCTGTATTCTCCTGGGACATCACTCTCTTTGCACAGTTGCAGAGGCCAAACCCGAGAGGTCAGGGGCAGGTTTATGACTCAGTCCAGCAACAGCGCAGTATTTTCCTTCCTGAAGCTTTCTACACCTTTCTATTTTCCCCTTCAAAACCAGGCTGACAGCTCAGTTTTGAAGCAGTTGCTAGAAAAATGCTCTGGACAATCAGAAGTAACAGAGGAATGAGCCCTTGCTGACCTGTTCCCAAACCAGGTCAGGTATGGGGTGAGTTCAGCCAGGTTTTGCGATTTAGACTTTTACCTTCTGAAGTAGTGGTAATCAGATCCGGTCTATTGACCACTGGTGGCCTAAGAAGCACCACAAAGAGTGGTCAGTGAAATGATGCCAAACATAGGAAGATGGCAAGTGTCTTCGGTGCCTCCTTTCTGACTGACGGCTGCGGTGCCACCAGGCACAGCTGCCGCTGTATTTAAAACGTTGGTAACTAAACACTAACATTTTGGTTTTAGAAGTATTTTCCTTATCTAAGTATTATCTAAGTAGAAGTTTTATCTTTATCTATTTTAAAATACACTGTTATTTACCAACCTGCCTCCCAGCTGCTGTAAGCCAGTAGGATTTCTGAGCCAGAAATCTTTTACTTATTAAAAAAAAGTTGAATATTTTTCATTAAAAGAGGTAAAGAAAGCCCATTTAAAATCAGTCCTCTTCATGGAGGTTTTAGTTTTTCAGGCCTGGGTGTATAAAAGAGTGCAATGAACTCATTCCAAATACTGATCTTGGAAGAGGATACGAAATCCCATCTGAAATCCACATGAAAAAATCAGCAAAAAATCTACTAAAAATACTCATGGAGTAGGTTGTTCAACTGATAGCGGGTTTTTTACTTCAAGCAAGCAGGGTCTTGGCTTGATCTTTATATTTAAATGAGAAAAGAATAACATTAGCATTCACTGAATATTTTGATGGAGATAATCATCTCTATTGATAACATACTTCCTTTTCAACATCTTTAAGGCAATCAATTGGAAACTGATGCACTGCTCTAATCTCACTTTAGAATCTGGTTCTTAGTAGGGATTTGAAAACCATAAAGGACCAAAAAGCAGACTTTAATGGAGATGGAACTCTTCCAGTAAGTATGCTTATAAAATATATTTGGTTTTTTTCTGATGAAAACTTTGCTCACAGTTTATGTCAACCAGTGTAGCTCTACAGATTCCAACAGAATTCACTGATTTACCCAAATATCAGTGAGGTCGGGGAGAAAATTACTGAATGAAAAATGTGCAGCTAATAATTAAAGAGATGGTCTGGTTTTGTAAATCTTTTCCCAAGCTTTTCATTAATAATCCCTGGTGTGTTAAAGTACAACTTGTCGAAGTTGCAGTGCAGCTTGCCATTGCTCTTCTACGAGCATCGCAAGAGCCATCGCTGAAGAGACCCTGCACATCCACTGTCTGCAGCAGGATCCCAGGAAAACGTTATTCCCAAGAGAATTCCCCTTCAAACCAAAAGGGTTATGAATTTATTTCGAGTCCATTTTCCTTCACCGACCGAAGTCAGTACGTCAACGAAGGGAGCAAGCAGACAAGTTTGGTTTTTTCACCTCCATAATCTCAGTTCATAAACAGAAACAGGAAGAGATATGTTCTTAGCTTCTTTTATTTTTCTTAAGTGGGGTTTTATCAGAGATCTGAAATAGGTCAAAATCCTCCAGCATTTTAAAAGGTCACATACTTGAATAGTTGGTTTAAATTACCTACATTAGAAACAAATTCCCAGCAACTCATCTCCCAGACCTAAGCACACACTCTAAAACTACGCAAAGCTTTTCAACCATGACATACACAACGTGAGCCCAAGTGTTTTGGAACGGAGGGAGCGACTTCTCACCGGCACGAGCCGTCCCTGCACAGCAAAGGCCAGCGGCAATTCACACCATTGACTTCAGCAGCTATTGAACCGGGCCCTGATACCCCTTCCAAAGCAAATTTTGGTTGTTGAACTGAAATATTCAGCTCTGAGCAGCACCAGCCCAGGACACAGCATCGCTGCACCAGAGCTGCGGTGAGGCCGCAGACCCATTGCTGTGCACGGGATCCCACGATGGTGATGGGTTTCACGGGTGCCGGCGCTGGCCGGAGCTCAGCAGCTGGTTTTCATTGCTCCTGGAGGTGCACGTACAGAAAGCATCTTCCCTGCAAGCCAGGGGCCTCCTGTCCATCTGCTCTCCCAAGAGCCGTGGCGATGGCCGCAGGAGCTCACGGTTCCCATGCGGAGCACGGCGAGGCACCGGCACGGGGCTGGGGGTTGGGCTGTGGCCCTGCCCTGGCTGCAGGGAGCAGTCCTGAGGTGAACTCCGCCTGCCTTGCCGAGCAGGAGGGTGAGTTATACATGGTGCGTGTCTGCCTGCTGCTTGAGCTGGACAGACAGCTTTTCTGTTGGCTGCGTTGTGCATGCGCAAAGAGGAGAGCTCGAACCTGCCTGTGCTAAAGGGCCGGCGAAGGTGTGGATGGTTGTGCCGGCACCTCAGCTGTGCCTGCAGATGTCTTGTGTAACAGCAGTTGTGATGTGGCGTAAACTGTGGGAGACATCCTACGCAGATTTATTTATTTACGCTGGAGGTTTTGTATAACAGATACGCAGAATTTTACATGTGTTGACTGCGTAAGTCAAAGCGTTGGCCAGTTTATAAACAGAGCAGGGCTGTTCTGCCAACTGCCTGGTAAATAATTACACCCAGGTTTGCATTAAGTGCTTTTGCTTTCTGCAGCATCCTGATGGAAATATGCAGTTGGTGAGCACCCGTGAGAGGTGCTTGGCTTCTTCAGCTTTTGTCTTACTATAGGAAAAAACAATTTAATTACAAGCACCGAAACAGATAAAACATAATTTGTTTCTGCTTTGACATTTGTTAGGGATTTTTAAGCATTAAACAGTAAAACAAGAGCTGTAGTTCTGGCTACGGATAAATAATTTCAGCAACTGTGTAGAATGATGGAAATACTACAGCAGGATTTATATCTTCAGTGTGATAGTAAAGAATATACAAACTCTCTTAAACTGAAATTTCTTTGCCTCAGTGTGTATATTGTTTGGTGTGTTGAACAGCACTTGTAAACCAGAGGTGAACAACCTGTGCACACCTGAGGATCAGGCAGGATTGCGCACACCAAAGCAGCACGGCTGCTTCTAACCAGTGTCAAAAATAAATGCAGCATAACATCTGGAGTGGTGAGAAAGATGTTTATGCGTGGAGATGGATTCAATTTAGAGGCAGTCTGAGTTTGGAGGTTCGGATTAGGATTGTGTTCAACTGCAGAGAAATCTCAAGGAATCTTAAATTCTCCTGGCCAAAACCTTCTAAGAATCACTGTTTTCATGAGATTATATGTATAACATACAAATGGTCCTCTGGGCTTAGAAGTGACTTAGAACCAAAAAAAGAGAGAGTTTGGATTCCAAGATCTAGCTTAGCTATTTCTTCCCTAATGGTAACAAATTCAAGGATGAAAAATATGTTAAAACAACCTGAAAGTGTGAGAAAGCAGATTTAAACCTGAACCACAGAAAGGTCTGTATCACCAAACCATGCCTGCTTAACTTGCTGCTAGTCTACATGGTCTCTGTCAGACAGCCTTAGGTTGCTGAGCAATGTGATATATTGTTGGAAAGTGCTTGGAAAACGTTCATGACTGAAGTGTGTTTTACAGGTTGTCTCACAAACAGCAGCACACGGCGCATGAGAGCAGCTTTCCGCAGCATTCTGGAGCAGAGGTGCCATGCTCTGCTGTGCTTTGCAGGTAGCTCATCACAGTTTTCATCCAAACCCAGTTAAGTCTTTAAAAACTCCTCCTTGAAAACGAAGCCGCTATTATATGGCGTGTACTACAGAAATTAATAAATCTAATTTAATCAGGCACTGTTGGTTCACATGTGATTCATCAGTCACACATCTCCGTTTAATGTGCACAGGTTTGGACTCTACTTCTCACACAAACGTCTCACTGTTAGTTTGAGAAATCCTCATATAAATAGAATCCATTTTCTGATGCACCCTGAAGTATCTAATAGCAATGAATTGTTATAGTGGCAAGAGCTGTTTTGGCTGGGCTTGTGGTAGTTCCCCAGGCCCAGGATTAACGCTGCTTTCCCTGCATTTTGCGAACAGAGGAACTGTCAGCATCCTCCAACCAGCAGTGACTAGAACCAGATGTTTCAGTGGAACAAACCTCTCATTAGGCTCACAGGGAAGGAGCTTTGAAAAACTGGTTTGCCTGTTTGTTTGTTTGTTTGAACAAAAGGGAGTGCAAACGCACCTGAGTGTAAATGCAAATTGGGCTTTTTGAGTTTCATGTTGATACAGCAAAGCCTAAAGGAAATGACAAAAATATCCCGCCAACAACCAACCTATTTAGTTTGTGGTTTCAGAGCTGAACTCCCGCCGCTGAGGATCACTGAGACAAGTTCAGGTTAGAAATTCTGTTCTTGGGAAACCCTGCTTTTTGTAGTAAAAGTCCCAAATAGGTAAGGCAAGTTTCATTCTGAAGAGCTCATGTAGGGCTACCTTCACAGCCAGGTATTTAGGTTGTTTAAAATGGGGTTATTTTGGTTATAAAGAAATAAGTGCTGGAGCTCTAAATGCAACATGGACACGTGTCTTCAAGTTGAACAGGTTTTTGAACAGTAGCGGTGAGGCGGGATAGCATGGAGCTCAGACCCAGCAATGCCTCCAGTGAAAACACCCCCCAGGGCAGGAGGACGGAGGTGGTGTGTGCTCTGGCTGCGGATGAAAGAGCCCACTTCAGAAACGAAGCGTGAGGCGAGGCTGGGGCAGGCTGCTTTGAAGGGCAACTCCTCTGCAGGCAGCCCCGCTGTGTCCAGCTGCACCGAGGCATCGTTCCTGACAGCTCTAATGAAATGAGGGCTCGCACCAGACAGGCAAACACTGAGGTAAATATCCAGACCTTTGCACTCACAGCCACATACTTCAGCACCTGTCTGGTATCTACCCGGCCATCAGTATAAGAATACAATATGGGTTATGCACCATTAATAGAGGCTGAACGTTCAACTCCAGCCCAGGCTGAGCTGTGAGGATCAATACAACCTGTAAGCAGCCACTGTCCCAGAAACGGCGGTGTCAGAACACGGTGCCCAAAGGCCACGTGTGGGTGAACACAGGCCCGCCGCCCTGGCTCGCTCGGCTCCTGGTGGTGGTACCGACGTGACAGGTGCCTCCTCACCAATACCACCACCCACCTACCCAACTTCACCCGGTCCCTTCACCCGAGCCACGCTGTCTCTGCAGACTGGACACGGCAACTCCCTCTCGGAGGGGTTTTCGGAGTGAAAGTCCCTTAGTGATCCTGAGGGCCCCGCACAGTGCGTAACCCCGTACAGCGTGCGCAGAGGGGCAGCCCCAACTCCTGCCTTCCTGCCTGCAGGGCTGAAAATCGCTACCACCAGACCCACAGCGCCGAGGCCGTAGGGAGAAACATTCATCCCGGAGGAGCTTCCTGCATGAATAACCTTGTGTGCCCCACCTGCGGGTCTTTGCTCACCGCTGTGCTCCACGTTTGGGCTGTGGCGCTCAGACCTGGCACAGCGAGGTGGCTCAGAAAACCGCCCTGCGCTGCACTGAAACCCGCTGATTTTTCAGGTTGGTGTTTTTCCATTTAAAAACAAAATTCCAGTGATATAACAAGTCCTTAAAACATGTATTATTTATTTTCAACAGAGTAAAAGAGCTCCTACAGTATTTTGAAAGAATGTCTGTTTTATAGGTCTGCAGTGATAACATGTTGGAAGTAACTAACAATTATGTTATTTTTGTCCTCGCTAATAACGCTCAGGGAGCAATTGATGTTTCTTTTAGAGTTAATAAGAAACATTTGCAGCAAAAGCAGGGACTGTGGAGATAAAGCAATTGGCAAGAAATAGTATGTTTAAATACCATAAACCAGCCAGTATCCAAACAGGTGTGAGATAAAGCGGTAGAAATAAACTACTCTGTATGCAGCCCATCACACAGCAGAGTCGTGCAAAAAATTGCATGAAATAACTTCAGTCTTATTCCGAGGAAAACACAAGAAACCCGATCCTTGTGTCTCCTCATTAGCTCAGCAGCTGAGAAAACATTTCTCAGGTGGAAATTTCTAAAAGTTGTTCTGTAGAAATGGAAAACAAACAAAAGCAGCAGACAGATTTACAAACCTTTCAGATAAATTGTGTCTAAACGTCGTAAACGGTTTCCCCAGGTAAAGCCAGGACCATGAAGAGACAGCGGGACCTCCTTCAACCTCGCAAAGTTGGGCCTGTTTTTTTCAGTTATTCTGCATCGTCTGGGGCATTATAATACTACACGATGTCTGTGTTATTTTTATTGGTGCTGCTTTCACAAACACACGGACATTTGCCCTCTCTTCATCCAAACATTTGGTTGCATTAAGGGTTGTTTGGTTTAGATTAAAGATTTTCTTTTTCTAAGACCAGCCAAATGCAAAGTAAATCAGTGCTAGCAAACATGGGGGAACATCATTACCCACGCTCACATGACTGATAAGCAGACCTACGGTCACAACAAAATCCACCTGGTTTCTGTGGCTCCCATAAGCAAGAAGCTGCAATAGGTTCATTGAAAGGTTTGTCAAGACCTGTTGACCTTTTGTATAAGTGGAATGACTTGTATTTTGTGTTTAATTAGCATGTGAATTTGTTCAATGTGTGAATTTTGAGTGACATTATGACTTTCGTGAATCTTACTCACTGTCTTTGGGTTCTTTCAAATTCATGTTAAAGGAAGAAAAAGCTTATCTGCGACAATCTGCACGCAGATACCCACGACATGAAACTGTCCCATTTCAGATGGTTTTAGAAACCAGAGCCTTCAAACGCTCCTCACAGTAACTCCCTTGTTTGTGCATCAGGTCCTGGGCCCAGCCCTGTGCAGCCCAAGTTGTGCAAAAAGCCAAACGAGAAAGCACAGCATCTCTTTGGAGACTCGTTGTCTGTAATCCAGCATGACCTGGAAAAGGAGACTCTCCAGCGATACTCTCTGCTGACAAACCCCTCCCCACCGCTTGTGTTCTGCGCAGCTTGGAGAAGTCCCTAAACACAGTGACATGGTTCCCACCCGGTGCCTGGACTAAGGGAAACGCTTTGTGCAACACCAACGTTTGCTTCTCCTCTGTCGTTCCAGCCTGCAAAGATGCTGGTGCAGAGGGCATATAACCCATATAACCCGTGCTGTTGGCATCTCACAGCCTGCAGGCACTGCGATGGCTCCGGACCAGCCTTCCAGAATTGGGAACAGACAGACACCACAACCAGCTAGACACCATTCATATTTTGGAGTCCTTTGAATCAATCATGAGCAGGGTTCCCCTGGCCAAGGCACACCCAAACAAATATGGTGTTTCAGAAGAACTTGGCCCCGTGGCTCTTCAGGAGCTCATGTTTTTAGCTTCTAAGGTCCATTGTCTCAGGCTCGCTGTATGAACGTGGTGGTTGTATGAGCATACCCCCACGAGGTGCCCACGAGGCACAGCTGAGCAGCCCCATGTGAATCAAACTCAAGAGGCACATGGGGCTCACTTGGGTGCGGCACCAAACAGACATGACCTTGTTTTGATTGTCCAAGCTGGTGCCCCTTTGTGACACGCATTGTGTAAAGAAAGCTGCCAGGAGAGCTGAGCTGCCACGTGTGACACTGCGTGGCGTGCACATGCTCCGTGAGAGCAGAGATGTTCAGAGAGCCATTGCTACAGCACCGAAAGAAACGCCCAAATGGGAACGCTACTTCTTCGAGTTGCTTCTTTTCAGTTAACCACTGATAGACGTGATAAAGTCCCAGTGCTGCTGCTAAGCAGTAGAGGAAGCCAGTGTTCTTTTATACTCTGACACATGCTGCACTTTGGTTTCACTCAGAGTGGCAAACCTTTCTTTCTCGTAGCAAGTATTATAAATAGGCCCACTTCTTATCAGATCCTCCTCTTAATGTTTTTCATTAGAAAACCACAGTTAATTTTAGATAATTGTTAGAGATAATCTCAAATTTGTGTGTAATGTATGCCCCAGTTCTAAGAAAAACATGACATTGGGGAAGGTACTGCCTGCCTAACAGCTTTTCATTTACAAGGCTGGTATGAGATCTCTTGTTCTTGTCAAATGAATTCTGGTGTCTTAGACATTCAGACTCCTATCTCTCAAAGCAGATAAAATTTTAACTTGCTTATTATTTATTGTCTTCTATATTTTGTAACAGCTTCTGAGCAGTGTGTTCAGGGACTGAGCACATGTCCTGCCAAACAAGAAGAAAAAGCTTTCCCAACAGTCCTTGCCAGAATTTGCAATGGCATATCTGACTCTTTAAGCTTTCCTGTGGGAGTCAATTCCACTTTATTTGACAGCAGTGGCATTTGCTGCCAGAAGAATAAAGACAACAGTTGTTGAAAAAAAAAGCCCGTGTGTCACCCTGCACTATCAAACAATCTGCTCCACATTGCAGGAGGTTTAAGATGAAATGAACAGATGAATTCCCAGGACCAAGGAGGAAAAGTGTTTCTAACACCAGAGGAAGAAGGTTCATCTACCAATAAGGAGGCATTAAAAGCAGACTGCAAATAGTCCATTAAGCCTTCTAGAAAGGACAAGGAGCAAAACCAAAACATGAGGAAAGCCTGGGAAAAAAGCATTATGCATTAACCTTCCAGTCCAGTTTCCTGTTCAGTATAACGGCTGGGTATTTCTTGAATAGCACAAAATACATAGAAAATATAGTGGCATTTGAGCCTATAATATGCAAGACATCAGAAAAATAAATAGAGCAAAAAGCACTCTCTGATCCTTCACTTTAAGAAAGACAACAAGGAAACAGCGGCGCAGTGGTATCTTTGGGATGGTCAGAGAGAAGAGAGGGACCCGGATGCCCCGGTCCCCCTGCTCCCAAGCAGAGACATCGCTCCCTGAGCTGCTGACTTCAACAACCAGGCCTGAACGCTGCAAACATTTGCAGCTGATTTATCTCAACATTTTGAAGACTATGTACCTTGAATGTTGTGTTTTTCTGGGAAAATTAGTGGAAAGAGTTCTTGGCATAGAGAAATGGTAGGAAATTCTAACATCATGCACAGAATTTGGAGTCTGCCTTTAGGAAAAGCCAACTTCCGTCACGAACTGGCTGCTTCTCGCTGGCACAGGGGAGCAGGGTCAGGCAGAAAAGCAAACACAAGCCCACTTCTAGCTTTGTGAGGACATTTTAAACCCCATAAATTTCAATGCATTCTGTCTTTTATTGTGAAGTCCTGGCATATTTCTAACAGCAAGTTTCTTAAACAAAGTTCAGCCCGGCTATTTTATACTCTCTGTTTATGACATGAGTGAATGGACACGTACCCAAGCTGATAGCTGACAGCCCCATCAGGATGGCAGCCAGTCTGGAAGGCTGCGGATTTTTGGGGTCAGCCCCACTTTTCACTCCCTGTGGTCCATGAAAACCCATAGTTTGTAGATTTTACAGTAACAGAGGGACCGTGGTGTTTTCACCTAGAGTTAATTATATTTCAAACCACCAAGCATATACTTTTTACTCTGATACACACCCATAAAAACCACCTCCCTTTCATGCTTACTGGTGAGGCAGAATAAAACAAAGGCTGATAGCTTTATTCAAACACAATAGCTCTGTTAATAAGCCTCATTTCTTATCTTGCTATTCCTGTTTGGCACCTCAAATGAACAAAAACTGCTAGTAAGATCAGAGGGTATAGTGTTTTTAATAAAGTGATACATTAAACTCATTTTCACCTGTGATCAGAAGCCTTTCCATTCAGACTTAAAGAAGTTAAACGTTAATGTATGTATGACACAGATTAGCCAGCCTGGGGTATTGTAGAACAAATCATTCTACATTCTGCTTCTCAGTGCAGATTATTCTTGTGGCTGCTTTAGCAAATTAACAAATGAAGGGAAAACATTAAAAAAAAAACACAAACCCAAACCACAACATGAAAAACACATTTCATGCTCATTAAAAAATATCCATTAGATCATAAAGCATCTCCAGCAAAAATGAGTTTTAAGATTTCAAATGTAGAAACCAGCAGGTTTGCACCGATTCTTTGGTTCCTGCTGTCACTGCAGTGCTTTTGAGACCAGCGAGGCTCTGTGTGTGTGTCCCTCGCCGTAAGAAAAGCCATAAAACACACAAAAAAACCTCTATTTCCTGTCTTAAAACTCCAGGTACTTGTTTGACAGCAAGATAAGTTTGACCAGAAAGTCCATACTAAATAGCCCCAGAGTGAATTTTAACCCTATATAGCTAATTAACCATTTAATCAACATGCTGGCAAAAATGCCACACCATTGTCTGTACTCTTCTGGCCAAGGACGAAGATAACGGCAGCTTCTAAGAAGCGCATTTTGTTTGCTGCGGGATGCAGCGTGCTGCCAAAAGGGATCATCTTATTGAAACAGCTATCACAGGGAGCTTTAGAACTCCCATCGCTTGCCTGCAAAAATTCCGGCAACAAAAGATTAATTCACATTTAAACAATGTTCCTTCTTCCAAACATCTACTAAGCGACTTATTTGCATAAATACAGGTGAGGATTCCTTCTCCCTCTACTTGGCCCCATGCTGAATTCAACTCCATCACCAAGGTGAGCCAAGACTTCACAACGCCAGTGGTGATCCACTGCACCGGTGGCATCTGGAGGGTAAAATTCGCCATCCCAGCCCCAGAAGGCGCTTTTCATCCCCTCTGCAGCCTCACTTCCTGCACAGTGTGAGAGGATGCTAACACCAGCTCACTCACAAACGCTTACAAACTGCTTTCTTCATTGCATGGTGCTACAGAACAGAGGCCCGTGGAAATCTACACCCAGACAACACCCCTGAGCTACCTACAACTGTGGGACCGCACGTGGGACAAGTCCGCATTTCACTGTCCACCGCTGGTGCAATCACAGCGCAGCGATGACAATGGCCAAAAAATGCATCCCACTTTCCAAGTGCAGCATAGCAGAGAGTGGTTTTGGCTTAGTTGCTCTAAACAAGGCACTGATTAGCCTAGTAATCAGCAAGCCATTAGCAAAGACAACCGGGTCACTCGGAGTTCAGCGTGTGCATTGTTTGCTGGGAGGCACTGAAGCACTCGCGTTTGGAGCAAGCAAACATGCTGATATGATTGTCCACCACAAACATCCATTCAGTCAATTTGGTTTGGGAAATCAACTTGTGTCCCATAAAAATTTAAGCATAAACATTGCAAAATAAGGATCATAATACTGGCTGGCTTTATAAAGCGTTATAAGATGTAGGTTGTTAATGGTTTGGATTAAATAGCTCTAGTATGTAACACATAATCAGAAGCACTGTGATACAATGAAGAACCACCTTTTTTTTTTCCAAATCTTATTAGAAACAAGCAGTATGACATTGTTCCACAGCCCAGCCATGATCATTCGGTATCAGATCAGGAGGCACTAAAACCACTGATAGCAGATGTGCATAGAGGACAACAGAGCCGCCCTTTCTGAGCACCATGAGTGACACACAAAACCACAGGTACCTCAGAGGTCTTCATGAGGGCCACCTGGAACCCCAAGTATTTATTGACCTCCTCCTGCTCCAAATCAAAGCTTACACCGAAGTTGGCGAGACAAACCTACCTCCTGTGAAACCTGTGAGTCCTAGTTGATCGCTTTTATTCCGTGTGCCACCTTCTAGATATCAAGAGAAATATGAGAGTCATTCACAACCACATTAAAAACAGGGCTAAACTTTTACCCGAGGCAATTTCATTGTCTCCACATTACCTGTGCTAGACTAAAGTCGTCAGTGTAACTCAGTAACTCCTCACGAGATACGTCTGAAATCTCGTTCTGTGTGCGGTGGTGGACGGGACGTGGTCTCGCTGCAGGAGGAGAGGGCAGGCAATCCCCAGCGATGGCCTTTCGCCTGCCTAGAAGAAAACAGATTTATACACTGGCACATTTATCCCATCCTTGCTAAAACGGTGGACATCTATTTCTGCCAAAGGAGGATTGTTTTAATTGTACAAAAACGCTATTGATTTTAGGAGACTTCTCTGCTGAAAGCACTCCATGCAAGGATAATAATCTTGAAACTCAAATTCCACCAATCACCATGAGAAAGATCCTTTCTTCACTCACTGCCTCTTCCTTCTCCCACTTTATCTCCTTCTCAATAGCAAGACAGAGACAGAAACATCTTGTGAGTAGCACAAGCCTTGCGAGCGGTGACACTGCACTCCTGCTCCTTCCCTCGCCTGCAAACACGGGACCCACGGGCTCGTCGGGCACCTTCCCATTGACTCTCTGCAGCAGGACTGGTGCATCGCTGGGGCTGAGCAACGGCTGGGGTGCACACATGCGTGTGCACACATGCAATGTATACACATACACGTGTCCATATATATAAAAATAACATGACTAATAGTGCCAGAAACTTGACCCTTAGGACTCCAGCTAAGGGCTTTGATACATTGCTGAACAACAGCCCTCTTAAGTGGCTTGCATTTCCTGATATTAATTTGAGTGCCATGGGACTTCTATTCCTGTTTCAAACTTGGTCACTGTTGACTTTAACAAAGATTGTAATGTAAACTTTTAAAACTCATACTTCTGCCAAGTTTAAAAAAAAAAGAACAAAAGAACCAAAGAATGCCGGTGGATGTGAGCTCCTTTTCTCGCAGAGCCTTTCGGTGAGTGCTGTAAGGAAGTAGCTGTTCAGTTCTTACAGGCAGCGGCTGTTTTGCTAAAGCACAATATTCGAAGTAAATAGATATAGCAGAATACATCTATGTCCCAAAGTTAAGCTGAGCCTAGAAACTGGATGCATTGAATTCAGCTTAGAGTTAAATTAGACTGGAACAAATATGGGCAAATCCTCCAGCCAAGAGACAAAATATTGCTTTGTTTCCATTCTCCAGGACATTAAAAATATCCTGGCGTGGCAACACTATATAACGCTTGACGCCTGATATGATACAAAACAAAGTCTGAGGATGCTGTCCTGGAGCCATTCCTTGCATCAGCTCTGAATTTGATCCCCAGTTCTCAACAAGCGTGTGTTTCATTGGAAAGGGAGCCTGGCCACGCTTGGAGATGGACCAGTCCCAGCCCAGCACCATCAGAGGTTGATATGCTGTAGAAACAGGGCTTTTGAGACACTCCTGGTCCCATCCTCCTCTCAATGTCTTTTCCCTCTTGGGGGACAGATAACTAAGGTGTGTCACTCGTGTGCCTGTGACAGAACACAGGGACGGGCTGTTCTGCTGAGGGTAGCAGGACGCATTTTGATTTTGCCACATCCAGGCTGTTGTAACCAAATGCGTATGAAGAAATGCGACCTCTGATTACAAACCAGAAACGAGACCTATGGAAAACAACAGGAAATAAAGCAAATGGAGAGGAGGAATACCTGAAAGATTTTCTTGCCAAAATCACACACATCCATAATGTCGGTGCCACGCTGGTGTCTGCTCTCAAAATAATGCCTATAGGGCTGAGGGAAAACAGCTCTAATTATTACAGTGCGATTAAAGATTTGTTACTTGAGAAAAAAAGCAGGTCTGAAAAAGCAGAGTTTCCCATCATGACTTAATGGAAAACTGAGCTGCAGAAGTGTTCCTGTTAGCACGGACAATGCTCCAGAGGTGGCACAAAGCATCAGGAGAAAGCTGAGCAGGGGAAGAAGGTGCGACAGCCAAAGGGTGGGTGAAGGAAGCAGGTTTTGGCTGATTTACAAAAACCACTTGATTTTCTCTTCAGATGGAAGTGCTTAAGGAAAGTAACCAAATTTCTCTTTTTTTCTTTTTTTTAAATTTTTTTTCCAGACAAACCCACCCTTATGGGTACGGGGAACGAGGACCAGGCTGATCAACGTGGCAACTTCAGCATGAATCACCTTGTGCCCATGAAGAGTATCAACCAAGCTGAGATGGAAAGATACTACAAACCCTTATTGTTTGAGTGGGATGTCTACAGCATCAGTTGCAAAACATCTGCATCTCCTTGTCCATAAAACAGGTACCAATTTGAAGACACCCAGGGAGGGAATGAACTCATAAAATAAGAAGCTTAAAACACAAGACAAACTATTTAATAGCAGCCTATCGGGCTGGGGAGTGTCTGAGCCGTGAGATTCTGCCTCAGTCCCACACTTTTGAAGATCGCATAGACCAGAGAGAGGAATACAGTGCGCAAGAGACAAGCAAAGGAAAAGTAGCTCACTTACTGATCCCTGCAGCTCACCTCTCTTCCTACCATCTTCAATCCTAATTATTTTTGTGGATTTCCAATCAGACTATCCTAATCTTTACAACTAGGAAGCTTCTAATATGTATGGCCCACAAAGTCTACCACAATTTCCACCATGTTCTTTCAGGTGAGACAAAACTGATCTTGATGTTCCATCAAAGTTCTTCGAAGAACAACCAGTTTTGGCACTAAATTTACTTTCATGTTTTAGCCTAAGGTGTCTCTTTCTGCCCCTCTGGAGGCTGACACAGGAGCACGCCAAGATCGCTGTCACAAAACCCAGGCCAACGAAATGGAGCGGAGCTGGCCCAGCTCCTGGCGATGCGCTCACTGCTGCACCCCGCAAAGCCAGCCGCGCTTCCCAAGCTTAAGAGGATTTGGATGGCTCTTCTCCCTTAATTCCAGAAAGCAGAAGAGTTTCGGAGCGGTTTTGCAATGACCCCAAAGCTGACACGAGTGAAGGCAGAAACAGCAGAAGGGGAATCTCTGTCTGGCTTGAGAGGGACCGGCTTCCTACCACACCGGATCGATACCGGTACTGCAGCTTGTGATTACTTACAGTACTAAACAGCTCGATGCATTCTGCTGCAAAATATAGCAAACGCACAGCAAAGATGGTAATAGATGCACGAAACGAAAGGCAGAAGTTGCATCACTCCTCAGCCTATTAATTCGTATTTGCCTCATGGATTTCCTTGCCCGCTGTTGTTAAAATAATCCCAAAATTACAACTGAGCAGATCTAGTGCGAAATACAGCCAGAATATCGGTTTACACTAGGAGAGGCTCCTGTGCAAACAGAAAACACCAGCTCCTTGGAAACTGGCAATTCCTATCTCCGCGCCGACAGTCGTGTGTTTGCAGCCCACCGAGGCTAATGGCTCCACAAAACCCAAGGACTGACTACACCGAGAGCACAACACAGCCCTGACTATTATGGAGCAACTTAGCTGGCATATAATTACTTTTGAGGAAAATGCATTGCAGAACAACATCATTTCTCAAAGATTTAAGTTATTAAGGAAGATTAAGGAATTCACTCTGGAAAAGAGACTTCACTGTGACCTAATTGAAGTTTTTAACATTCTCAAGAGAACTAATAAAAATTGGTTCATGCAAATTCTCCATACTTTCAAAGAACACGAACACAAGAGAACATTATCTACAAAAATTAGGAAATTGAGATCAAAAAGAAAGAAAAGGAAAAAAAAAAATAGAAAGAAAGAAACCAGAATAATTTGAATTAGAGGGGACTATTCTACCAGGTCATTTAAGCCGTCCCCTCCTCCTCTTGAATCTCAGAAGGATTGATTTCCTTATCCTTAAATAATCCCTAATAGATGGGTGTCTGGTTGAGCCAATGATGACAATTCCACAACCTCTCTTGGCAGCTTGTACTTTCACAAGAATAAACATATCGAATATATTATTAAAAAAGGCCACTGTGGGTAAGGAGAATCAATGAAATCAAGGAAGAACTTGTTAATACAGAGTGGAGGCTGAAAGGGTGTAAAAATAAGCTCATTGGATGAATGAAAGATTAAAACGGCAGAAAAAGAACAGAATACTGTGGTGTATTTTTTTATGCTTGTAATACTGTTTTCACTTACTATTTAAAGCCACTACACAGAAAGAACACCTACACGTTTCTCCAAGCACGAAGTAATTTCAAGAATGATCACATGAGAAGTGCAGTGAGTGTGCTGTCAGCCTCCGACAAAGGACAACGAACAAAAGAAACACCAGCAGTACATACAGGAACAACGTTCTTACAAACTGAAACCAACATGGTTGCAAAAGACGATTTCAGGCAGATTCATAATACATTCCCACACGGGAAAGCAAACACAGGAATCAACCACATTAATAAAGTACTTACACATGGAAGTTAGATTTTGAAAGACGTGAGGCATAAATACATAAAGCCCCTCATCCTGCAAGCCGTCATGGATTTAACTTGCCACATGGGTAGTGCTGGTCAGCTGGCCGGGATTAGTCACCTCCACAAAGCCTCTGCCAGGTGAAGTCCCCAGAGCACGCACAGCTCCTCACGCCATGGCCACCACAGCAAGCACCTCTGGAACGTTCTGTCAGCGTCCTTGGTGCGCGGTTGTCAACAGAAAACCAAGCGCCTTCCCCAAAACTGTCACCCAAATACTTCCTGCAGAAACACAGTTATGATTCCACACTTTAACGGGGGCTGTAGGTAAATGAAGGGGGTGTAGGACCATCCTTTGCTACTGGGAGGGCAGCACTGGAGAGTCAAGTGGAGAACCAGTGCCCACGAGCCAAAGGGCTGGTGATGATTTGCCTGTCTTACCTGAGTTTTCTCATGGCTTTTCCAATCCTGACCTCAGTGTGGAACCATTCGGCAGATACACTTGTAGGACCGCAGCAGAACTCCAGACATTTCAGAGTGGGGCTCCTAGAGCCCTTGGAGCAGCTCAGACACGCTGCGAGCAGCGCTGTATGCTCCAGCTGATCTCCGGGCGTAATTCACATCAGTCCTGAGAACTTTTACACTGCGGTGTCACTGGCTGATGCACTCGCACCAAAATACCTGGAGACAATATCTTTCTATAACGGGGTCGAAACGCACAGCTCCTCCTCTCTTCCCTTTCCTTAGGTGGCTCATGGTAGGGTTTTATTAGATGTACATGAGGAAAGCAGATGATGTGGCTTGACTGCTTTTGTTCAGATGGACTGACTGACTGCTCACGGTTACACGTGACATTTGGATTATTTTCCTTTATGCATTTTTGGGTTTTGGATTGTGAGTGGTGTCAGAGCACTTCTGCTGGACTTTTAACAGAGTGAAAAGACAACAAATATGACAGTTGGGAAAAAACTTCATTGCCTACAAAGTCCTAATTAAACATGTTGGGACAGATGTAGCCGTCAAGCCCTTAATTAATGTTTTTAGACCCTTCCAATGTTTGCAGTACATGTTCATTCACTTGTATACCTGAAACACTGCATCACTTTAATTCTTACTGTCCATTTCCCAACAGAAATGTTTATTTTTCTTTAGCATTACTTCTACGACTTCCCTGTTTACCCAGCCTGCTATTCATAGTGCCTGCTCATATTCTCTTTAAGGACTGTCCCTGCAAGACATCCAAGAGACCTGCAAACTATAACTGTATAAGCACATTCTGTCACTTTTACTACAGATATTATTGATTCACACAGTTACAAACTCTACATGTTTTATTTGTAAATGAAGCAAGATTTCCCCGAAAAAGAAAGACCAGCTCTGATTTGGGAACTTTCTGCTCAGCTAGATGGCATTCGATCAGGCATCAGCTGTTTGTTGGTGTGCAGCCCGTGCTGAGATCAGTTTATGTGGACGCAATGGATGCAGACCAGCGTGATTTGCTCCCGACAGGTAAAACGACCCTTCCCCAGGCACCCAGTACCTTCTCTCTCCTGCACTTTTATGGGTTTGTCAGCCTCTTTGCTTTTGAGATCTGAACTCTAGTTCTGCCTTGAAATACATTTTGACTTGTAACTAAAATCCAAATGACCTCATTTCAGCTTCGGAGACATTGTGGGAAAAAGATGACAATTAAAGACATAAAGATTTTGTTTTCCTGTATTTCTGTTCTCTTCTTCTTCTCCTAGAGAACTTTTTAAGTGAAATTGAATTTAACTTGAGGTTTGTTTAAGCTGAACAGTCATTGGATTATTGCAGTTATTTTCAGAGCATTTTTATCTTAAAATCTTTGGCATTAAACCAGAAAACATTCTAACTTTCTTCTCCTTTGTCTTTAAGCTTAATACTTGCTTGTGCAATTGTTGCATGAAAGTAATTCTACTTTTTTTTTCTCTTATAGGAAAACAGATGGAGAAGAATTTATCTGCAGTTGGGATTTGTTGCATATAATTTATTTCACAGGATCAAGTAAAAGATAACTGTAAGCTCACACTAGCCAAGCTCCGAGGATGCCATCAGTTCCAAATTATGTGTATTTTTGAGATTATAGTTACGGAGAGACGGGTAGAAAGCCATTGAGGCATTTTTCAGATTTCCACGAGGGCTCAATGCTTCTCTGCAGCAATATAGTACATTCCTAGTGCTCCCTCCTGACTGGGTGGCTCCCATGAACAGAAGGATATTTCATACCCTGTTTCCCAGCTTTCTAACGCACTTGGTATTGAAGAAACAGTCTGAGCACCTAGAAGAGCTGCCCACTTTGCCACCGTGGGCACAAAGTCGTGCCACTTCGCCATACGCTCAGATTACGCAAACAGGATGGAAATCATTCCGACACGAGCTTATTACAGAGCCCCGCTCCTCAGTGGAAATTTTCTGGTATGTCCTATTGTTTTAGCATTACATTTTATTATTTTTTCGTTAATACGGTAGGAAAATCACATTGCTTCCAGAACACGTTGATGCTAGTCAGGACGCTCTTGAGGCTAACAATGAGTCAGGACTCTGGACTCCTACCAAGCTTTTCTTGCATTGAGCTGGGCTCTTTTTTCTTCCTCCTCAAGGAACTAGCTTTTATTGGCCTCTTTAGCTTTGGATTAACTTACATCATACATTTCATAGTATAAATATTCCAGTAAAAGAATACACATGGTACCATGCAAATTACCCTCCTAATCAAATTAAAAGGTTGAATGACATATATAGAGCAGAGTGAAAAAGAGGTTCCACACAATAACGTGGTGGTTCACATTATGTGCCTTGCAAATCAGGCATCTATGGTGCACTTAGGGAGTGATAAAGCCAAATTACATGTGTGAGTCAAATGCAGAGAGTCACGACAGAAAGCTGTGCAGTGAGCAGGGATTTAAGAGAGCAGCACCAGGTTATGGAGCACACACAGCAGGTCTAAAGGGAGAGAAGGAAAGGTCACATCCGCTAGGAAAGGAAATAAACGTGGTTTTCGGTCAATGGCACAAAGGGACATAGAGGTTTGACTCCTGTTCATTTCCTAAGTACCATTAAAACCTCCTCAGAAAGGGTGAGGGAGGCAGCAGCAGCCCGGCAATGGGCTGCAGAGCGCAGCAGCTGGGCAGCGCTGGAGCTGGGCACTGGGTGAGCATTATGGGAAACACTGCCAGCATACGCTTTATGGCAGTTTAAAGCCCCTCAATGCCACTTCGGTGTCAGTAGTGCTGCGATAATTCCTCTGTTCTCCACACCTTCGATTGTTCCACTTCTCAGAAACATATTTTAGCCCTATAGCTCCATTGTCTTCTTTCCTTTTTTCCCCTCCTGTTCCTAAGCACAGAGTCATTGACCGCCTTAATCAAATCTCACCCCATAATGAAAAGTAAAAGGCATACCGCAGCATTTAACAGACTGACAATCCCCCATGCTGGCTGGCATATGACTTTTCTCAAAGAATGAATCTTCAGTAAGACCTGAATCGTTCAGTTCAGGAAAAAAGAGAGGCCAAGTCGTCTTTCTAATCACAAACCTTTGCCCCATGGGGTCTGAATTCTTGCTTTAAGGACCATATTAGAAGATTTATGAAGTCTGCTGCTTTGTTCCCATTTTCAGGAACCACTCCAAGTCACACTGAAGTCAACAGGAGTCCTTTCATTGACACGATCGGGCTCTGGAGCAGGTCCATGGAGAATGTCACTTTTCTATGATAAAAAGAGAACAGCACTGAACACTCTCAGCATTTCCACCGATGCTCATGTGGAGTGGAAAGTGTTTCTTTCCGGATGAGCGATCATCCCGCATGGTCTGCACAGACACTAACCAGACGCAGCACTTGCCCAGTACATTATCCCAGTTACTCTGAGCAAGGCGGTACAACACTACACATACAGATTTAGGAATACTTTAAGACAAACTTGAATAACCACGGCAACTCACTGTTGCTCACAACGCTGGGCCCAAAGGGACCAAAGTGAAGGCAACTTTCACTTGGTCAAACCACTTTATAAAATGAAGTGCTGAAGAATTCATTACAAATTACTGTCACCTTTACCTGGATTTTTATATTCTTTTGTGCCTCAAATATAGGTGATAAAATGCACTGTGTTAGTCCGTGTCAGCTTTTTAGGTGCGAAAACCAGATCTGTGCAATGCCCCAAAACTCTGGATAACAGGACCCCAGAAAAACCCCAGATGTGACAGCTGAGGCAGAAGGAGCCAAGCAGAAGTTCTTGTTGTGGCTTTTCATAACGATCCCTTTGACATGAGCTCCTTGTCATAATTACCAGATCATTAAATGACAAAAAGTCACCTGTCTCCTACCAAACCTTCTAGTAAGGTGAATGCAACTACCATGGCTTCAGCTGGGCAGTAGCTGCTCCCTGAAGCTGCAGATGCTGAAGAGCTCAGCGGAATCCTGGACAATGAAACTCCTTTAGCTAAAGACCAGAAATATTTTCTCTCCTCAGAAGAGGAACCCCAATTTGGCCAGAAAGAAAGCTGGTTGCATTACTGGTGCTTTTACCAACGTAATAAAGAACAGAAGGTTTTCACTCGCGAAGCATCGTGTTACAACAGCAGCAGCTGGGTTCGGCCCTTTCTCCAGCGGGCAGCAAGCGATTCCACCCTTCTCATTTCAGTGGGGTTTATGGGTCCAAGACACCCTGTTTTTCACAACACATCGATAAAAAGGTTGGCATTATATTAGTATATAGAGAGGAAAACAAACAAAGTTGTCCGTGAGAACGCTGGACTGCATTATCTTGTTCACTCCCAGCTATAGCATGCCATCAGTATGTATTTACTTGCGAGTGGAAGGTGTGCCGCTCCACTCTCCCCCTGATGGATGCAGGCCCCTGCTGGATTATGCTATTTAACTCTCTCTTTGGGGCTGTTTGTCTTTGGTTTTCAGCTGTCTTATCATGATATATGTGTACTGTGCATACTATGGTGTGTCAGCCTAGATCAGACTACAACTTGTCACACACAGCAACAAATTAAGGCAGTATGAGCGAGCTGCGGATACGTATCACATGGCATTGGGAAGTTAATAAAACTTAGTTTGGTGGAAAATATTCTGGTGTGTAGTAAGGATCCTTTGGATCATGTTTCCTTCTCTCTTGGCTGGCTGCAAGCTTTTTGTTTTTCCTTCATGTGTACCGTTTGAAACTTAAAAGGCAGTTATGCTATTTACAGGTATATGTTTAAATTTCTGCCTTTGTTGTTACCTTAATAGACTAATTGGTTAAAGTCATCTTTGCAGAATTATTCCAACTAATTTTTATCACTTTGCATTCTTAGAAGTAGCTATTAAAAGAAGATGGGGAAGCTTTTGGTAACTAACGGAAGGTATCTGGGTATTTAAAGGAAGTTATGTTCATAAGAGGGAGAAGAACATCTTAGGTTAATATAAGATCCACTGAAAATGTTACCCCAGACCTCAAAGTCACCCAGGCATTTCTCTCCTTTGCTGCCCACCTTACATACTGCCCCAATTTGGGTCATAAGCACCGAAAACAAAATAGAAATAATTCCCCTTTCAGTCCCCAACTCTCCTTCTCAAGCCAGGGACGTTGTGGAGAGCCTGGCGAGCCCCGAGGAGAAGAAGGGTCTAGAACCCGGAGCAGCAGGGGCAGGCAGGGCAGGACAGGGGCCCGGCGCCAGGCTCTGCCCCTCACCCCGTTTGACTCTAGGGTTTATTTAGGCTCCGGTTCAGGGAGACTCAGAGCCACGTGGCTGAGCCCCAGCACAGGTAGTTTCACAGGAGTCAACCGAGAACAATGGGGCTGTTAAGCTGTTGGAGTCGGAGCTGTACAAACGTGTTCCCCTCAGTCTGGTGGCGGAGCGGCAAACCGAGAACATGATTCGGGTGAGGCTGAACCCGAAACGCACGACGTGTTGGTGGAGCAGGCACCAAAGTCTCCCAAAAGTTTCATTTTGGATCAACTCAGATTGTTGTGATCTAGAATGGAAGTTTTCATATTGTTTGTAAGCCAAAACTTAATTGACAAACAGTTCTAGCTGAAAAAAACCTCTGTTTCAAAACATCAGAATGAAACTTAGAGCAGTGACAAATCACTCACTGTGAAGTTTAATATTCTAGTAATAACATTATTTTCAAAATAATCATGAACAAAAAAGGTTAAATTTGAAAAGTGGTTTAAGAAAGGTCAAAATTACACAGTTTATTTTGAAAATACTGAAACGAAACATTTAAACCTTCCTGACAAAAGAAATTCCCCTGATTTGCTTTCTGACAAAACTCTTCATTACATTCAACCTGAATTTGCGAACAGTTTTCCACTTCGAATTGCACTTTTGGCAAACTTAATCTATCCTGGAAAGATTCCACCAGCTCTGTTGAAACTGGCACATGCTCACATACCTCACTGAATAAGAGACTTCAGCCTGTGAAACGGGGATAAGAATAAAACCTACCCACAGAAAAAGCAAAATCCATAGGTCGAGCTGGTAATGCCTGTGAGATACAAATGTCTATGACAGACACCAGAGATTCTAGCTTCCCGAGGTACAACACTTCACAGAGACAGGAATTCACTTAATGGGGACTAGATTAGGTCTTCAATAAACAGCTAAATGATAACACAAGCTTAAGCACTTTAAAATTATGATATAGAAGGCCTCTAATTTGCAGTATTACAATATAGCTGTTTAGTTTACTTTGAAGTGCTATATGGACACGGGCACGCGGCTGCGGCAGTGAGGCACGTCGGGGTCCTCACCGCAGCCACCGTGCGGTGACAGGTCACCCGAACCACAGCCAACAACCGGGACCGTGCTCGTGGCTGCAAGAGGTCCCATCCTGCCCCTCCGCAGGTGTCACCTACCACTGCCTGCCTTGTCCTCTTCTCTTCGTGGCCGGGAGGGGATTTCAGCGCAAAAGCCAGCAATCAGAACGTCTCGGGTGGAATGTTCCTGGCTCATTACATGTGACACGTTGGAGACCCAGCTCTGCTGCAGACTCGTAGCCGATGGCGGTGGGCAGGGGAGATGAGGCTTCACTGAAATGTGGAGCAGACGCGCACAAAAAGAAAATGGATAAAACATTAAAATGACAGCTTGCTGAGGTGGCTTTTTGTCGGCGTGGCTTTAGCATTATCACAAAGTGACGTGCAGTAGTTGACATAGCTCGCTCCGACGTGGAGAAACAAAATCAATGCTCAGTTTGCCCCACTAGACCAGGATTTGCTACATGCACAGAATTTCCCCACAACAGGTGTGCCAACAAAATTGTGAACGTACAGAGAGATGTGTCTATACGGTAGGCTTGAATCAAACATCTCATCAAACTTTGTCAAGTTGCATTCCGAGGTCTGATCGACGAGCTGTGCCCGGCAGCCCAAGCCCGTTGTTAATTTTACAACGCTTTTGCACCCCATGCAACGTGACAGCGCGAATGCAAAAATTTATGTCAGAGTTAATACAGAAACCTCAGAGCCAGAGGAAACGTAAGTGTTTGGGGCAAAATTCTGGCATCAGTAAAATCAACGGCAATACTCCCACTCTCTTCCGTAGTGCCGGGATTTTGCCCTTTGCCTATAGAAAAGTCAGCGGATAGGCAATAATACAAATACACATTACACTGAGTTTCATTTTATAAAAGTCTTGGGTTTAGCTCCTGAACATAATTTCCAATGAGCTTTTGTTTAGCTCACCAAGGTCAATTAACATAATTCCAGAACTTCTGGATCAAGTTTTGTATAGATAATTCTCTCTAATGTATCCATCTGTCATGAACCGCTCACGTCTTCTATTTTCACTTAATTCCCTTTGAAGTTACCTATATGCCTAAAGTTAAGCCTCTTTCTAAAATCTTTACACAATCGAGGACATAGTTTTTGTAATTCTCCATTCAGCTGGCGTGGTAAGAGTAAGAAACCCGGGCTGTGATGTATGGAGAAGTACACGCTGTGCTCTTCCTCCGAGCTGCTGCATTTCCACAGCAGTACAAAGAAACCCTGTCTGCAGGGAATCTTGTTGTGGTTAAAAATCCATATTTTCATTTTCTCCATTTGTACTACAAAACTGAACTAACAGGGACAACAAACACATAGACAAGCATGCACACAATATTTAAGAACAGCAATCATGCTGCAGAAGCTGCTATAAAAACAGGCACTTGTTTTAACTGCTATAAAAGTATTTTTTTCAAAGACTAAAAATGGAAAATATTCGTGTGCTAATTACCGCAGGATGTACAAATATAGGAAGGGGTATTTCATGTGCTTTTAGAACTCATATGATGTTTTGTCGTTTAACTCACATACAGCATGAAATGTTAAATTTACATTCCTATCGGTTCCAACAAGATTATTTTATCAGCTACAGAAAGAAATAATAAATAGCCATAAATATAATAAAACCTGCTTGCATAACATGTTATTTTTCAAAAGAAAAAGATAAGTTATCCGAGCTGCTGCCAAATATTTAAGTCATCTCTGTTTCTAGCGCTCACTCGGAGCTCAAGGACTTCAGCTGGGCAAGCTGTGGGAGCTGTGCGAGCCAACACGTGCGCACGGGCCGGGCTCCCGCGGGCCAGCGGCACCCCGCGCCGCAGCTGCAGCCGAAAAACGAGCTTTCGATGTCGGATGCCAGCTTCCCAGCCTCGCACCTCTGTGGGCAACAGGCAAAATTCACCCTCCATTTACAGCTTCCACTGAAAACTTCAGCGGTTCCTCTCACACTTTATGTGTGCCCCGGTATGTCGGGGCTCTCCTGCTCACCCGCAGGCAAGTGTGACACCACGTTCAACACGGCCTCAGTGGAAAAGCGCACCTTTTGCTTGTGTTATAGCAAAACAGCACGGATCTCCCCATTTTGCACACAAGAGCAAGGCTTTGGGCACACGCTGCCCCAGGGAGGGCTGGCGGCGTGGGACAGCTCCCTGTCCACCAGGACCGCGCTCTTCTCTTACCAAACCTGTCCCCTCTCCCTCCTGTGCTGCTGCTTCCAGGACCAGCTTGGAAATGCCTCATCCAGTGCCCTGCAGAAGTAGCCGGGGCTCTTGTAAATAAATAATGGGTGCTCTGCTTTCCTAGCTCAGTTATCCCGCTGTAGCAGTTTCAATGTAAACCTTTTCCATCGTTCCTCCTCTTTTTCTTCAGCCTGCCTTTCTGAAACCCAGCACTTCTATTTTCTTCTTCCAGAAATGCCTATAACAGCTAAGCCAAGACAGCCCTTTCCAAACGGGCGGTGAAAGAGTTAACAATGCCCTTTCATGCAAAACCACAAACAACTGGGGGAAAGAAAAAAAAGAAAAGAAGAAGAGGTTTTAACTGAGAAATGGAAAGGATCCAAGTTCTAACTAAGAGTAAAAGCACAGAGTGAGTATGAAACACACAAATCATCCTGAGGTTCGGGGTTGATAAAGTTATTAAAAAAGAAAAAAGGAGGGGCGGGGGGAACTTTGTTGCTGCCCGATACCTTGAGGCTGTGGGAGCAGAGCGGGAGGGGAGCAGAACGAGTCGGACGGGAGCGGGCACAGAGCCCCATGCAGCCCCATCCAGCCCCGCGGGCTGCGCAGCGGGGGCCGGGCACGGGCTGGTGCTCCCCGCTCCTGCTGCCCAGCCCTTGCCACCAGCCGGGGCGGGTTTGCTTCCATAAACTCGGCGCTCCTTTGGCCTTTTTTCTTTTTGTTTTTTTAAATTATTATTATTAGCAAGTGGGAGCAGAGCGGGTTTTAACGCAGCGGGCTGGAGCCCGGCTCTGGCCGGAGCGTGGGTGGGGTGCGGAGGCCCCGCCAGCTATTGGGCCATCGGCTTAGCAACAGCACGGAAAGGGCCAACCCCAGCGTTTTGCAGCCGGGCCACCTTCCAAGGATGGGTGCCAAACGCTCCGCTCCTCTGCCAAGAAAACAAACAAGGGCACTTTTAAAAACTCCAGAGTTAAAGGGTTTGGGTTGTGCTTTTTTTCCTGCTCTCCTCACTCAGTTAACGATCCCCTTCCCTTTATCGCACAAGTTGCAGCTTCAGGGAATCGTCCCTTCTGCAGGTTTCGGGAGTCGCTTCCCCTGTCTGTCCATGGCGGGCTCGGGTCTCCGCAGGCTGGGGCCAGACCCCTTCTCCTCTGATGCTGCAGGTTCCCTCCTCCATTCCTTAACGGAGGAAATCTCTGCGCCTGCATTAACGCTGAAATCTGCTTGCTATTGCCGTGCATTTATATAACTTAGATGATTTACTACCTGTGTCACCCTCTCATCTTCTACCTCTTCATTCATTTCAAGCCTGCTAAAGAAGTGGAGTAAGCAGCACGGACTTAAACAGGGAAAAAGTAGCTTGTAGCTAGAAATGCTTTTTCTGCAGAGAAAGAAGAAAGAAATGTGGAATTCTCACTTCCTTTCGTTAAAGACAGATTTTTGCATTGTATTTTTTAATGTGGTCTTTTTTACGTATTAGTCTTTGTAATTGCTGAAGCTGGGGTAGAGCCAAACCTTTGCTAAGAAGAAACACGGCCTATGGTTTTTACCAGCTAAGAAATAGCTTGGTCCATATCGGGACCCAAAATCTCTTCTTTCCTTGTCCAGGAGAAAAGCAGAGAAGTCAGAGCTCATTTCCAAGAAACGCCAAGTGTCTTCAGGTCTGGTGGTTTAGCGCCTACCCAGAGAGCTCCTGCCTCGGGTCTTGACTTTCATGCACTAGAGGAAAACAAAAAGAAATTGAGATTTCTGTTGCTGTTGTTGCTACAGGACACTTTGGTAGGAGGTGAAGCCAAACAGTAGCTCTTGGGAAATATTAAACACTTCACAGAGAAAGATCTGCTGAGGCCAGTATTGCAGCCCTTTTCTCACGCCAGTCATTCCATTAATCCCAGAGACGCTGCTCACATGAGTGAGGCTACCAGGGTCAGGGCTGTACTGGCACACAGTAGCACCTCCAAGGGTTACGGGATGTCATGTACAGTCATGATCCTGTTTCACTTCCTACCTCTACCTCTGATTTACTGGGAAACCCCGAGAAAATCACTTAACCTCTCCAAGACCAAGTTTACCCAAGTGCAAGAACATTCTGAGCCTCCAACAATACTTGTGAAGTGTTCGGAGGTGCTTGGAGGAAAAATGTACTTGCAAATTATCAGTGTAGCTGCTTTTATGGAAATAAATCTAAGTTTCTGTGTTTAAGCATATGTCCCAGCTGCATCTCAATCTCATATCTACGTAAAAGTGATTATATACCATAATGTACTTGGATTTAATATGGCAAATCTGCAGGAAAATAGCTTGAAAGAACAGCTCACTCAGTTGGAGCCAGGCCCCTCGACTCGGAGAGCTGGGCTTTGGGCACCCTATAGGGTGCACTTCATCCGCAAAATTTGTCTTTGACACATTGAGGGATGTACGTCTACAACTGCGTGCTCAGGCTGGAATTGTAGTTTGCAGATGTGGTCGCCATAGTCCACGCACAATTTGCACACGGACTGTTCGGCCATCCGCTGTTACAGAAACTGGCCCGAAGAAGATTCTTCTGAATAGCAAAGAAACAAGATGATGGGAACTCATGTGGTTATGTCCTCACAGAATGAGGAAATATACGAACAACAACAGGAACCATACAAAAAAAGAGAGTTTGGGTGAAGGTTCACTGCAGGGAGAAAAGGGAAGGGGCTTCCTTTCTATCTGTGCTGGTTCTGCTTATCTTTTACTAGAAGTTGTTTTTAGCCATGAGGAAGTAGAATAAGAAATCCATTTGTTTTTCTCATGACACAGCAACATGCACAACCTAATAACTCAGAATAACATCCTTTCTGCCCTAAAGAAATAATCTGACAAAATAAACCCAAGACTTTATCCAGAGATTGCCCAATTCAATAGTAAATTTTGACTCAACTAAAAAGGCTTCAGATAAAGCCTTGATATGGGAATCCAGCAAACTGAAGCAACACCATCAATGCTTGAGATTACGAACCAGAGTCTTAGTTATTTTTCATTCATTATTTACACAAGTACTACATATTTTGATGGGAATTTATAGGGCTAGAAAACAGGACACTGTATTGTGGCACATAAGGACAGCTGGATCAACCTGTAGGCCTTGAGCTAAGAGTCAGCGGATATGCACTGAAGCACCATTTATCACCACGCTTTGCCCCAGAACGGCTTCCCGTCCCGTTCTGCTGGCTCCAGCGTGTTTCAAAGAACTCCACCACCCTCTACAGCATGTTTTACAACCACCTCAAACTGTATTTTTTGAAGGGGTACATACATTGTGTTGGTAATTCCTGTATACCCATAATTGGTTTTATAACATCTGGTTACAGTAGGTAGTCTAATTTGCCAAGAACTAGATATGAATGCATTTCATAACATGCTTTATATAATCTGTTGTTAGAGAACATTGCTGCATCTGTAATTATGTTTGCAAATGCATTTTATTGAGTTCTACGTAAACGTGTGCAGTACTGAAACCAGCTCTCAGGCGGCAGAAGTGTATATATACTTTGCTCCCTTCTATATATTTCCTTTTTTTCTGAATAGCCATCACTACAAAGGGGAAAGCATGAAATTTAGCCTCGATTTCCTAGCAGACTCCAGCCCCTAATCCAAGCTCCCTTGAACCTGGGGACAGTTCAGACCTTCACTGGAATCCTGTTGTTTTCATCTGCTTTAGTTCTACGTAGCAAAATCGATTATGTGAGTTCTGGCTTTGGGCTGATCAAATCTTTCAGTCTCTTCTACTGCTGATACTACTGTGAGAGGCAAAAAACACATTTGTTACAGGCGTACACTCACCCGCAGAACCCACACAGGTAACTGTGCTGGAATCTACTACAGCTGGTGCTAGAAATGTTAAATACAGTCTGATTACCCAGCCTCTTTTTGGCAAGGTATGCCCAGAGATTTACAAGAAAACCTCTCCTTTACATCGTTAATTTGCAGGAGCCAGGCAGTTCAGACAGCAGCAGCACCTTTTCTCGTGCTGCCTTTCCAA
The DNA here is from genome assembly GCF_963082525.1 of Nesoenas mayeri. NCBI lineage: Eukaryota > Metazoa > Chordata > Aves > Columbiformes > Columbidae > Nesoenas > Nesoenas mayeri. The sequence goes on from NC_137547.1 coordinate 22,491,682, forward strand.
TAAACGCCCTTTCAGTCTGGGTCAGTTATTTCCTCTGAAGCTTAAGTCCAAGACCATCACAAGTACATATACTGAGCAAATATACTACCATGCTAAACTGCTGTGAGAGTTACCTCTTGTGTACTTAGAAAATACAGAACATACACGTTTTGGTGCATTTTTTTCCCCATGCATAGAAATACAATAGAAATGTGGCAAAAAGCTCGGACAAGGCAAATTAATGATAGCTCCAGCCTTTTTTCCATTTATGGCGAGCTCTCTCCTTCCTTCCCAGCCCCCCCCAAGGAATTGCTCTGTAAAACAATCTCTTTAACAGTTTTTATCTCATTCTGCCTTGCCTCCATTTTCTCCAGCTCCTCTAGTGAATATTTGTCTTTCCTACCTGCTGCCCAGTTGAATCAGCCTCGGAGGCAGTGACATATGCCAGATCGCGGGGGCTGTCACTTTAATTCCCTGTGCTCATATGTCTCTCCTCCTAGTGGGTCGCTGGGGGCAGATGTTTGGAGAAGGGACCCCTCGGCTGCCTGGCACACTGAAGTCCTGACGTTAGCTGCTAATTACAGGAGTTGAAATCCCGGCCCTGCTGACAGTACCCAGAGTTAAACAACTGGCTTCTCCCAAGCACAGTTGAGTGCAGGTGCTTGACGTTAGAAAAGAAACACTCCACTCCACCAGAGAGTCCTCCAGGAGCAACTTCTTCCAGCTTCAACTCAACTATCTTGTCCAATTCCTGCCTGAAGGCACAGTGCTCCACAAAGTGTGCGTGTTAACACTGGCTGGCTCCCATCCTTCAGCCTTCCACAAAGGAGCTATTTTCCCATGTGGTGGAAAGGATCTAGAGACCAATGAAGCTGTGGCCTCCACCCCTGCGTTGCATGGATCATGATGGTTCCAAAGCGACGGTAGCTCCCGACGGCTCCACTGCACTACAGCCTGCCCAGGGAAAACGTTGGTGAGATCTCGTAAGAGACAACAGCTGGATGGGTGGTACAGCCCTCATAATTCCTTCCAACGGACAGTGGCTGCTCTGGGGCTACATCTTGTTGTAGATAAGCCAACGGGTACATATTCTGTACCTTCCCTCTCAGAGGGGAAAGGGGTGGATGTCCCCTTCCCCTTTAACACAGATCTGCTGCCCATATCCACCTAACTCATGTTTTGAAGAGCCTGGGAGATTTTTACCCTATGGGATATATGACACTCCTCCGCCCTTTGAAATCATGGCAGCATCTCCATTGACTTCACCCCGCTTTCACGGGGATCTTGACTTTAAAAATCTCACCAGGCCAAAACTCTAGTCCCTACTTGGATTCTTAGAGGTGCCGGTAATTTGTCTGCCAACGTGACCAGGAGAAGCTATTCTTCTGCCAGCAGCTCTTCTCATGAGTAAAGTGAAACCCTAAAGCTTCTGATGGTTTGCTAAAATCTCTTAGATACATAGACCTTCTTCCCTCTCTGGCACCGCATGGAGCACCCTAATCTAAGTCTTCCTCAGGGCAGCAGAAATGTAAGGCTCAGCCAGATGAAAGCCTGATAGAACAAAATAACCATGATTTATTAGTGGGGTACAAATTGGGTCTTAAACTGATGTTTATTGGGAAAATCTGGGAAGGGGAAAACCAGTCAAACTACTGATTAATGAAGGCACAACGGCAGAAGCAGCCAAGGTAGCTCCTGCCTGGCAGGACAGAGTAACACGACCATGCTCTGTCATTACCCTGCTGCCTCCCTACACCTGCGGCAGGGGACCCTTACACATTGCTGTCCTGGAAAAACACCGACCAACCAACTTTGGTGCTCCTTTAGGGAAAGATACCGTTTCCAACAACACGCTTCTTTTTCCAGCCAGAACTTAACACCATCTCTAAACAGACAACGACATAACACACATTTCTAAGCGCGAGTGTACAGGGAGTGATAAATTGAAGGTTTGGGTTTTAGTTACATTAATAATACATATAGAAATGCTATTTGAAAATAAGAAAGTGATACATTTTATGCTGTGCCGTTTTTGGGGGAGGAATGGAAAGAAGAAATTGAGTTTTATTTTTCCTCTGTAACGCTGGGTCAAGGTGACTCCAGCATAAGCTGGAACAACCCCACTGGCAAACTCCTACGCACCTACCTTGTGCTGCTCCAGCTCCTCTCCCCAGCTTAGTCATTTCTGCAAGCACATCGGGGAGAAAGCTCGGAGAGATAAGGCACAGGATTGCCTGTTCCCTCCCTAGGATGGCCCGGGCGTGACATGGGAGCTCTTTCCATTCCTTTGTCCAGTCTCCTGAGCAGAGTAAAGGATTTCAGTGGGAAAACTGCGCCTAAGGATGTAGTTGTAAATCATGGAAGAAACAGCTGGAGCAGAGCCTTCCATTTGCTATTACTCAAAAGAACGCAAGCGAACTATTTCTTCTGAACTTCAGCAACCACACAAACTTGACATAAAAGCAGAGTGTGAACATTTGCATTGCGGCGTGAGGTTGCTCCAGCTGTACTGTTACAAGATGGCAGACCACGGGCATTTTGAGTGCTGCATGGTTAGGGAACGCACGCCTGACCCTGCGCGCCCGCTCTGCCCTATTTTACAAATGCTTGATTCACCAGCGAATGAAAAATCCTAGCATGAAGCAATCGGGAAATGAACGTGGAGAATGCTGCACCCTTTGCAAGGACAGCTCACACGTGTGGCTGCTTTTCCTGGGAGCTGTCGTGACAGAAAACTGTAGCGATGCACTTGGGGATACTTTCTATGAGATGGGAATGGGACATTGCTTAACAAAGCAAGGCTACAGGCTTCCCAGCATACCACTGTGCTGGCAATTAAATAAGCCTCTGAGCCACATGTGACTGTGCCTTAAGAAATTAGTATGATTCAGAATTATTTGGGTAGAGGAAAATATTCCCTTAAAGGATCCTGCCTGGGCTCCTCAGTGCACGGGAGGTGGGAGAGGAGAGTTTCCCAGTCCTTGTGCAAAGGTGAACTCTGCCCAGAAAGAAGAAATCCAAGCCCACTGCAGCCACCTAAGGGCATTCCACCAACCAACATGGAAAATTAATTAAGAGTGTGAATCATTTTCTGAGACTTACTCAGTTTTGTACAGCTTTAGCGTTTGTCTTTTCTGTCAGTAGAGAAGCTCCTCATCCAACAGTGTTTATAGCCGTGTTTCCATAGAGCCCTGGCGTGCAGAGCCAGGTTGTGCGAATGACCTGCAAGACCTGTTTATAGACCTCCATTACAGAGCCTCTCATTTTCTTGCATGATTATTGTAGGTGTCAAATAAAGCTAGATTACCTGTTTTATGTCTTAGAATGATAAGCAAGCCAAAGCAAGTTATTTGGCTCATGTAGTTATGCAGGTATACCTATATATATGCACACATACATTATTCCAAGCACTCAAGGCAATCTTACAGCCTTTCTTGTTGAGATTTTGAAATCTCGTCATTTTACCAAAGTGTCCCTCTTAGCAAGGTGTTGCTGAATTTCAGCTTCTCCGGCTGAGCTTTGGCGCTGGTCTGCAGGAGTTAACAGGGGACAGCGTGGGCGCAGCCCGGTGGCTTCACGGGGGCAAGAATCCCTTCTCCCAGCAGCCTGGCGCGGTCCTTGCTGATGGAAAGGATGTCTCCGTCACGACACAGTTTGGCACAACGGTGATGCCTGCAATGGTAACAGGAGGCGAAGCATGTGCTGACAGAGCTCATTGCTGGGAAGCTTATAAATGATTCCTGGCACCACTGCTGGCAGTGGCCAGTGTTACCAGTCCTGCCATTGCATAACATCTGCACTTTACCACAATCACCAAAACAATCAAGCAAGAAAAGCATGCTAACGCTTGTTGGAGAATAAACTCAGCAGTCACTCTAATATCGCACACTCTTCCAGCTCGCAGCTCCACCTCCTCCCGTGCCCGGGACGAGAGGGCTCCGCGCCGGTCCCGGGGCCGCACCTTCCCGGGCACGCTGGGGCCCCGACCCGCGTCCCCGGGCACAGACGTGCTGAGGATGCGCTGACTCAGTGATGCGCGGCTGATTGCGCGCGGCAGTTTCAGCCAGCCAGCTCCGGCTCGCGTATAATGTGCATTTACCAACAAACAGACACAACCACAAGCTTCTTTTATAAATGGATTCCAGAGCCCGGACGGCAGAGAGCTGGCTCAGCCTGGAGACTCGCACAGTGCAAATGAGGGTACGTGGGAGGCCTGTGCAACGATGGCCTTTGCGCTCCCACAGCTTGGGTCAGCTAAATTCTCCGCAAAGCCCCATTCCTCAGCATAATCAAGAGATGCTCGCAGGCTGCTCTAATTAAAACAGATTGCCACAGCCCTGGGGAGGCGGTTGCAGGAAGCGGACTTCTCTTGGACCTGGGGAAGCTCTAGGAAAACCCCATTTCTCTTCCACCTATTCTAATATATTTATTTAGGTCCTTAAAGGTTCTCAAAGGTATGCCCAAAAATCCAACAGATTCAAGTCCCTGCATGAGAAACCCTAGACCAAAACAGCCCTTGCAAGAGTCTCAAGTCTTCACTTGAGAGCATCTTGCTGTCTTTCCCAAAAAACAAGATGTTCTCACTGACATGCTGCTCCTCTCAAGCAACGAGGCGACATCCCCCGACAGGATGTGCAGAGACTGCTGGGCCTGATCCAGAATCGATTGATGTACATGGTGAGTCTTTCCAATGATCCCAAAGAGGTTTGAGTCAGACCCAGACGTCAAAGCCAACACCTCAAGCTCCGCCTGGAAGCCAACACGCAGCCAAGCACCAGCTCCTCAGCATGGGCGCCATGCGCGTACAGCGAGGTGCCCGCTCACCCAGCAGCCTGCCTGCCCTGGCACCAGCGCCCCGCTTCCCAGGGGATTCAGCTCCCTTTGCAACGCAGCTCCCAAGGCTTCCGGTGACAAACACACGGATGACAGCGCCAAGGTCCACAGCCACCAGGAAAGGCCACGGCCCTCGCCGCCAGGCACGGACAGAGGGGGAAAAAAGGACACAAATCAACAGAGTTCCTGTACATAAGCAACAGGGTCTCCTAGCTCTCGGCCATTACATTACATAGTAGAAAAATCTTTACTCCTCCACAACCAAATGGAGCACAATGACGACACAATGGCCTCAGTGCTTTAATCAGCAGGCCAAGTCAAGCCTTTTATTCCTTTGTATATTCCAGTCAATGGAAAGTTATTGCTTAATTAACCCCCTTGAATGAATACCTGATAATTAATAAACCCATATACTGTACCCCAAGGCTTTGAGTTTAAGAAATCTCTTCTGTTCAAGTATGAAAAAAGAAAACATGCTGAACTAATGGGAAATAATTCTGGTAGAAGGCAAACCAATTAGGATTAGTGAATTCCATTTCATTTAAAGTTCCAAGATAGAGAAGTAATTTATCTAGTAAATTAATAGTGTTAGTGACTTTCCCAATATATTAGCAAGTCTTTCGTATCATATTAGTGAAAACCAAGCTGGCTAATACAATAAAAGACTTATTATAAAGGTATGAAGGTTACTAATGCGATAAGATTTTTGCATCCAATTAGTATGAAAAGAACGTTGCTCTAAAATGGACTTTTGCATCTATTTATATGATTACCCAGCCTACTGTAGAGGCCACAACTTTTATCTCAGCAAATTACTAATTCTCCTTCCAAATTTGGAGCTACTGTATGTTATGTTCCTCATGCAAAACTGCATGTGCAGCCGTATCTGCAGATCTGCAGGGTTAACTGACCCAGATTATTTGGTCTGGCTGCAGCGCGTTTAGCACAACATCACCGTGGTTTTGCGCTCTCCTAACTCTGGATCAGCTAGAGACTGGTCTAATCAGATACAGCAGCCTGGAGGCAAAACAGTTACACTGAAATTATCATATGGAATCAAGCCAATGCTCCATCTTGTCTGGTATCCTGTCTTCATCAGTTACTAGAATAGATCCTCCCACCCTTCTCTGGAGCAAGGTGAAACATACCTGCTGCGCTGAGCTGATGGAATAACCTACTTGTACAGGCATTTCTTCAGAGCCCAACCAGACACTGGATTCCTGAACGAAACAGCAAGACTTATGGCATTTTTTTTAAATCCCAAATAATACATTTTATTATGATAACACAAACCCATATAACTATCCCCAAGTAGGGCCACGCTAATGTGTCAGTTCTAAAGCTGAATCTTCAATGGTGTGAAAAGGTATCCACTTTGGTTCATCTTAAAGTGTGCTGTCTTTTACACTGGATAATTAGACCTCATATGAACACAGCTCTTGTTTTTCACCTCGTGCAAAACCTCAGCTGCCTCTCAATGCCTTTGCGGACCTGCCTGCAGTGCCAAACGCAACCGAGGTTGCACACGGTGGCACACAAAGATGGAAAAGAACCAAAAAGAGCTTTTGCTACATTTATTTGACCCATTGTTGTACAAATGGGTAGAATTTTAGATCTGCATATTGTTAATCTTGTTTATTCTTACCAAAAGCTCTGGAGTATCTGCCTATATATTATACACGGCTTTGCAGTGTGTTTATGCACAGCCTTGGGGAAGAAGCTTTTCAGATCATCATAGAATCCCTTCCTATGGGGTTGGCAGCAGAACTGTACAGAATCAGAAACGTACACATGGGTACTTAGAAATCAATTGTATTAGACAATATAATTGGTGCTATTTTTCATCTTTAAAGTTCTTGCAAGAGTAGTTTCCTTAAGTAGATCAAATCAGTAAAGTAGGAACGGATGCAGTCGATTGTCCATCGTTCGGGTCAAGGTATGGGTGATAAAGACTGATCACAGTCAGAGGATGTTAATGTGAGAAGATATATTCCTCCACACTCCTCCAGAATCAGAGCTGCGACTGATCTGATTCATCCTGCACCCTTAAGTCACTGCAAATCATCATAGTCTGGATTTCAGACTTATGTCCTGCTATTTCATTCCCATGAAAAACAGAGCATCATCTACACCAGCCTGGCACTGCAATACTCACACCACCATCCTTCCCAGCCAGAGAGCACACAGAGCAGCCACAGGTGTGTGCAGGGAAAAGCTGAGCTACACATCGGGGTTTATACTGACACATCCATATAAAGACTTGAAAAGATGAGGACAAATTCCTGAGAAGACATAATGCACTTATTTTTTTCGGCCCCTTCCTATAAATTCGGAGCAATGGAATTCCTGGTGCAAGGTCAGTCTTTTAAGAACTCAAAAAGCCGCATGTTTTCCTGCAACAGCCTGAGCCACCATCGAGACAAGGGCTACAGTTAAATTTAATACAGAACCTCTGCCTCCCCAAGTGGAGGCAGAATAATTATGCCAGCATAGTAACCGGTATATTTAACTTCATTTATTGGCTTTGTGGGGGTGAGAAAGAATCACACGTCATTAAAGCACGCTCTAAGCACACAGCTAGCCAAACCTGTGCCTCTTTTGGAAACATCAGATTGTGGCCACGTCTGGATGGAGACCATGGCAAAAATTTGAGGGTTTAAAATTATTTCAAGGATGGAGGCAAAAAGGAGGAAACAGGGACAGCAGAGGAGAGTGAGGATGTCAAAGACAAAATTGGGAACAGAGAAATAAAGAGACGCAGAGAGACAGTGGGAACTGGCACAACAAATACCTTTTGAACCTACAAGCTACAGAGATCTTAACAAGGAGAAGGCGTAAGGGAGGGATGGAGGCTTGGGCCACGTTGCCAGAGCTGGTGGCTTGAGCCAAGCCCCAGAGCAGATGGAGAAGAAGCCCAGGTCACCGGTGGCACTGGTGGAGCTGCTGGAAGAGCAGCTGGAGGAGGTGGATTGGAGAGCAAGAGTTCTGGGTGCTGCAGGAAGACAGAAAGAGTGACTGCCTGGCAAAGCGGCACATGAAGTCAGACAGCTGAAGAGAGAGGTCATGGGAACAGCAAACACCGGGCTGGCTGTGGGGGCCGGGGAAGGCAAGAACAGTCATAGGAAATCAGATGATGATTTGATAAGGGAAACTCAGATTCAGAGGTCAAAGGGGAAAAGATTGTTGGTGAAAAATAGGTCAAGGGCACAGCCTGCCTTCATATTTTGCTTTTCAAACCTTTAATTTAACAGTTGCTAATGACAGTCAATGCACAAAATGACTTTTGTATTACCCTCCAACACTGATGTAAAAATAGGCATAATCCTGTTTTTGTGATGATTAATGCAGTGTGAAAAAGATAATTAAACGAGGCCTGGTGTACTTTTGCTTTCTATGCCTCACTGCTACCTTCCCTGGCTCCTGCTCAATCTCCTTGAAAATCTATTAAGCTCTGCTACCACCATTTTATCACTTCCCTGTGTCAAGCGGGACGTGCCCTCCCTGAGCGTCAGCCCCGGAGCGGCTTCCCAGCGGTGCTGAGCAGCAGCGAGCGCGGCGCTGCGCCCGCACACTGCCCGCCGCCTCCTCCTCCCTATTGCCCGACCCCTACATCAGCTCCCACACACAGTTTTTAGTGGTCATTAATTCATTAGGTAGTTCATGCAGTAATAGCAAGTTCCACCCCTTCACCTGGTTAGAACAGCCTTTGGCAGCAGAGCTGCCCACTGAAGGTGATGCACTTCACCAGCTCACAGTTGCAATGCCATTTCTAAGCAGGGAGGAGCAGGGACAGCGGTGTCCCGAAAACATTAAAAATACCTTGCGGAAATTATGTGCATATTTGTAGGAAAAAAAATGAAGTTCTCCTTTGGAATTTTGTCTCTGTATTTTTATTACCCAAAAAAAAACCCAAACCAAAACAAGAAAACAAAAAAGGCACCAAATATCTCAAAAAAAGACTTTCATAATAATTTTCTTTGCTGATGGCCTAGAAATTTTTCTGGATTTGATCCAAAATGAACTGCAGACAAACGTCAACTTAGTCCTGACATTGTCAGAAATGGATTTTCTTCCTTTGTGCTGCCCCATAGATAATCAAATGCACATTCAAAATACATGATGGTCTGCTAGTTTGAGATTATTGCTTGATCCCAGGGCTGTGGAAAAGCAGCAGAGTCAGACGGCGTTTCCTTGGAGCGCATCGGCAGCAGGGCCAGGGCCAGAACTGAAGACACTGCAATACCTCCCTCTTCACCTTCCAGCTCCCAAAGCAATAAAACCTCTCTATGCTAAATTAGACTATTGATCAGCGGCTACCATTCCTAATGGACATCCTGTCTCGCACGTCTGGGATTAGGATGTTCTTTCTACTGCTGGATAAACTTAGTACAGCGCAACTGCTCCTTCTCTGCTAATGACTGCCTAGAAGAAGAAATATTTCCTGGTTGCTTTTGCTTTGTGTAAAATCTCACCGAGAAGGCTCACATGAGAGGAGCCAGAAACACCCATTTGTGATCCAGTGCTATCTGATCACGCTCAATCTAACTACCAGGTATGGGGTTTATTTTCTAGGAAGGGATGTTACACCATCAAACCACCATCTGCAGCACGTTATAAGATACTTCGATAATTGAAGCTACCATGTCATAATATTCATTAGAAAGAAAAGGAAAAAAAAACCCCATGAAGTCAAACCTTTCTTCCTGGTCTGGTGATGGTCAAATGATAAGCAACAGTCACACCCACGAAACATTTGAAAAGGTGTTCATACCACAGACTGACCGTCTGCATCAAATACAGCCTCTCTGGGCAAACTATCGGCTGGGGTACCCCAACACAACCTCCAGCTCTCTGGGATTACATGAGAAACAGGGCAAGAGAATGCTTGCCCTGCAACCCGACACCCACACGTGCTCTCACACACCAGATGAGCACGTGCACAGCAGATCCTGCGTTTTGGCCCCAAATGGGCATGCAGAGATTGATGATGGGGCAAGTAAGTCCAGAGAGCAATTTCCCCAGCTCTTGGCCATGTCTGGGGGCTGCCGGGCAAGGGAGATAGCAGCAACACCAGAACATCGCCTCAGTACTCCTCCACCCCTTCCAGACAGCATCACTTTACAGCAGTTCTTACAGATTCTTTATCTTTTGGCCAGGGAAGAAGATCACACGGTAATTGATGTTTTGGTATCTCAGCTGTAACCCCGCAGTGCATATATCTATGATCAGAGGGTAATTTTAATCCACTTCATTGAATCTCAGAAATTTGCACGCGGCTTTTGTTTAAAGACGCACCTACTCTATTTTCACCCATCTCTTTCCTTGTCTGAAAACATGTGTTGGCGAGCCAGGCTCCCAGGCCACGGCCCTGCAGAAACCTGTGCATCACAGATCAGCACAGGGAAAGAAGCACCAAGTCTCTGGCACGTGTACCCTAAGCTGTATCTTGCTCAATGTCAAGCGCTGGTGGTGAATGAGCAGCCCCGGCAGAGCTGGAACAGTGGACATATTTGAGAGAGCTGCCAGTGCTCTCCCCACCTTCTCTAAAGCCCACGATCAGTGTTCAAATGGATGTCAAGAGAGGGTCTTTTTATTCTGTAAGTGTAAGCTGCTTTCTATCGTATTGTGGCCTGCAACTCAGCATACGAGATGTACTACGGCACTATGAGATAGTGACAGCTGCTGAAGAAACGCTGTGTTATAAACATGCAACGATGCAGTGAACTGGCAAATCCATATGGCTGGAAACAAGATGAGGAGGAAGATGAAAAAAGTATTTCAGATATTTTTTGAACAAAGTATTATATATACTCAGTATTTTGCTTCAGCTTACGTGCCCTAATTACAGCTTTTTTTCTTTAATGGAAGAAAGGTTTATATACACATATACACATACATAAACATATATATATATGCACAATATATATATCTGTAGTATTATCCTAGAATTGATCTACATGTGCCTGGAGAAGCAGAGGTGGTATTTTTATACTGTCCCATATTTCTGCTTCTTATTTCTTCAAGCTCTTTGGCTGAACAACCAGTGTCTTGAATTGCACTAACTCCTTCAAGCATCCCCCTAAAGCCTATGGGCAGCCTCCCCCATCCCTTTTCCTGTGCATATGGATAATCTCTGCACATATACACCAGGGAAGGGTCCATCACTCGCTTCTGCAGTGTTGTCTGTCACGGAGGATTCTCCGTGTGTCAGAACAAATGAGTGTGGACAGGGTGGACGTAGGACATCACTGAGGGAGACCCCAAAACCACATGGGAATGTTTATACAGCTTACGTACGCCCTCGTAATTGACAGATCTCAGCAAGCGTACACATCCTTTGCTTTTAAAAATGCTGATAAATCCAAGTCCATGACACATGCTGCTTAGGAAAGCAAGCGTTATGGCTTTTTAAAGAAGTAAATGAGGAAATGGAAAGTTAAGTCATATCCCTGCCCATTTGCAGGCCTGGCTGCCACAGGTGGCTTCCCGCTGCGCCACGCCGTGACCGTGGCCATCCAGCCTCTTCTCACTCCAGCCAGCTTTGCTTGGTTCCTAAGTACAACAAGAAAAACCCAATTTCATCACACAGGTTCAAACTTAGAGCCCAGAAGTGGATGGGAATGTAAGCTGAAGGCCATGAGTCTGCTTTTTTGTATGGCGGTTTTCCAGCCACCTTTAATCAATGATGTCTGAGAAATGAGGACTCCGGTACGCAGTCCAGCGCTGGCACCGCTTCCCGGTGCTCCATAATCATCCTCGGATTTTTATGGACAGTTTTCTCCTCAGTGATTTTTTTCCTTGTCATTTAGTGCCACTATTTCAGGTTTCCTCTTGCTGAACTGCTGGAGTGTCATCAGTGCCTCTATATAGAGTAGGAGAATATATTTGGAAAGCTTATTTCCAAGGGCCATTGGAGATGACTAACATTTTTACAGTGCACAAAAGAAGAGAAAATAAATTTCGGAGTAGCAAATAGAGCCACTGTGTTATTTCCTTCCCTGTAAATAAATAGCTGTAACACTTCTATTCCAATCCTGGAGCTGGGTATCCAGCATCTTTGTGGGGAAGGCACATCTCAAACAGACATAAATGTTCACCCAAGACATTGACAAGGAAGGTTTAGGACAGCACAAATGATAGGGAACATGAAAGAAGCCCTGCTCCCCTTGAACACACCACCTGTTTAAGCTCCTGAGAATAATTATTCATCGCACTTTACCACTACACAGACAATAAAGATCCTATGGTAATGTCTTTGTTTAAAATCAACTTTATGGCCCAGAAGTGTATGTAACTCCTAATTGATGCAACACACACAAAATGACATCTTCAAAAACATGGGTCCTGCACATCAGGCTCCAGCCCAAGTCAAACCATTTCAGCTTTAGAATCTAATACTTCAGGAACTGAGACCTAAGACCAGAACTTTATTCCTTCTAGTCTTCATTCTGGGTTCCTTCACCTCAGTACATATGTATGTAAGGATTTTCTCCCTGTACAGAACTGCCCTCCTCAGCTGAATGCCCATCCCATGGAAAACGAGGGCAGAGCCCATTGGCATTCATCCTAACGCTGCCACTCAGTTTTGTGCCCTTGTCCAAGTCACTAGAGACCTGACTCTGTGAGAGCAGCCAGAACGCGCTCGGTTGGCCCCCTCCCTTTGCTGTGCAGAGGGATAATGTCTATACGCACCAGGGAAAGGGAGACAGGAGACAGACACCCACGGCAGGCAACGCGTGTCCTTATGCCTGTACCTAATCAACATGGTCAAGCCTTCATTTCTCTGTGCTGTGCCTGATTTACCCGTCTACAGAACGGGAACCATAGCATTTCGCATCATGGTTGATCCCAGTTTTAACTTAAAATCCTTATGATACTTCCACAGAAGTGTAAAATATTGTCTTTAACAAGCACTGTGTAATTTAATTTTGAACTATAAATTTCACAGTTTCCTCACGCTGGTTTGATTTGTTTCTGAGTCGTGTTTGAAGATGTTCTGAAACCAGTGAACAGGTGTTCTCCAGGGATCTCACATTGACTCTTTTGTTGCTGGCACCTTCTGTAAGTGAACCTTTCACCAATGTAGAAAAGCTTACAGGCACGTCTGGTCTGAGTCCCTGGAAGGCAGGTGCATCCCATTGCCCTGCTGGGTTTGGAAGGTGACCTGCTGCCCAGGACCACACGTTCCTTAGGTGGAAAGGCCTCAGATGGTTCTGAGCAGCAGGAGGAAAGGAGACCAGGCACTTTTAGCCTTTCTCTGAATCATTTTAGTGTCCAATCTGCACTTTTCCCTTATACACTGTGGGGTCAAATATGAGTAAAGTTTCCTTGTCTGCTTTACAGCCATCATCATGGCACCTTAGCCCTCACCATAGAGAATGCGATGGTACTACAGCAGAGTTCACACTTTCCGTAACACTTCTTTTTAGTCAAGCTTGATGACTTTTCTCTGCTTTCTAAGAGAGGAAAATACCGGGAACTGTCCTCTCCCCACCCCGCTTCCTCTAGAGAAACCCCAGCAGTCTTCACAGAAATAGGAAATGACTGTTACCTTCATGCTTGTGGGTTTTTTAGGTTATAGCCTTCTTTCCTGTTTAAAAAGTTGACTCTTCCTTCCATTTCTCTCTGTTTGCCTCCATCTTCCAGCTCTATTTGAACTGAACCTCCTCCTTCTTTTTGGTCCCACTTTGAACTCAGAGACCTTCAGTCACCACAAAAGAGATGCCAAAGCTGAGACCTTAAAAGAGACAGAGGAATGAGTAGAGTCAAGTTTGGGTATTTTTATGACAAGAGAAACTCTCAAGCATTGCTTCTCCAGAAGAAGTGCTGGTGAAAGGAGAGGAGAGTCCTTCTCCTGGCTAGGGCACAACTCTGCCCTCTGCGGCCGGGGTGCGTGGCTCTGTCCCCGCTTCGCTGGAGCGCGCACGGACACCTCAGGCTCGCAGCGCTCTTGCTACACAGGTTGCTCCCTCGCCGCGTTATAAAGGACTATGTGGCATCGCCACAGCAATATCCACAGGGTTAGACTGTCATACAAGGAGAAAGCCACCGTGCAGTGTCTGCTGTCATCATTTCACACTACAGGAAAGGGACTAAAACCAGTAATTAAGACATAAGAATTTGCAGCATTTTGAATTTTCATTACTTTTTTCACTGAGTAAAAATAAGTCCTCCAAATACTAAGAAATCATGCAGCAATTTAATATTACTCGCAGTGCTTTACGTGGAAGATTTCCACAGTATTTGGTTGAGGATACAATCTGCCCTGGCAACTATTGCGGCTGGTTATTTTTCCAAGTGAGTGAAAACACAGATAGGAGCAGAAGTTACCGCAACCACTGCTGCCTCATTTACCTCTGCAGTCAGGTTGCTACTGGTACAAGTGCTCGGTTTTATACAGGAAATACAATTGCAGGTGCAAAGCTTCAAGCTCCTGTTTACACCCACCAGCGGGAGTCTCACCTCCTTAAATGCATCTGTCTATGTGCAAAGCACTCAGAAATTGCCATAGTAATGACACCTTCTCCCGTGCATACATAAATATTACCATGTCCCTTCTGCAGAGAAGAAAGTTAGTGCAGGAGTAAAAGTACATAACTTCAGTAACAGCAATGGAACAAAAAAGCCAGGGTTTTCAGGAGTTACTGCTCCTTAAGAATGTTTCTCCATTTTAATTTGCTTTTAAAAATAATTAAAAGTATTGAGAAACTTTATAAAAACCCACAAGAAGCTTTAGTGACTCTATTTCATATTTGTTTGTTCTACAGTTGCCAGAAGGTCTTTCGGTCTCCTTGTCATTTTGCACTATATGACCTAAGTAACACTGATATTTGTTGCTCATTTTCATTTAGCTCTTTGAAGACCAATCCACTTAATGATCAGAAACCTCACACAATTTAGCAGATAACATCACTGCAGAGACTTGTTGGGAAGCTTTAATAAGTAAAATGAATACTAAGAGGTGGGCTGGGGTGATTGCTGTGTTTTAATCCTAGACGATAACAATCAGAGCCGTACCTGCCCGTTCTTGCTCGGCGATTACAGAGACAGAGCAGTTCAAGTGGACACAAATTTTAGGGGATGTTGTTACAGTGACTACCTCAAGCACTTGTAAGACACACATTATGATAATTACACCTGCCCTCAGCGTCACTTGTATTTACCCCCCCACAGCTTCTCGTGCAGTCGGCGAATCCTCCGGGACCAGACCCCTTCGGAGCAGGTAATTGCGCAGGTCCCAGTCAGCAGGTGGCTGGCGCAGGAGCGAAGGGAACCTGAACAAGGGTGACCTTTCGGGATATAAAATACTTAGAGTATAAAAGGGAACACAATGGATTACAACAGGGAGTATAACAGAGTAGTGCCTGTACACACAGGCAGTGAAAACTCGGTAACTTGCCCAAGGTGGTGCAGGAAATCTGTAGGGGGGCAAGGAGGAGAATCTTGCTCCTCCCATCCTCAGTTCATGCCCCGACAGCTGGATGTGGCGCTGTGACATATGAAAATATGCCTTTAGTCCCACTGCAAAATGCTTCAAATTACAAACTTCCTACTGTTCTCCGAGAGTGTATTATTTGTGGAAACTTAAAAGAAACCAGTCTCTATATAATAACCATGGAAACTTGTTTTCTTGTAAAACTAAATAAAGCAGTATTTATGTTATTGTCATAATATCTCTGGTTCTCAGTGACAGGGTGACCCCCCCTTGGCATACGGAAATGGAGCAATTAATGAGTAATGGACCGTTTCCTGATAAGCATATGCTGCAGCCCATCTTTTGTTCTCAGATCTTCAGGGACTATCTCTTATCACAGGTCTTTTCCCCTATGGAGAAACCCTTGGAGGTTGCTTTAGGTAACGCAGCAATGGGTAATTTTCAAAGGCAACCTAAAGAGTCTTTTCAGCAGTTCTGAGTATGCCATTAGTGGATGACTGCATAAGTAAATGGTTTGACTCACCCTCAAAGAGTTTTAGGGTTAGAAACTCTCGGGTCTCAGACCTCTCGTCACCAAATGAAGTAATAGGCACCACCTCATTGTCATGAGCACCTTGAAGTCTCATGTGAAACCACTGGGTTCTGTTCTATACCCTGTGGTCTTCGCAGGAAATACCACTTTGAGGGTTGAATTATGACTCGTTATCTACGAGAAAAGGCCAAATCCTAAGGTTTTTTGTTTTGGGGGATGCTCACCTTTCATATACAAACAGATGGCATGGGAACAACAGGTCTCTGCGCACAAGGCAGAATTGTGTGGATGTGAAGCTCTCCAGCAAGCATAAAACAAAGTAAAAACAGATTGAAAACTTTCATTACCCAGCAATGCAAGTCACAACAGCAGGGTTAAATCTGTTTCTATTTAGACAATATCTGGAACAGCGTTTTATTATACAGCCTGTAAAGCACTGCCTGTGCATGGGTGGAAAGTACATTGTCTCCTTAAATAAAGAACTGGGGCAGGATTGTTTGGCACTTTCTTTTTCTCCTTCTTTTCTCTTTAACCATAAATACAAAGTAACCATTTCTCCATAACATTGAACTCTTTGTGGCCTTCCTAGAAACAATAAAAGCATCCAAAAATAAATATCTACTTAGAATAAATATTAACTCAGAAACTTTTAAAATATGAAGAAAATAGTCTCCACAACATCACTTCTTCCCTGATGATGCAAAAGCCACCCCACGGGGTTTAAAACTGAGGGATTTCAAGGCTTCAGGGTGTCTTATGATGCTCGGTCTGAGCAGGCTGAATGCCAGGCTTTGTGAATGGCTCTGTCTTAAAAGACAGAGTCCTAATCGCTTTCAACTTTTCTAATTCTTCACATTCCTTCCTAGCAAAATAACTGCCTGCCTTATAATGGCAGGAACATTTGGTGACTAAAAGAAACAAACAAAAAATAATCAATTTTCAAGGTCCACTTGCAGACGGAGGAACTGTTTATGAAACATTTACTGTTCAGTCGCAGGAGAAAATCTCATCTTAATGGCAAAAGGGGAAGCATGGAAACACTGGAGAGAGGTTTTTTGGGGGTGGGTGTGGGCATACAAACTCAGATGATTGATCTTTCCAGCAAGTAGATCCCACCAGTGGCTCACCCAAGGCAATGGGAGCCAGGGATCCCACCAGTGGCTCACCCAAGGCAATGGGAGCCAGGGATCCCACCAGTGGCTCACCCAAGGCAATGGGAGCCAGGGATCCCACCAGTGGCTCACCCAAGGCAATGGGAGCGAGGGACCTCACCAGTGGCTCACCCAAGGCAATGGGAGCAAGGGACCTCACCAGTGGCTCACCCAAGGCAATGGGAGCCAGGGATCCCACCAGTGGCTCACCCAAGGCAATGGGAGCCAGGGATCCCACCAGTGGCTCACCCAAGGCAATGGGAGCCAGGGCCCCCACCAGTGGCTCACCCAAGGCAATGGGAGCCAGGGATCCCACCAGCGGCTCACCCAAGGCAATGGGAGCCAGGGACCCCACCAGTGGCTCACTCAAGGCAATGGGAGCGAGGAGCGGGGGCTGCCACCGCTCTCACAAAGCAGAAGGTGTCTGCTCCCCTCGAAGGGCTCGGTTTAGCTTCCAAAAACATCCCTGGCTTCGAACTGGACAAACCCTGACCGTGTGAGCAGAGCCCACCCGACCGTCCAAGTGCTCCTCCCCGGCCGGTTTTGGTTTCTGAACCAAAAATCTCCTGCTGGGTTCTGACTCACCCCATTTCACAGATTTCCCACTGACAGAGGACAAGAAACTGAAATTTCAAGCCAATCTTTCCAAACAAGGCCCATTCTCGGCTTCTCCCCACGGTTCGCACTCAGCTTGGCACGGTTCTCGCAGCAGCGACTCGTTCACAAGGCTCCCGCGCCGCTCCCAGCTCCGCACGCCCTGCGTCCCCGTCACAAAAACCCGACACCACCTGGAAACGCTTCCAAGTAAAACCACATGGATTCATCAGACTCTACTGACCATACTGCTGATAAGAGCCAGGCACTTCTCTACAATTACCTATCTCCTGCCCCTAAGGTTAGAGGTTGGGTATTTTGTTAGCCTTAGCACCTCCTGGATCTGGTTTTGATCTTTATCTTCTATAGTAATATTCTAAGAATTAAAAAGAAAAAAAAAATCAACAGCTTTTATTGCCTTAATTTGAAAGTAAGACTTGCTTTTCAATTCCAGTTAAATAATTCATTTAAATCTTGCCAGAGATGTCGAAAAACTAATGTGTACAGATGAGAAGCAATCTTTCTAAAAATATGAATGGAAAACATCCAGTCTTTCCTGTTATGTTTATAGTTTTTCCCTTACAGCATAACATTAAAATTACCAGCTCTCATGTGGTATAATTTGGTTACATCCCCTAAAGACACATGAAAATAGTCCCAAAGGAACTATTTACTTCAGTGAGAATGGAAGGTGCTGAGTGCATCACTCAGGAACATCTATTTTTTGGTCATTAGTGGGTGGGAATATTGGGGAACATTGCCTACATCTCCCCAGACCTTCCTCCCATACACATCGGGATGGGGCCAGGTGGGGTGGCCCAGCTCACATGCCACTCGTACACGGAGTTTCACGTCTTTAGGTCCTGAGGTTGTGAGAGCAAAATATAGTTGTCCCCAGACTAGTAACACAGTGAGAAGATCTGCACACGTGTAGCATATCCGAGATGCAACAAAGACTGGAGCTCAGCTCTCCTGCCTCCAACAGCCACATGGAAACCACAATGTTCCTCTTACTATTCCCAAAGCGATAAGGGAAAACATTCCGAAGCCTTCAGCAGTGGTCTAAGTCTGCCGTCCTTGGGGCTAATGCCAAGATGAGCGATGCTGGCTGGAGGGCTCTGGAAAACCTCATCTGCTACTGGCGAGCTGCTGCAGACCCGCTCTGTGCATCCCCCGGTCCGTACTCCGCTCCCGACTGCCCCAGGGAGAGCTGGGCTGTGCTGGTGTGCGTTGTGCCACCCCACCTGGCTGCAGGCAACACGTTACGGTGTGCAACAACAGAAGAGTCCAGAATAAACACATTAGACATCTTCAATTTGCAAGTAAGTGCATGAGCTATTAGGCCCTGATACAGTACAACAGATTAGTTCAGTGCTTAACTTTGAACATGCAAATAATACCACTGAATTAACTTTAACAAAGTTATGTTGCATGCTTAACATTAAGCTTATGCTTAAGCACCTGATTAATTATCTCCCTATGTACTTTAACTCAAGTTTGTTTGGGGTTACTCCACACCATCTTACACAGATATGCAAGAGCACAGCTTCTCTAAAACAACACACTGATTCCAGTGTTTGCACACTGGGAAACTAACAGATAAATGCCCGAGAAATTGTTTTCCCATTAAATACGACCCTCTATCACTACATTTATGCACAATTTACCACCTGAGAAGCTGAAAGTGCAGATCGCAAGATGGCAGAGTTTCTGGATGGCAGCTCAGTGCTGCCAGGCTGTGAGCTGCATGACCAGTCCTTACCGCAGGGGCAGACACCCCAAGCAGAGTTCTGAACATCCGCACACACTCTTGCTACAGCTGTTTAACCAAACAGTTGGGGTTTTACACATGACGTTTTCATGGTCTTCACATTTTAGTGCTAAGTTTTGTCAGCTTCATAAATTGGTCCATCATGGGTAGGCAGAAGACTTATAGAAAGCAGAAGCTCTTTTGTATTGTCTTCAGGCTCTTGCTTTGGAAGAGTTCCGCTACATCTTTACAGATGTGAAATGGGACATGGTGGGGGAGAAGTGGGAGTGGTTTTTACAGATTCATTCTCCAAAGAGGAGTCAGGGAATTAATTCTCCAACCAATCACATGGGTTTCAGTGGGTTGCACTGCCTTGACAAGGAGAGGTTATTCTTAGTGATGCTTTAATTATTTAATCAACATCACTTTCCTATTAATCCTTCTTTAAGGTCACTTACCTGCAGCCGGACATGATCTCCCGCTCCCGGGCTGAAGAACAAGCGTCCCACGTCCAGACAGGAGCCCCAGCTCCGTCATCCGGCTCGTGGCTACAGCCGAACTGACACGGGTGAGCTGCAGATCCTTCCCCTGGCTGAAGAGGAGAATTTGCGACCCATATGGCGACTCTCCTCTTGCCTCGTGGAACTCCTTTCCCAGAGCTGGTAGAAGGACTCGGTCCTCGTAGCTGTTTCTGAAAAGTCAGTTATAAAATCCAATAATTAGCTGAAGAAGCTAATTGCTAATATGCTGTTAAATAAAAAGAAAACAAAATGCTTTAATGATCTGTTGCACACTGCTCTAAATGTATATTCAAATAAAGCATGTATCTTATTGAACACATCCAGCACTGGGCCTTCCAGATTCAATGTAAATAATTAGACCTGTCTCTCTTTAAACAAATTATTGGTAGGGAAAGCTTTAAAATATTTTCTTGTGAAATACAGTGCTATTTCTTTAAATAAAGGGCTCTGGCAGTTCTGTGAGGCGGTTAGCTTAGCACCATTAATACAGAATACAGTCTATCAGCGTTTTGTGAACTCTCCATGACCCTGGTAGAAAGCAACGCCTTTAGCTTATACTTATGAAAAATATTATTAAAAAATGCTGTTGAAATGTAAGCATCGTTTATAGTCGGTTTGAAACTGGAGCGATACTGCCAGCTCCATCAAGCATTTCACCAAACATGGGAACCACTCATCTTCTTTTCTCAGGGACCAACTCCGGGAGCTAGAAATGGGAGCTTCCCAAAACACCTCGGTTGTGTCCTGCTACGTACACTCGTAGGTTGCTCTTTTATTTGCTACGTATTTCACCTTTCAGGAGAAATCTCTCAAAATTGGCTTATACAGTAAGTTTTTTAACTCACCTGTTTTGTAACAACGTGTGCTATGCACATGAGCACGTCCTGATGTGCCAAGGCATGCCCTTCGAAGGTCACGGCTCCTGCCTTGGAGAAGGGCATCTTGGTCAGGAAGGATCTGGAGAGGAAGCCCAGGGCTGTGGCTGCTCTTCCTGCCTCGCACGGGAGGAAACTTCAGCACTTCTCTGCCAACAAAAGACAGTAAGTGACTTATTGTGGTTGCTCACACACAGCCCCTTGGCTTGCTGAATCAACAGCAGCGGTACTATCCACAGGATTACTCCTGCGTGTAAGGGCTGTCCACCAAGTAGTACACACGGTCATACAAGAATATGAGCCCTTTGAAGAATTCGAGGTGACTTTTTGCCATGATGTGCAGTTATCTAGTCCAGACCCATAGCACTGCCAGTGCCCAATTAAAATGCCTGCGTTAGAGTATTTGTTACCTTGGGCTCATTTTAGAGCCAGTAGATGGACAAACACCCACAGAGGACAAATGCGCTTTGAGATAGCAGGGCCTGTCTCTCCCAACTGTATATACAAGGCAGCTTATGTGACTAATTTAGGCTCCTAATTTAGACATTTCATTTAATCCAGGCCTTAGTCCAAGCTTTGGCAGTTGTGAACTGAACTCAAGAAGCTCTTGCAAGCTCCGTATTTATGTAACATTCAAGAAATACATCTGGCGACAGAGGCTGAGCCCTCGGCACCGGTGCTTTCGTGGCTCGAGCGCACAAGGATTGCCTGTCTGAGCCTCAGAAAAAGGGGCTTTGCACATCTGGAAGAGAGCCACCTCTGGAAGCCGAACCTGGCCAGACCAGTTAGCAACATTTTCATGACAAACGCAGCAGCGCATTGCTTGGGCCACTGGCTGATTATAATAGCTATGAAATTACCCAATTTAGTTCACCGCGTCAATAAAATTTATACAAAAATACCACCAGAATCTTGGCTAGCATATGGATAACTGTACGAAAGTTACCCAAGCCAATGTGACAACCATTTAAGAGGACTAACCTCTGTCATACGATTTTCATTTTATGCGCATGCTATACAAACACAACCACCACAAATATGCATTACAGGCTGCCTGGGACTCACTACCGAGGTGAATTAGCACTGTAGTCTGACCTGTTGAAAAGCTTAACCTTTAACCTGCCAGGCAATGGCGGTTGCAATTTGCAAGCCATTCTTGTGTTGAGTGGCTGAAAACATACTTATTTACTCGTGTAAAGCCATAAATGAAATGGGCTGGGTGAGCTCAGCTTACTTCCTAGTTCACAGACCATGTCGCAAAACACTACCACATGTTCAGCAAGTAATCCAGCGTGAGGGCTGAACACCACTGCACCGTGACCCAAATTCACTTCTCAGAGAAAGAAGTTTCTTCTCATCCGGAGCAAAAAGGAGAGAATTCAAAGTGACTTCCTTTTTAAGTCATTTCCCACTATGCTTCCAAGAAAACTAAATTCAAAGAAACTGAAAATAAGTCATTTATCCTCATGAAAAATCTGCATAAGCTTATAGCTTGAGAACTGAAATCCTCTGCGTAACCGCACTGATGTACTTATGAGACGCCCGTGTTTCCTCTCACTGCCCGCTGGTGAGCCCCAGCTCTGCAGGGCAAAGCATTCATTCACTCACTTCCCCATCTCATCTGCAAAGGCTGCCAGTGGTAATATTTAGGATTAACTGTAGCAACGGAGTTGGGAGGTGGACAGAAATGTCATTTCCTGCTCACACGTTTTGCAAGATTTATCACTTATCAGTTTTGTGAAAGATGCATCATTTCGGGATGCGAAGCTCTGCCATGCTAGACCTGCTCTTGTCTATCAAATGAAACCAAATCAGGAGATAACCCAGGTTTAGCAAACTGGATGTTTTGTAATGGAGATAGCTGGATAATAACTATTTCTAGATCAAAGTCAGTGACTAGGCGTTGCTCTTGGCTTGTTGGCTTTGCTGTCTGACTGTACAACCACAGGTAGGCTTGCGTTGTGAAATTCAGATCAGGATGCAAACTCCATAACTTGGGAAGGGTTTAGTTGCAGCGACCTGGTACGGATCACGCAGAAGTATCAGGAATCAGGATGCTCAGCATCAGGCCTGCGCATGAATTACGGCCAGCCTGACCATACGCTGCCGTCTCCATCCATCCTCAGCCCCGGTGCACAAGCAATTGCATCCCAGAGGAGTTTTCTGATGAGTCTAAAGCCACATTTTGTGTTTCTTTTCCCCCTTTCCCTGTACTTACAGCTATCTGTTGCACAGACAACAAACATACCTATCACAGAATTCTCTCATTACAGCAGATACTTCTGATTTTTGTTTCATAATTTGGTCTTGTTTGATCCTTCCCTCTCCTTTCAGGTCTCACAACAATAAAAGCAAAAAAAAAAAAGCGCTTTAAAATATCTATTTAATATCCATTTACTGAGCTTCAGTGAAGAGACACAAAGGTTTATTTCTCTCTTACTTCAGAAGCTTTACATTATCCAGAAAAATCTCCAAAGCCCTGCATGAGCCAGGAAGGGTTGGGGAGGGAAGTGGGGGAACAGCACTCTCTATATCACTGCTTTCATATACATATATACATACCACAAGCAGCTGCAGTCCTACGAGTTTTAATTTAATATGGGATACAAACCCTAGGATATAGGAGACGATGAAAAGATGATACAGCAAGCAACAGGGACAGAAGACAGGACAGAACGTGGATGTGCAGGCTCAGTTTACTGCCGCTGTAGGCACATGGCAGCGTCCACAGCCCAGGCTGGTACTGAGATTCCGCTTGCATTTCTTTTCTAAAATTGGGGTAAAATAATAATAGTGGTAGCAATAATAATAATGATAATGAAGACAGCACCATCGTTGCAGGCTGTACTACCTATGTTCTGAATACTGGTGAGAAAGCAAGATTTGTTTTTAGAAGAAATCTCAATGGAAAACCTTGGGTATAAAATTGCAGGTTGCAGAAAAACTAATCTTGGATGGAATCCATGTCACATTCTTGGACCATATTTAAAAGATGATTCCACTATATTTAAGTCAGTTTCCATGGTGAATATCAGCATTTGAAACAGTATTATTGCTAATAGCGGGGTCGTATTTGTTGATTATCAAGATTTCTGTCAAAGAGAGGAACAAGTATTCCCCACTGGCTGGGAGCTTGCTATGTACGATAGCTCTGCAGCCGGAGCCCGGCAATAATTACACCTTGTGTTTTGCGGTCATTTTGGATTGGTGTGAACATGATAAACGACACATTTTAATTTGAACTATTGCTCAGCAGGCCTGTTCAGGTAGGCAATAATTCACTCAAGCAGGCAATAAACCTGAACAGGCAATAGCCCACACTTTGAAGTACGCCAGCAAACTCTTTAGCAACAAAATAAATATGTACATGAACTTCCGCCGTAAATTGTCTCTGGTGATGCAGACCTAGTAAGAGTTTCAGAGCTGGCTTTTCAGGTACGCATGAGGAGCACAATGACTCAGTGGGCCGATCCTACTACTGCATTAATTCTTTGAAGCCGGACTAATGAACCGGTTAAACATCCACTGCAGTTAGTAGGAATCTCCTGTTCAATGCAGGCAGAGTGACTCAGCGGCTAGGGCAGTTCAGTCCTTTTACTAACGTAAGTAAATTGCCTTTCCATGGAACCGCAGACTCCCAAAGGAGCCCATGCCCCTGCAGAGGAGCGAACTGCACCACGCAGCACCAACGCGCGGAGCGGCTTTGCTGCAGCTCGGAAGAGATACAGAACGTGCAACCAGCTCCAGTTCTCAATGCTCAGGAAACCCACCGGCAAAACCATGTTTGCACAGCACTTCTCTTCACGGCGTTCCTCTAACTGCTTGTAAACAAGCCTGTTAGCCAGAAATTGCATTACTTTTATATTACAAATACAACATTTTCAACCGTTGGGCAAATGCATGCATTTTTTTAGTTACTTAAGCCACTGTACATTGTGCAAGTTACTTCAGACTTGCTGGTAATGTGTTTCCATCGCTGTGGGATGCTATTGTAAAGGAAAGCAGAGGTGCCTTGGTTTCCTTTTCTTTTGGCTGTTAGTTGGTCTTATTTTTATAGGTCAGGACCTATAGTGTTATCACTGATTACTCTAACGCACAGTAACTTACGATGTGAGGGGATTCAGAGAGTAAAACTACTCAAGCCAACTTGTTTGAGGTTGGTGTGTCTGAAACTCTTTTGCCTTCTGCTTCATAATAAACAAGGGAAAGGATTCAAAGTCAGAAGAAAAAGTAGCAACAGATTGAATGGAAAGAGACAGTTTATCATCAGCTGGAGGCAGCTGTGAGCCCCGACTGCTCTGCTGCCCAACCATGCCTTCACACCGGAGCTGTTCTGAGGTACTACAGTCTCCGAGACCAGTGCAGGATGATCCCCCACCTGTCTGCAGCAACGTCTCCATCAAACCATCGTGCGGGACAGGGCCGCGTGTGCCACCATCCGCCGCCTGTTGAGGGGAACCTCTTGGTGGCAATCCACCAAGCAGGGCAGAATGCTGTTTGCCTCCCCTTTGACAACCATTTACCTTTACACACAAAAAATGAATTTATTTGCTGGGCTTTGAATCCAGATTTACATTCTTTCCCTGTTGAAGTTGCCTAGCTCTGTCAGGCTGGCTTGATCCATCCCAGGAACAAGATCCAGCAGCTTCCCTCAGATGTGAGCCTGGACCTGAAAGCCTTCCTTCTCCCTTCCCACACCATCTGGGAGCTGGGATTTTCCATCTTTTGTTAAAATAGTTACTTAAAAAAGGAGGGAAGGGTTGAGGGCAGTTTACCACACTTATTTCACTTGGTATGTGTTTGCCTTTGCTTTAACACAGGCTGTTTTCGTGCCAAATGACAGTTCTATTTGTTCCCCCACCCCCCTTTTTTGTGTAGCTTATGTAGAACATCTGGTTTTAAAAGTGTCGCAATTTCTAAACATATTCTAATGCTCTTGGGATCAGAATATCAACAACTGTCTATTGCGGTAAACCGCATGTCTGGAAAACATTCCTGCAAACTGAGTTCTTAAATAAACATAAAGCATCTATAACACATAATGCAAAGCAACATTCACTCGTAAACTCAATATTTAGACCAGATGAGGTGCAAAATATGGTTTTTCTGGACTAAGCCATCACGATTTACAATAAATTTGACAGGCTTTCTGTTGTATACAAGAGAGGGCAGAGGTGTGGCATGCAGATCGGAGCCTTTCCTTAAGTGCTCGTTCTGCATTTAGTCTCATCTGGTATGATTTTCTTGCTTCAGCTGGAGAAAGGAGACCAGGAGTATGTCCTCGGAAAAATTCCTTCTGTTATTAGAAAGTGAGAATCTACAAAGGAACTGTAAAGGACCGACAGATTAGCAGTGCCTCTATCTGATAAGCCTGATCACCTTGTGTAATATCTGCACCTCTGCTAGTTACGTGCATGCATGGGTTGGAAATCCAGAGGCAATTCAGAAACAGTTTAAAGATTAAATAAACTGAATAAGATGGTGAAAGGAAAATTGCAGTAAATTGGTCTGAGTGGGAAGCTTTTGCTATTTTCAATCATTATTAGTATTTATAGGGTGTGGAAAGTGGAACCATAAGCAACTTTAGAGAGATATGCAGTCATACTTCAATAAAGATGGCTCTGCTTTGCAAACCCCCTCCACGCTGGTTTCAGAAGCGTTTGCTCCAGTTTTAATGAGGAATAGAACCAAAGTGAATAGTCACTTCAAATAATGCTTTAGGAGCGTTGGTGGCTGGTGAAGCTGGTTGACTGGAAACGGAAATGCTGAAAACTCATTAAGCTATTGCCAAATGCTATAAATGTGTTTTGATTATTCCTCCAGATTGCGATTTCTTAAAAATATTGCCTTCTTCGCCCTAAAAACAGCACCGAATACTTTCTTCCAATTCATTATTTAAGCATTTCCACTCTAAACTTAATATGAAAATGTTTTGTAAGGAGAAAAGATGAAGATATACACCTAGGCTGATGTAATTACACCTGAAAGCTACTGAATCCACCTCCTTTGGCATCTTACGGTTTATCAGGAGAAAATTGAAAAATTAAGACAAGCCTTATCATTTCATTCCCTTATATTAAAAAGGGCTGGATCTTTTTTTTGATGATTAACATCTGGAGTTATGTAAGGTAAGATAAGGGCATTAGAACATCTCACTTCCCTGTATGAAGAAGATCATCTCTTCTAACAGTATGGAAATGAGGGCCTCCACCCTGATACCCCATTATGCAACGGAGATGTTCTGGCCAAAACCCTGCACATATCAGGATGAAAAACCCTTGCTTGCACGTTCACCACTGGAAATACGCATCACAGGCTGGGCCTTGGTGATTACCAGGGGATGGATACTGCTTGATGACTGAAGACTTCTTCTGAGCTTGGGGGAATCTTAGGTCTCACAAGGATAAATGCTCAGGTTCTATTCCCCCCAGGCCTTCTATAATAAATTCAAAGTTTTCACAGTATCACAGTATGTTTGGGATTGGAAGGGACCTCAAAAGATCATCTAGTCCAATCCCCCCTGGAGCAGGAACGCCCAGGTGAGGTCGCACAGGAACATGTCCAGGCGGGTTGGAATGTCTGCAGAGAAGGAGACTCCACAACCCCCTGGGTCAGTGTCTGTCACCCTCACTGAGAAGAAGTTTTTTCTCAAATTTAAGTGGAACCTCTTGTGTTCCAGCTTGATCCCATTACCCCTTGTCCTGTCATTGTTTGCCACCGAGAAGAGCCTGGCTCCATCCTCATGGCACTTACCCTTTATATATTTATAAACATTAATAAAGTCCCCCCTTAGTCTCCTCTTCTCCACACTAAAGAGACCCAGCTTCCTCAATCTTTCATTTTGATTGCTAGTGTGGGTCACTGGGCTGAACTGGTGTAACTGAAACTCATTCTCGTTCAAAGCTCAAACACATGGTTTCTAGAAAGCAGAGCCATTTCACCTTTACTGGAGGAGAGCAACGTTTTAACAAACCAACCAGAGTGAAAAAGGTTGAACGCTCAGCCGAACGCGCATCAAGCTGAAACACCTGTGCTCTAAGGCAAAGCAGATCTGTGCCGACCCGCAGGGACTCCTCGCTGTGGCGTTCCCCTGGGGTTCACCGGCACGGCACGGCTTGGGACACCCGAGCAGCTCAGCCGCTGCTGTGCAAGCGATGCCGGGAGCAATGACAACGAGCTGGCTGGTGGCGTGCCCACAAAACAACCGCTTTTTGCCAAGTCCAATCACCATATATACACCTCACCTTCTTGAATGAGAGGCCCTCATTCAAGCATGTAGTTCATTCAGAAACACATGCTGCATTCATTAGAGCTGAATATTAACAAACACCTTGAATTTTTAGAGCATTATGGTATCAGGGCTCTTGGCTGCGGCCAGGACAGAACGCCTTGTGGGAAGCTTGATGCCCGGCCAGGACTCGGATTACAAAGCACACACGTCTTTCTTTCAATATATTGAGGAATCCACTCACCTTATATACCATCAAAGTGCTTCCTAAACATCTGTGTTGTTCCAAAACGTTTACGTTGGGATTGCAATGACTCTGGAAAACTCTGACTTTCCTTTTTCAGAAGCTGGAAAACAGGGATTACTCCACTGAACGTTTGAAAAGCCATAATTGTTTCATAGTAATTTTCTTCTCAGGCTTTTAGCAGTTTTAATAAAATCCTGTAAAAAAAACCCATAAAGAATAAGTTCACACAGACATTTTAGAGCTCAGGCTGTATTGTGTCCTCCTGCTTACTACACATTTGAGATAATGACTGGTATCTTGCCACAAACTCATAACTAGTAGCTTTTTCCATGAATCTGAACTACCCATACGTTTGCACGACCTTCATCACTTGAATATTTGAACACTTTGCCAAATCGTTGTGTGTTGTCGTATGACAACAACAAGATTTAATATATTTAAAGGCTGTTGAACTCTCACAAGGGGCAAATAAAGTCCCAGAGGAAGCCTGCGGCTGCGTGACAGCAGGAGGATCACCTCAGCACCCGTGCAGCATCCTACCTCTGACACCACCTTGACACATAAAACAAAACCGCATCTTACTGAGAGACTCTTACTCTATTGACATATGCCTTAAAGCTGCATCCAAACACCTTGTTTCTTCAAAGCATTATCTCTTTGGTATCTTCTGTTGAGCAAGCTGGAAAGAAATGTTTCTGCTGTTATTCCTAAGGTACAATCCTGACTATGTATTCTACAGGGTCATGGACACCTCGCACAACCTGGGGCCAGGATTCTTGCCAGTTTCTGTTCCATCTTGTTGCAGTTCATTCCCCTGATCTCAAGGACTATTCCTGTAGTCTCTGCAAAGATCCACAGCTGGCCCGTCAGTGATCCCTCTGCTGAAACAAGGATGGAGAACCCTCAAACGAGACGCCCCCTCCCGTGTCCCAAGACACGGCACTTTTGAAGAGCTCAGATGTTCATGGTCATGTATATTCTACAACAGAAATTCTCTCATCCAGATCCCTGGTGTCAACTCAGAGCTGCATTTAAAGGGAGCCATTTCACAAAATACAGCTTATAGAAGCCGGCCAGGATCAGCCCCGCTCTGCTATTTAACTGGAATATGCCTTGAGACATAAGT
The DNA here is from genome assembly GCF_963082525.1 of Nesoenas mayeri. NCBI lineage: Eukaryota > Metazoa > Chordata > Aves > Columbiformes > Columbidae > Nesoenas > Nesoenas mayeri. Next base: position 22,520,953 of record NC_137547.1, read on the forward strand.
GGGCAGGGGAGGTGCTTCTTCAGGGAAACTAACTCGTGGATTTTGAATAGGATTAGGCACAAACATCCTTCTGCTTTTATAAACATCGACAAAGGGAACCAGGAGGACAGGTCTGTCCATAAAGAAGAGGTCTGTTAACCATAATGCTGCTCTATCCAAGTGATAGTTTAATCTGTGTCTTAAAACAAAAGGGTAAGGCTAGATATTACTTTTTTATACTGACAGTTCCAAACCTCATAAAATATTAGTATCTGTATCAGCCATAAAAATTAACAACTTCAGATGTTTTAGTGTTTTGCTCTTCAACTTTATGACCAGTTTTTCAGTTTTCTGTGTGTGCATACACGTGTGTACGTACATATATGCATGTACACGCACATATCCCTTCCTTCCTGAGCTGTTTGGCCAGTGACGAATGGCCTTACAACTGCTCGGCCAGGCTGTATGGTAGGGTTTGCGAGTGGCACTCCTGATTCCTTTACATCAGAGGTCACTATTGTACAGTGAGATCCTGACAGGAGAGAGCGATAACGAGATGAAACAAAACAAACGAAAATAAAAACAAAGAACACCCTGGGTCTGATGATGGGGATTGTTCTCCAGTTAAATAACCTTCTAGTCACAAAACTAAAAAACTCTATCAGGCACCTCAGTCCAAAACTGCCCTTTTAAAATGTTTGGGAGCCAATGTAAACACTAAACTCCGTATGGTGTTTGTATTCACTTACCCAATCTCGCTTTCATTAACAATTAATCCATCAAATTTCATGCCTACAAAATCCCCTGTGTCACAAGCCCCTCTGAAAGCTTCTATCTTGAAAACAAAACCTGCAATTACTGGCATTATTTTTTTCACATAGAATCAAATTTAAACTGGGTTTTACAAAGTGAAAAAATATCTGCATTTCTCCTGTCTAAAGGCATCAGGTTCCCTTAAAGCTCATATACAGTGTGAATACATAGGAACTACAGGAGGCAGCCAATACATATGGAACAGATAAAGGCCACATAGTTTATTGAACCTTGTGGCCTGCTGATGTAACAAAATCAGCTTTGCAATGAGCATTCGGATCTGAACATCGGCTCGCTCCTTCGCGAGAGTGTAATGGATGATAGCTCTCCCGGGGCCAGATTTGGATCCCCACATTTATCAGGACTCTTACTTCAGCCCCTGGCCCTCAGAGCTGAATGAGGGATTTAGAAACATTCATTCCCAATATATTCTCTTCTCTAGCAAAGTGTGGTGAGAGGCAGCTGGAAGGCTTTGTGTTCCAGCGGTTGAGGGGAAAGAGATCCCGAGACCAGCTACATGAAATCTTTTCAGTATTAATGAGTCCTTCTCTTTCAAACAGGTAAACAGCTTACTGTCAGGGTTAAAGCAATCTGGACTGAACTGTGTCATCACCGCAATAACCCCTTGCTGAAATTTTGAACCAACTGGAGGAGCCAAAGCAGGAAGCCTATGCCATTGCCTTTACCTGCTGGCAGCAAGGAGGCCGTTGCTCTTGAGAAATACCCTTCTTTCTTTCATTTTCTGTACCTGTTTGCTGCCTCCCCCACACACTTTTTTTTTAACTTAGCTTTGCCAGGATTTGAAGCGTAGCCACCCCAGCATCATTAGCAATAAACTCAACCCATGAGAGTCTGGTGCGAGGATAAGCAAGGAGGTTCTCACACATCTTAAATCTGGTGCTAATAGAAATACCTTTAGACTCCCCCTCAAAGCCTTGCTGCACTGCTGTCTGCAGCAACACTCATGGTATCTCAAGACGCCCAAGAACTTCTCCTGTGTACTGGGGACTGTTACCTCTCTGGAAAGAACCCAGTCTCCAAGGGTACAAGCCCAACACTTGTGCCCCAAGGAAGTGACCCATGTGCTCCATGTGTCTGTACAGAGACGTTCCTGATGATGAACGGTGGCTGTGGCATGAGTTTTGGCTCATACGGATTGCCTGTTTGCTGGTAGAGTATCCATTAAAACATAGAGTGATGCCTGAGGAGACAGTTTTTGAATGAAGAGTATGGAGCTGCGAGAAGATTGGGTGACTTTACTGTCGTGTTTCCAGCCACTCTCCCTGTCTGCTTTTCTTTCTGTGTTTATTTCCATTCTTCTGTTGGGATTTAAGTAACCCCAGTTCCTGGGAAAATTTAGGCTGGAAGGAACCTCTGGAGAAATACTATTTCATTCCAACAAGAGGCCTGGCCTGTATTCCCTGCCCACGAGCCACCTACATCCTCTCAGACATACAAAAGAGTAGGTTAATGTCCTCCTTGTTATACAAATACTTTTACAAATATACATGCATTAAACATCCATCTTCTCTTCAGTGAGAGCACATTCCTAACCTGTTCCTGCTCTGGAAATGCACTCCTGGTTCACCAGAGCACACTCATTCATCCATACTGCCCACTGAAACAAAGTGACCAAACCACAGGACAAATTAAATGCAAGCACATTGTAATTCATTCATAATATAGCAGATATCTATAAGAAGCAGCTTCTCATGTTATCAGAAATCTGCAGGGAGTGAGAAGCACATTTCAAGATTATGCACGAACTGAAAGCTCCAAGAAACTTGCAAACACTACAATTGCTGTAGATGGCTCTCGTGGGGAAATCACAGCACCGGAGAAAAGGCAGCTGCTCACCGGTAGCCACCGAAGGTAAGCAGGGCTGAATTAAAAGGATTCCCAGCCCTGGCAGCCAAAGAAATGTGAGTCAAACAAGATCTAACACAGCCCAGATGAGACAGAAGGGGGTCATGGTCACCAGGGGCATAAGCAGATAAAAAGACCCAACAACACCACGGAGACGTGTCCCCATGAGTCAACAGAGGAAGGTCACGCAGCTCACGGCTCTCCTGCCGCCCGGAGAGCTCTGCTCTCAGTGCCCTGGGCCAGCAAGGAAACCGCTGAAGCCCTGCTGAAAAGATTATTGCCTGGTGGTATTCTCCAAATTACCTCCAAAGCATTCTCCTGTCCTCGTTAACCAAGTAGATAACTTGGTCTTCTGCCTACAAAGACAGAAGAGGGACAAACATTCACAATACAATAATGTGTTGATTCTTGAATAATAGGAACTCGAGCTCATTTTTCCACCTCCTTAACATTTTCTGCATTGTGTGGGTAGCAGTCAAGGGCCAGTTGTTCCCAATATCATTGTATTTGCTTTGGTTTAGGAGACGAGAATTAAACACTTCTGGATCAACTATTACTTTTAGCTGCCTTTCCCATTCCGCCCCCCCCAATAAAACACGACCTATGAAAATGTCTTCCTAGGAAGCGCTGAGATACACACACAGACCGATCATAAAGCTTTCTAAGAGCTTGTGGTCTAACCACAGGGTGCACTGGTTCAGTCCCAATTATCTTTCATCTTCCAAAGGTTAACACACTTCATTCCATTTTGCTTATTATGTTGTGGACCGAAAGTCTAAAAGCAAAGGTCCTTTTTTGTGATTGGTGCTTCTAGAACGTAGTTTTCCAATGGCAAATCTCAGTATAATTCTTCACAGGGGAAAAATGAAGATTTATCCTCAGGGAACGGCTATCAGGAAAAAACCAAAACCAAACCAAACTAACCTACAAGACAACACTCATCATTCAAAGTCATACCACTATACGTTTGATTTTCAAAAATAATCTGATCCTCCATACAGCAGTTCATACGCTTTGAAATGAGGTTATATATTTGCCATGGACTCTTGTGATGACACACTCCCCGTTAAGCCTTTGTTCTACATCCTCCTCTCTATTTCCGTGGTTCCTTCAGATGCGCATTTCAGCGATGCACTCTGGGATCCTCAACATGAAGTACACTACTGAAATGGTAAAATAGTTTCATAGTCCTTATTTAATATGTTTTTACCATTAAAGGACAGGAATTATATGGGAAGTTTGCAGCCTAACACATAAGAAAACAATGACTTAGATAAAGGAGATCTGCACAGCTTATTTATTTCTCGCTCTTCAACCTATTACATGACATCATTTTAATATAAAAGTACTTTGTAATTACGATGACTTCACTGATAATTCTTTGTTGTACAACACTGGATCTTCCCTATCCAAGCCCAGAGATCTTTTTAGAGATCTTAAACCCACACCTTAATGAAGTCCCACAAACACTCTTCCAACCTTCTCAATTCCCCGCTGCGTTTCAGTGTGCACAGAACAGCATTTTCCGTAGTTTCCACATTTTAAGCTTTAATCTTTGCCTAGAGGGCAGCAAAACAGCATCTCCCAAGGACTCCGATACCTACATTTGCTTCCTTTATTCAGCAAAGGACCACGGCTTCTTCCTTCTCTATTTTTAAGGCACTGCTGGAAGGTACAGCCAAAACCAAAGCCGATCTTGGCCAGCGTGGCTTGGCACGGCCGCGGCGTGGTTTGCCCCATCTGCCTCCCCGCCGACCCCACACACCGAGCCGGGACCCGCCAGGAAAGAGCCTCCAGCCGCTGTCCCACGCGCCCGGTCACCCTGCCGCCAGCCACCCCGCAGCCATGCGGCAGCGTCTCCGGCTGCAGGGCCAGAGACTGCGCCGTGCGCTCAACTATTTAATGATGAGGAAATGTTACTGCTGAGACTGGAACTTGCAGTTCTAGCTCCTGGGCCTAAATGGGGCCTGTGAAGAAACACTGGAAGCAAGACAAGCGCACGACCATTCAGTTGCAAAACCTAAATGTCTGTAAGATTTTCCTCCAGTGAGGTATGCAGCTTTGTGGATGAAATGCCACCTGGCTAGTGGAACAAGATCGCAGATAGGCAAGCCGCCTGGTGCTCTTTTCATTTTTATAACCCTCCCCCCCCAAAAAAAAACCCCAACATTAAAACAAAAACCTCCAGAAATATCTCTCCAGATGTCCCACCAAAGCTCTGAGGAAAGACGCTTGCCCAGAGGGACCTACCCCTCCATTACCCACCAAAGTATTTGGATTACACAGGAAAATGCACATGAAGCAGAAGTGAAGTGTTTCCTAGAGTAAAGCAGATAACACTGAAGCTGCAAATGTTGGAGTCAATGGTAACAAGAATGTCCCCAGCAAAGAAAAACATCTGAATAACTGTCTTGAGCAGCAGGGCTAACAAATGTGGCTTCTCCTGGCGTTGTGTGTCTTGACTGGCTTCTCAGATGCACCATGAGGGCTCTGGTACTTTATGTATTGGGGAAGGTGTGACCAGGGTCTTTCTCCCCCACCTTGCCGGCTGTTTTCAGAAACCTCTATAGACATTTTTTTCCCCATGGCATTCTTTTTGTCTTCTGTTAAAATCGACCAAAAGGATGAAAAGTTAGCCAGGGAAGATAAAGATGGACAGAAGCAGGATATGATAATAGTCTCTCCCCTCTAGAAAATGTGCCAGAAAAAAAAAGTAATGACAATTTAAGTTAGCTATTTGGAGACATAAGGGCAGAACACATGCAGAAGTGTCATCCCCTCAGTATTTGGAATTACTTAATCTTGCTGGGAGATGGTAACAACAATAATAACAGAGACTCAGAGCTAGGGGCAGTCTGTAGCAGATATGTGCGAATGTTTCCAGGCGTCGGTGCGGCAGGGATCGCCCCTGCTGGCACAGGACACCCTGACCACGGATCCAGCACCGCCTCTGGCCTGCTTCTGCAGCACAGCCCTGCTTACGGCGAGCCACACATCATCTTCATTTTCCCCATGGATCTCGACCCCCCTCACAAAGCCACCAGAGACCTCAAGCAAATGTACCGGAACCTGAAATTTGCCCGAGCTGGTTTGTCTGAGCGCTCTGCTTACACCAATACTCAAAATTCACGGCACACTCACACCCACACTCACAGGTTGCTCTGAATAACAAACACAACCTTCTCTTTTATCCCTGGCAAAAATGGAGAAGCAAAGCAAGACGGCTTGTAAAAAGCATTTTATATGCAAGACAGATTAGAACATTAGTGGTGTAATAAAGTAAATAAGATGGCAATTGACCTAAGACATGTGGGGTTTACCCCAATTTTTTGTTTATAGTTGAAGGTCATAAGCTATCCAAACCTCTATTGATCAGAGTCCTCTTTGTTTAAACAGAACCTACTGTATTTATTTGTGCTGTTCCTCTAAAGTCAAACAAAAGAGGACAGTTTTAAGTAAATCTCTGCATGACACTGCTGCCATGTGGTTCATTCACTCAGTATACAGATGTTTTCAATCTGTACAGTTTGTCTTTCATATCCATATGAGATGAAGCAGGCTTGATTTGGGCTGGGAATGATGCCAAAGAGAGAAGACACATCATTAACCCTTAATAAACGACTTACGAAGCATCCCTGGTTTATTCATTAAAAGGACTCCGTGAAGGATTACCATAACACCCTAGGAGCGGTAAGAACCTTTTACTTTTCTGTAATACTGTGCGACAGGTATTTATGGGAAAAACAAAATGCTTGTTGTAGGAGATCCTCCCCTTTCGTTCCCTTGCACACTAATATACATGCTGAAAATCAACACCTACCCAAGCTCAGCATCCAGATAAATACTGTTGAGAATAAGAGGACGTAATTCATTTGGGTTTCATGTTACACTGTGAAATCAGGATCCTGTGTCCTGGGCATCATTCAAGTCTTTCAGAATTGGTTCTTGCTTTACAACCTTAGTACGTACTACATGTATATACTTAATACATGCTATAGGCATTTACACAGCATGTACTACATGTAAGAGACAAGATGGTGCCTCTTACGACACATCTGTGGAACTGAGACAGCAGATTAAGAGACTTTCCCAAAGTCACAAGAGAAGGAACAGAACGAACCTGCCCCACAGTGCAGCCCAGGGACCTCCTCACGCTACCAGCCCCTCTATCTTGTTTCCGCTCCGCTGTCCTCAACACCCTTTTTCCTCACTATTACAGCTCTTGACAAACATTAGATGCACGTTCAGTACAGCACTGGGCTCGTACTGGATACAGGAATATTAGAAGCAGCTACTGGCTTGGAAGCAATTGGGGAAAATTTTTCTTCAGACAGTTTACAGGGCTTTGCATGCTGAGTATATTCGTACTGTATTATTCAGCAAGCAATCTGTTGCATCGCTACAAAGAAGAAACTGCTGATCCAACGCAACTAATAGACAATCTCATTCAATCAGTTTCTTCCTTTATTAGAACATGCAAAACACAGTACTGAGTTTAAACCTGCTGTGCCAATAGTAACGTCTCTTGATTTCAGCAGGCAGCCATGCGGCTTAGCAAACAAACAAACACAATCGGAACTGAGGGGCTTTTTCCCTTCTACTCCAGTTCAGTTAGAGAGCAGAAATTCACACCACTTAGCTTAACAAATTCAGCATTGAAGGCCACTGCTCAGAAGTGCGGGCTGAACGACTGCTCCCTGCGATAAAGCCTTGTCCCTACAGGTTTTATAGCCAATCCTATGCAGTTAGCAGGAGAAAAAGCCTATGAAGTTGGAAGATATTCTGCCCCGTTTCAGATTGTGTTTGAAGAAGGGGCTATACATAGTCACATGTATGTTCAATTATTCATTTCCAGGAGGTGTCTGAGTCAGGGATAGCAGGCTCAGCACATACCATAAAAATAGTTCTGCTCCTTATTCTCAAGATCTGCACCACAGGTCAAACAAGCTCCACTCAGTCATGGGACATTAAGTCCCTGTATCTTGAACTCCAGCTGACTGCCTCACCCAGGCTTTTGGGCTACGCGAGCATCTCCCCAGCCCGGCTGCTAAGCGAAGGAGTCAGCGGGTCAGGCTTCTCACAACCCCGCTGCCAAGAGCTGCTCTCGGGACAGCTCTTGCACAGCCCAGACCCTCCCCAGACACCGCACGAGCGAGGAATCAGTCGAACACAGTTTCTTTCCATCTCCTGCCCTATCATAAAAACTTAACTCCCCCGGTGCTAATCGCAGGGCTGGAGACACGGCCCTTCTGGAGCTGACCGGGGACCTCCTGAACTCGCGCAGCTGGCCCAGCCCCGCTCCCGGCAGCCAGCGCACAGCTGGGAGCCTCGGCCCGGCCGCTCAGCCCCCTCCCTCGCCGCACAGCCCCGCTGCGCTCCGGCCGAGCCCCATCGCAGGGGCACACAGCGGGAATGGGGTGCCCGGGCTGGGACAGCACCGGCTGGGCTGCTATCCGGCTGCTTGAACACCCCCCGGGTTAACTGCAGGGGCTGAGCACGGGGTGTGCGCGTGTGCTGCTCCTCCTGGGGCACAGCCCAGCCATGTCCCCAGCGCTGCTCCTGGCCGCTCCGCCACATGGGGAGTTTTGAACTGCAGCCTGGACCCCGTGCAAAGCTAAAAGCCCCAAGAGGTTCCCAGGACAGTGATGCAAGACAATTGGAAATACCCCAAACTGAGGGTGGATGGTTGAAAGCAGATCTCCAACGAAGGGCCCGGACTGCTGGGCTGTGATATAAACCAGGAGAGTCATCATCTCCACGTTATAGTCTTCAAACTCTTGGACTTTGCTCAGCTCCTTGGAGGATCAGTTTCAGGTGCCCCTGCCAGGGACCGACCAGCATCTGCACATCAAGTGCTCCCCATGTGAAAGTGTCAGATAAAACAGGGGGAATCGCCCATTAAGTCAAGTGAAATACAGTGATTTCATCCAATTCATAAACCAAGTGAAGAGCAAATCCAGCCCAGAGCCCAGCGAGTCTTATGCACCAGCTTACACCGTCCCAGCTCTGCAGCCTACAGCCATACGGAACAGACCCTTTCAGAGATACAGACTCCTCTTAAAAAAAAATAAGAAAAGCAGACTGTTTCACCCCCAGTACTTTAACAGAAAGCTGCTTCAGCAAGCCTATTTTAGAGTCTATTACTCATTTAAATGTGGGGCAAGGATGGGGGATTTAGGGGGAGAGAGGCAGCCACGGTTACTGGCCCCTTTTTGAGTTTTAAACCAAACCAGAGACAACAGTCGGACTTGGGACAATCCTGGGTAAACCACAAAGATGGCAGCACTTCTCATCAGCCTAAAACAACAACACTTCTCCAAGTTTTTTCAATCAAAAATGCTAGCAAGGCCACCCTGGAATTTGCTACCATTTGTCCTTACCCAAAGCTATTTTTCAACACGAGTATTGAGTTTACATATTAATACACCACTAAAAACAGGATGAAGTGATTGGAATGCTGGAGTTACTGATTTGTTTGGGATTTTCTAAGAAAAAATAACATAACTGTGTTCCCCCAGTTTTCTTTCTTGTTTCTTTTCCTTTTCCCCATTAAGTGACTGTTTCAAATTAATAGAAAGAGGATGCAGCATTTCTTGGGTTTTATTTTATGGGTTTTCCCAGCATATGGAATCTTTTTAAACATGAGAAGCTGTGGGTAATATGTTATTATATGCATATTTTAAGTTAACCATTCTTTATATCTTTCTCAAAAGAAATATTTACCATGTTTATGTCTGAGAAATACGTTTATTTGGAAGATTGACTCCAACTCCACCGACTCCCTTTACAGGGCTGTCAGCTGGAAAACTATACTGGCATTTTTTATAATTAAAATGAGGGTGGAGCAGAAAGTAATCATTGCTTGTTGCTTTTCTAAATCATGGAAGCTTTCTGTAAATCAGACTTGACAGGCTCAAAATGTTATTTACTGAGCTTTGTTCCTTTGCCAACAGGGCCATTCTTAGGGTGGTGACAGAAATGCAGATCTGCGATGCCAACGGAGTCATAGGCACATCCGAGAGATCGCAGGAGCCCACGTTTCCAGAAACGGTTACTAAACTGAAATGCGGCATTTGGGGGAGGCGAGGGAGCGCAGGAAGGGTTTCTCAGCACCAGCCTGGCAGAAGGTGATGGCCACGGACAGCTCGGCTCTCCCAGGGGCTGCCGAGCAACTGCCACGGGGGAGCTGAGGAACGTGAGAGCGGCCAAAATCAGCAGCCGCAGCATGAAAACATGAAAAAATGTGTACGTGACCCTGGTGAGCTCTCCTTAAAATAGATGTCATAACAGGAGGTATCACTGAGCTGACGTGAGCATTAACAACGGTTTACAAAAGCTTCCTTAGCAATACTTCGCCTGTATGCAGTGCCGGTGATATGCGGTACCTGCAGAACATCCACTGGACCTGGCACCTTGGCTGATACTGGGCCCACTGAAACCTACGTACACCGTTTACCTTTTTACTTCCCCACTAACCTAAAGTATTAGGATAAGAAATGTGCAATCTCCCAAAATGGATTCCTACAAATACAGCTAAAAAAACCCATTACATTCAACTGAGAGAAACTGAAGAAAAAAACTAGCTTTATGTAAGACTTGCCTGCTGTAAAGAACATTTCATTTTTGGCTCAGGAAAGACATTTTAATTACAGGGGGAAAATTATATGAAGTTGTTACTAAGCGATAACTGGGGAGGCAGGGTTTTGGATTCCAATTTGCGTGACTTTGGGATTTTGTCTGGGTAGGTATTTAGCGTTGCTGTGTGTCAGACCTGGCCAGTGATGCTGAATGTAACATTCATCTCCCCTGCGCTGTAATTCAGCATTGATGTGAAATTTTACAGGGGGGTGACACCAAGCTAATAAGGACAGCTATGAAACCTGTTCACACGGACCGCCCCTTCCCAAACCGCCCAGCCCTCGGCCCCAAAACACAAGTCGCTTCTGAATCACTGTAGGAAATAGAGCAATCGTGTTCCCCAGGTAAAGCAGTGAACCATGGACAAGGAGTGACCGCAGCCTGGAGACAGCAGGAAAAACGTGAGGAAGTTCTAGAGCGCCTGGGGTCGGTGCCAGGAGCAGGAGAGCTGATGTCTGTGGGGGTGACGGGCAGAGGTGGAGCCTCCAGCGCGGAGGGCTCTAAACTGGGCAACTCCTGAGCATCCACCTGGCGTGACAAGCTGCCTGACTCCAAGCTAAACCTAGACCTGCTTCACAGTATCACAGTATGTTTGGGATTGGAAGGGACCTCAAAAGCTCATCCAGTCCAATCCCCCTGCTGGAGCAGGAACGCCCAGGTGAGGTCGCACAGGAACATGTCCAGGTGGGTCCTGAATGTCTCCAGAGAAGGAGACTCCACAATCGCCCTGGGCAGCCTGGGCCAGGCTCTGCCACCCTTACTGAGAAGAAGTTTTTTCTCAAGTTTAAGTGGAACCTCTTGTGTTCCAGCTTGATCCCATTACCCCTTGTCCTATCATTGTTTGCCAACGAGAAGAGCCTGGCTCCATCCTCAAGCTTCTCCAGACCTTGTTACCTAGAGCACTGGCCTAAGTGACAAATACAAGTGGGGCTAACCAGCAGCTCTGGCATCATTCTGCAGTTCTGCACAGGCGCTCACAGCACCTCCTTCTCACAGTGCCACCCGTGACCAGCCCTGCAGACATCCTGGGCTCCACAGATGAGGGCTTCCACATTTTGCTGTTTCGAAGGCCAGCTGAGCTCACCAGCGGAGCAGGGGCTACCACCAAGTCAAACTGCAGCATTAGCCTGAGGCAACATGGACGTACCCACGTTGTGTTTGCCCTGCCTGGCTTGGCCACACCAGGACGGGGGAGGGAAGCGCGGCCCACCTGCGTCTCCTCTTCCTGAGCAGGGTGTGCGAGGAGGCGGGAAGTGCCGTGGAAGAGCCCAGAGCGATCCTATCGGCTGGGGCTGGCCGGGCTGCCGTGAATCAAGAGCCTGTAGGAAGATCACAGACAACAGTTTTAGTGCCTCATTTTCTATCCACTCAAACAGCCTTTGTTGCTCAACAGTCTGTACATCCATTTTTTTTTCCCACAGCTGTCAAACCACATTGATTTTCAGTCATTTAACCTGGGCAGGACCAGCAAACCTGCTCCCCCAGGTGAAAAGCCAGGACTGCAAGGAAATGACTCAAGTTGGCTGAATTATCCAATTCTTCTAAGACACAAAGAATTTGTTTGCCTTGCTTATAAGAGCCAAGGGAGAGATGGCACAGAAGGCTAAATCCTCACTGTCCCCTGGTACACACTTCATGCTTTGCTATCGACGCAGGCAGAAATGTTTCCAGGGCTCGCAATGCAGTTGGCAGTGTCTTTTCAGGAAAGGACCTCTACAGAGCGAGCGTGTGTCTGAATTACATCTCAGCCCTAGGGAAGATGGTTTCTTCAGTTCCTCTTCAAGGTCAGTTGTGGGGTAACATATGTTAGTTGTCTCTCAGTCTTGCTAACAGAAAATCTGACTGAGCGACATGTGGAAACAGGGAAATGAAAATAAACGAAATGAATAAACACATTTAAAGGGCTTGGGGGAGAGACAGAATCCCGACCTGTGCATAACATCCTTACCAACAGGACCATGCAAATGAAATTTGGGATTTGCATCTTGATGGGTATGGTAAATCTGAACTCTATGTGACTCCAGCGCATCTGCTAAGCAAATAGAGCCGCTCTGTACAGATGTACAGCACACAGTCAGCGCAGGCTCTGAGAGCCAGCGAGCTCACCGCCCTGCTGAACAGCATGGTCAGAGTTTGTTGTCGTTGTTGTTTCCTTGGACATTTCTTTTAAAAATTAGACTGGAGCAAGATCCTGCAGAAATCAGTTCGGATGGTGTTTCAGCTCTCCTCCAGCATGCTGCAGCAGGATGAAGCTGGAAAGCCTTTGTGTTCCCAGCTCTGCGCCTCCTCGCTCTCCAGACACACGTTTGCAGCCACACTTGCCCAAAGCTGGCTGGACACAGCCACAAAGCCCACACCGAACCCTGAGAGCGGCGATGGAGCCCCAACAGCCCAACGGGAGCCATTTCATCTGCTTGACGATTTCTCCCCAGGATGCACAGGCAGGAGTTTCAGTGTGGTCTGTTGTTCCTACCACGGATACGCACTGAGTCAGCACAGCCCGGGGACACACCAGCAAAGCCCACATAGTTGCCTCAAGTACACAAAGAGGCAGAGGAATACATCTAAAGATGTTGTTCATGTTATCTGGGTTGTGTGCTAATACCAGGATGAAATGGTTGCATGTTCTAGACATTCAGGGTTGCTCTTTCCTGGATATAACAGCTGAAATTAGACCCCACGGTAGCGCTGTAGCCCTGCTCTGGCATTCCTCATCTGTACAGTCATGTTTGCCATTCCAGTCATGGTAAAGCGTTCCTCCAGTGGCTCACCAATGCTTCAGCACACCCACTTCTTTCCTAAGATTTGGCTAAAGATCAGAGCAGCTTGGTTATAATAGCATTTGGCAGGAAAAGCCTACCAAGCAACCTGGCCCGAACAGCTGAAAGGAGAGCAGCGAAGCGAGGATGAGAGATGATTAAAAGAGACTCGAGACTCCAGAAGGAAATTTCTAGGCATCTCTTACAACCACCAGATCCTTGGATTTCTATTTTTGCCTCATTCTGCTATGTAACACTTTTGCTTTCGCTCCTCCTTCCCTTTTTTCATACAATTAGCAAGGGAGAGGGGTGAATTGTGAAGTCAGGTTCCGAGCATCTGCCCGAGCCTGCACGTGGGCACGGGGAGCAACCAGCAGCACTGCCAAGGACAGAACCTGCAGCCAGGAGAGTGAAAAGAAGTACCACTGAGGATACTGAGTTATAAGGAAATGGGTGAGAAAACCAGAAAAATGATCCCAACAGCCTGTCTAAGCCAGCTGGCATGGCTGCCCCACTGGTGAAAACACAGAGACTTCCAGTGCAGTGTCTCTCTAAAGTAGGGTATTACAGCTAAATTAAATTACAACACATTACACAAAATGGCACTTGAGCATTTTCTACAGGAGCACTGATGCTAGAACTGAAGTGCTTCTGAGCTAGAAGCGAAACCCAAAGCCTTTGCTTTGTCTTTTCATGTAACAGCATGAAATAGGCTTATGCTTCCCAGGAGGTGGAGGATGCTAGCGCCAAATCTAGGACAAGGATCTCCTCTTCAGGAACTCCTGAGGATCAATCACCGATCCAGGCTTCCTGATGGACGAGATTTTGTTTGCAGAGATCCCATGGTTACGGATGTGCTCCCTGAAAAGCAGGTTTTGCAGCGCATCTTGCATCACAGCAGCCGGGTCCTGGACACACATCAAAGCCTTCCCCGTATGAGTCGCAGGAGACATCAAGATGCGCTGCTCGCTCGGGTCCGTGCAGCACCGCTGTGCCTTCGCAGGGCAGGGTAGCACAGCTCACGCCACCCCGGTGACGCTGCCGGCACCTCGGGGAACAGCCCTTGCTCTGAGCAAGCGCCTGCTCAGGGAGCATCCTCAGCCGGAAAGCAAACCAGGCAGCTTTTCTACCAAATTGCTTCTGATCTTTGTAGGACCGGTCTGCTGCAGCACATTCACATGAGATTCACTAGCACACCCTTTCTGCCAGCCCTCACTGGGTCTAACACAATGGTGTATACATGGATTTTTCCCTGGCCTCTAGGCCAGCTGTGTACAGTCAAAGCACGTGCTTTGGGACAGGCTGAACCCTGGAGCTCAGCTCTTGAGAGACTATACAAAATTGGGATCTGAAGGTTCACTTGGAGATCCAGGTGGATTTATTTCTATTGCGAATCAAAGCAAAATTGCTACCTCTTGAGACCCCCCACCCTTGCCACCTCCTACTTGAAATACCAGGATACACCACTGTTACCTAAGGAGACCGTCAGACACATCCAACGCTCTCACCCAAACCACAAAGCACGAGAGAACAGACTCCAGACATACAGACACCCCACCACACATGCACCAAAGACATCTTTAGGGTTTACTGAACAGCATATCCACTCCAGTATCCCACAAACCCCCAAGAATTGTGAGGTGGTTCCACAAGTTTGCTGCTGACAGGCTCAACAGTTGAATGCAAATAAGATTCTCCTTCTGCCAGCTGTGAAACTGAGCCGCATCCAAACAGCCTTGGCTCCAAGGCAGCCACCTAATGACTCCCAGGCTTAGCTGAACATCTTTATCTCTCTAAATACCATGAGATTTGGGATAGATTCAGTGGCTTCTCTGGACTACCACCATGAATAAACACGAGACACTCCCTGAAGATAAAGGTGGAGACCATCTGCTGTACACTCAGAGGAGTCCAGACCAGCAGAGCAATCGCAAACGTGTGAACATCACTTCTTTAAAATGCTGGCGTTGCGGCACGGCTCACGTGGTTCAACCACACCGGGGCTGCCAAAACACGTCATGATACCGTGCTGGGAGCCACCCCACGGCTGCCTGTCCTCACCCGGCACCAGCAACGCTGCTCAAGCATGTAGCGAAGCCCTGGAGGAATCTGCGGTGGCAACGGGGGCACAGCCTGGTGGGACGGGGCAGCCAGGGAAAGAAAGAGATGGAGATCAAACCTGGAAGAGCTTTAAGGAATGGGAAGGAGGACATGAGCAATAGGAAGCAGACTTACCTCACCCTTCAGAGCTTGATCAGACTTGCACTGAGAGCAACACAACTCATTTCTCCATTTCTTTAGATGTTAAATATCCAGTTGCATCCAACACTGAGTGACAGCCAGGAGCAGATGTGAAACCGTAGAGGTACAAGTGTGGATACGTGGAGCTCCTACATTTTCTGCAAAACTTTATTAATAGTAGAATCTAGAGCCTCAGCTGTGCCCCAGTAATTCCCACCAGCCTGGGAGCTGCAATCTGTACTCAAGATTTAGCCCACGTGCCCTGCACTGTCAGGTGCTGCCATTGACAATGATGGAGAATTTGCCCGCTTTTCATTGCCAGTACTCTATCATTCATTATCCCAAGCACTGCTTGGGCCAGGAAATTCTCAGTAGAGCTTCATGTAATAAATCATTTATGTAATAAGTCACACTTCTGAATTTGCAGATTTTCCCTACGTGCCTCTCCTTTCTCTGGGAACATATTCATTATTCAGAACTCAGTTGTGTAAGGTCCGGTATAATTCTCTGCCCCACTTATAGGATAGTTGGAGTAAAAATAATTTGGGTATGAAATTAGAGCACAGGTTATGTTTCTGCTCCGTAACTGTATTTTCAAATTCAAGCTCTTAAATTCGGGCACCTAAGTCTGTATATAAGCATAAAAACCCCAGTTTGTTTGTCAGAAGTATGATCTGCTTTTCTGTGCCCTTCAGGAAACACAAAACATTTAGCAGGAAGATTTCTAAGAATAAAATTTTAAGATTTCTGTGGAGTTCAGCATCTCTTCAAATAACAGATGATTATTCTTATTACTACCGTTGCATGGTTTAGGTAATCTCATAACATCCATGTCAAGTTATTTATCATTGCCAGAATTCACATCTTCAATCTGGGCTACACTAATTAAATTAATAATCAGCTGCGTGGCCCGCTGGATCCGGGCGCCTCTCCCTCGCGACCCGGCTATGCGCCCCGCGTGTGAGCTGGTAGATAATCCGGGTTTTAAAGGCTGACTCCCGCTTTATCACGACGTGACGCTGGCCTGCAAAGTTCAAGGTAAGGCCATTGTGTCTTGAGTCTATTTTTATTGTACAAAACAGTTGATGGGACTTAATTATTTTTTCCATCTGCCAACCATTTTGAGTAATTGAAGCCTTTGGAGCCAGGAGTCAAGGTTTCCCAATGTAAACCAGACCCTGGAATTTGGTGTTAGCAGAAACGTTGAAAAATCCGGAGGAATTTTTGGTTCTGAGGTTTGGTTCTCTTCTCCACAGTCTGACCAGGATTCAGGAGAAACCCAAACCCTCTCCTACATACACATTTTTTGGGGGGTTCCTTTAGCATCTCAAATTTTCCAGGCACTGAAACTTCCCATTACCAAAAAAAATCTAAAAATTGAAGGATATAACTTAAAGCCACAAAAGTATGAAAATTCCCAGCAAAGCTCAGACTTCCATTATTTTGGCAAGAGCAGAGCGTGCTTGGGCAGCATTAAATATGAAACATAAGCTAATAGTGGAGGCTTTCCTGGTAAGTGCTCTGTCCTGGAGATCACACTGGTTACAGCTCTGCAGCAGATTTTCATGCTATTTTCACCAACAGCTTTTCCCCTTAAGAGGGTGACTGATGCAGCAAATAAATTCTGGTGCATGTTTTATTTGCTTGATGACCCATAAATAAGTTGCCAACTGCAATTACATTCCGCCTCTGGTTTTAACCCAGAATATGCAAATCTTGGGGCTGGTGAATGTCCCAGCAGCACAAGCTCATCACGGACTGACAGGTATTGGCGATCCAGCCCTGACGAGGCCGGGGAACTGCGCTACAGATTCTCCTGCTTCCTAACGCAGCCTAAGTGGGTAGCTTGTGCCTCTTAGTTTCGGATTTCGGTACAAGAAATCTGCCTTGATTTAGTTCTTTTTTAGGATGCGATACAATTATGGTGGTATTTCCACGCTGATGATTGCTGCTTCATTCACCTCAGTCTCTTCTGCTATTCGTGTTTCTTTCCCCAGCGGTTCCTCAGCTTACCGCCAGCACTAATGACATGCCATAGAGATGGTTCATCCTTCGTATTCCCTGTCTTTGGTTCCTGGCCATTGGGAAGCAGAAGATTCAACGGCTTCCACCACCACGCTCGTCCCCTTTGACAGAAAACTCATTTAACGGCAGAGCTGTGATAGCCTGGAAATACTTCACAGAAATCGGGGATCTGTCTGAAACTCTACACTGCAGGCAAATGAAAATTTTTAATAGATCTGGGTCTTAGTTCCGCTAATTTCAGTGGCTCGTTTCGCTGCTCTGGCAGTCAGGATCCATTAGTGGAACAGAAGGAGAAACATGTAAAATGCATGTAGAGCAACCGCATACTAATGTGAAATTTCTTTTTTCTTTTAAGTTCTTATTTTTTAAAATAAATATATAATGAGTTACTGACAGTACTTAACAATATCTCATACTAGACACTGTAATACCCCAAATAAATACTTAATTTCTGCTTTCCTGCAACTTCGCTAGGATTACATCATGTCAGATTATTCTAAGTCTGCTTTAACCCAGTTTGAAAACACTGGTTACTCAAAGATCTTTACAATTCTTAATTTCATTCCTTGAAATACCTTTTCTTTCGCCTCCTTTATACGTGTTTTCAAGCCTGGGAAGACCAGGGAGCAGCTGAAGTCAGAACGAGCCCACAGGGAGGAAGGCGGGAAAGCACCAACGCTGCGCAGCTGCCAGCAGAGCGCCCTCCGTCCCGCTCCCAGCGGCCAGCACCGTTCCGGGTAAGGACACGGCTATTTCCTGCACCTATTTCAACCTCCAGCCTGTTTGATGTGGCAGCAAACTCACCAGCAGATTTTGTGATGTGATGTATCCATGGAGAATGACACAGGCACCATGGATTCAGTTCCATAGGGTCCTCACCACCCATGCCACACCACGTGGTTTTAATCTATTGACTGCCTGTAGATCAGAACAGAGTGTGCTACCTTTAAGCACCCAGTGAAGTCATTAACATGCGCTCCCTACCATGAATTAAATTAGTTTAGATTCTACTGACGATGCAAATAAACTCATGAAGCATAGCTCTACAGGGCTGCAAACGAACCCATTTGAAAAGACTTTCGCTGCTTTTGCTTATCATTCCATATGATAAACAGCCACCTCCCCAAATTATCAGGAAAAGAAATTTTAACCATTCAGCAAATAACAAAAATTGTTTTAATGATAAATAAAAAGTCACAAAGCTCAGCATGTTCTGCTGAGAACCATTAATGAGGGAAAATGGTGAGGCCTGTGAATTTACCTTCTCTTTCCTTAACACTCTTTTCCATCTGCAATCCATGTACTTGAAGAGAACATAGGTTCCTTGTATAAAAATTAGAAAATAATAAAACCCCCTATGTTTTGGTGCTATTTGTCTTTCAAATGCTGTCTTATCTTGTGCTAGAGCCTTCTGAAAAGCTGAAGTGACTGAGCTCCTAATCCCACCGTGTTTCTTTGAAAATCGGGACTATAATGATGACATTAATTATTGTTGCCTTTGACTTTCCTTCCTTTGTAAATATCAGCTTAAACCCCAACTGTTAAAATAGCCTTCCTGTGGTAGGAAGCACCTTATCTTGTACTTTCGTGTCCCTGTAACATCTGCACGTGGTGCTCTGAACTTTGCTGCTGCCCTCAATTAAACGCAAAACAAAACACAAAACCACCTTGATAATACTTTGTTGGAAAAGGACCCAAACAATATCCTGCTTATTGCAGAAAACCAACACGGTGCGTTCCTTTAGTGTAGCAAATAGGATGCAGAGCCTTGGGACACAATAAAAAGCCGGCGGAGCGCCCTTCCCTCACCTCTGCCTTCTGGTCCCCATCCCTGTGCTGCAGGGGCACTTGTTTCCTGCTCCGTTATCCAAACGGGAGATACTGCTGTCTCCTCCGTTTCCAAACATTTCTGGCAATCCTGCAATGTCTATTTTCAAACACATATTTGGAAATAATTGCTCATCCATCTTCACTCTTAAAATGTATTTTAGTGACTTAGGTATAAGGATCTCTACTGTCTTCTATACAAAAGCTTTAAATCGGAGTATTTACTTGGTCGCATCAGTCAACGAGATTTTAGACACTTTGGGAATTGCCTCTTCCTGGCTACATGTTCCAGGTCTCTATAGCAGACCTCTCCAAATCCCTCTGAACTCAGCTGACAGAGTTAACTGAATAAAGAGGTTTCTACGACCCTGTCCCAGCACCAAACCCCAAACCATTCAGAGAACAGGACATACGTGAGCTAGTATCCGAACTACAGCTAATTTAAAAATACACACAAGAGAAAACCAGAAGAAAATAGTGATTCCTTCGGGCCTGAATTTAGCCAAAATGACATCATTTGTGTACGCAGAGTCCATTTTGCCTGAAGCAGCAGAGCACACATGGGCCGTGGGTCCCCTCATCCCAGGAGACTCCTGCTGCCTGGGGATGGACACGCGACACACCAGACGACACGAAACAGAGACCAGACTGATAGCGGGACAAAAGATACCACCATAAAGTCTCTAGGAACAAGAAAATAAGCAGGGAGAAACCCATTTCGCTCGCATTCTTACGTTTAAATGCAGCCAGTTGGCTGTTCATAGTATTTTATGCAGGCAAAAATGCAATAACAAGAGAGCACGAGCACAGCTGGGGCGGGTGCTGCAGATCCAGGGAGCGCAGAACAGGCCACAGAACATCCCCCGGCCCCAGACACAGCAGCGGGTGTTTCCCCAGAGGAGCGGCTGCGGGAGAAGGGACCGAGCACTCGGATGGTGCGATGAGCACTCGGGTGGTGCGATGAGCGCTCTTCATCTGCACATGGGTGTTGGCTCCCGTCAAAAGCTGCCTCAGTCTCTCCCCAGGAAAGCTATTGCCAGTACTTCTATGCGACTTGGCACGAGCACTTGTCTCTGCTCCAGAGAAAACTGCTACCCTGTCCCACCCTTCTATGTGATAGCGGAGGCTTAGCAACCACATGTAGACCTCAGCGACAGACGTGAGGGGAAGAGCCCTGCTCAGTATCTAGAGAGGGAAAACGTAAAGAACTTTTGTGAAGGCACTGCAAACACACAGCATTAAATGCCATCAATGCACTATTTGTTAAAGAAAAAAAAAGGCAGAAGGCACCTGAGATTATTAGACCTAAAATCCTTGAAAATAAATAATAGTCCATTCTAAATACATGGCTTATAAAACTCTAAACATCTGAAAACTTGTGGCGTCAATCACTGCTTGAAGTCATTGGTTCAGATGCCCAGTGTTCCAAGGGGAAATGATCGGGCCCTAGCGAAGGGCAGGAATCCTGCTCAGAAAGGATTACAAGCAACAGAGTAATTTCTGCCTGAATTTCAGATGACTTGACACTGACCTCAGAAAAATCCTGGCAAGTGTTTCACGATTACTATATTCACTACAACCATCAAAAGGATTTTTTTCAAACTCCTCAATTCTTTGCGAATAGATGACATTTAGCTGCATATCACTTCAGTTCATAATCCTCTTAAAAACATGTGGTTTTGATTTGGCACCATTTGTTTCCATACGGTACTATTCTGTGACTCCGTATCAGATAATTGCATAATTTATTTGCCTTGCATATTGAACTGAACGCTGCTCTCCCAGCCCAGTTACTCCAGACTAACGAACAGGGAGCCAGAATACACTGCTTGAAAATCCAAATCAAGAACAACAATCAGTGGGCGTTTCTATATATGACATGTTTTCGAGAACACCAAATGACCAGTGCAGACCTGAAATTTCATTTGCTTGTAAAACTGTCCCATTTTTAACTCCCCCTCTGGAGTTAACTTTAGAAAGCATTCAATCCAAGTACTGAGTGGTACCTTCATCACTTATTATGACTTTCATTTTACACCCACAATTAATATTATTACAAATGAAAACCTTCAGTTGCCTGTCTGCATCATTTGTTGATTTGATTGATAGCTGATGCAACTATTTTGGAGCTCAAAACCGCATCTGCACACATTTGGAGGCTACTTCAGCTCTCTAATTAAGTTTTTAACTCTGTAATGCAGAAATCATGCTCCACCATGAACCTGAATTCATTCACAATCTATGATGATCAGGTTTTGGGCCACCTCAATATGCCAGAAGTTACCAGTTTTATGCCCTCCTAGAAATGAACATGCAAATTAAGTTTTATCAAATAAAAAGGAAGCCGGAAGTTGAGCTCGCTGACTCACATTTTAAACGTGTACTTGCTTCAATATCAAAATTAGGACAGATACCACAAAATGTCAGCATCTTCGAGTTACCATTTTAAGGCTTCTTTCTAAACACCCAAGAGAATTGCTTCTCTCGGGCAAACTAGATTCCTTCAGATACTCTACAGGCACTTCTGCCTCCACCTGGAAACACGCACCTTGACTCCTTCCCCCAGAAGAAGCAGCGACTACTGAGCTTCGAGATATGGAAAACATCTCAACATATGCACGTGTTCACCTCAGATCAGCTGGATTTAAACACACCCTTCCAATTACAGAGGAGCCCCTGCTCTTTCCTGAACGAGGAGGGACCTAGGCAGGCGCTCGCAGCCTTTCTGAATGGGGGCAAGGTGAAGTTCAGCAGGGCTCGGTACCACCTGGGCAAGCTGGAGTTGGCAGCGCGGCACCACCGGCCGGCGGCCCTGCTCAGAGCAGCCGGCACGCTGCTGGCGCTTTCAGCAAGAAACGCTCGGCCCACGGAAACCACGTTTGCTTTGAGGGAAAATTCATTTCATGACAAAACAACACTTACTGCATGCAAAAGCTGAACTAACTTGGAGGTATCAATTGCCACGGATCGACTTTAGAATCAGGTAGGTCGTTAAATAATGGTTATGTCAGTAAGCATAGTCTTCCCACAGAATCACAGAATCGACTGGGCTAGGAAAGACCTCAGAGATCATCGAGTCCAACCCTTGGTCCAACTCTAGTCCGTTTATTAGATCATGGCACTAAGCGCCATGTCCAAGATCATCTTTGCGGAGAGGTAGGAAAGGAAAGTGAATATACTATAGCAGTATAATCTAGGACCATTTCTGCCCTTACTCTGGGGACATTTCCCACAATATTTCACCTGACTTTTCCTTATTTATAGTATCCAGCTACAGTAGAAACTCAAAGAAGTAAAACCCTGCAGTAGATTTGGGGGATTCTAAAAGGACAATTACAATCATAAAAAACAAGAGCATCTTAGTTTTTAAGTAACACCAGTGTTTTCTGCAGGATTATGAATGGATACATTTTGATTTTCCAGGTTTGTTGCAAATGAAGTGAATCAGACAACATTCGCTCTCATAACTGCTTTCTGCGTGAAAAGTCTTTTTCAGGCTGGGCTGGCTGCTGCTGTTTTAATCAGGACGTTGTCTATTTGTATGTTAATAGTTTCATCCTGGTTTATTAGGCTTGTTGATGAAAAAAAAAGCCAAAATCAGATGCTTTACTATTTTCAAGCTATTAATCTGTTATTTTTTTTAGTGCCAACACTGAACCATTTCAGCATCCTCTGCCTTAAATCCTCTTAATGAAAGCATGAAGAATGACAAAATACTTCCTTTCATAAAGCAGAAGGCTGTGCCAATTCACTTTCAACATGCTCATTCAGTGGAACTGAGGTAAATATGTTGCTCCACAGGTGCTTTTCCTTGCAATAACACACTCCCTAGTAATCCATTAAATTCATCTCATGCTCTGTTTAGTGCCTACTCTGAACTGCCTAGCTGGGTAAGGTCACTGTGATAACAGGAGCAGGTTAAACAGCACGGGTATGTTGAACTCTGACATTCATCCACGATACAGATAAGAACGATAGGCAGCATTAGATGTGTAATATCTACTCAGACCGACACAATCTTTTCCCCTCTGCAGCTCCTTACAAGCAAAAAAACTCGGGATTAGGCAAACATCTTCAGACCTGAACCTCAGAACTCCTCACGTTAATTTAGTGCCTTTAGAAGCAACGGATCAGCCACCAAAAGCTCGTCTGTTTTCTTGTGTTCATGGAACGAGCCGCGGTGACAGAGGAGGAGGGCGAGTGTGCTGTGGGTACCTGTGCTCCTGCCCCCAGACCTGCCGCTGCTCTCCCTGCGCGAAACCCGTCACGGTTCGGTTCCCAGCACCGCGTCCTCCATTGCAGGGTTCAACACAAGCTGCGTATAACTCCTGCATGATAACCTCTTCCATTATGAAGTTAAAGGCAGACAAATAATTGCCAGTTAGTAAGCTGGTATTAAATCCAGCCCAAATCCAGCCCCAGCAATCCTTTCCAAAAGCCTGACAAGTTTTATTTTATTATTTCCTTTGCAGGGTGTTGGGAAGTGTAATCACTGGTAACTAATCAAACTTCTTTCAAACACCCACAAATATATAAAGAGAATGAAAGGATTAATTATTGGGCTAAGCCATTTCAAATGAGACCTCATCTAAATGAGCAGATTTATTTCCAGAGCAAGCTGGGTGTAAATTTAGCTGGTTTTCAAAAGCCTGAATCTAAAGCACGCCTGGCTTTGGGATTGGAGGGGGTTATTGGGCGCTATATAACCTCTGCAGACATCCAGCAAAGCACAGCAATAAAAAACAGGCTGCAAGTTTACAATATCATTTTCTAAACAAAGTGCTAGCAGGGTTAATAAATGCTGCCATCGGGTGCTGTTAATTACAGGCAGGAATAGTTTGGAGCATTAAACTGAGAGAATTTAGCCTGTTCAACGTTTTCAAAATTTCAGTATTTAAATAAGCATTTATTTTTTCCCCACAGAACTGCTTCACTCAAGGAAAAGAATGAAAGACAAATGTTTAGTCAGATGTCCATCCCCGCTTTTATTCTGCTCCTGTGGTTTCCAATCAGGTCCTCACCTGCCTGGATTGCCCTCCCATTTTCCAACACTTCCACCTTTTTAAACTCAGGATGGAGCTTTAAGCAGTGAAGAAAACTGAAACATCTTTGGTTTCCTTCTTCCTGTCCCCAAAAATCCCTGGAATTTGCTAAATTCTTGCCAGAGAAACTCTAACTCAGCACCTTTCTACTGCAGTCATGATAACCACCGTCTAGTGGTCTCTTTTCTTAGCGGTGTCACAGGCTCATCTCTGTATATTTATAGAAAAAGGAATATTGTATGAATCAAACCATTTTATCCACCCGAGCCTAAGCACACAGAGCAGTACCTGCCTCCAGAGACATGCAGCATCGCCCACATTGAAAACATAATTAGGAACGAGTTAGCACCATTGCATGTGCTGATTATTCTCGTTCTCAGGCACAAAATGGTGAGATTCGGTTTTACACAGAATCACGTGCACGCCTCTTCACACGCTGAATAAATTCAACCACACAAGTGCCATTGCCACCGAAGCCTGATATTTTACACTTGTCCCCAAGGCAATTAAAAAAACCATGTTTCTAAGGTTATTTAACAATTTTAATGACAGTGGCTGAAAGACACATTAAAAAAAATAACATTTAAGGCAAGCATTTTTTGCCAAATGACACGGTTCCCAAATTTGCTGCACCACGGTGCTCCGTTTCTGTAAAAACTCTCACTGAGGCTGTAGGTCCCAACAGAAGAACGAAGCCTTGAAAAGATACGACGACTACTTAATATTGTGTGGGATTACAGGCAGTGGCCTGTGGCAATTCCTGATGTCTCTGGGTAGTGATGCTTTTCCAGCATCCCCTATTTTTGTCATCACACAACTCCATTGTGAAATACCCTTGTCATGAAGGAGGAAGAAAGAGCTGGTCACACCCCGTAGTGTTTTGGGGAAGACTAAGCAGCACAGTTTGCAGAGAGTAGGTGTGAAATATGACATTTCATTATGTGTAATTACTTTTTAACCAGTAATGTCCACGTTGACATGAGTTTCTTATTTTTGGAATGCGTGGGGAGTGGTCGGGGAAGGTAGTAATGTTTTCTTCCCTCTTAATAAACTCAAGTCATCCTTATGCTAAAGTAATTTCTCAACAAAACAAATTTTTCTCCATCTCAGTAATGGCACACCCAAATGTGATTACGTTACAAGAGATATTAAATTCAATTTCAAGGTAGGAGCATTATTAATCCAATGCATTTGTCTTTATTATCATTTGATCTAAACCAATAAAAGACTTGAACACACTTTTAAATGGCAGTTCAGCACTTGCTTCTTCGGGCAACGTGGGTTTGGCCTGAAAACCTCAGAAATCTGTGCTTTGGGTCAGGCCCCAAAACTCGGAAAAGGTGGAGCAGGAGTGGCCACGTCCAGCCCAGGAGGACGGGGCTCGCAGGAGCTTCACGTGCTTCAGATTCTTTCTGAGCTTAAATGACCAACATGAGATGCTGCTCCGAGAGGCTCTGCAGTCCCAGTGAAGAGCCGGGACACGCAGCACAGTCAGAAACGCACGTTTTCCAGACTGACAGCAAATCGAGCCATCCCCTTGAAAAATCTCAGCTCACATTCTTAACCAATTGCTAAATATTGCCCACCCTGATGTTTCAAAAAGAGATGTTTACATGCACATGCAAAGGAATTGGATGCCCAAATGACTTGTGCTCATCTGCTTCCTTGTGTTCACAGGCATTCAGATTACATTTTGGATGCAAAACCAATTTTGTTTAAACCAATAGCCAAGAAAATGCAGTAAATAAATACAGAATGTATGAATCCCTCTTGGGCACTGTTTTTCAATCCATCACATGCGAAGCTTCAACTATCTCTGCTTATAAAATGGATGTGATCAGAATTTGTCACTGCAGCATTATTTGTCCACTTTTTCCCGGGGAACCTGACAGCTATCAGCTGATTGCATCTGATCTGGCAACTCAGCGCTGACGGTACCAACTCTTCATCACAACAGAAACAAAGCAACACAAAGCAAAACCCACGGAGTAGCACACTAAGTATCATCATCACAAAATGCTACTGTATGATTTTCTACAAAGGAGCAACTTTACAAAATGTGCCGATTTCTTGCATTTCTGTCCCTGGAGGACTAGCAGGTTGTGTTGTTCTTCAAGCGGGTCTTCCCTTTGCCACCTGGACTAGGGGACCGAGCTGCTCAATGCGAC
The DNA here is from genome assembly GCF_963082525.1 of Nesoenas mayeri. Classification (NCBI taxonomy): domain Eukaryota; kingdom Metazoa; phylum Chordata; class Aves; order Columbiformes; family Columbidae; genus Nesoenas; species Nesoenas mayeri. Next base: position 22,547,311 of record NC_137547.1, read on the forward strand.
GTTTCAGGGATTAGTTTTAGTGGCATTGGAAATACATTCACCCCAGTGCAACTGTGTGCACATAAACACAGCTTGTGACGGGGGCTCCCCACACAAATGTACGTTTTGCTAGCGAATACCTGTGTCCCATTTAACAATACGCTCTGAGAGCCCCCGTGCAGCGCAGAAGCAGGTATTGCGTTCCAGCACGGGTATCCATTGCCACACAGAAACAACTTAATCTTCACGGCATATTCCCTCAGTAACTGCCTGTGCATGAGATTTCCAAATGCTCAGACATAATTCTCTCACTGGAGAGTACAGGCTGATTATGACAAATCCCGTCAATTTTATTAGCTGCACAGCTGTTACAGATATATGTGAAAATCAGCCATAACTCTCGGATGATGTGCAGAGCGGCACTGCTGCAGACTGCGTCCTGTCCCTCCCCAGCCCCGGAGCTCACAGGATTCTGCTCTTCTTTGTGGCCCCTGAGCTAAAGCCATCTTAAAAAGAGAAGTATGACAAGGATTACAAATGACACTACTGAGGCAGCGGGTGACTGCGAGCAGAGTCCCCAGCGCTGCTGGCGGGCCGCACGGCTGCCCTGCCATCTCGCTGTGCGGGTCTGTCCTCCCAGGGCACCCAGCTCCGCCAGGCAGGCTCCCGCGGCCCACGGCGCTCCCGAACACCCCCGATGCCGAGCACCATGGGGCCAAGCCCGGCTGCATCTCGGAAGCTGACGGGGGCACAGTTGAGCTGTACGACCCCGGAGGTTCTCCCATAGTCCTCCTTTAAACTTGCCAAGGGGCCATGACGCTATGTCTGTGCAAGGCTGGATGCGAAATGCGCTCTTGAGGAGCTGTGAGAAATATCTCCCTGGAGATCACTCAGCCAGAGCTTTCCTTGGCTCCCAGCACTGGGTCTCAAAGGCCCAGCAAGCAGAAGTGATGGGTACAATTTAAAGAGGAAGACGAAGCCTGCAGGAAGTTGTTGGTTTAAGTCCCCATTGCAACGTGTGTCTAGGAAGCCAGGGAAGGAAGGTGAAGTGCAGGCTTATTGTGGTGAGGCTGGTCTAGGAGTGAGGATACCAGTAAAGACTCAGGCCTTAACTCCTCTGCACCTTAGTTTTCCCGTCTGCATTTCCATCCGCCCCGGTGACACGCCGGGTCGGCCACCTCCACGCGGGACTTCAGCGCTTTATTATTTCCGAGAGTCAGAGAAAACTAAACCCCCACAACTGCGAATAATTGAATACGTCAATAATATTTTGACTTGTCCGTGTCTTACAAGGTTTACTATAGCCCTGTTAAGTACTTTATTGCTGTCCCTCCAGCGGTGTTAATTAAGTTCACCATAGGCTCACAAGTCCTTTTTTCCCCCCTATTTCTTCCCCCGCTTTTTTAAAAGAAAGGAAACAACGAAGCAGTTTTCCCCAGTATAATGCCTCGCAATGGGAGCTGTAACAGAGTGGAGGCACGCAGACAAAGGCAGATTAGAACTAATAAACACGAGGCATCCTTCAGTATGATGGTCAACGCTTCTCAACAAATAGGAGAAATGTTGGAGAGGAGTGTTGGTCAGTGCCAACCAGAATAAAATACGAGCACAAGCTTTGGCCAAGAACACAGCATTTTATCCAGGTTTCGCTCACCGAAGGCTGCTCATCATTCACATCTCTCCTTCAGTTTCTGACTCCAGCCATATACGCAGCTGATAAATTAGGTTAATTTACCATAAAATACCCAGAAGCACTAACTCCACTGCTGCGAACTGGACATATGGAACCCCCACTGACACCAGGCAACTGTTTGTGAGCCCACCCCTGCTTCTCCTGACGTCTTTGCCTGCAGCCTGCGCAAGGATGCTCCAAGGAAACGGTTTCTGTACCTGGCTGGACTGCAAGCACACGCTCATCCTGGGTCACCGTGTGCCAAATCAGTCAAGGGAAGAAAAATCATTTGGTGCCTTTCCTTCCATTCAGACAATACTCTGGCACAACCTGGCTCTATGCAGTGTCCTTCATGGCCCCTGGGCAAATCATTCAAGCCACCACAATTAATCTCTTCCCATTTTAACACTAGCTAGCTACACTGTCTGATGGACAAAGATGCTGAAGAAGGATTGCTTTAGTTCTAAGAACAGTCCAACCTAATGGAAAGTACCAGTGAACTCTCTGTCTACCAGTTCAATCCTGAGTCTATGTAAGTGTTTCAGCACAACTCCTGAACACTTGTGTGATGAAGCAACACAAAGAATAGAGATGAGTCAAGTACAGGGAGACAGGACAGAAAGTGGAGGTGGAAGTGGCTGGTTCGGAAGATGAGGCATCCAACTCTTGCCCTGACTCATGCATACAAATCAATCAGCGATAAGATGAAGAGATGTCATGAGAAAAGATGAGGGAGAAGAAAAATGAAAAGGTTTCCACTCTTTCCAAGCATGGAAGTGACAGAAGCAGAAGTGAGTAACAAGTTTGGTGGTACAGAAGGAACAGGAGGGGAAAGACAAAGACTACATAAAACCTCCAGTTTCCGCAAGTGTTGAGCTTGGGGTTGAATTAGTTTCTCACATGCTCAGCCAACAGAGATAGCTGTTTAGACATAAATGAATCAGTAGATTGTAAGGAAGCCAGCGCAGGAAAGATGATGTTGCAGACAGAAAGCTTGCAAATTGGTATCATAAGCAAAGCACTGAATAAGCAGGAAGGAATTGAGCTTTATTTGAGCAACAGTTTGCTCATACCTAGCCGAGTTTTGAAGATGCTGACACGTGACCAGTGATAGCCATCTCCCAACCTCCAAACGCTTCCCTGTACGGATGATTGTGCAAACCAGATCTGCTTGTCTGTAGGGCCTTGTCTCCTAGGAACAGAGGACTGCCAGAACCAGAGGAACGGACCACCAACACGATGCTCTGCCAGAAATCTGCTCTCCTTACTCCACAGTAGGATTTCAATGACACAGCTCTCCTCATGGCCACAAGTCACATAAGAACAAATGGTTTGAATACTTTGCTCAAGAAGACTCCAGGAAGACACAAAGATGTTCGTCTAAAACACTCATCCAACTACTTGCGCTGTATGTCTGAAGAGTGTTTCAATGCTTAATCCAAATCCTCCCTACCCATTGCTTCATTTCAGTTCACCATCTGTTTTAATTTCACTCTCTACAATGCTTTCAGACTCACTTATTTCCATTATTTTACTCTTACTGTTCATACCTTGCCTACTCATACTAGAGCACGACACTAAATGTAAAATATATTGTGCTAAATAATTCACGAATAACAAGAATCAAGCTCTACAAGGCTTCAAGATAGACAAGACTGCACACAAAGCATTATGACAAAAGTGAGTGTCACATCACCTTCTATAGCCATACACATTTTACCATGTAATCTGAAAAAAACCATGCTCAAAGTTATCTGCATCTGTCCCAGGTCACGAATCCTACTTAGTCAATTCATTACAATAGTTAATCTGTTCAGGAAAAAAAAAAAAACAACCTACTCAAATGATGAGCTTACAATCTGGCAAGATTTAACTAAAAATAAGCCTTTTGAGCAGAGTATGCAAACCACTCCCTTCACCTCACAGGAATCTAAGGTCTAGATCTTGCATGCTTCACAGTATAAACTCCTCACTGTTTGATGGGAAACAGGATGAAACCTGCACAAAACCAAGCAAGGTCACAGCTGTCCACCAAAAAGTTACCCTGAAGGTTCTAGTACTGGCCAGTGTTGGATGTAACTTAAGTACCAAACTGAGTACATGACTGGCAGGCCTAAGATATCGACAACAGTTTTCTTTCCTCTCCATAGTACTTTTCCTCCTAAGTAGCACATGACTTTAAAGAGAGAGAGAGTTCTTTTACCGGAGACCTCAAAACCCATTAACTGTAACACAAGACCAAATTACTGATGAGAGCCATGTCCTACCACGGTGGACATCGCAAATCAAAAAATGGCATAGTGAAAGCACAAAGCTGTGTTTATGGCACGCTTCAGCTACTTCTTGTAAGATAAAGTGACCCTCAAACCACCTTAAAGTCTTGGTAGTTCAACTGAAGGCATATAATAGTGCTATAATTGTGTTTGCTACAATCAAACAATAAATATGCCATTGTTAAACATTCCCTTAATGACTAGTCTACAAGTCACTAGTAAATGATGAACATACAGATGTTAACTAACAAATTTGAGAAGACTGACGTAAAGTAATCCAAAACTTCCTTAATGATCTCAGAGTGCAGTTTCTCTAGTTATCTATTTATGATCCATAGTAAATGATTTTGTCTGTTTCAAGAATTATGCCATGCCTGCTGCTTTTCCACCACTGTGAAAGAACCGTAGGATTAACTACTGTGAAATAATTCCTGGAAACAAAATTGTCAGCAAAGCTATTGTTTTGGTTTAGAAAAAAACATAATTAAACAGCCTGCATTGAGAAGTTAGTAGGATTTTTACCAATGAATGGATATCTTGGTTATGCGTTTATATATAATTTCAAATTAACAAAAATAGGATGTGTACTACAAGAAAGATGATGATTCTTTCCTTTTGCTGAAAAGAATGTTGTTTTGTGCTCATTTGTATTATTTTGAGGTTGACTATTGAACAGCTTGTCCTGATTTTGGCTTAGATAGACTTAGTTTTCTTCCTAGTAGCTGATCTAGTGCTGACTTTTAGATTCAGAATGAGAATAACATCGATAACACACTGTTTTGGTTTTTGTTCAGTAGACAAGGACTTTCCAGCTTCTCATGTCATACCAGGTGCATGAGAAACCGGCCCCAACAGGCCAAAGGGATATTGGAGACTGCATGATGTCATGCTTAGTGTGTATTTTGGGGGGAGGAGGAGGAAGGGGAGAACGTTCGGGTTGATGGTGTTCGTCCTTCCAAGTAACCATCACATGTGATGGAGCCCGGCTTTTCTGGAGACGGCTGAACACCTGCCTGCCCGTGGCAAGTGCTGAATGAATCCCTTACTTTGCTTTGTTTGTGTGCATGGCCTTTGCTTTACTTACCAAACTGTCTGTACCTCCACCCATGAGTTCTCTCACTTTCTCTTGCGATTCTCTCCCCATCCCACCAGAGGGGAGTGAACGAGTGGGTGCGTGGGCTGCGCCGCCCGCCGGCTTCAACCACAACACAGATATTTTACTTTTGAACATGACACAGCAAAACTTCCAGTAAAAAGTTATTGATGCGATTCAGCACAGGTTTTTCGGCCTGCAATGTTAGCCATACAAAGTCTTTTAAAGAGGTGATTTGGTAGCACTTGTTCCCTTCCCATCCATAGGAGAAACTGGACTCATTATTTGTAATAGTTCATTGAAAGGTGGACACTGGTTTCATTTAAAGTGATGCTATTCCTGTATAGAAGTGCTGGGATTTAAGCATGTGATTCCCATTAACACTGATGGGAGTTCCATGTTTAAAACCTCTGCACACTGTGATGGGAATATGCTCCACGGAATCCAATTAATCTGAAGAACATTGCATACATTTGGGAACATTCATCTTATACAATTTCACTGGCATATGGGTCTGTCCTCAATAAAGCTTGCTAGTATCTGGTAACAAAGACATTAACAATCCACTGTACATTTAAATAAAGGAGGACTAGACTATACGTTTTCCCAGCTCAGTGTAGGCAGCTACAAAGAAGCTTTTGATTGTAAACAAGTAAAGAATTGAGAAAATAAGGAAGAAGGTGGTATTTTAAGAATGTGACTATTTGGAGAATGCTTGGGGAATGAACACAGAGGAGGTTGTTCGTTTATAGGTTGGATGCGTTTTCAACAGGAACCAAGCAAGTACAAGAGAAAAGAAAAGAAAAAAACACGGAGGGAAGATAAAAAGAATATTCAGACCCCGGCTGTTTCCCACACACCGAAGATAATAATGTGAATGGAAGTGATTTTGGTTTAGGGGTCAAAGCAGAGGCTGATATTGCAACCTTTCCAGATCCTGAAAAACATCATTTGATTAAAATAACTGGCCCCGTTGTTCTTGGAATCCTAAGGAGGCTATTTTATATGACGAAGACAACAACAGCAAAGCGGCAAACAGCAGCTTCTAGTGCTGCAGAGACACGCTGCTGCTGGGAAACCTAACAGAACATCAGAGCACACGATAAGTACGAGAGAATCAGCAAAAAGTTAATAGGAAACCACAATGACAATATGTCCCCGCAGTTCAGTACAATATTTCTCTTTTTTCCCTACCTCTTCTAACAGGATGAGGAATTTAACAGGACACAGGAAAGCAATCTCTTAGCGAAGAAAGAAAGGAACAACCAGAGATAAGGAAATAATGGTTCTTGCCACTAAACAAGCTATTCAATTTTAGGAACATTTGTTTGTAAATGTTTGACAAGACCTCACTTGCCCAGACCTTGATGATCCTCAGACCTTCTTCGGAAATGTTTTCTTTCTCTAAATGAAGAAATATGTGACCAGAACTGTCAGAAATGAATCACTATTTTTGAAGCCTCAATTTGAAACACATTTTAAGGCCTCGTACTCACAGAAGGATGTTTAGGTCTTCGGAGGAACCAAGAGCCTTGAAACCATCTCAAATTGGAGATCTGATTGTGGACGTGTGCAGGCACGCTACGTGCAATGGGTGCAAACCACTGCACACCCACCGCACCTCGGAACCCACTGCACACCCACCGCACCTCGGAACCCACTGCACACCCACCGCACCTCGGAACCCACCGCACACCCACCGCATACCCACCGCACCTCGGAACCCACCGCACATCCACCGCACCTCGGAACCCACCGCACACCCACCGCACCTCGGAACTCACTGCACACCCACCGCACCTCGGAACCCACCGCACACCCACCGCACACCCACCGCACCATGGAACCCATCGCACACCCACCGCACCTCGGAATCCACCGCACATCCACCGCACATCGGAACCCACCGCACACCCACCGCACCTCGGAACCCACCGCACATCCACCGCACCTCGGAACCCACCGCACATCCACCGCACCTCGGAACCCACCGCACACCCACCGCACCTCGGAACCCACTGCACACCCACCGCACCTTGGAACCCATCGCACACCCACCGCACACCCACCGCACCTCGGAATCCACCGCACATCCACCGCACCTCGGAATCCACCGCACACCCACCGCACCTCGGAACCCACTGCACACCCACCGCACCTTGGAACCCACTGCACACCCACCGCACCTCGGAACCCACCGCACACCCACCGCACCTCGGAACCCACCGCACACCCACCGCGTCACCCGAGAACAAGGAGAGGGAAACATCCCGGATCCCACAGCCCCGCGCTGGTGGACCAGAGGAAACAGCTGCATTGCTGGGAGCGGCTACACTGGAAAGTCACCCAAAAGCTTCTAAATTCAAAATCAGCAAGCTGAAGCATTACATTTGAGGACTTTTTTTAAAAGGCATTTTTAAAACCTCTTGCTGAACCAGGAGGGGCTATTTTTATTGTTTTCTGGCAATCTAAAGCTCTGACTGCTAAGTCTAATAGCTGAGGAAGTCCTAGAACTTGCACACATATCAACAAGCACAGGCCTGCTTGGATGCAAGGTTTAATATAGCCCATCATGATCAGAAAAGAAGAAAAGTACTTTTTCCAGCTTCTTTTGACAGTAAGATACGGTGTTCAGAAGGAGGTATTACTAAGAAAAGGGCAAACTGCAGATGACAAAAGTTCAAGAGAAGTTCGAGTTGTTCATGACCCTGAAAATGAGACAACATGAACGTTTTCGTCGTCCTCAGCAGCGAGCTAGCGCTGCGCTAGCGCTGCGCAAGGGGCTCGTCTTCCCGCCATCTCACACCGAGCCACAGAGGCGGCACGGGCACAACGCTTCCCAGCAACGCATGGCATCAGCCCACCCTCTGCCAGCTGTCTAAAGGGTGTCATTTAATGATCTGGGAGACAACGTTCACTTTGTATATCAGAGAAGTGTCTAGAAGGCATGTTCCAAAACATCCTGGTGGCCCGGCACAGCAGCACGAGCGCCCCGCGCCCGAGGACCAGGCAGGACGGTGGTCCCCGCTGAGCCCCAGGGCACCGCGGCCCCACCACCACCGACCCTCCCCACCCGGCACCCCGGCAGCAGAGCATCCCAGCGCTCACGGGAGGCAGCCCCAGCCCTGGACAAGCCTTTCAGCTGCTCGGAGCATCGGTGCGCACAGGGAAAGCCCGATAGCGTGGGAAACGTGCAGCAGGAAGCTGGGTGACAACGCACACGGCGTTTCACTGCCACGTGCAGAGCCTTCGAACCAACGCCCGCCCTCCTCCCTCAGTAAGTAAGAGCTTGTCTGAAATACGGGCTATTGCTGACAACTCTGTGCATCTCTGTTTTTGACCCTTAGTCTTGCAGTCTTTTTGTTCTAGCCCAGCTATGACCACAAAGCGTTACAGGCAAAGACCATCTGTAATTCATCTGTTCACTTGGTATTAAATACCCATTTTATAAAAAGCAAATACATCTTAACAAAACAAACAAAAACACCAAAACATCCCCCCCTAAAAAAAAACCAACAAACACCTACACTGTTTTTACAGACCATAATTCAAACCTGATCCAGAAAAGTAATGTTAAAATGATGAACATGCTGTTTGTGATGTGTTCATTTTTAATGATGATGCTATTGAACACAGAGACGGGATCCCTATCAGATGTGGTTTTGAAGAAGATACCTGGGCTATGGAAAGACTTTCAAAGGCGTTTTTCTTGCTAAGAAACAGCCAGCTCCTTGTATATGTCTCCTTCTAAGTATCTTAAAAACACATCAAGTTTTTCACTCTCCAGTTCAATTTCAGAACTGCTGTTTATCTATTTTAAAGATCTCTGCAGTGAAACAAGAACTATAATTAATGAGGGGTTTAGGCCTTACTGTACACACACAGAAGTTTATCTATCCGTCCAGAGACACAGACACATTTTAACTTTAAGATGTGGTTTAAACTTAAAGAACTGATTGCAAAATACTGGCAAAGACCATTTTATTTAACAAAATATCCAGCGGTTTGCCTAACATCTAATTCCACAATGACCTCACTGAAGTTATCATTTTCCAAAAGGCTAACAGAGAGAGGTTTTTTAGGGTAAAAAAGAGCAGCTAAGCCTCGGAATATGGATGATCCAGCGCTTGTGCAAAAGAAAGTCACTCCAGGCAACGCGTAACCTTACCCGACCTATGGAGAGATACAGCCTCCCCTTCCCCGCTTCCATTTACCAAATCCAAAATCCCCGCACACACAGATGACCATTCCCGCTCCATGGTGCCAGACAACGCGCCAAGGGTCTCGTGTGTGCTGGGGACCAGCCTGCAGCACCAGGTCCCCACCGCCCGCTCCTGTCCCCTCCCGTCCCCACCGCTCCTGATGGAGAACAGCACTAACCACACACTATGGGGAAGATGTATGTGTTACGAGGGACTGCAAAAACACAGCAACTTCAGAAGCAAAACCTAAACAAAACCCAAACAGTCCTAAATTTACCTTTGGAACACACTGGACAGCCAGAAAATAGCAGAAAATAATGTATGAATAGTGCTCACATCCCGTTTATTAGGGTTCTGAGCTGTGTACTCCCCCTGTACATTTTACATATCCATCTACAGATGTGCCCAAAGCACTTCAAAAAGAAATCAGATTACAACCTCAGTATCTATTTGGTTTTGAAGAGGAAGATGGAATTGCCATATTAAGTCTATATGCCAGTCCTGGTCCAACAGCCCTGCAAGCAGAACCCCACGTGTGTTTAAAACTAAGCATGTTCCACATACAGGTCCAGTCGTGATCGGAATAGTTAATATCTTACAAGACCAAAGAATATACAGCACACTTAGATGGACTTTACTCCATGAAGAAGTTAACTGATAATATTCTAATTCAAGTTTCTACCTTCTTCAAGGTATCTGATATTGAAGAAATGTTAATGCTCTGATGTAGAACACAAAGACCTGTATCATTCTTCTCAAATATCATATTGCCTATTGAAGCTAAGAAAGGAAAAAACACCCACGTACTTTTTTAAGGATGGTAACTTTCTAATAAATCCAGTGCAGAATGCTACCGACAGCATTTAAGAGCACACTGACATAGTACTATCTATGGAATTATGGGCAACCTCAGAATACTGCCAGGTTGAAGCTTAATACTAGAAATAGAATAAATTGATTCAAGAAATCATCTTGAATACCACTGTTCAGCCTGAGTGCAATTCAGTCTCTAATGATTAAATGTTACTTTATAAGCTTCACTCTGGCCAAAACTATCTTACATTAATATCTTCACAAACTACGCCCCAAAATAAACATTTTATATATGATAGAAATACCAAAGTCACTTCAGTTCACTTATTGTGGTCATGACCACTTTGGCAAGATTTTGGGGAGGGAGGAGAAATTCAATAAATCAGATATTTTCATGATTTAGTGTTTGCAAAGGTCAGGAACCAGCACACAATATCTCCCTACTCTGAATTACACATCGCTTAATAGAAAGAGCAACATTTTCCAAGAATCCAGCCAAAACCTGGCATCAGACAGAGGAACTTCATTAGCGTGTCCTATCTTTTGGGCTCCTCCCTCCCACCGTTGCCTCCTGAAGAAATACAGTGCAATAATGGACACAAGAGCTAGTTCTTCAATTAAGCAGCTGACAGCAGGGGAAGGATGAATGGTGAGGTGCTTTTTCCTTCAGTGGCATCGTGCTTTCATTAGCTAACGCTGTAGCATTTGCACTAGAAGATGATAAACTAAGGCAATCTGGTCACAGAGAAGGAAGCTGAGCTTTGTGCTCCAGAGATCACAGCATCTGCAAAAACAAAGTACCTCTAGGGTTTTTGTTCTAGCAAGTATTTAAGAGAGGCTGGGGCACCTGCAAATCCACAGGCAAATTTCAGAGACAGCAAGCACAGCCCCGGAGCACTGGGGATGTGCACTAAAGCTGAGCTTCTCTACGACAGTAAAGTCCACTCCGTTTCATACTTACCTGAACTGCTTGCTCGTCCTTGCACCAGTTAATTCTCCTCTGCCCTGTTCTGACACTGACACACACAACGCTCATCACGTGAGGAATATTTGTGATGTGTTGGGGAAAAAATAAAGGCCAAAAATGTTGGATTCTCTTGTGTGCTTTGCTGTCTCACTTCCTTAGCTGGAGGTACCAAGCACATCCTCACCCAAGTGTCTTTTCACTTCCCTTTCATTCAATCATTTATCAACAATGTTTGGCCTGAACAGACCAGAGTGTGGCCCACAGAGCCCAACACCCCAGCCAGAGCTGCAGCACCACTGCCCAGCCCCACCGGCAGGATGTCCCCACGGCGGGAGAGCTGCCGCTCCGGGGTTTGCGCTGGGGACGCTGCACAGGCTGATGCCGCTTGGCCAAGCGACTTTCCGTACAGATGAAAAAATGCAGACGTCTGCTTTCCAAAGCCAACAGCAACTCCGCAGCTCAGTAAGGCAACCTGACGTGTGTAATTGATGTGAAAGGAGCAAGCCAACAGCCAGGAACTGGCAGGGGTGCCCCAAAACACGCTCCTCCTGCATACATCATAGCATTAAAACCACCACACATTCCTGGTGGAAAAGCAAAAAAACAAGACCGGCATAAGACCAAGATATATAAAATGCCCAAAGCAACATTAAATCATCTGAAGATATTCCCATTAAACAGAATTATTGTCCCCATTAAGAATCAATCAAAGCTATTTAGGATCATTGGCTATTCAGCCAGTTCCCTGGGAGACTTTCCGATTAAGCAGATTTTCCATGTGGGTTTCTTGTGATTAAAGGCCCTATCTTACAAATTCTTGTTCATATCTATTGTCCTAACTCAAGTGAGCAGTCCTAATTGATGACGAGTGTTGGTTTACTCATCTCATCTACATTTACCTAATTCTGCTGGTTTTGGCTTGATTTGCATGACAAGAGATCAAGCCAAGGGACCTACTTTCCGAGAACAGAGTTTGCAAGAGAAGAACTAGGGCTGTGCTTGGTTAGACACAAGCAGACCCACATTAAGAACTCCACATCACCAGAGCTTAAGTCAGCTCTAGTCTGGAAGGCACATCGCTGTGTAGGCATAAGATGGTGAAGATACAGATGAACCCACCTGAGAGGCAACACTTTCCACTGCAGACACAGTCACAGCCTGGGCTGTCTTGGTGGCTTCCTGGCCAGTGCTGGCATGTGCCCCAGCGCCCGCCTGCGACTGCACCGGACTGTGCAGCCATGTTCTGCAAGGTACGTACATCCTATATTGACAGCATTTAGTTGATTCTTCATAATAAAATGTGTATTCTACTGGTCTGTAATTGACTGGCCTGCTGACTGTCTGGAATTGCCTGGAGACGAAGAAATGAAATGGGATAAATTACTTCAAGAGTAATTGTATTAATAAAACTTAATGTAGTTTGGTGTGCCATCTAGAAATACTGTCAGCGTCAGGCAGAAGAGCGCGCGAGAATCTCAAATTCCACAACTCAAACCAGAAATTAAGGACTTGCTCTTTTTTTAACCAAACTTGTATTTGCCATGATTTCCATAATTTATAAGCCTGCAAATTAACCTTGACATCCATAAACTCCCATGTTCCAAGTTTCCTAATGTATTCTTTGCACATATCTTATGCCCCAGCCTTTCCGTGGTCCAAACAGGATTTCTGAAGACGCTGTGCTGATATCGGCAGTTCTATGAAGCACAGCGACTTCTGCTTTCTCCGAGGAACACGCACATCAGCGCTTGCCCGGGTATGTCTGCATGTGCGTGTTTAACACCGTTGCATTGGCCCTCTCACTTGGTCTTAATGAAAAAACTGATTATCACAAAGCAATCCTGAATAATGCTTAAGATTAAAGATACCAAGCCCACGTGAGCCCACAAATTGGTTTGCTCCCTGGTCCCTGCTTCAGGCACCCAAGCCCAGCACGAGTGTGAAATGTTAACCTTTTATGGTTAGCTATGTGATGAAGTGGATCTTGTCTTGCTTCATTTTTGTTTGACAGTGCTATAAACATATGAAATTAAAGTAGTGCCCCAGCCAAAGCTCTCTGATGGATTCCTGTTGGAATTTTTGTGGGGAGCAGGAGGGAGGGCGACCAGGGCACAGAACGCAGGGCTGAAATGCACGAATCTGAAACCGACAGCTGAAATTACAAAGTGATTTGATCTGTAGGAGTTACCTATGGTGCTTATGCAGTGACCTCCAGGAGAGCACCGGGGTGGCCAGTGACAGGGGGCAGGGATGACCTGGGGCATTCCCACCAGCGCACCCACCAACAGGAGCCTCAGGTGAACCAGCAGCACAGCCCGTCTAACACACCTTCCCTGCACTTCAGCTCCGAGGCGGCCATCTGAGATACCGTATGGCAACACTACGAGCTGGTACATGGCAGCATCTGCTCAGCACGTCCACATACGTCAGGCTCTGCAGACCCGTTACCTCGCTGTGGTTAGACACCTTGTTTTGAGATCCAAGCAGATTATCGCTAAAAGCTTTTGCTTCCGTTCATTACTTCCTACTTCAGTGTTACTCGTATTGATTTTCTTATTCTAACCCCTCAGATCTAAAAGCAGAGCACTGAACTCACAGGGCTGCTTTGGACTCTTTTCATAAAGAGGGCTAACAATACTACAGATCAATCACTGGGAAAGTTCTTTTGCTTTGCTTTTGTTTTGACTGAAAGCCAAAGAACTTGGGCTTTCAGAGGTTTGGTTTAAATCACATGATGTGATTTAAATATAACGTGTCAATGGCAAAGATACAGTGCATGGGAGAGGGAAGGGACAAAGAGACCACATCTCTCCGCACTGGTGAAGTTAACAAGAAAAAGAAGTGAAATGAAGCATGTGGAGTTACACTGGGGCAATGCTAGGGAAAATAAGAAGAAAATCAGGCACTACAGAGAAGGGAACAGAAAATTACAGCTCTCATAACAACCAAAATGCATGTAATATGCATCACAGATAATATACATATGCACGGTAGATCTTATTAAAAACTACAAATATTTTCTTCTTTGCTATTCTGCTATTGCTCAAAAACCAGAATAGCTCTACCTCGCCTTGTCGATAAATCACATCAAGGTCACTCGGAGGAGCAGCACAATATAAATGTCTTGTATGCAAAATCAAACTATGTTTGGGGTATAAATGTGATACAAATGCCATCCAAAATACACTTGAAAGAGAGAAATGAAGTACTAGTGCATTACATTTCGCAATTTATTTACAGAGTGGAAGCCATTGAAATCTACTTCTCCCTAAACTATCCGTTCCCAAGCTTTAAACAGTCAATAACTCCTCAGCCAGGGAATGTGCCTCTTTCCCCCCTTCCTCCCTCTGTTTTCTCTGTGCTTTGCCTTATCATGTGCTAAATATATTATTGCAACACATCAGTTACTTTGGTCCACAGCTTTGAAACCTCTCACATGAGGCTTGAGAAATCTCACAGATAAATCACAGATCAGAATAAACCGATTGTCTATGCTGGATTTCCTTCTCTAGGATTAAAAAAAGGACCAACAGATAAGTTCAGAAAACAACCCCAAGTCTGTTACTTCTCCAAAGGCCACTGGTTTCCACCCTCAGGCCATGTATTTGGGATTTTTTTCCAGGTCTTCTGTATGAATGGTAAAAGCTGCATTTCTCTCAAATTGTGGGACAACTGCCTCACAATCAGGTTGTATTTTTAGGACTCCAGACTTGGGCTTCATTTGAAGTTTAGATGGACTGTGTACATCTTCACTCCAACCAATACACAAGAAGTTGCTTTAGTGACCTGCTGAAGCACCACATCTGCACTGCTCTGCACTTTTGTTCTCAGCAGACTCATATTTAGCCTGGTACACGTGATGTATAGGAGAGAACATCCCGGAACAGAGAAGCCATAAATAATTCCAGATCTTCAACTACCAAAACCACCTTCTTTCAACAGCCTTACTCGGAACAGCCTTTTTTTTAAAATTAGTCAATGGATGCCAGATTGGGGTTATGGACTTAATTAATTTTATGTCTGTGACATGCTCACTGTATAATTATACCAAGCTGTGCATTATTAGATAATTATTTTTGGTCCTCAAAAGAGGAATTCAATTTGTTTAAAATTATTTTAGCTCACTGAGAAAGAAAGATGTTATTTCCCTTCGAAAAGCCATCAAACTAAGTGATAAAGCAACCCCATTCTGGTGATAAAAGACTACGGCACTGAAGTGGTTACAAACCATTTTGTTCAACCAGACTATTTACAAGTAGCAACAGGGTATCTGTTTCCTGTCATCTCCATCATATATCTTGAGGCAGAGAGATTGGAGCCCAATTACAGCCTGATATCTAATCAATACACACCTTATTCCTAGAGCAGGAAGTAAAGGAGGAGGCCCCTGGGAGCCCCAGTTCAAATTACTCCGCTGTCGATTCCAGATAGCAGCTAATGATAGGACATATTTCTGGAAAGGGGGGCGGGTGGGAAGGGCAGCACGCTTTAATGGGATTGTTAATATAAGGAACACATACGTATATTAATTTAGACATCTGCTTCTGAATTCCAAAAGCCCTAAGTGAAGCAGAAGAAAAGCAACCCAATTTGCAATCCGCTCCTATAGTTTTTGGGACTTGACTTTGTTAAAATAAAGCATTCTAGTGACAGAGCCAGTCCAAAACCTTTGAACGAGATTTGTAAGCTACATTCGGTTTGACTCCCCTCACCCCACAATCCTTTTAGAGTTGCGTTTTCATGAAAAGAGACTTACTTTCATATGGATATGGACTTTAGGTAGCTCCAGGGACTTCCAACCAAGCCAGCGAGCTTTTCCCTTTCCCAGCTGACCAGCTAAACTCACTGTCCTGTGCATGGACCCCCTAAGCCAGATCCCGCTCTTAACTGGAGGCAGCTGCCCATTGCCTCTCAGCCAGTTACCAGCTGTTCGGGAAGATCTTCAACAGATAAATCTTGGGACTATTTGTCCCTGAGTGTCTACTTCTAATTGGGTCAATTAGCCAGAAAAATAACCTCTATTTACTAATTCCTTTGTATTCCTAGCAATAGTTCACACAGCTGACTTTTGCATAGCAGTCGTTATGAGGGGTTTTTAGAGTAATTCTTGGAAGAAATAATAATAACTCAGAAATGTAAGATATGAAGAGCAAATAGCCTGAATAATCAAAGATAGCCACATGCTACACACAGTACTCCAAGAAAGAGAAGGAAGCATAGGGACATAATAAATCTTATTAGTATTTAGCTTTCAAAAGGGTCTGGAAGGCTGCCTGGTGACATGGATTCCTTCTAGGTTTAACGCAGGTTCGATCAGCCAGGAAATCACTGTCCTTTTCTAGGGAGCCAGACCACAGATGCACAACATTCACAGAAGACAAGGGCAGGCAGCACGGCTCTTGTCCGTGGGTTTCTGGGGAAGCGCTGCAGTCGGCTCAGCGTCGGTGCCCCAGCAAGGCTGCGCCTATAGAAAGCAGGTAAACCCTCAGCAGATCGAAAAAGACCTTCAGGTTCCTGATTTAACTTCCTACAGACCTAAATCTGCTCTTGGATCATGATGCACTTCAATGCCTCATCTGACATGTCTGGGTGAGTATTCCTCCTTCTCTCCTGTCTTAACCACTGTTCATCTTAACTATTTACAATATAAACTCTTCCAGCCAGCGATCACTGCGATAGATTTGTACAATACTTAGCGCAACTTCAGCTTGGGATTTCTTAGTCTGACTCAACAGCACTATTGCTAATACAGAGCTTCATATAAAGAGGGCCCCAAGATTGAATGATACCTCTAAGTGCTGCTGTATTACAAATAAATAATTACATGATATACATAAATCTTGCATTTTTAATGCTGAAGTCCCATGAGACAGAAAAAAGATTTTAAACGAGACAAGAACTTTCTAATTATACTGCATGTTGATGATCTTGGAATAGGTACAAAAACCATTAAAGACTTTTACTTTTTTTTTTCTGCCTCTTAAATAGGAAAAATCTTTTCATCAACCATAGATTGAAGCCAGTGATAATGTAACTCTGGCTTACTAAATAATAACAGTGCAGGGCTTTCTAAATAGCCTACTTCAAATAATGATTTATATTATCCTAAATTCAAAAGAAAACAACTGGGAAGAAGGAAATCACTAAACGAAGAGCAATATTAAATTCCAGAGGGTGAATGTGTGCTGCTAAAGGTGTGGTCTTAATGGAATTTGACCTAAATCCATAATTTTGTTGTCACTCGGCGCAGGCGGCAGATGAGCAGGGTGCGCACAAGGCAGGAGCTGCCTAGAGCATCAGGACTCCCAACAGAACATAGGGATGACCCCACAGCCTCTGCTCCTGCCATGAGCCCCGGACACTTGGGCTGGCCGGCACTGCCACGCAGGAAAAGGCTCGGCTGAGCTGGATGGTGGCTACTGCTCTGCACATGTTGGCATCTCCAGCAACCAGTTCCTCCAACGTCCTTCCAGCAGCCACCCTACTGGCCCAGTCAACCATCCCAAGCCCCTTCACATCTCCAGGTGTTCAGGGCACAGGAACAAAGAGGTGGTGGCCACCTTCTAGGTCCATAGCCCTTGGGAGAGAAAACGAGATTAGGTTAGTGAGCTGCCTTTATCTCAGCTGAACTGTTGGATGAACTCCCAAAAATATCCTTGAATTGGCATTCTGCATACAGCTGTGTTTATGAAAGGCAATAACATGTATGTAAATAAATTCAGATGCCGCTTGAGTTATTTTAAAACAATCAGTAGAACACTAATCATTTTATAGGCACAATCTTATCCCAAGAAAGTGACAACTTGGTGTGTGTGTATATGCATGTACTAAAAATTTAAGATACTGTTACTTGAATCTCAATACAGACATTAAGCAATATGTAACTTATCTTATAGCACCATGAAAAGCTACTTTTGTCTTCTGTGTTCTGCTTGCTGATGTAAGTTTTAAATACAGTCACCTAAAAAATCACTTAGCCGTAGCTCTCGGGACCTCATCCGAGGTGGAGCTCGTTATCGGTAGCTATCAGACGCACCGTGGCAGCAGGTGAAGAGCAGCTGCTCCAGCGCCACCGACCAAGGGGAGCGCAAGGGCGCCAGCAGGGCCCGGTGCCCCCAGCAGCCCCGTGTCCTAGGGGCCCAGGGCACGTTCAGGGGATGCTTGAGCCCCCTTCTCCCAAGCAGGGGTCTCTGAGCCAGGCCGGGAAGCACGCGTATCACAGCTCCCCGTGTTACATCCATTAATTATCGCGCAGTGTAAACAGTTCGGGAGTATCGCAGTCGCCTGCTCATGGGGAGTTCAACTGCTGCCTGTCCTAACGTCATCGCTGAGCAGATTCAAGGAGGGCTGCAGAAACACCTGAGCAGGACGGGGAGATAACAAACACACGTCCTGGCTTTGGCTCCTATCAGCCCGTGGCAGCTTGAGATGATATTTCACTTCGACCAGACTAAGCTAAACTGCAGATATGGCCTGGACTAAATCCATAGTGGTGCTCCCGTTGCCTTTACGGGAGCAAGGACACCACCTCTTAAAAGAGCCTGAACTTCACACTTGTTTTCCTAACAAATACCACAAAACCGAAGCTGTTAGCATATTCCCGGTAGCCCCACAGCAATCCCATGGCATCCAGCAATCCTCTGCCTAGTGTCTGAAAAGGCAAAAGCCCTGAACAGACAGTATATCTCGGTAGTCAAAATATATAACTGAATTCCACTTCTTTATGCCACAATATACCATACCAGAGAGTTCTGTAATTCAGGTGGTTGTTTTATTAAACACCATATCTTGGTCTCCTTTATTCTTTTATGATTGGAGAACCACCTGGAGCCGAGAGGGTATGATCTGTCATAGTCTGTTATGCACCACGCTATCACCTTTTCTCCAGTGTTAGCCTCCAGAGATGGCAGCTCTGGACGTATGAACACTTCCATTAATGATGCCTCTGGTTTCATTTACATTTTACTGTCTGAGTCTTGCACAGCAAGGTAAACTGGTTATTTGATGAGAGCTGGAGAGAATATGGCCACGTAACAAGGTGCATTAGCAGTAGATGGAAAAAGAGCTTAAACTTTCATAGTGATAAAACTCAAGCCCATCTCTAAATTTGATGTGTCAGCAATGCAGCATCGCTTCAGACAAAACAATCTGGTGGCTTACCAGTGTTACTGCCATTAACCTCGTCCTGATCTCCAGGGTCCACAGTCGGAACTTAAGGTTTTTCTACAGCACAAAAATTGCCCTGTAGAGGAGTACAAACCCGCAGGATTACAAAACACCGAGGGTTATTGCAAACTTCCCTCACAAATGCTAATGAATTGTTTTCTTTTTTCCCTTCAGTCCTGTTGTTTCAAATGAAAACACATCGCTGCTTTGTTGCTGGGCACTTTCTCCCACAGTGCCCTGCACAAAGACTTGCTTGTGCACCCTCTGGAATGTGCTTATTCCAAGATATTTAATTGTCATTTCTTCCACCTTGCATCAGAAGCCTGTCACATGCATTAATTAGGTCCATAAAAATATGCTTGAAAACCCTACCATTTAAAGAGAGAGAAAGAGAGAGAAATGATCACTGTAATTTCCAAGAATGGCTAAGGTCTTGCTGAAGTTAATTCTCTAGGCTGATGGCCCAATTGCCAACACGACTGAGGTAAGGCACACAGTGAGATCTCGGGCTGCTTGGCAGTGAGCACCTTCGTACCAACACACAAACGGCAACTTCTTAATTGATGTTTCCAACGACGAAGTGATTTCAGTTAAAGGCTGACTTACGGAACAAACAAGCAGCTGCCATTTATTGAGCACACATACAGAGGAATGGGCAACCAGGTCCGGCCATGGAGACTTAGCAAGCAAGAGTGATTCTGTCTGACGACAGAAGACAAGCAGCCCAGCAACTAGACGAGAAGTTCATGTGCTGCCGCATCTCATCTCCAGCATCATGAGCTCCAGATGCCTCAGAGGAATGTGTACGTGTAAGAGTAACATGTATGCAACGCATACAGTGGAGTCATTGCAATGCCCTAAAGTAGCCATCAATTTAAACAAGATCCTTCCCTAGCCAGGAGCCCCAGGCTGGCCTGCCCTCTCTCAATAACAGTTTCAAGAGAAGAAGGAATTACTTCTCCTTTCCTGCTTCAGAAGTCATAAACCTGAAATCTAAAGGGTGAACAAATTCTTCTTGATCTCAGGGGGCACCAGGGACCCAAACACTTCTGAGGAACCAGGCCTTTGCTCTTACCATCTCATTTATATACATAACGAGGGGAAAACATCATTAGTTTACCTAGCCCTTCCAAGGTGCAGAAAGGCAGGCACCTTTCAGCTGGCCTTCTGGAGAACCCTGTCCAAAGCTCCCTTTCCAGACCCACTGAGACCGTCAGGCACTTTAGAAGAACACAAAATCTTTCCCAGTTTGATTTTTACTTTAACATCAGTTAATTTCTATTCGTTCTTCCTCCTCAATTTCACTAATGCCCTTTTTGTATACACATATTTGTCCATTACAATCTACAGAACAATCACCCTAATTGATCTCATGTTAACCTCTAACAGCTTTGGATCCAGACTGTTTGTATCTATTGCTCAGTCCCAGTCGCAGCATTAATTCCCTGTAGTGCTGACATCTCTGTCACCACTGCCACTCGGCCCTTTTACCAGCAGCACCTCTAAATAAATGCCACTGTGAAGCATCCTCACAAGAGGAATGAAGGCTTTTGAAAAGCCCCCACTGTAACCATTTGGTTTTGCCTTGTGTTGTATATAATGATGAATTTCATCCAGGTGTCACATTTTTTGAGCAGGAGGTGAGGATTGATGGGGAGCAGCACCATGATCCATCACTGGAGGCAGGTGGCACAGTATTGGAATTTCAGAAATCTGCTCCCAATCACATCCACTGCTGGATGACTCAGTAACGACCCTATTTGCGATGCGTTACTGAAAATCAATGTGCCGCATTCAAGGTCAATGTACTGTTAGAAAACTCCTTAAGCACTGATGGATGGATTGTGTTCATTCAGAATAAATGTGAGAAGAAAGTGACAGCTGAGCATCCCAGTAGTGGTGCCAACTTTAAGAGAACAGCTTCCTCCTGGAGAGAGAAATGCGGCTCCCTCGGGGATTACATCACTCCTTATTTCCTTTGTTCTCTCTCTTTTGAGCATTTAGGTAATTGTTTAATGTATCTATCTTTGTGCAATTAGGAGACTTCAAAGTTTGAAGATAAATACTGGTGAGCAATCTTTATGGACTTCCCTGTATGAATAAGATTAATCATTATGAAAGACTATCAAAGTTTACAAGTTTAAAGTAGAAAAGAAGGGAAAATGTTTGAAGAAGAAACTAAACACACAGGTATAGGAAAAAGCCGCTCTGCAAAGAGCTCTAAAGATAAAATCCCAAGTCAAAACATGGTCTTGATTTTTCTGCTATTATAATAGTGAACAAGATACTTAGTGTCTTTACATATCTTTACATATTTTTCAACTCTAAGTGGTTTTGCATAACTTTAAATGTTTTAAATTAGCTGGAAACTTGCCATGCATGGCAAAACAGATTTTAGCTTATAAAAGACCCATGCTTACAAATAACGCTATCTCACGTTTTCTTTTAGCAACGGGATGGGATATCTTATTCAACTAGTTTGCTAAATATGAATGAATGGCCCTTCAGAGGCTCCTTCCAGAGGGATTCAGAAATTACACTCCTTTTCTTTCCTCAGAAATAATGAAATTGTCTTTTAGTTGATGGGGGAAAAAAGTAATCATCAGCTTCCAAAAGGAAACCGGGATTGATAGCTCCAACAAACAGGAAGGGAGAAAAGGGTAATTTACCATGTGGTTCAGCAGCAGCTAAATCTGTTCACTTGACACAATAAATGATGTCAGGCTTCCTCACCCACTGTGTCAACAAAATGGGTGTTGTCAAAAACATTAAGACATCTTATTGACAAACTCTCAAGTCATTACACTCTTTGAAGTGGTTTTGTCTTCTGCCTAAAATTATTGCACCGACAGCATCGATTCATCTGATCCATTGATAGTGCGGCAGCGAGCCCCGGGGAGGGCTCTGAACGCAGCCACAGCCAGCATCCAAAGTCACTCGTGACAATTTTGGTCAGATTCTGAGAGCTGGTTGGCTATCAGGGACAAGCAGCTCATTTCCAACAGCCACACAATCACATTTCCTCAAGAAAATAAAGTAACTATGCAGAACACTGTTATAAAGAGGATGCTTTGCATCAGGAGCTATCAACTAGGGGTTAATTGCAAATATATTGCTTATTCAAATAGTTTAGGGAGTACAAAGCTTCCAAAGCTCCTCTCCTCACTCCAATAGTTGCACTAAACTCTCTTAGCCCAACACTATGAAAAAAAATCTGAGTGGTTTTGCCCAAATAGTTATGTTTGTCAAAGAGGATTTGGTCAAAACACGTGAAATAAGTTAAGAAATCAGAATTAATATGCTCATCCAAGAAGTCGGGGGTGAGCGCTGGAGCAGATTGTTGCCCAGTCTGAACCGGTGTGAGCGAGGACAGGCCGGGCAGCGCTGCCGCCCATCAGGACTCCTCCACACACAGACACGGGACATCGCGAGAGGCATTTACAAGTCCTTCTGACCATGACCATTCAATACACCATGGGCCCAAACCTCCATTTATGCCAATGGGAATCAGAATTTCCTCCACGGAAACCAACAGCATTACAACAGCATAAAACCAAAACGGGAGGAAAATCAGTTTTGTAGGGTGTCTCTTCAC
Organism: Nesoenas mayeri; assembly: GCF_963082525.1. Lineage (NCBI taxonomy): Eukaryota > Metazoa > Chordata > Aves > Columbiformes > Columbidae > Nesoenas > Nesoenas mayeri. The sequence goes on from NC_137547.1 coordinate 22,570,071, forward strand.
CCCAAGTGAAAAACGGCCCATTTCTTCGTTCCCTCCCTGCCCATTCTGCCGTTCAGAGGCGTCTCCAGCCAGCAAAGCAAACCCCAGCGCTCTTTCCCTCTTGTTTTTGGGGAGCTTGGTGGGTGCAGGATGCGCAGCCAGAGGACGCTGCCTCCCCGCTGGCCATCGCTCACGCTCTTCTCCTCCCTGTTGGGTTTGGCACATCCTAGAGACACGGGCCAGCACCAGGGACTAACAGCCGGGTGGCGTGATCCCCAGAGCGGCGCGCAGGCTGCAGCCGTGTGCCACCAAGCGCCGGGCTGACCGTCCCCACTGAGCAGGACAGAGCTGAAGGCAGGAGCGGGCTGAGAGCGCCAGGTCTGTCCACTGCCCATTTGTGATTAAGTTTTGCCATTAAAATACAGCCTATAAAACGCTAATTCAAGCCAAAATTATAGATTTGGATAATATATGGAACTACCATGCCAACAATCCACAATAAAAATACACAGTACAAATAAGTGAAAAAATCTGATGTCAGAAATATGGATAATGAAACTAAATTGTATAAACATAATTAATAAAGGCTTTGAATGGAAATTTCCAGTGTGTACTGGCTGAGCGAAGATCCACTGAATATCCACAGCCTAATCTAAATTTAAGCTGGGATAGTAACGACCAGCTTCTTCTGCTTTGTTTAAATTGTATCTTTTCTATCAGAAGGCATCTAGGAGTCTCCACTAAATTGTTTTAATTAAACTAGCCATTATGTTTTATTAGTTCCAACTTGACCATATTCAGATGACAAATATAGATGCGTGCAAAACCAGACTTTGACATAAAGAGATGCATTTGTGCACAAGCATTCGCAGCTGCTGTCCTGTGCTGCCCCGGCCCTGCAGATAACAGCTACTGTGCTGCTGGGCTTGTCCTGTGCCCTGGAAGCCTGACAGGGGTTGTGTGTGATCCGTTTGCAGCCTGCACACAGCCTTTTCTAACCATTTGTTTTGCTTTGCACAAACCCCTGAT